>NC_079191.1:389971267-390613399 GCF_029499605.1 Hyla sarda
GGAATTTTGAGTTACTACCCGGCTGGGTCTATATTAGATGGACATGTCTTAAAGTGTACCTATCAGATCCAACAAAAAAGCTTCTTTTTTTTTAAATATATCACTGAGTACCTAATCCTGACCATGTACATCTAATTTTTATGTGTCTAGCACCTTTATTTATTTTTTAATTACATTTTTATTTTAGCTTATTAGTCTGAATTCCTCTCAAAGGGAGGGGGCGTGGCCTCACTGTGCAGGTCTCCGCCCCCTCCCTCAGTATGCTGTCTACTCACATCTCCCCTAGCATTAGCAAAACTACAACTCCCAGCTTGTCCTCACTGACAGTAATGGGACACAAGCTGACAATGGGAGGATTTTTCCTCCAGCTGTAAGCCCTGCGCTCACAGTTGTCAATCAAGGAAGTGTGTCCATGACATAGGTGATGCTGACGCATGGACACAGCAGGACTAGCATGTGCCCAAGCAGGCAGGGGGGGGGGCAGTTGTTTGACTGGCTTTTTCAGTTTGAAATACTGAAACATTTCTATTGAAGGCAATTGCAAAACCTATTGCTTTTGCATGCTTTACAACATATCAAAAGTTTTTGTATCTGACTCTGCCCATTTAAATGTTTCTATATCCCACAGTGGGTGATAATAATGTCTTTTGTCCATTACAACCTCCTTTAGCAATTTTTCTCAGTTTCTCTCCGATCATCTCTGTCCTCTCCATAGTCAGCATTTAATGAGAAGGAAGTATTATTAACTATGGAAAATGAAACTATTATTATTCTTTATGTTCTTACTATTGCCATTCCTTTTTTTTATCTTAGGTAAGGAAACTATTTCTGGCAAATTAAACTACATTCTATTTTCTTTTACATAAGTGACATATAAAAGAGCGCATGATTTGAATTTAGAAATTTGTCACACAATTTCTACTGTTGTCCACTAGTTTGCTTCAGAGCAGCTAAATCATGTCAAAGTACACATAAAGGGCACAAATATGAGTTATACAACTGTGCACAATGTGCTAATCAGCATAAAATGTGCCAGTAAAAAATGTTTATTGGGGTTTCCTTCAGGAAGACCCCTGATCATGACTGAGGTCAATGATCAGCTCTTCAATGGACCTGCTGCCATAGACATTTGATCATAGACACTGCTATTGTGCCATTTTCCCCCAGAGAAGACTGCTTGGGCACACAGTTACTGTAAAATAGGAAGAAACAGGAAGCGCCTCAATGAAAACTAAGAGGGATGTGATCAACCCATTGGGACAGATTTATTATAGCAAACTCACCAGAACTGTTTGTGGTTTAAATGTAATGCCTTGTAACAAAAATACCCCAAAATTGTGCTGTACAACCGACTTTTGGTCTGAACTCCTACCTCCCCTTGTCAGCACAGGACAAGAACAGTGATGTGAAAGGGGGATGGGGCAAGTCTACTGCTCATTAGATTTCTGATTTATTAGATAAGGCAGCAGGAAGCCGTTCTCTTTCAAAATAGTTTCTGTCAGAAAAAGTTCCCTGCTGCCTTGACTAATGAGTCATAAATCTAATGATCAGTAATACAAGCTCTCCCCTTCACATCACTGTACTTCCTGTAATGACACAAGGGGATATGGAAGGATGAACCAGAGTTCTGCATTCAAAGCCTGTGACATGATGTCACCGCTTACAATGGAGTGGACAAAGCTAAAATAGAGGATCCCTGCACTATGCTTAATAACATTATTCTAGTATGTTATTTTATTATCCTTTTTGACACCATAAACAGGTTGTTTCTTTTGCATGACAACCCCTTTAGGTTTTGTGCTGACATCATGCTAACTCTATGGCTTAAACAAAATGTATCTACATTCTAGGTGATAGTTATTATAACAAAAAGATTTAGAGAAAATAGTTATTGTACTAAATAGTAGTCGTGATGTCGAGATGTTGCCTGATAGAAAGTGCAAATGGCAGACAGCAATGTATAATAGTTACAGTAGTGGGCTGCGAAAGCATGTAAGGCTTCACTGCAACCAGTCACCATCCACGTTGTAGGGCCAATTGTGCCAGCATTGGGTTGTTTATGTTACTTCTTTAGAAGTACTACTAGTCTTTTTATGTTTCATTACTTTTAAAACAACACTTTTTTAAGTGGATGGTGTAAATACTGAACACATTCCTGATGCGAACCAGAATGTGAGGAATGGATAAGGTTTTTCTGTTCAGTGTAGGGGGTGGTATAGTGGCATCAACAAATCCTTAAAGCGTACCTGTCATAGTGCAAAAAAAAAGAAAAAAAAGTGATATGTTACTCAGGACCCAATCCTGATCATGTGCATATAATTTTTATGTGTCTCGGACCTATATATCCGGAGATGTAAGCATTTATCTGCTGGTGAGTTACTTTTTCATTGTGCAGGCTGGAGGGGGCGTGTCAGTCTGTCTCCCTCACAGGAGCAAGCCTGGGCAGTCAGCCAATCAGTACTCTCTACTCTGTAACCCTTTCCTCTCTGGTTTTATGCTGTGTCATGTGTCAGAGGAAGATACTTGGAGCTTACCTGCAGTAATCAGAAGACATTATGGTGAATTCATAACAGGATAAAATGTATAAATATAAGAATAGATCTTTATAAAATTAGTGCAAGGATTTTTTAGATAAAAGAACAGCATTTTTATAAATACATGTTCTATCTGTTTTATCTTCTCCTAGTAAAGCTGGATGCTAATCAGCATAGCTGTCACTGTGTGTCATTCATCTTTCACAGACTCCTGAATGTCTGATCAACTTCTTTGTCATTCAGGAGTCCGAGAAAGCTTTGACTATTTCAGCATGCTGGGAGTTGTAGTTTAGTAACAACTGAAGCTGCAATGTTTGTAGTTTTGCATACACTCAATAGAAATCTACCATACTGGATACTGGTATGCTTTACGGCCGGTATCAGTATGCTGTAAAATCTAGACTGGTCTGTCTGGCTAAAAGACAGGCGACCCCTAGTGGCGGCTATTTTGAGCTTGAATTTAAGGTGAAAATTTACATTTTTTTTTAACAGGTGGATATTGTGAAATGTCATATTCTAATGAGTCCTGCAATATATGAAAAGTTTTTAACAATGACAGTGCCTCTTTAAGAGGGCTATATGTGTATGTTTGCTATGGGCACCCTTTATTGTAATAAATTGCTATGATAGAATTCAAAAACCATAACACCAGCACCGCAGGGTAAGAATTCTAACTGGTGTTAAATCATGATGCTTGCTCCATACCTTGTAAAAGGGGGATATGGAGACAAGAAGATGACACATCAAAAGAAGTTCATACTTAATAAGAATGAATACAGGACTATACATGATGAACTCTGGTTGAAATATTTCTTGCAGTATCTGAATATGCAGCAGCTTTGCATGATGATTCACAGACAGAATTGCAGAACACCAGCCAGACTTCATATAATGCCATGCACATACTGTCTGCACACACTTTACTACATGAAAAGGACCCAGTCCCATGATCCTGCGCTCTATCCGTCTCTCTGTACAATGTCCCTCGGAAGGATTGTCAGAAGTATCTCTGCCGGTGTCGGAAGGAACAATAGAACAAGATCGACAGCTGGGGAGTAAGGGTGGGGACATGGAGAATAATAGCACTGGGGTGGGAGAATAACCAGGAGAGGAGAGGTTCTGTGTAGGATGTAGATGATTAGGTTCGGAGCGTGGATGGATGACGGGTGTTTGTAGGAGGAGGAACATTGGCAAATGATATTTTACAGACACTTTATTCAATATTTTGTTTTTCACAGTGACACAGCTCAAAGTTTGCTTGCTGTGCGCTCCCTGTTTATGTGACCATATGTATCCACCCTCACTAGAGTAGGAGGATGAGACACATACAGATGACTGAGCTATTCCTGTGAATTGTCAGACACCATTGTTACATATAGAACAGATTTGCTTGGATGCATGACTCGAAATCACGCTAAATCCCAACCTTTTCAGGCAGGATTGTCATCAAGCACGTGGGCTAAAATGTCAGATCATGACATAGCCTTAGTGTTCTTGATTCATCAGGCAGAGCTTATTGTGTAATCGGGGAGAGCTGCAGACCCGCTCTACCTGCAGTTTGTAGTCAGTGGTTGGGAACTGATATCAGTTTTCATCAGTTTTTCAAGGAGTGAAACTGTGTTTATATCTGCATCAGCAATGCAAGATTTACTGCAGCTGATAAGTACTGGAAGGATTAAGATTTTTAAATAAACTGAACCACCGACTCAGAGGTGAACCTAGCCTAATAGACGTTGTTATCTAATACGTCAGATGTCGTTATCAATATTGATCATGGCATCTGAAGTATAAGAGGGGTATTATATACAATGTTAATGATCCTATACAGTGAACAGTATAAACATAATAAATACCTACTTTTGCTGCTTTTAGGTCACATCACAGCCCAAAAAAAAGTGATCAAAAAGTCACATATATGCATAAGTGGTACAGATAAGAACAACAGATCACAGCGCAAAAATTAAGCCCTTTACAACCCCGTACATGAAAAAATAAAGTTATAAAGGGGTCAAAATTAGGGATCGACCAATTATCGGTTTGGCGGTGATGGGACTCAGGACCCCAGGACAGGCAGGGAGAGACAAGCGGGTGGCGGCAGCTGTCTCTGGCACCGCAAAAGCCGCTGCAGTTCATTGATTTAAAGCGCCCGCTTTAAATCAATGATCTGCAGCGGTGTCGCCGGGGGGGATAAATAGCCGTTAATTTATACCGGAACATCGGTATAAGTTATCGGCTATCAGCCCTAATCTCCACAGAGTATTGGTATCGGCCCTAAAAAAAACGATATCGGTCGATCCCTAGTCAGAATAGGGCGATCGATTTTAAAACATACTTATTTTGTTATAAAAAGTTTGCTTTATTTAAAAAGCAGTACAATAATAGAAAAGCATGTAGACATGGAGACATGGGGATCATTTTAATTATATTGACCCACATAAAAACAGACCCATCCTTAAGTGGTTAATATTTTTCATTAACATTTATTTTTATGGATGCACTTACACCACAATTGTGCCTTCTGTGGCATGTACACATTGATATTCTGGCAAAATAGAAAGAAGATGTGTGCGAGAATAGACATGTTCAGGCCCCATAGACTATAATGGCTTGCACATAGTCAGCTCCTCACTTGGTCACTTGACTGTATCTTCTTCATGTTGACACTACAAACACAAAACAATACTGTCTTCCAGACCCCTCAGCCCACCTCCTCCAGAACCCTCTGTTCCCTCCCCTAGATGTCCCTGTCCCCCAGACCCCTTTGTCACCTCCACACGACCCTCTGTCCCATCTTCTGCCCCCCCCCCTCCAGACCCTCCAGAAAAATTGATGAAAGTTGTCAATGCAGGATAGTCCAGATGGTGGATAAGCAGCCCCAAACAAGTTCCAAAGATATTCAAGCTGTCCTGCAGGCTCAGGGAGCACCAGTGTCAGCGCTAACTATCCGTCCACATTTAAATGAAATGATACGCTATGGTAGGAGACCCAGGAGGACCTCACTGCTGACACAGAGAGAGACATAAAAAAGCAAGACTATATTTTGCGAAAATGAACTTGATTAAGCCAAAATGCTTTTGAGAAAACTTCTTGTGGACAGATGAGACCAAGATAGAGCTTTTTGGTAAAGCACATCATTCTACTGTTTACCGAAAACGGAATGAGGCCTACAAAGAAAAGAACACAGTACCTACAGTGAAATATGGTGGAGGTTCAATGATGTTTTGGGATTGTTTTGCTACCTCTGGCACTGGGTGCCTTGAACATGTGCAAGCCATCATGAAATCGGAGGATTACCAGTGGATTTTGGGTCGCACTGTACAGCCCAGTGTGAGAAAGCTTGGTTTGCGTCCTAGATCTTGGGTCTTCCAGTAGGACAATGACCCCAAACATACATCAAAAAGCACCCAGAAATGGATGACAACAAAGCACTGGAGAGTTCTGAAGTGTCCAGCAATGAGTCCAGATCTAAATCCCATTGAACACCTGTGGAGAGATCTAAAAATTGCTGTTGGGAAAAGGCGGCCTTCCAATAAGAGAGACCTGGAACAGTTTGCAAAGGAAGAGTGGTCCAACATTCCGGCTGAGAGGTGTAAGTAGCTTATTGATGGTTATAGGAAGCGACTGATTTCAGTTATTTTTTCCAAAGGGTGTGCAACCAAATATTAAGTTAAGGGTGCAAATAATTTTGTCCAGCCCATTTTTGGAGTTTGCTGACATTATGTCCAATTTGCTTTTTTTCCTCCCTTTTTTGTTTTAGTTCCAATATACACAAAGGGAATAAACATGTGTATAGCAAAACATGTGTTAATGCAATCCTTTTCTGTGAGAAATACTTAATTTTCTACAAAAATTTTAGGGGTGCCAACATTTACGACCATAACGGTATGTGAAATTAATTAAAAAATGTTAGGAAGGAGAAACCACTATGGCATGCTAGAGAAGAAACTATTACACAGTAATAGTAAAGATGTCTGCTTACAAGAGGTATGAAGAAACTGGAAGCGTAGCTGACAGCTGTATAAAATGAGACAGAAGGAGGCAAAACATATTACACTGCTAAAGGAGGAAGGAAGAAGAAATGGCCAAATCTGTCAAAACATTTTTCTGGTTTATTAGGTGACAGAGTGAAGTAAAACTGTGGAGTCACAAAAATTACAAATGATGAAAATAACTTTATTGATGGCAATAAGGCACTTGGCACTTCTTAAGTATTTTAAAAAGTTGGTTGGACTCAGCATTACCTCTAGATTTAGCTTCGGTGTTTTTGGAGGCAATGATTTATGTTAATTTGCTTGTTTATTGGAAACTTGTCATCAGATTTTACCATATATAATAAATGGCAATGTGTTATACAGTTTATGGTAAAATCTTCTTCCTTATAGGCTGGGGGACGTTCGTGAAGATATCGTGAACATATAAAGTTTGAAAGATGTCCCCCGCCAGCGTGTAAATAGTCCCCTTAGTGGAGCCATCCTTAACATCATTGACAGACCCCTTGACCACTCTGCTCCCTAAGCAGACGGAGTAGAGCAATGACGTAGGCCGTGCCCAGGCTGTTAATCACACCGAGGTGGCGTAATTACAGCCATAGCAGACGGGACTAGAAGGGGATGGCTCCCATCCAGTTACTTACAGGCCGGTGGGGTCTACCTTTCAAACTTCATATCTTCACCTTTGCTGCCAACAGGAACATCTCCTGGGCATGGTAAAGAAATAGACTTTACCACACATTATATATGGTACAATCTGATGACAGGTTCCCTTTAAAGCAAAATTATGCAGTGGGTTAAGAGCTCCTAAAAAGAACTCCAACGTGTTATTGCGGCACCCCTCGTTTTATTCATCAGTCTTTTCTAACAGAATGCATTCCTGATGATTGGATTGGCCAGTGTGGTTCCTATCCACAAGAAGAGTAATAGAGAAGAATCCTGGAACTACAGTCAAGTTAGCTTAAATGGTCACTACTTTTACATAGTTTGGAGGGGAAGGGAGGAGATGAATGAAGTTGAGGGGATGTGATACCATATATCTATATTAAAAGAAAAGTATCACGCTGAAAAACTTATCCTCAATCCAAAAGATAGGGGATAAGTGTCATGAATGGGGAGCAGGGAGAAGTGAGCCCTAAGCTGTCCCTTAAAAACACTCTCCCTGCCTACTTGCCCATCTGCCCTAAGTGACGGATCAACAACTACGAGGGCTGTCCCTATACTGCGCTAGAGTGCATGGGCGTCAAAGTCAACAAAACAAACGGAACTGTACACAGTCGGGGAACAAGACAGGGACATAATGGAAATACAATAACCAACAAACAGATATAAAAATACAAACAAGGCAGGAAATAGCATACTAACAGGTCAGGAAATCAAGAGCACACAAGACACCCCACTTTAATCATGGAGGGATATCAATACCAAAGCCAAATAGGCTCCTAGCTAGTGGGCACTCTCCACCGAGTGATCAGGATACTAGCCTAGGGGGAAACAAAAATCCTAAATACAAGCAAACACGGGTACAGTCGAACTCACTCCTAGGTAGACGGATTAGCACAAGGCTCAGAACAGGATTCTATCCTAGGAGATCCAGGATCAAACAAGGTCAAAACAGGACTGACAAAACGCACAGTGTCAATATGGACTCTGGATACACAAAGCATATGCAGAACGAACAATACAAGAATACTAAAACCCGACAAAGTACTCATACAAGGCAAGCTAAAATCTATATTTCAAACAGGACAGATAACCATGCTTAAAACTCAGGATACATGTGCTCAAACAGACACAGTGAACAAATGCAAACATGGTCAGAGTAACAGGTGTAATTACCAGCCCAGAACAGCACCTAAAGAGGCCTAATATATCCTGCCAGGGAGAATCAACACAGAAATTGTTCAGACATAAACATAATGGCCCTCATTTACTAAGAGTGTTGTGTAGGCTTCTTTGTGGGTTTTAATTCCCTACAATTTATTTTCCACGGTATTTACTAAGGTTTCCCTACATTTTCCACTTTCCCTACACTTTGCTTTTTTATACATGCTCTGACCTGTAGGGTTTTCTTCAGCTCAAATCCACCACATTTTCTATGGAAACTTTAGTAAATATGTTGGGATTTTGTAAAAATGTCAGGAACACGCCCCTTTTCTGTGACCACGCCCCCTTTTCAAGAAGGTCATGCCCCTTTTCGGGTTTTCTTAGCAAAATGGAGAGGAGTTAGTTGGGGTTTTTTCAATTCAGGCGCAATTTCAGGCGCAAATTCAGGCGCAGACAGAATTTCAGGCGCATATTCCGGCGCAGACAGAATTTCAGGTGCAATGAGCCAGAAACTGGCGCACAATCCGACAAAACATGTCGTGTTAGCAATAGTAAATGAGGGCCAATGTTTGAATAGGACCCAAAGCAGAAAAATGTAAAAAAAAAAACTGAAAAAACAGATAAACGGACGTTACAATAAGTTGTAGATTTGGGGGAAGGGGGGGGGGCTCTCCTTGGAAACTGAGTGTCACGACCTCTATACACCCTGTTCCAAATTATTCTGCAAATTCTATTTAAGTGTCACAAAAATTAAATATTTTGTTTTTCAATTTAAGCGTGCTTTCACATCACATTTTCAGCCTACGGCTGGCGGATCTGGCTGGGGGAGGGGAAAAGTGTGCTCTCCCTTACCCCAGCCGGTCTTGCGCTGAAATCCATTGACTTTATTGAGCCGTCCAGAGTCACCGTTTGACTTCGGTCGGCTCATTTCAGCCCCGTATCGGGTTTTGTGACCAGACCTAAAACTGCAGTATACTATGGTTTTAGGTCTAGTCAGAATACCAGATACGGGTCGAAAATGAGCCGGCCGGAGTCAAACGGTTACTCCGATCAGCTCATTAAAGTCAATGGATTTAAAAAAAAAAAAAGAGTGAAATAGTTCAATAGTTCAGAGTGAGTGAAATAGAGTGAAATAGTTCAATAGTACAGTATGAAAACATAAAATATTTCACGAAAAATTAAGCGTGATCATCGCACTATTAAGAGTTTGTGGCTGATTCGGAGCACAGATGGGTTCGTACAGATAAAGGCACATTGAGGAAGATTCCTGCCAGATCCATGGATCGGATCAAGAGCAGCTGCTAAAATACCATTACATAGCAGCAAACAGATATTTGAAGCTGCTGGTGCCTCTGGAGTCCCACGGACATCAAGGTGTAGAATCCTCCAGAGTCCTGCAACTGTGCATAAACCTTCTATTTGGCCACCACTAACCAATGCTCACGAGCAGAAACGGCTGCATTGGACAGAAAAATATATGATGACTAATTTTCAAACAGTCCTGTTCACTGATGAGTGCCATGCCACCCTGGATGGTCCAGATAGATGGAGTAGTGGATGGTTGGATGGACGGCCACCCTGATCCAACAAGGCTGCAACATCAGCAAGGCGGTGGTAGAGTCTTGTTTTTTTTTTATCATGGGAAGAGAACTGGCCGGCCCCTTTAGGGTCCCTGCAGGTGTAAAGATGACCTCTGCAAAATATGTGGAGTTTCTGACTGACCACTTTCTTCCCTGGCACAGAAGGAAGAACTATGCTTTTTTCTTAATAAAATCATCTTCATGCATGACAATGCACCATCTCATGTGGCAAAGAATACCTCTGCATCAATGGCTGCTACGGGGCTAAAAGGAGAGAAAGCCATGGTGTGGCCTCCATCCTCCCCTGACCTCAATCCTTTTGAGAACCTTTGGAGCATCCTCAAGCAAAAGATCCATGATTGTGGGAGGCAGTTTACATCCAAATAGCAGCTCTGGGAGGCTATTCTGACATCTTGCAAACAAATTCAAGCAGAAACTGTCCAAAAACTCACAAGTTCAATGGATGCAAGACTTGTGAAGCTGCTATCAAATAAGGGGTCCTATGTTAAAATGTAACGTGACCTGTTAAAATGTTTAAAAAGTTAAAATGTTGTTAAAAGTTTGATTGAAATAGCTTTTGATTTCAGTAAATATGCTGAAAACACAACAAATACATTTTTTTTAGTTCCTTACAACCTATGAAGTGTTTTACTTACCGTGCATTGTAAGTTTGTTATGTTTAAAAAAAAAATACTGTTATCATTAGGAGGTTTGTTCAATAAAATTTTAATTGTACTCAATAGTTGATAACATGAGAATTATGCAAACTGTTGTTTACATCAATTATTTAGGTTAATGAGAAAAATATACCGTATATACTCGAGTATAAGCCGAGTTTTTCAGCACGATTTTTCGTGCTGAAAACACCCCCCTCGGCTTATACTCGAGTGAACTCTCCACCCGCAGTGGTCTTCAACCTGCGGACCTCCAGAGGTTTCAAAACTACAACTCCCAGCAAGCCCGGGCAGCCATCGGCTGTCCGGGCTTGCTGGGAGTTGTAGTTTTGAAACCTCCGGAGGTCCGCAGGTTGAAGACCACTGCGGCCTTCGACATCATCCAGCCCCCTCTCACCCCCTTTAGTTCTGTACAGTACTCGCCTCCGCTCGGCGCTGGTCCGGTGCTGCAGGACTGTCCGGAGAGGAGGTCGTCCAGTGGGATAGTGGTTCCGGGCTGCTATCTTCACCGGGGAGGCCTCTTCTAAGCGCTTCGGGCCCGGCCCCAGAATAGTCACGTTGCCTTGACAATGACGCAGAGGTACGTTCATTGCCAACGTACTTCTGCGTCATCATTCAGGCAACGCCTCTATTCCGGGCCCGAAGCGCGGAGAAGAGGCGCCCCCAGTGAAGATAGCAGCCTGGAACCACTATCCCACCGGACGACCTCCTCACCGGACAGCCCTGCAGCCCCGGACCAGCGCCGAGCGGAGGAGAGTACTGTACAGAACTAAAGGGGGTGAGAGGGGGCTGTATGATGTCGAAGGCCGCAGTGGTCTTCAACCTGCGGACCTCCGGAGGTTTCAAAACTACAACTCCCAGCAAGCCCGGACAGCCGATGGCTGCCCGGGCTTGCTGGGAGTTGTAGTTTTGAAACCTCTGGAGGTCCGCAGGTTGAAGACCACTGAGGGCGGATGACGACAAGAGGATGATGAAGGGGGGGTGTGGGATGATGAAGGGGGGTGGGGTTGATGACAAGGGGATGATGAAGGGGGGGTGTGGGATGATGACAAGGGGATGATGAAGGGAGGGTGTGGGATGATGACAAGGGGATGATGAAGGGAGGGTGTGGGATGATGACAAGGGGATGATGACAGGTGATGATGATGAGGGTCTGGATGATGACAGGCGGTGATGATGATGAGGATGTTAATGACGGGTCTGGATGATGACAGGGGGGGATGATGTATTTCCCACCCTAGGCTTATACTCGAGTCAATAACTTTTCCTGGGATTTTGGGCTGAAATTAGGGGTCTCGGCTTATACTCGGGTCGGCTTATACTCGAGTATATACAGTAATTTGCATAATAATTTGGAACAGAGTGTACAAAGTGGCAGCCGACAGGCCCCCTCCATATACCTCTATGGGAGAGCCGAAGATTCCACTTTTTTTTTTTTGCAAAAACACCCACCAAAGTGGACACAGTGACTGCATAACGCTTTTTTAGGTGAAAAAACTCTGCAGCCAGATGTTAGCTAAAAATCAATAGGCCACAATCAAAAAAGTATAAAGAGAAGGGAGGCACCCACTTCATATTGACCGGTTCCAGGGAACAGCTATTTATTTTCAGTGCATAAAAGGAGAAATCCTGCGAAAAATTAACTTATCCCCTATCCACAAGATAGCGGATAAGTGGCTGATTGTGGGGGGTCCGAGTGCTGGGAACCCCCGCGATCACCAGGACAGGATCCGCCTGCAGCACACGCTCCATACATTTCAATGGGAGCACCGAAAAGACCCGAGTACAGCACTCAGGAATCATTGGCACTCTCCTAGAAATGAATAGAGGGCGTGCTGTCTACCAGTAGACAGCACAAGAGTTGGGGTCCCATCCCAGGGACCTCCCGCAATCAGATACTTATCCCCCTATACTGTGGATAGGGGGTAAGTTTAGTTTAGCTGGAGTTCCCCTTTAAGTGCGGGGACGGCAAACATATAGATACAGGTATGGTTAAACAAACTGTCCGAACGCTGGAGCCGGCGCCGGGAGCTTGTGATGTCATAGCCATGCCCCTCGTGATATCACGCCCCGCCCCCTCCCATAGATTTGCATTGAGGGGGGCAGGGCGTGACATCATGAGGGGACGGGGCAACAACAATCAGACAAATTCTGACCGCTGCAATGGGCAAGACAATTGATCAGGTAAACATAGATTTGTTTAAAGTGACATGTGCAATCTATACCGCTGCTCTATAAAAAAACAAGCAGCAAACAATAGATAACTGCAAAATGAACACTTGAATATAGGAAATAATCCTGATAGCAGTAAAAAGATTATGGCAAGAACATGGTGAGATTAAAGTAAGAGTGGTAAATCACTTGGTCTCAATGGTATGCTGGGATGTGAAATGGATCCTGGAGGAGGCAGAGCCTACAGCGCATAGAACATCCCACCCAGGATCCTCATGTCAGCTAGTAACCAATATCCACAGCATAGCACCGGAGCAGTGACAAGCCCTCAAACATACCCATGCAACACCACAGACCCCAACGCTGTTTCACCGCTAAAGGGGTATTCCAGGAAAAAAAATAGTTTTTTTATATATACAAACTGGCTCCAGAAAGTTAAACAGATTTGCAAATTACTCTGATTAAAAAATCTTAATCCTTCCAATAATTATCAACTGCTAAAGTTGAGTTGTTCTTTTCTGTTTGGCAACAGTGCTCTCTGGTGACATCTGTGCTTGTCTCGGGAACTGCACAGAGTAGGAGAGGTTTTCTATGGGGATTTGCTTCTACTCTGGACAGTTCCTGAGACACGTGTCATCAGTGAGCAACTCAACTTCAGCAACTCATAAGTACTGAAATTATTAAGATTTTTTTATAGAAATAATTTATAAATCTGTCTAACTTTCTGTAGCCAGTTGATTATATATATTATATATAAAGTTGTTTCCTGTATAACCCCTTTAAAGGGGTACTCCGGTGCTTAGACATCTTATCCCCTATCCAAAGGATAGGGGATAAGATGCCTGATCGCGGCAGTCCCACCGTTGGGGACCCCCGTGATCTTGCACGGGACACCCCGTTTGTAATCAGTCCCCGGAGCGTGTTCGCTCCGGGACTGATTACCGGCCACTACAGGGCGGGCGGCGTGTGACGTCACGCCTCCGCCCCGTGTGATGTCACGCTTCGCCCCTCAATGCAAGCCTACGGGACCATTGAGACCTAGTGATTTACCACTCTTACTTTTATCTCACCATGATCTTGCCATAATCTTTTTACTGCTATCAGGATAATTTTCTATATTGAAGTGTTCATTTTGCAGTTATCTATTGTTTGCTGCTTGTTTCTTTATAGAGCTGCGGTGTAGATTGCACATGTCACTTTAAACGGATCTATGTTTACCTGATCAATTGTCTTGCCTATTGCAGCGGTCAGAATTTGTCTGATTGTTGTTGCCCTTTTAAATGTATTTTTATCTATGTATTTCAATAAAGATTATTTGATGTTTTTCATCATAAACATTTTCTGGTGTGTTTAATAGGTTTTCTGGTTCTTTTGGAAGCAAAACATCTATCATGCTCAGTTACTTAATAATGTAGCAGTATTACACAATAATTACCAATCCACTGTGATTCTGCTATATTATTACAAGCCGTCAATGGAAATGTAATAGCCCACGATTGATATCTGACTGGCACGTGCCCCATGTATGACTCAGTCATCTACCAGTCTATCCGCCCCATCTATTCTGTGTGCAGCAGGATCAGCTGCAGTTAGCATAGGAACAGTGCACACTACTCCTCCTTCCCTCTGATCGGTGATAGGCTCCGGCAGCAGTGGAGATCTTATAAAAAAAAATGTGACCAGATGCCAAGAACTGGCATCTGCAATCTTAAGGCCTTTCTTTCACTTTCATCTCACTGGAATACACACCAGCTGCGTTCAGACAATAGCAAGAGACATACTCTGACAGATTACTCACCAGTCACCACAACGCCTAATACAATGTATCTAATGACTGCTAGGCTCCATAATAGGTTGAAATTTTATCATTATACTGGGGAAAGAGTAACCGGACTTATTGTGAAGGTGCAATAAAGTACAGATGTAGCAAAGTTTACCAAAGCACATTGTGATCGTGGCGTCTTACCGATAGTTTTACATAGGACTGCAGGTAAACATAAGGCATAGTCTTAACTAACTACAACCTTTCACAAAAGATACAGACAAAAAAAGTTAAATAAGAAGTTTTTTTTCTCACTAGTTATTCCCTTACTGAACAAATTAGAAATTGAGAAAATCGCACCCAACTGCCTACCTCTTACCACTCTAAGCCCTTGTGCACATCTGAAATCTGCATAAAAACCATGCATTATTTTATTTATTTTTTTTAATGACGATTTAACATCTACATTAGAAATTGACATATCATTTAAAGAGTACCTGTCATACTGCACAAAAAATGAAAATGTTATATGTATTTATGTGTATAGCACCTATATTTTTCTCACAAATACCTTCTTTCTGTTGCTCACTTAGTTTTTCATCCTGTGCTTTGGAGGAGGCGTGTCTGTGTCTTGCCCTCACTCATGATGCTTTCACTTCCTTCCTGAGTCTGCTGTGCTGGCTCTCTTCATTCAATCACTGCAGGCTGCTCTGTAACCCCTCCTCTCATTTTTCAGGCTGAAGTCTAATAGGACAGGAAGTGAGTACAGAGGAGTGCTAGCCCTGCCCTCACTTACTGGACTTTGTCCCAGCCTGTGCTTAAGCTGGGACAAAGATGGTCATCAGCCAAACAGGACAATGGTCTGGATGGTATGAGTACCCCAAGTGGTCTTTTTTTATTTTTCCCTTATCCCCTATGCACAAGATAGGGGAAAAATGTCTGATTGTGGGGGGTTCAACCAATGGGACCCCCCACGATCTCTTGGATGGGACCTTGGCTACTTACACGCTCTCGGAATGCTCAGGCCCCCACTTAACCGAATGAAGTGACGGTCCACTCAGCCAATTACCAGCTGCAGCAATGGGCCATCACTTGCATTCGTTCTGGAAGGTGGGGGCCGGAGAGTGCCCAGGATGCGTAAGTAGCCAAGGTCCCATACAGGAGATCACAAGAGTCCCAGAGGTCAGGCCCTTCACAATCAAACACTTATATATGTGTCTAAAAAGTTCAGTTCCCTGGGCTACCCCTTTAAGGAGCCTATGGTGGGGGGGGGGGGTCTGATTCCTTTTTGTGGTCAGATCAGTGTACAGGAGTTGTCTTATCAGTGTGACCAAACTAAATAAGAAAAAGGCAAGAGACTGTCTACAATGAAGAAGAAGTCTTGTGTGAGTCACCAGATGTAAAAGTGATGTATTCTGCATCTGACCAGTGCTGTATGCTCCTGTGTAGTCTACAGTTGACGATGCTTCTATGCGCCTGGTATCTGAGAACTAACCACAGTATTGCGGTATTATTGGCTATTTTGGTGCTTGTATAGTGGTAGAAGCCCCCTGAGGAAGCTCCGCATTGAGCGAAACATATGTTGGGTTTTGGTACATATGCTGGTAAGACTCGTTTATTTGTTCTAGACTCCGGGACCATCATCACTTTAACCTTCATTTCTTTGCACTAGGCACCTTATATTATCTGGATATGTGTAGTCCGGCTTTATGTAATTACGTGAACTGCTGAGTAAATTGCTATATGTAGGTCTAGTCTATGATTAATTGCTGATTACCTTGTTCTTACCTGTATTGTACTTTCTGTCTGTGACTGTTAGTTATTGTGCCACACTATGTATTATATATATGTTTTTTATCGATTGTACTTAATAAAATTTAGTATATTAATATTTGGTAGTAGTGTTTAATCTTTTGGGGTATATATGCGTTAAGTAACACTACACCTTAGTGTGTTGGCTGGTGGGACCATATTTCCCACCTATCTACAGGGTGGGCCATTTATATGGATACGCCTTAATAAAATGGGAATGGTTGGTGATATTAACTTCCTGTTTATGGCACATTAGTATATGTGAGGGGGGAAAATTTTCAAGATGGGTGGTGACCATGGTGGCCATTTTGAAGTCGGCCATTTTGAATCCAACTTTTGTTTTTTCAATAGGAAGAGGGTCATGTGACACAAAACTTATTGGGAATTTCACAAGAAAAACAATGATGTGCTTGGTTTTAATGTAACTTTATTCTTTCATGAGTTATTTACAAGTTTCTGACCACTTATAAAATGTGTTCAATGTGCTGCCCATTGTGTTGGATTGTCAATGCAACCCTCTTCTCCCACTCTTCACACACTGATAGCAACACCGCAGGAGAAATACTAGCACAGGCTTCCAGTATCCGTAGTTGCAGGTGCTGCAGAATGGGCAAAACAAAAATTGTAACAGGACCCTCAGTTTACGCAGAAGATTTTGTTCAGTGATGAGGCAAACTTTTATGTGAATGGGGAAGTTAACAAACAAAACCATTGCCATTGGTTTGACACTAACCCCCATTGGATAGATCCCTCCTGGACTGTTGGAACACAAAAATTGATGGTATTGTGACGTATATGGGGTACAAAGATAGTGGGGCCATTCTTCATCAATGGAAACCTCAAGGCCACTGGATATGCGAAATTGCTACATGATGATGTGTTTCCCTCTTTATGCACTGAAGCTGGCACGTTCCCTGAGTTTTTCCAGCAAGATGGTGACCACCACATTGTGGGTGTCCGGTCCGAGCATTCCTAGATGAACAGTTTCCTGGAAAGTGGATTGGTCGTCGTGGGCCAGTTGAATGTCCCCCAAGGTCTCCCGTTCTGACCCCCTTAGAATTTTATCTTTGGGGTCATCTGAAGGCAATTGTCTATGCTGTGAAGATACGAGATGTGCAGCACCTGAAACTACGGATACTGGAAGTCTGTGCTAGCATTTCTCCTGCGGTGTTGCTATCAGTGTGTGAAGAGTGGGAGAAGAGGGTTGCATTGACAATTCAACACAATGGGCAGCACATTGAACACATTTTATAAGTGGTCAGAAACTTGTAAATAACTCATGGAAGAATAAAGTTATGTTAAAACCAAGCACACCGTTTTTCTTGTGAAATTCCCAATAAGTTTGATGTGTCACATGACCCTCTTCCTATTGAAAAAACAAAAGTGTGATTCAAAATGGCCGGCTTCAAAATGGCTGCCATGGTCACCACCCATCTTGAAAAGTTTCCCCCCTCACATATACTAATGTGCCACAAACAGGAAGTTAATATCACCAACCATTCCCATTTTATTAGGGTGTATCCATATAAATGGCCCACCCTGTATTTTTGGTGTATATATTGTATAGTGGTAGCTAAAACTTGGCTTTTTGAATCTAAGGGTGGCACAATTTACCAGCCTGCCAAGGGCACCGAAATACCCTGTCGCGGCCCTACACATATACTAAGAGACTTCTGTGGTGATGAATTACTGCTCTTTATAACCTTATTTTCAGAAGCTGAATATCTGTCATGTCCATGTAATGACTACAAAGGCTGTCTGGGCATGCTGGGAGTTGTAGCTTTGCAAAAGTTGGAAACCACCGGTTGGGAAACACTGCTCTTTTCTGAACCCTTTACACATGGCCAGGACAGTTTTACCTTATCTGACATTAAACACTTTGGGGGAGCTTTATCAAAACCTGTGCAGAGAAAATGCTGACCAGTTGCCTATGTGTTGACCCTGTACAGAGTATACTGCCCATCCTGTGTGGCAGATGTTGCCTTCAGTGTCCATCTTGGGCCCACATTACTCAGGACCCTATATCTACTCATGTTATGCTATGGTTAATTTATTATTTCCTGTGTACCTGTTGCTTTAAGCCTGTTAAACCTTAGAAACCCTGTTGTTATGGGAGTGTGTATGAGGTGAACCATGTGACTTATCTTCCCAATGGGAATGCTCTAAATCTGGTCCTTATATGGTGTGGTAGTAGTTCAGAGGTCAGACTAGTAGAGTTCTGAAGACTAGTGCAGAGTAGCTAAGATACATTTTGGAGAAAGTTTGAAGTAAGTGTGAGGTGTTCTGTAGGTTACCTGCCCGTTTAGGAGTAGGTAACCCTGACTGTACGGATCGGCAGGGGTTAACATAGAGCCCAATACAGTCCCCCCCCCCCCTGCTTTCCCGGGTTGTAGGAGGGGAAAAAAAGGCACGCCCAGGGTATATTTAGGTCTATCTCACCCCCTGGTGATTCCTTTTGGACTTACCAGCGCTCTTGAGAAGACAGCTTGCTCCGGAGATGGCTGAAGAGGCTGTTTGGACTGCTATCCGGGAGCGGGTGCTGGCTGACCCAGGCGTCTTATCCTAGCTTTTGGCTGGGCTAGGGCTTCCTACTGCTGCGGCTGCTAGTTCCTCTGGCCCGGTAGGTCCTGCTGCGAGGGGGCAACGGACCGCTCGGGCATCGCGCCCTCCGGCGCGTCTGAGCCCCAGCCCCCCTAGATCTTCAGCTGGTTCCAGGAGGAGGCGCTTTGCTGCCCACATTGCCTCCTCAATTGTAGGTTCAGGGCCTGGAGCGGCAGTGGCATGTGACCCAGGAAGCTGGGGGGAGTTCGTCTGCAGCTTTGCACGCTTCCCTGCAGGTCCTGGATGTCACAGGTACCTCAGTGCGGCCTGCATTAGTCTCCCGGCCAGTGTTAACCCCTGTACTACCAGCCATTATGGGTGCTGTTGCCCCTGCTCCCTCTCATGCTTCCTCCTCTGCAGAGGAGATTCCCGATACTCCTTTTGCCACTGCCCGGGTTCCCATTAGACCCCAGGGTGTACCTGTAGTTGCTGGGGACCCTCCGCAGCCACCTGTCCTAGGGAGTGGTAGTGTGGATCCTCCTTATGAGGATGCTAATAATTCTTTGGGGTCCCAGGCTCATGGCCCAACGCCTTTAGATGCTGCTGCTAGTTCCCCCTTGCTTTTTGGCGACAATGTGCGGCAATTCAGTCAGCCACCGCGTGACCGAGTACCTTATAGGTCAGAGGGCGGTTCCCGTCCTAGATGTTCGCGGTCGTCCTCACGGGGCTCTGGCCGCTCCGGATGGAGCAGATCTGTTGGGTCATGTAGGCATCACCGCAGGTGTTCCCGCCGGGAGTCCAGGAGTAGAGTGCGCTCCCGTAGGTCCCGCTCATCCCGATGGCAGTCTCCTTCTTCACCTGGTCGCAGCTCGTATCGCTCAGGGAGTCGGGACCGCCGCTCTCGCAGGCGCGAGGAGCGGAGACGTCATTCAAGGTCCCCCAGGCGGGCCTCCCGCGGTGGCAGTCGGCCCTGTGCGGTGTCTGATCCAGCTCCTGTGCCGATTGCTGATCCAGTTCCTGTGCCTGCATCTGATCCGGTTCCACCTCTTGTTGTTCCTGCACAGACCGGTGAGTTCAATTTTGCGGATGCGTGGGGGCAGGGGGATGGGCCTGCTGCTTTGTTGTTTACACTTAAATCTGGTTTTGTCTAGTCTAGTTACCAACAAGCCGGTGGAACGTGTGGTTCCAGCGGCGGCCCGTAAAGGCATCCTCGGTTAGGGTTGGGGTTTATAAGGATTCAGTTTTTTGTGGTGTTAGCCCCTTAGGTGTACATGTTGATGAAGCGGTAAAGGAAAAAATTTGGTCGAACCAGTATGTTGATCTGTGGTCGCTAGTGTCTGCAGACCAACATACGATTGACAAGGAACGTAGGCCTCAGTCGGAAAAAACTTTTCCTTCTAGGCCTAGGGTGGCAAAGACCATGGGCAATTGGTTACAGGCATTTGCAGTTTTGGGGTGTATAATGGGGGAAAAGCATCCGGAGCGGTGCTCCGAGCTTTTTATTTACATGGACTCGGTGTATAGTGCTTATAAGGCTCATAGGTGCTCTGCGTGGTGGCGGTATGACGAGGAATTTTGTTGCCGCTTGTCTTTGCAGCCGCATGTTGGGGAGTTAAGGCGACCGATGTCTGGTTGCGTTTAATGATGGCTCAGAGGGCTCAGTCCTTTCAGCAGGGAGCAGCTGGTCAAGCCGGGACTGCCGGGCCGGCGGCCGTGCGACGACCCGGGCCTTGCTGGTTGTTTAACGAGGGACATTGTGGTTTCCTCAGCTTGTGTAAATACAAGCATGAGTGTTCTGCCTGCGGGGGATCTCACGCTGCAGTCAGGTGTCAGCAGGCAGCCAAGCAACCTGACCGGGCGCCCTCTGCTGCTGCTGGGAAGGATTCTGATGAACGTGGACATGATGTGCCCGTGGTTAGATCAGTACCCCAATAAGGAGGATGCTTTGGTTTTGTTAGAGGGTTTTCGTTATGGTTTCTTTATACCGTTTGTTTTAGGACAGGTTTTTTCCTCTTACCCTGACAACTTGAAGTCGGCCAGGGAGCACCCTGAGGTGCTGCAGGAGAAGATTGGTAAGGAGGTTTCTTTGAGCCGTTTTGGAGGTGCCTTTTGTGTCCCCACCTTTTTCTAATTTCCGGGTGTCCCCCCTTGGGGTTGTTCCTAAGAAGGAGGTCGGGAAGTTTTGCCTGATTCCCCACCTTTCGTATCCAAAAGGTTCCTCGGTGAATGATGGCATTTCTAAAGAGGATGCTTCGGTTTCTTATGTCTCTTTTGACCGGGCGGTGTCCCTGGTTCGGGGTGTTGGGGAAGGGGCATTGATGGCGAAGTCCGACATTGAGTCGGCTTTTCGCTTGTTGCCAGTGCATCCGGAATGCTATCACTTGCTGGGTTGCCGTGTGGATGGGGCTTTTTATTATGATGTTTGCCTGCCTATGGGTTGCTCTATTTCCTGCCGGTATTTTGAGATGTTTGGGTCATTTTTAGAGTGGGTTGTCCATTTTGAGACAGGCAGCCGTTCAGTTATTCACTATCTGGAAGATTTTTTGTTTGTTGGCCCGGCTGGGTCTCCCAGGTGTGTTTTTTTATTGGATTATTTTTGTTTTTTCATGCAGAAGTTTGTTGTGCCTTTGTCTGCTGAGAAGATGGAGGGCCCTTCCACAGTTATTTCCTTTTTTTGGTATTGAGATAGATTCTGTGGCGATGATTTTTAGGCTCCCAGAGGAGAAGTTGGAGAGTTTACTTTTATTGGTTGAAAGTTTCTGTGGTGTGCGCAAAGTGACGCTGCGGCAAATGCAGGTTTTACTGGGGCATTTGGTTTTTGCTTGTCGTGTTATGCCTATGGGTCGTGTTTTTTCTAGGCGCCTGTCATTGGCAACTAAGGGCTTTTCCTGCCCTTCCCATCATATCCGCATTTCAAAGCACATGCGTTCGGATATTTTGGTGAGGAGAGAGTTTTTGAGGAAGTATAACGGTCCAACATGTTGGCTGGGGGAGGAGTTGTCTAATGCTGAGCTTCAATTTTTTCACGGATGCGGCTGGCTCCGTGGGTTTTGGTGCCTTTTTCAAGGGGAATGGTGCGCTGATTTGTGGCTACCTGAGTGGCAGGCCAATGGATGGTGTAGGAATCTCACCCGGCTTGATTTTTTTCCTATTGTAGTTGCTGTGGAGTTGTGGGGTGTGCATTTTAGCAATAGGCGGGTTTGTTTTTGGACGGACAATCTGAGTGTGGTTCATTGTAAAAATGGTTTGTCTTCTTCCTCCCTTCCTGTTTTCTCTCTGATTAGGCATTTGGTTCTTCGGTGTTTGGAGTTGAACATATGGTTTAAGGCACACCATGTGGCTGGGGTTGATAACGTGATAGCTGATTCCCTTTCTCGTTTTCAGTTTCAGGAGTTTCGGAGGATGTGTCCGGATGCTGCGTCGGAGGGGCTCCCTTGCCCCCCATTGGTCTGGGCCCTGCCGAGCAACGTCTGATCCCGCTGGTTGAGTTGTCGGTGGCGGCATCTACATGGGCCGGACATGGTAAGGAGTGGGCTGAGTGGTGTGCGTTGCTGGTTGTTACCTCTGTGGAAAACCCCGTGGCGGTTACAGTGGATTATATGTTGCGGTTGCGCGATTTACAGGTGTCTGCAATTGTTGCGCGGTGGCGACTAGCTGGGGTGAGTTTTTATTTTAAGCTGGTGGATTGGGAAGATGTTTCGAAATGGTTTTTATTTCAGCAGGCTTTGAAGGGTTGACAGCGCACTCATGTGCGGCGTGAAACTCGCAGACCTGTTTCGTTTTCACTGTTGGCGTCTCTTTTACAGGCTACCCGGAGTTTCTGTTCCTCGGTTTATGAGTCGGAGTTGTATTCTGCCGCTTTTTGTGTTATGTTTTTTGGCGCGCTGCGCATCGGCTAGTTGGTCCTGGTTTGTTGCAGGACGACGTTTTGTGTTCCAATGGGGTTTTACAACTGCGGATTCTGCGCTCCAAAACGGATCAGGTGGGTCAAGGAGCTTGGGTGCGGGTTCTTACGATGGATGGTCCGGTTTGTCCAGTATGGGCAGTTCTGTTCGGGTGTCGGGCCGCCATTTTTTCTCGCATGCTGACGGTTTTCCCTAAACGCATTTTCAATTTCAAGCTGTGTTCAAGGATGGTTTGCGATTTTTGGGTGCTCCTGCTGCTGAGTTTGGTACGCACTCTTTTCGAATTGGCGCTGCTACGGAGGCGTCCAGGGCGGGATTATCGGTGGATGCGATACAGCGTATTGGCCGTTGGCGCTCTGGTTGTTATGCTAGATATGTACGTCCTGAGTTGTTGTTATAATTCTTTTTCTTTTTTAGATGTGCAGAGGACGATGGTGTATTTCCTGAGACACTCGTATTTCCACCGGGCCGCGCAGAGAGCTGATTGCCGGCCTGGTGGGAGATCTTTGGGATGCCGCAATGTTGAGCCTCACTGGGTAGGGATCCCAGGTATGCGTTGGACACGGGTCCTTACTAAAGTGGTGGACATTGCTAGAGCCAACCGATCCGGTGTCATTTTGGTGGTGCAAAATCAACAAAATCGAAGAAAAAATGGTAAAAATGACACATTATTATTCTGTAGGTCCATATGGTTAAAATGATACCCTACTTATATAGGTTTGATTTTGTCGTACTTCTGGAAAAAATCATAACTACATGCAGGAAAATTTATATGTTTAAAAATGTCCTCTTCTGACCCCTATAACTTTTTTATTTTTCAACGTACAGGGCGGTATGAGGACTTATTTTTTTGCGCCGTGATCTGAAGGTTTTGTCGGTACCTTTTTTGTTTTGAGCGGACTTTTTGATCACTTTTTATTCATTTCTTATTGGTATAAAAAGTGACCAAAATACGCTTTTTTGTACTTTGGAATTTTTTTTACGTGTACGCCATTGACCGTGCGGTTTAATTAATGATATATTTTTATAGTTCGGACATTTACACACGCGGTGATACCACAAATGTTTATTTTTATTTACACAGTTTTATTTTTTTTATGGGAAAAGGGGCGTGATTTAAACTTTTATTAGGGAAGGGGTTGAATGACCTTTATTAACACTTTTTTTTTTACTTTTTTTTTTGCAGTGTTATAGCTCCCATAGGGACCTATAACACTGCACACACTGATCTCTCATCCTGATCACAGGCATGTATTAACGCGCTTGTGATCAGTGTTATCGGTGCTTGACTGCTCCTGCCTGGATCTCAGGCACGGAGCAGTCATTCGTCGATCGGACACCGCGGAGGCAGGTAAGGGCCCTCCCGGTGTCCTGTAAGCTGTTTGGGACGCCGCGGCGGTCCCGAACAGCCCAACTGACTAGCCAGGATACTTTCACTTTCACTTTAGAAGCGGCGGTCAGCTTTGACCGCAGCTTCTAAAGGGTTAATACCGCACATTGCCGCGATCGGCGATGTGTGGTATTAGCCGCGGGTCCCGGCCGTTGATGAGCGACGGGACCGTCGCGATGTGATGCGGGCTTCATATCGCGGGAGCTGGCGCAGGACGTAAATATACGTCCTGCGTCATTAACGGGTTAAAGTGTACCTGTTGTCACAAAAACTTTTTATATAATGTAGATAATACCATTATATGTATATCTGTAATATACATTGCTATCCCTGCAGCTATTGTCTGTGTGTCTTTATAATGAGTCCAAAAACAGGAAGTGAGGGCAGGAGAAGCAGGGTTCTGTGCAGACTCCTGGCTTGTCAATCATCCTGATGTATGAGACAGGAACATGTCATAGAGCCTCAGTGCACACTGTCCTGCTTGTCCTCAGTGTACAGAGCCCTGCTTGTCCACCCTCACTTCCTGTATTTGGACTCCACATAGAGACACACAGGCAATAGCTGAAGGGACAAAAATATACACATTTTTTAACCAATGTATATTACAAATATACATATAATGGTATTATCTACATTATCTACTGCTTTGTTTGATGCCATGCAATGCTTGAGGGGTACTCCGGAGACAAAAATAATAATAACAATAATGATTTCAATTCAACTGGTGCCAGAAAGTTATACACAGTTTTGCACTTTTCCACATGGCTGGGTTCAGTCTGTTCTGGTGTCTTCAGACAGTGGGGTACACATGGGCCTAGCGCAATCAATTGCAGCTCTCTCCAGTACTGACTCAGGGCTTGTGGCCTACTTTGGTATTGAACTGGGGTCTGTAACTCACTCAACAATATTTACAAACTTGCAGCTTGTACCATCTGATGATAAAGATGACGATCTAATTTGGCTGCACTGGAACTATGGCTTTCTCACCAAGTATGACACCTCTGGAGCTCCTTCCTTCTCCCATATCGGCCATTTTAAAGAGACCTATGCCTGATACAGCTAGGGTTTGCTAGGTGGGCACCAAGCAGATGCTACATACTGGCATTCAGGTGTTGGCTAGGGCGCCCTGTGATGTCACTATTGATGTCTCAGGGATTTCCTATGTCAGTGTTTCCCAACCAGGGTGCCTCCAGCTGTTGCAAAACTACAACTCCCAGCATGCCCGGACAGCCGAAGATTTTTTTCACAAATGCTTTATTTATGGGACATAGTTTTTGTACATCATTTCTGATATTGATTTAAAAAAAAAAACGCACCCTACATTTATTGAGCTCCTTGTCCTATGTTTGGAAATACCCCCGCTTAGGCCATATTTGGTTCTCTGGCCGTGTGGCAGGACCCAGAAGGACAAAAGTGCCATTTGGCTTTCAGGGCATCATTTTGGATGAATAGATTATAGGCTGCACTTCATGCCTGAAAAAGGTTTTGGCTGCCAGAACCATATAGAACCCCCAAGTGACTCCATTTTGGAAACTACACACCTAAAGTATTCACCTAGACCAAAAGTGATTACTTTAAGTCCTTTGTGTGTGGCTGGAATGGTTACAAAGTCAGTGGAAAATGATTTTTTATATATTTTTTGCATCATTTGGGAGACATTTTTTGTTCATCTGAAAAGGAGGAAATGCGCCCCGTATTTTGTTATGCTGTTCGTCCCCTGTTCGGCATTACCACCACTTAGGCCATATTTGGTTACTTTGCTACATTGTGGGACCCAGAAGGAAAGGAATGCCATTTGGATTTTGGGGCATCATTATAAATATTTTAGGTTCCACTCCATGCCTGCAAATGATTGAAGCTGGTAGATGCATACTGCACCCAGACAAGTGACCCCTTTTTAAAAACTACACCCCCTAAAGTATTCACTTTAGTTAGTAGTGTATTCTTTGAAGTCTTTTTGTGTTGATGGCATTAGCATAAATCAGTGTAAAATATTTAAATTAGCTTCTTTTTAACATATGCATCATTTGTGGGATATATTTTTTTAATAGCCTCTGATATGAATGAAATGCACCCCAAATTGTATTACCCTGCTTGTCCAATGTTAGGGAGTACCCCCACTTAGGCCATATTTGGTTGCTTGGCCACATGATGGGACCCAAAAGGAGAGCATGTCATTATACAAATTATAGGCCACACTTCATCTTGCAAAGCAATTTAGCTGTCAGAACAATACTGCACCCCCAGGGGTGACCCCATTTTCCAAACTACACCCTCTAAAGTATTCCCCTAGGGCAGTAGTGAGTACATTGAGCCCTTTTTGTGTGGCTGGAATTATTTCAATGTCAGTGGCAAAAATTTGAAATATGCTTTTTTCCTCTCAACCCCTTAAGGACCAGGCCCATTTTGGCCTTAAAGGGGTATTCAAGGCCAAAACTTTTTTTTTTTTATATATCAACTGGTTCCGGAAAGTTAAACAGATTTGTAAATAACTTTGATTAAAAAATCTTAATTCTTCTAATAGTTATTAGCTTCTGAAGTTGAGTTGTTGTTTTCTGTCTAACTGCTCTCTGATGACTCACGTCCCGGGAGCTGTGCAGTTCCTATGGGGATATTTTCCCATCATGCACAGCTCCCGGGACGTGACATCATCAATGATCAGTTAGACAGAAAACTTCAGAAGCAAATAACTATTGAAAGGATTAAGATTTTTTTAATAGAAGTAATTTACAAATCTGTTTAACTTTCCGGAGAGCTAGAGCTAGAGATGGGGAGGAGAGAGCTAGAGATGGGGAGGAGAGAGATAGAGATGGGGAGGAGAGAGATAGAGATGGGGAGGAGAGAGATAGAGATGGGGAGGAGAGAGATAGAGATGGGGAGGAGAGAGAGAGATAGAGAGGAGAGAGATAGAGATAGAGAGGAGAGAGATAGAGAGATAGAGATAGAGATGGAGGAGAGAGATAGAGATAGAGATGGAGGAGAGAGATAGAGATATGGAATACTCCTTTAAGGACCAGACCAATTTTATTTTTGCATTTTCGTTTTTTCCTCCTCGCCTTCTAAAAATCATAACTCTCATTTCCATCCACAGACCCATATGAGGGCTTGTTTTTTGCGTCACCAATTGTACATTGTAATTTCATCACTTATTTTACCATAAAATGTACGGCGCAACCAAACAAATATTATTTATGTGGGAAAATTGAAAACAAAACCGCAATTTAGCAAATTTTGGAAGGTTTTGTTTTCACGCTGTACACTTTCCGGTAAAAATGACATGTTTTCTTTATTCTGTGGGTCAATACGATTAAAATGATACCCATGTTATATGCTTTTCTATAATTGTACTACTTAAAAAAAAATCTCAAACCCTTTTAACCAAAATTAGTATGTTTGAAATTGCCCTACTTTGACTACCTATCACTTTCTCATTTTTCTGTATATGCGGCGATATGAGGGCTCATTTTTTGCGCCATGATCTGTAGTTTTTATCAGTATCACTTTGCTTAGGTTTTACTTTTTTATAAATTTTGTATAATTTTTTTTGGAATAAAATGTGACAAAAAAGCAGTAATTTTGACTTTTTTTTTATTTTTTTACGTTTACGCCTTTCACCGTACAGGATGATTAACAATATATTTTAATAGTTCAGACTTTTACGCACGCGGCGATACCAAATATGTGTATTAATTATTTTCTTACGCTTTTTTGGGGGTAAAAATGGGAAAAAAGGATGTTTTACTTTTTCATTGGGGGAGGGGATTTTTCAAATTTTTTTACTTTTTTATTTTACATTTTTTGCCTTTTTATTTTATTTTTTTTTTTTTTTTACACTTTTTTGTCCCCATTGGGGACTATTCATTGCCAATACTGTGCAGTGCTATGTATAGGACACAGCACTGCTCAGTATTATCGGTGATCTTCTGCTCTGGTCTGCTCGATCTCAGACCAGAGCAGAAGACCCCGGGAGACGGCCGGAGCCAGGTGAGGGGACCTTCGGCCACCATGCCGGATGATCATATCCCTGCGGCAGCGCCGCGGGCGATCCGATCATCCTTTCAAAGTACTGCAATGCCGCAGATGCTGTGATCTGTATTGATCACGGCATCGGAGGGGTTAATGGCGGACATCCGCGCGATCACGGATGTCCACCATTACTGGAGGGTCCCTGGCTGCTGATAGCAGCCGGGACCTGCCGGCCATGACGCGAGCATCGCGATCATGTCGGCGCGTAAATGTAGGTCATGGTGCATTAAGTACCACATCACCATGACGTACATTTATGTCCATTGTCGTTAAGGGGTTAAATGCTTTATTCGTGGGTCATATTTTTGGTACATCGCTTCCAAAATGAAGGAAATGCGCCAATATTTCAGGACATCATTATATGAATTATAGAATCCACTCCATGCCTGCAAAGGTTTTGAGCTGGCAGAACAATACTGCACCCCCAACAAGTAACCCCATGTGGACCGCAAGATTTTTGTCTCAGAAAGAAATATGTATTAGCTGAACCAGGGACAGCTCTAATCACTCTTTGGTCTAGCAGCAGTGACGTGCGGCTGTCTGTGACAGTTGAAGTTCCTGATGGATATATTCGTCACGTTGTGGAAAAAAAGCACCCGTTCATGGCCAATAGATTCATCATTGGGTATTTAAAAAAAAATAAATAAATAACTGATTTGTTTATTTTGGTGGGGGGGGGGGGGGGGAGATAGTCCCCATTCATCTGTATGTTAGAGGTGTCCGCTAACATCATGTAAAAAAGGGGCTGCATTCCGCTAGTATGCGCTTAATTGGCAGGACACGGAAATGGATGGGGCTGCTACAGTATGCGCCAGCATCACTTTTTTGACGTGATGCTGACAAAAACCTCTAATATGCCACAGAAACACAGTTTGAATGGGGCCTTTATAAAAAAAAATATTTGTCACATGGAGCGCATCCTCAGCGTATTTCGCACTGCGGATGCCCAGCTTAGTGTGTCAGCTCGTGACTGCCACCGGGAAATCCGCCACTACAAGCAGACATACAGAGCTACCCCATCGTAGCAGGGAGCTCGCTCTTGTGACTGCTATCGGTGCATCATGAAATATGCTGAGGATGCGCTTGGTGTGACCCGTCACTTTATTTATTTGTATTTTTTATTATATTTATTCATTTATTTATTTATTTAATAAATGACTTTTTTTTTTTTTACACTTTTTTTAATGCTTTGGAATACTTAGCATTTACCTGAGGCAGACCTGGGGGCCTTTGAAAGACTCCCGGCCTCCGAGATAAGCAGCAGCACCTCGCAATCGTTAAGGGGTGCTGTTGGAGAGAGACACAGGGAGCCCCCCTCCCTCTGTCAAACTCCTTACAGTCTTACTAATCTAAATATACAGGTGGTTAGTGACTGTGATCCTGAATAAAACAATATATCCCTTACCCCGGTCTGTTCAGCCATTCCCGAGATATAGCACAATCTTGCAATATGCAAATTAAGTCTGAACTGCACTGGAGGTGGAGCTTAAGACTATCTGCAACTCTGATGCCCTCCCCTGGCTCCAGTTCGCATTCAGGCATGTTCTTACCTGTCCTGCTTCCCCGCCACTGACGTTCAGACAGTGCCACGGCCCTCTGCACAGCACTTTCCTTGTCTTGTTCTTACGACAAGGAAGGGGCAACTTAGCCAATGAGAGGCTAAGGTGGGTCACCACTGAGATACAGCAAAGGGTGATAGGGGCAGGGGAGTTTTTTGTCCTTGTTTTTACCCCAGTAACTGAAAAAAAGAAGGCTCTGGCCTTCAGTGTCCTAAAAGTGAAGAGTAAGAATTGTACTATATAGGGAAACCTGGTCAAAGATGATCACCTAGGACTAGCATTCTCTTCCACAAGTTTATTGTATCTGTACACATTACACAATACTATACTATACATAGGACACTGTAGACACTTATAAATCATAAGATTTGTTTTTGTGTACTATTTTATTTAGTTGGTTACATTGTTTACCAATTGAGGGGAAAAATATTGACAGAGCATCAATGGGTTATAACCAGGGGACAAGTACTGGAAAAAAAAAAAAGTCATATAATACAGAAACAGAATAGTGGCACCGATATCTGCATATACAGCTCCTCGAGATGGATATGTAGATGCACAAGCTGCCAGCCAGATAGATTCAGCTCACGGCAGTGCTAGGACAATGGAACATCCAGTAAATAAGAAGCATGTAACAAAGAAAAACGGGCGTCCTGCACTCACCGTCCAGAAGCTGTAAGTACAGATCCCATCTCGGGCTATGAAGACCGGCATAGCAGGCAGGAGTAGCGCGGGGCGCTCAGAGGCGACTGCCGGTGGTTTCACGCACACAGGTGCGCTTCTTCCGGCCTCAGAAGCGGAAGAAGCGCACCTGTGTGCGTGAAACCACCGGCAGTCGCCTCTGAGCGCCCCTCCTGCCTGCTATGCCGGTCTTCATAGCCCGAGATGGGATCTGAACTTACAGCTTCTGGACGGTGAGTGCAGGACGCCCATTTTTCTTTTTACATGCTTCTTATTTACTGGAAAAAAAGTGACTTAACTCACCTGTGATTTCCACTCAAGGGCTGGTCCTGCAGGACTCTAATGGCAATGGTGTTCCTGCTGTGGAAAAAGGGCATTCCTGCAGGACTTGTCTCCTGGTTATAACCCTTGGACCCCCCCCCCTTCCCCATATCTGCAGAATGGATAGACTATCATTGAAGGTCATTGATAAGTTTACACAGAAAATCCCTTCAAAGAATTCTTACCATCAGAAAAAACAACAAAATATTATTCTTTATCTAATCATCATAAGATGATTGCGTAATTGGGAGGTCATGTGATTTCAACATAAATATCACATGACTCTAGTCACATGTTGTGCACTTCTGCGTCTTCTGTTTCTAAAACTGCCATTGGAAAAGGAACACGTTTTCAGTATTACTGTATATTTATTTTTACTTTTGTGTTACATTATTTTTATTCCCTTTCATTACTGTCAATGCTGATCTTTTAAGGACTTGCCTAGACAAACAGACTAATTATCCTGATCCACTCTGTACTTCAGTCTCCATAGATCTGCGCCATACATGATGTTTATACATACCGTCATGTGGTCGTCTATGGACCAGCTGCATGCATGCAAGTTAAATGAATTGTCTTCTGCAATGGCTCATACAGACTGGTCTGGGTCAGGGATCCCCAATAAGATGTTCATCCCCTAAAAGGACATAGGGGGTTGTTTTGGGTTCACATGACATTTATCCATCATGCTGCAACTTTTTTTCATTTTACAAAATAATAAAATAATATTTTATTTTCAGGATGGTCAATAGTCCATTTTCTTGATGGATATGTTGTATTACTGTACTCAACGTCTATTTTTTAGAATGATCCTTTTTTTTTGTTTTTTTACAGATGTTATAAAGTCAACTGCAAGTTTTACTAAGAAAAAATGGATGCCAAACAGAATGGTTCAACAGGATGCCTATTGTGCACCATCTTGTTACCATAGACTTGCATTAAAGAATGGTCAGACTCATTTGTATGTTTCTTTAAAAAAAAAAAAAAAAAAAAAAAAAAAAAATCCTTGCTCTACTGAAAACCCAAGAATAATTAAATGAATCTATATGAAAAAAAATTAAATAAATACATTAATAATGCGAATGGATGTTTCAACAGGATAGCCAAACATGATATAATCAGGCCCTAATGGACACAACCCCTTTTGGCCTTGAGAATGCAGAAAATTTTCATAAGAGCCATAATTCCTTAATTTTTCCATCCACATTATTTATTTTTTTTTTTTGCGTGACTAATTGAGCTTTGTAGTGACATCTTTCATTTTAACTTAAAAACATATATTAATTGTGGCAGGAAGTTGAAAACAAATCCACAACTTTGTAGCTTTTGGATTGAAAACAAATCCACAACTTCATTTGTACACAGTGCACTTTATGGTAAAACATGTTCATATTCTGTGGGTCAATACAATTAAACCAATAACCATGGTAACAAGCTTTTCTTCTATTGTATAGCTCTTAAAAAGTCAAAGCTTTTCAATAAAGTAAGTATGTTTAAAACTTCTCTATTGTGACCCATATAACGTTCTTATTTTTCTTTATATTTGGATGTATGAGGGCTCTTTTTGTGTGCCGTGATCTGTAGCTTTTATCAGTACAAGAGGACGCAGGGAGTAAAGGTACGCCCTGGGTGCCTGGGACTTAGCACACCAGGGCATATATGTACGTACTGCATCCAGGGGCGGATTAACGTAGGGGCGGGTGGAGCGGCAGCTCCAGGCCCCCCTGCGTTAAAATAGGCCCGGCGGCCACACAAACGGCCGCACGGACCGACCGGCGTATAACTTGTATTGCCCGACGCCCAGACATGCAGGCCTTTAGCGCTTCAGGCGAGTAGCGCTAAATGCTGGAAGACTTCACTTACCCCGCCCTCCTCCGCGTCTCCGGTTGACCGGCCTGAGTCTGATGAGGGACGTTGCACATGTGACCTCCCTCCGCAGACCCGCGCAGGACGTCAGTGACGTCACTCGTCAGGCCGCCACCGTAGAGGAGAAGCGCAGCGCAGGACAGGTAATGTGTCTATGTGTGTGTGTCTGTCAGAGGCGGTCACCGCCACTGCCTAAGGCCTCGCACTGCTGGGGGCCTCGCTCTGGCCCCCACCCTTTCACTGATGGTGATCGTCCAGGAGTAAGAAGAACTGGGGGAGTAGATGGCCTCTGTGTGAGGTAACTAGGAGAGTGAATGGGGGGCATGTAGTGGCACTGCCTACATTGTCAGTGCTTTTTGGCTGCTCAGCCTGGCACATAGATTGTAGGAATCACAGTACTTATCTTATTATGCTGCACATGCTCTACAAGCGCCGTCATGCTGTCGGGTCCTAAAGGAGGGGAAGGAACCTCAGAGCACAGCAGCCTGCTAGCATGAAACATGAGAGCAAAGTAGGAGGAGAACTGTCTGTGCCCCTCCTCCACATGACGTAATCCTGAGGTCAGGGGTCTTGACTCCTGACCCCCCCCCCCCCCCCCCCCCAGCACTGGAAGCCATATGAGGATCCTGTCAGCATCTCAGAAAGTTATGGTATGTGCACTTATAGTTAAGGTATGTGGACTTGTGTATAGGTGTGTGTATCTATATACATATGGATGGATGTGTGTATATATTTGTCTTTTTAGGCATCCATGGTACTGTAATTACCAGGCTGGGTTTACACTTGCATTGAGGCCTCCATCACTGCATACAGGGCTATTTTGTTTAGTAATATTCCTGGCACCTTGCCAGAAAGCTGCAGAGCCTGTGTAGACCTGGGGGTCACCATTATATGGACCAGTGTTTTCCAACCAGGGTGCCTCAAGCTGGTGCAAAACTACAAATTGCTGTCTGGGCATGCTGGGAGTTGTAGTTTCGCAACAGCTGTAGGCACCCTGCTTGGGAAACACTAATATGGGATCTACATGTGGGATATTGGTCTGTAGTATTATCCTGTCACTATATAGTGGTAATTGGAGTGGTTATAGTGTGGCTCAAATATTTGTAATAGTGGTGATATTGGTGATCCTAATCTGTGTACAGTGGTTTGTTATTTTTTACTGATGTAGTTATATGTCATCCTAATATGGAGGTGTTAATTTGCTAGTAAACCCCAATCCTTGTGAAAATCCCTCTGCATCCTCCCTTGTGAGTGGAGATACATACACTGTGCGTATCACTGTTGTCTTACATTCACCTTGGGGGTGAGGGTGTACTGGGTGCTGCCCACCCATGCAACGCCATAACAGTTCATCAGCAAGGGCCTCATGTTTAAGCCACCTCGGATTTGGATTTAACTAAAATACAAAAGCTTGTGAATGCTATGCCCTATTATCCCCCATATGCACAGTGGCATCACAGTACTAGTACACCTTGTACTGTGACATCACTTTGCACGTTATCCCTGTACTGTGACATTACTGTGTGTATTATCCCTGTACTGTGACATCACTGTGTGTATTATCCCCATACTGTGACATCACTGTGTATATTATCCCCATACTGTGACATCACTGTGTATATTATCCCTGTACTGTGACATCACTGTGCGTATTATCCCTGTGTGTATTATCCCTGTACTGTGACATCACTGTGTATTATCCCCATACTGTGACATCACTTTGCACGTTATTCCTGTACTGTGACATTACTGTGTGTATTATCCCTGTTCTGTGACATCACTGTGTGTATTATCCCTGTTCTGTGACATCACTGTGTGTATTATCCCTGTACTGTGACATCACTGTGTGTATTATCCCCATACTGTGACATCACTGTGTGTATTATCCCCATACTGTGACATCACTGTGTATTATCCCTGTTCTGTGAATCACTGTGTATTATCCCTGTACTGTGACATCACTGTGTGTATTATCCCTGTACTGTGACATCACTGTGTATATTATCCCTGTACTGTGACATCTGTGTATATTATCCCTGTACTGTGACATCACTGTGTATATTATCCCTGTTCCGTGAATCACTGTGTATTATCCCTGTACTGTGACATCACTGTGTATTATCCCCATACTGTGACATCACTGTGTATATTATCCCTGTTCTGTGAATCACTGAGTATTATCCCTGTACTGTGACATCACTGTGTGTATTATCCCTGTACTGTGACATCACTGTGTATTATCCCTGTACTGTGACATCACTGTGTATATTATCCCTGTTCTGTGAATCACAGTGTATTATCCCTGTACTGTGACATCACTGTGTGTATTATCACTGTACCCTGACGGCACTGTGTGCACATTAACCCTCTAGTGTGACATCACTGTTCATATGCATATTAACCCTGTACTGTGATGTCACTTTGAATAATAACCCTGTTCTTTGAGTGAGTACAGGGTTGATATGAACAATGATGTCACAATACAGGGATAATACACAGTGATGTCACAGTACAAGGATAATACACACAGTGATGTCACAGTACAGGGATAATACACACAGTAATGTCACAGTACAGGGATAATACACACAGTAATGTCACAGTACAGGGATAATGCACACAGTGATGTCACAGTACAGGGATAATGCACACAGTGATGTCACAGTACAGGGATAATACACACAGTGATGGCACAGTACAGAGATAATACACAGTGAAGTCACAGTACAGGTACAATACACAGTGAAGTCAAAGTACAGAGATAATACGCAGTGATGTCACAGTACAGGGATAATATACACAGTGATGTCACAGTACAGGGATAATGTACACAGTGATGTCACAGTACAGGGATAATATACACAGTAATGTCATAGTACAAGGGTAATGTGCACAGTGATATAGTACAGGGGTAATGTGCACAGTGATATAGTACAGGGGTAATGTGCACAGTGATATAGTACAGGGGTAATGTGCACAGTGACATCACAGTGCTAAGGATACTATACCAATTGTGTTTTGTATATAATTCATTTTATTATCGTGTGCATATCTTGTGTTCGTGGGGGCCTCAAGCTCAAGTTTCGCCTAAGGCCTCACAAAGTCTAGAGCCGCCTCGTGTGTGTCTGTGGCTATCTGTGTGTGTGTGTATATATGTGGGGAACCTGCTACTACCCAATGTGGGGAACCTGCTACTACCCAAGGTGGGGAACCTGCTACTACCCAAGGTGGGGAACCTGCTACTACCCAAGGTGGGGAACCTGCTACTACCCAAGGTGGGGAACCTGCTACTACCCAAGGTGGGGAACCTGCTACTACCCAAGGTGGGGAACCTGCTACTGCCTAATGTGGGGAGCCTGCTACTGCCTAATGTGGGGAACCTGCTACTGCCTAATGTGGGGAACCTGCTACTGCCTAATGTGGGGAACCTGCTACTGCCTAATGTGGGGAACCTGCTACTGCCTAATGTGGGGAACCTGCTACTGCCTAATGTGGGGAGCCTGCTACTACCTAATGTGGGGAGCCTGCTACTACCTAATGTGGGGAGCCTGCTACTACCTAATGTGGGGAGCCTTCTACTGCCTAATGTGGGGAACCTGCTTCTACCTAATGTGGGGAAACTGCTACCTACATAATCTGGGGAACATGCTACCTACCTAATGTGGGGAAACTGCTACCTACATAATCTGGGGAACATGCTACCTACCTAATGTGGGGAACATGCTACCTACCTAATGTGGGGAATATGCTACCTATCCTGGTAATTTAATGTGCATAAAACGTGACAAAATTGCTTTGTGTTGCGTTTTCATTTTATATACTTTGATAAAAAGGCCCATCACAATTTTCAGCACCAGGCCCATGATGCTCTTAATCCGGCCCTGACTGCATCCCCTCACACCTATGAAACGAGTGCTGGAGCTGCGCTCGAATAATAGATTGTGGGTCCCAGCTGCTATCAGCTATGGCGGACATCAGCGATCACGCTGATTTCCGCCATTAATCCCTCAGATGCAGTGATCAATACTGCAGCAGTGCCTGAAGACAGACCATACAAATTGATCCAGGAGGAGCAACAAGGAGGAGGTAAGGAGTCATCCCGCTACCATCTTGACTCATTGGTACCCCCTGCTATTAGGCTGTGGGTGGTCCGATGAGTCTCACAACATCCTCCTAATGCTTCAGATGCCATGATCAGTATTGATCACAGTATCTGAAGTGTCAATGGCGGGAATCAAAATGTTCACTGATGTCTGTCATTAGCGGCGGGTCCCTGGTTGCTCATAGCACCCGGGACCCGCAGTCTATAAAGTGAGTGCCAAGCGCCATTTCCCAGTATATTCTGGAAATGCCCTGCATGCACCTTGCCTGCTAACCAGCATATGATGAAAACCAGACATAATGGACGAACAGAGCCACAGAAAGGCGAACAACAAATACAATTTTCATCAACGTCACCTGCACTACAAGTCTACTGCGGGTAATACTGATGACAGATTCCTTATAAATGTACAGAACCAATTGTTACGCCTAGCGCTCCGGGTCCCCGCTCCTCCCCGGAGCGCTCACGGCGCCTTTCTCCCTGCAGCTCCCCGGTCAGCGCTGACCGGGAGCGCTGCCCTGTCATGGCCGTTGGGGATGCGATTCGCACAGCGGGACGCGCCCGCTCGCGAATCGCATCCCAGGTCACTTACCCGTTCCCGTCTCCTGCGGTCATGTGCTGGCGCGCGCGGCTCCGCTCTCTAGGGCGCGCGCGCGCCAGCTCCCTGAGACTTAAAGGGCCAGTGCATCAATGATTGGTGCCTGGCCCAATTAGCTTAATTGGTTCCCATCTGTTTCCTGGCTATATCTAGTCTCCTCCCTTGCACTTCCTTGCCGGATCTTGTTGCCCTAGAGCCTAGTGAAAGCGTTTTTGTGTGTTTATACCCTGTGTACCAGAACTTTGCTATCTCCCCTGACTACGAACCTTGCCGCCTGCCCCCGACCTTCTGCTACGTCCGACTTTGCTTCTGCCTACTCCCTTGTACCTCGCCTATCTTCAGCAGCCAGAGAGGTGAGCCGTTGCTAGTGGATACGACCTGGTCACTACCGCCGCAGCAAGACCATCCCGCTTTGCGGCGGGCTCTGGTGAAAACCTGTAGTGTCTTAGAACCGGTCCACTAGCACGGTCCTCGCTATCCCTCTCTGGCACAGAGGATCCACCTCCTGCCAGCCGGCATCGTGACAGTCTCCTGCACCTCTTCCGCAGCGAGTGGCCACTCCTAGCCTCCGCCTGTCTTTGCCGGACAAATTTAATGGGGACTCTAAGTTTTGCCGTGGCTTTCTTTCCCAATGTTCCCTGCATCTGGAGATGATGTCGGATCAGTTTCCTACTGAAAGGTCTAAGGTGGCTTTCGTAGTCAGCCTTCTGTCTGGAAAAGCCCTGTCATGGGCCACACCGCTCTGGGACCGTGATGACCCCGTCACTGCCTCTGTACACTCCTTCTTCTCGGAAATTCGAAGTGTCTTTGAGGAACCTGCCCGAGCCTCTTCTGCTGAGACTGCCCTGCTGAACCTGGTCCAGGGTAATTCCTCCGTTGGCGAGTACGCCATACAATTCCGTACTCTTGCTTCTGAACTTTCCTGGAATAATGAGGCTCTCTGCGCGACCTTTAAAAAAGGCCTATCCAGCAACATTAAAGATGTTCTGGCCGCACGAGAGACTCCTGCTAGCCTGCATGAACTCATTCATCTAGCCACTCGCATTGACATGCGTTTTTCTGAGAGGCATCAAGAGCTCCGCCAGGAAAAAGACTTAGATCTCTGGCCACCTCTCCCACAGTCTCCACTGCAATCTGCGCCTAGGCCTCCCGCCGAGGAGGCCATGCAAGTGGATCGGTCTCGCCTGACCCTGGAAGAGAGGAATCGCCGTAAGGAAGAGAATCTTTGTTTGTACTGTGCCAGTACTGAACATTTTCTGGTGGATTGCCCAATCCGTCCTCCACGTTTGGGAAACGCACGCTCACACTCAGCTCTCGTGGGTGTGGCGTCTCTTGATGCCAAGTCGGCTTCTCCACGTCTCAAGGTACCTGTTCGGATTTCCACTTCAGCCAGCTCTCCCCTCTCAGCCGTGGCCTGTCTGGACTCTGGAGCTTCTGGGAATTTTATTCGGGAGTCCTTTGTGAATAAATTCCATATTCCGGTGACCCGTCTTGTCAAGCCACTCCGCATCTCCGCGGTCAACGGAGCCAGGTTGGACTGTACCATACGTTTCCGCACGGAGTCCCTTCTTATGAGCATCGGATCTCATCACGAGAGGATTGAACTTTTGGTCCTCCCCAATTGCACCTCGGAAATTCTCCTTGGACTTCCCTGGCTTCAACTTCATTCCCCAACCCTGGATTGGTCCACTGGGGAGATCAAGAGTTGGGGGTCCTCTTGTGCCAAGAACTGTCTAAAACCGGTTCCCAGTAACCCTTGCCGTAACTCTGTGGTTCCTCCTGTATCCGGTCCCCCTAAGGTCACACTGCCCCGTGCCAGGTCTCGCCCTCTGCCCTCTCTCCCCATTCCTACTCCTGCGGTTCTGCCTGCCGTTGAGGAATCCCTCCTTCCTTTCCCGGTGTCCTCATCCCAGGGGAGGCAGTTACCCGATAAAGAGAAGGGGAGACCTAAGGGGGGGGGGTACTGTTACGCCTAGCGCTCCGGGTCCCCGCTCCTCCCCGGAGCGCTCACGGCGCCTTTCTCCCTGCAGCTCCCCGGTCAGCGCTGACCGGGAGCGCTGCCCTGTCATGGCCGTTGGGGATGCGATTCGCACAGCGGGACGCGCCCGCTCGCGAATCGCATCCCAGGTCACTTACCCGTTCCCGTCTCCTGCGGTCATGTGCTGGCGCGCGCGGCTCCGCTCTCTAGGGCGCGCGCGCGCCAGCTCCCTGAGACTTAAAGGGCCAGTGCATCAATGATTGGTGCCTGGCCCAATTAGCTTAATTGGTTCCCATCTGTTTCCTGGCTATATCTAGTCTCCTCCCTTGCACTTCCTTGCCGGATCTTGTTGCCCTAGAGCCTAGTGAAAGCGTTTTTGTGTGTTTATACCCTGTGTACCAGAACTTTGCTATCTCCCCTGACTACGAACCTTGCCGCCTGCCCCCGACCTTCTGCTACGTCCGACTTTGCTTCTGCCTACTCCCTTGTACCTCGCCTATCTTCAGCAGCCAGAGAGGTGAGCCGTTGCTAGTGGATACGACCTGGTCACTACCGCCGCAGCAAGACCATCCCGCTTTGCGGCGGGCTCTGGTGAAAACCTGTAGTGTCTTAGAACCGGTCCACTAGCACGGTCCTCGCTATCCCTCTCTGGCACAGAGGATCCACCTCCTGCCAGCCGGCATCGTGACACCAATGTTGATTGTTGTTTAGTGCAGTGAAAATACCCCAGGGGCATCCTGGGTAGCATCATAGGAAAGCCCTATGATATGATCACATATATGTGTGGTCAGACCATAGAATCTAGAGCTGGCTAACTACATTCACTGCCAAAAAAATAATACACCAAGAAGAAGTTGTTAGAATCAAATGGAACGTTATGTGTAAATGTAATGATGATATCTCATTGACAGTATCTCCCATAAGTGAGTCCACCCCTCACATTATATATACAGCATCTCCCATAAGGGAGTCCACCCCTCACATTATATATACAGTATCTCCCATAAGTGAGTCCATCCCTCACATTATATATACAGTATCTCCCATAAGTGAGTCCACCCCTCACATTATATACAGTATCTCCCATAAGTGATTCCCCCCCTCACATTATATATACAGTATCTCCCATAAGTGAGTCCACCCCTCACATTATATACAGTATCTCCCATAAGTGATTCCCCCCCTCACATTATATATACAGTATCTCCCATAAGAGAGTCCACCCCTCACATTATATATACAGCATCTCCCATAAGGGAGTCCACCCCTCACATTATATATACAGTATCTCCCATAAGCGATTCCCCCCCTCACATTATATATACAGTATCTCCCATAAGTGAGTCCACCCCTCACATTATATATACAGCATCTCCCATAAGTGAGTCCACCCCTCACATTATATATACAGCATCTCCCATAAGGGAGTCCACCCCTCACATTATATATACAGCATCTCCCATAAGTGATTCCCCCCCTCACATTATATATACAGTATCTCCCATAAGTGATTCCCCCCATCACATTATATATACAGCATCTCCCATAAGTGAGTCCACCCCTCACATTATATACAGTATCTCCCATAAGTGACTCCACCCCTCACATTATATACAGTATCTCCCATAAGTGACTCCACCCCTCACATTATATATACAGTATCTCCCATAAGTGACTCCACCCCTCACATTATATATACAGTATCTCCCATAAGTGATTCCCCCCCTCACATTATATATACAGTATCTCCCATAAGTGATTCCCCCCCTCACATTATATATACAGTATCTCCCATAAGTGATTCCCCCCCTCACATTATATATACAGTATCTCCCATAAGTGATTCCCCCCATCACATTATATATACAGCATCTCCCATAAGTGATTCCCCCCCTCACATTATATATACAGTATCTCCCATAAGTGATTCCACCCCTCACATTATATATACAGTATCTCCCATAAGTGATCCCCCCCCCCTCACATTATATATACAGTATCTCCCATAAGTGATTCCCCCCCTCACACTATATATATATAGTATCTCCCATAAGTGAGTCCACCCCTCACATTATATATACAGTATCTCAAATAAGTGAGTCCACCCCTCACATTATATACAGTATCTCCCATAAGTGAGTCCACGCCTCACATTATATACAGTATCTCCCATAAGTGAGTCCACCCCTCACTTTATATATACAGTATATCCCATAAGTGAGTCTATCCCTCACATTATATATACAGTATCTCCCATAAGTGAGTCTACCCCTTACACTATATACAGTATCTCACATAAGTGAGTCCACCCCTCACATTATATATACACAGTATCTCCCATAAGTGACTCCACCCCTCACATTATATATAAAGTATATCCCATAAGTGAGTCCACCCCTCACATTATATATACAGTATCTCCCATAAGTGAGTCCACCCCTCACATTATACACAGTATCTCCCATAAGTGATTCCCCCCTCACATTATATACAGTATCTCCCATAAGTGAGTCCACCCCTCACATTATATATACAGTATATCCCATAAGTGACTCCTCCTCTCACATTATATACAGTATCTCACATAAGTCAGCCCAGCCCTCACATGTTTGGAAACATTTTCTTCTATTTTTTCATGTGATAACATTGAAGAAATGACACTCTGCTCCTATAAAAAGTAGTAAGAGCACAGCCTGTATAACAGTGTTTAATGTTCTGTCCTCTCAAAATAACTTAATACACAACCATTAATGTCTAAACCTTATCAGGGCCGGACTGGGAACAAAAATAAGCCCGGGCATTTTAGACTGAGCGTCCCACTTTGGCCATAGGTGTGGCTATGTGAGGGCAAAGCCACAAAGGGGGGTGGGGGGGTGTTAGCAATAGTTGGATATAGTAGGGTATATAACAGGAAAAAAAGTATATATATATATATATATATATATATATATATATATATATATATATATATATACATACACACACACACACATTTATTTATAAATATACTGTATTCACATTAATATACAGTAGGTAAGACAATTTCCCATGATAAACATGTGTACCTCTAAATAAAGCATACCGTTACCAAATAACACTGGTATATAAAGAGGAAATATTATCACCATACATATTACCACCATACTGTTATGGACCATATCCTGTATACCGAGATCAATATCACCAATAATACCAGTATATAAGGAGGAATATTATCACCATACTTCTTACCATCATACTGTTTCTGACCAAATCCTGTATTTTGAGACCAATATTACTAATAATATCCGTGTTCAAGGAGGAATATTATCACCATACATATTACCATCATACTGTTACTGACCAAATCCTGTATACTGAGACCATTACCAATAATACCAGTATACAAGGAGGAATATTATCACCATACATATTACCATCATACTTTTACTGACCAAATCCTGTATACTGAGATCAATATTACCAATAAGTATACAAGGAGGAAATATTATCACTATACATATTACCATCATACTGTTACTGACCAAATCCTGTATACTGAGACCAATACTACCAATAAATACTAGTATTTACACCCCCTCCCCCCAAGTGACAATATAGTGGTGACTCCGGCTCTACACAGACTCTGCAGATGATATAAGTAATTACATACAGTTACATCAGGTGATTCACTGGTGACGTCTTTTTTGATTGGTTTTGTTCACTTTCCTTTTTTCTTCTCCATCTGATCCAGGCCACCATGACCATTTCTTTCAGCCATGTCTCCGTAGAACATTTTAGGCTCCGCTCTCTGCATCGAGCATCTATATTTCATTTGTGATCGGGGCTCCATACGTGTACTAGTGACAGGAAAGATTGCCTACATACCTATACAAGATGTTACCCTAGCATAGCGGTCTGAGTTGTGCCATAACCGCGTAATGAGGGCACGCACTATAGTGAAGGAATAAGATAAGGGAGGGTTGGGAGGGTTCCACAAATGACACGTGCTCCGCCCCTGTAGAAGAGGGGGAAGTTATATACACACGCCCCCACCTGTTCCCAATAAGCCCCACCTGGAAGTGCAGGGAGCGATAATTACTTCCGCCCCTCGCACAAATACAGCCCATCAGGCTTTATACTTGTGATCGGGGCTCCATACGTGTACTAGTGACAGGAAAGATTGCCTACATACCTATACAAGATGTTACCCTAGCATAGCGGTCTGAGTTGTGCCATAACCGCGTAATGAGGGCACGCCTATAGAGGGCAAAAAGCAACCATGCTAGGATGAATACAATTCCTGAAATAAAACATCCTACATCCAGCATTGATCTTCACATACCCGAAGTAGACTATACCTAGTGTGCTGAAAGAGTAGCCCTGACCAACTAGTGACTACTAGAGGTGGTAACCATACCTTTGAAACCGTGGTAGTAACGTCCATCTGTAAAGAATCAACCTGAGAATAACCTTCCCTGCCAAATATACTAACTGAACTATACCTATTACCATCCCTACTTGTGACATTACTTCAAACGGACACGGAAAGGCTAACTTCATGGCAGGTCTGACAAGCACCAATCCCCTGCTATTTAAGAGGCAAAAACTAAACTGACAGGTAAATGACAAGAAATACCTATCTACCTGATAGACCGTGTGGGTCATGTCGCCTGACAAGGTTCACAAAGGCACCTTACCTGATTGGGACTGTAACAGACATACCTAACTAGCCACTGTACTGACCCAACTGGACTTGGAAGTGATGACCCATTGTAGATGACAGCTCCCTGCGAGAGCAACGTATCTGTAGACGTGACCAGTGTTTAGGTGAATCATCATGTCTGTAGACCTGACAGGTCTTTGTGCCACCGTTGTGCCTGAGCCCGTCACAGGTCCCCGCGGAACCATCGAGCCTGTAGACATGACAGGTCTTTGTGAAATCATTGTGCCTGTAAACGTCACAGGTGTTTGTAAACCACTTTTTTTTTTTTTTTCCAAATACGTAAGTGTGAAATTCCATATTGAGATTGTATGCTATCTGAAACGTGTCAGACTACTTACATAACCATGTCAAATCAATTGCTCTGAAATGAGACAGCAGCAACCACGATTCAATCCCCGATCCTAAAGAAATGAGTCATGTAACTGTATTAAATGCACACTATATCTGCAACTAAATGCTGGCCCTCCTTAAAAGAGAACGTGCAACTATGCCGGATAGTTGAATCTGTGTACTATAATGAAATTATAACGTCATCGAGAAATACAACAGACGAGGTTGTATCTGACCTGAAAACGTGTCAGGTCATAACAAATATAACACACGACAAAATTGCTCTGGAAACGAGTCAGTAGCAACTGGCATTACCCCTTTAACCTGAAGAGGAGTCAGGCAACAGGGTAACATCATGAGTATTCATGACAAGATACCTGTATGAAGCTGGCGTGTTGTTCTGAAGGCGTGTCAGTATCAAAAATGACCAATTGTGTCCAATACCCTTAGCAAATGATCTACCTCCCCTGTGTGCACCGCATGAAACATGTTAACCGTATGTACGGCATAACCTGCTGACAGTATACCCAACTACAAGTCGCTACTCAATAGGTTATTGCTCTGAGACATGTCTAACAATAACCTATGTGGTGCATCCCCCCCTGCAGGCGTAGGAGGTTTAAGAATATGTGCTCGGTATATCTGCAATGAATGTAAGCACCATATGAATACTGTAATCGTGTATTGTAAATATATGTACAGCCAGAGGTGCAACTGCTATTCAACACTAAGAACGAATGCACATAATAACCTACCCGCATACAACTATGGTAGTATGCAACAAATGCTGTGTACTGGTGCATGTATCATACACAAGCTGGGAGCGTAAGTACCGTGGAACGTTATGAATTTATGCTCTAACACCATTATGAGTACCGCATACATGCCTAGAAAATAAAGTGTAAACATATATCTAAAAAGATAGACAACGTGCAACTATGCCGGATAGTTGAATATGTCTACTATAAGTAACTGATAACGTGGTCATGAAATACCACGGAGGAGGCTGTATCTGTCCTGAGAACGTCTCAGGTCATGACAATGAACCACAATGTAATTGCTCTGAAAATTCGTCGCTAGCAACCGACATTAACTCCTTAAGCTGAAGGAGTCAGGCAAATAGGGCAACATCCTAACAAAGCTGTATAAGCTTTCCGTATAAACACTATGCACGAATATGCAGTATGAAAGCTATGAGCATGAGTACAGTAAAGCTACAGGAGCATATGTGTAGTGTAGACTCTAAGGATGGAAATGCAGAAAAACTATTACCCATGTGCAGTACAACAAAATAAAGCTATGAACGTAACCAGACTATGAGCGTAATGTGCAACGATGCCAGATAGTTGAATCTGTGTACTATAACGAAATAACGTAATCGAGAAATACAACAGACGAGGTTGTATCTGACCTGAAAACGTGTCAGGTCATAACAAATACACCAATGACAAAATTGCTCTGAATACGAGTCAGTAGAAACCGACATTACCCCTTAACCTGAAGAGGAGTCAGGCAACAGGTTAACATTGTGAGTATTCCTGAAATTGGTTGCTCTAAATGTGAGTCAGTAACAACCGCGATTTAACCCCTGAAGGAACGAGTCAGGTGACCGGGTATTGAACAGACGATTAGTGCCATTAAAATGATGACCACACTTTGAACGAGTACCTGTGCCGGATAGTTGAATATGTGTACTATAACTAACTGATAACGTAGTCGTGAAATACAACAGAGGAGGTTGTATCTGACCTGAGAACTTGCAGGACATGACAATAAACAACAATGCGATTGCTCTGAACGAGTCAGTAGCAACCAACATTGACCCCTTAACCTGAAGAGGAGTCAGGCAATAGGGCTACATCCTGACAAACCTGAGTGAACTTTCCGTATAAAAGACTATGCACGAATACATAGAATGAATGCTATAAACATACGTACAGTAAAAGCTACGGGAGCATGTGTGTAGTGTAGACTCTATGGATGAACATGCAGAATAAATACCATTACCCATGTACAGTAAACGCTATGGATGTTAGTGCAGAGAACATAACAGAATGAATGCTACATGTACGCAGAATAAGTACTACAACGTGTCAGCATAATAATTACTACCATCGTATGTACAGAATGAATGATACGAATGTCCGTGTAGTGTATTGCTACAATTCTATGTGCAATATACATGACGTGAACATGTCTGTGGTATGAATACAACGAGCGTGTATGTGGTATAAATGCTATGAGTGTATAGTGGTATGATACTATGAGCAGTATAATGCTATGAGTATACTTGCGGTATCAATGCTAAGAGCGTATGTGCCTGATGTAGGCCATGTGTATGTGCAGTATAAATGCTACAAGTACATGTGCAGTATAAGCGTCGAGCACATGTGCTACGAATTAATATGTGATGTGACGCTATGAGGTATGAGTACTATGAGCAGTATAATGCTGTGAACATGCTATGAGCGCGTGGCCACAACTGCACGAAACAGCATGACACTATGTGTGAGAACCATATGAAACCTGCGTGTATGAATGCGATGAACGTGTGAACAACAAAACCATGACCGTGTAACCAATATAACTGCCATGAGCGTATGAACCCTGCTTGTATGAATGCGATGAACGTGTGAACAAAACCATAACCGTGTGACCAATATAACTGCCATGAGCGTATGAACCATGCGTGTATGAATGCGATGAACGTGTGAACAACAAAACCATAACCGTGTGACCAATATAACTGCCATGAGCGTATGAAACCTGCGTGTATGAATGCGGTGAACGTGTGAACAACAAAACAATGACTGTGTAACCAATATAACTGCAATGAGCGTATGAACCCTGCGTGTATGAATGCGATGAACGTGTGAACAACAAAACCATAACCGTGTGACCAATGTAACTGCCATGAGCGTATGAACCATATGAACCCTGCGTGTATAAATGTGATGAACGTGTGAACAACAAAACCATAACCGTGTGACCAATATAACTGCCATGAGCGTATGAAACCTGCGTGTATGAATGCGGTGAACATGTGAACAACTTAAGAACCGTGAGAGTGTGACCACTATAACTGCCATGAGTGTATGAACCGTATAATTGCTATAGGCAGTATACTGCTGTAACCAGTATGAAATACCATTAACATATGAACCGAATGATACTTTGAGCGTATGAACCAGTGATAATTACGAGGTGTTTGATTGCCATGAACGTAACATGGTAGAAAGAACGTAAGACCGTGAACATGCCAAGAATATGTGAACAGCATAAATACCAAGTTTGTGGACCGTGTAAAACACCAGTGTGTGAGAGAATAACCATGAGGTGAACAGCATAAACGAGTTTGCACAGTATAAATGCTGTGAATGTATAGTCAGTGAGTATATGTACCGTATATAATGATATTAGCACATGAAACTGTATACATACTATGCGCGTACGAGCAGTGTGCCATAAGCGTATGAATTAACCATGAGAGTACGGACAATAAGAAACTCATGGAGTTATCAAGCCGTGAAGATGCTCTACTCGTGTGCACCTTGTACCAGTAATGCGTGTATGCCCATAATAAACCAAGCGTATGAACTGTATGGATACCATGATTGTGCAAATAACGAGTATTACACTGTGTTTACTATGATTTAATTAGATGTAGCCTATGTTATATCTCTACAGAGCATTGCACCCTACTGTATACTCAGGGATGTGGAATTTCTATCGCCCGACGCCCCGGACTAGCAGTTTTGGGCGCCGGGCAGGTGAATTTGTCCGGCCCTTAGCCCGGCTTCGGGCAAGCAGGGCCGGACCTGACAAGTGCCGTGGCGATCTGCAGTCTGTATGGAGCGGGCACCCGACTCCTGCCCGCTCCATACTCTGCAGCCTGTGTAGCAGAGCAGGGGAGATGAGAAGCTGTGTATTTGTCTTCTCTCCCCTGCTCTGCAGACATGAGGGGGGAGATGAAGGGGCGTGGCTTATTTCTCCCCGTGCAGACCTGCGTCCTTTGCCTTCGCTCCCCGCACGTCTGCACGGGGAGACTGTATGCGGCGCTCTGCAGTATGTATGGAGCGGGCTCCGGATTCCTGCCTGCTCCATACTCTGCAGCCCCCGGCTGTTCTCAGTAGCCGGGGGCCGCCGCTAATAGCCAGCTGGCTATTAACCCTTTAGATCGCCGCTGTCAAAGCTGACAGCGGCGTCTAAAGGGACATGTGAACGCTCCCTGGTGGGCTAGTGGGGTGGATCGCCCCCCCCCCCGCAGCGCGATCGCAGGGGGGGCGATCCACTATGGAGGTAGCCGGAGGACTTACCTCTGCTTCCTCCAGTCCCAGCTCTGTCATTGATAGATCCTGGCTGGACCAGGCTCTATCAATGGATCACAGAGCACACAGATTAATAGAGTTCAATATATCTCTATTCATCTGTCTGAGGAATCTAATGATTCCTCCTATAAGTGTAATAAAGTGTTAAAAAAAAAATCATAATGAATAAAAGTTTTAATAAAAGTTTGAAAGACACACATTAACCCAGTGGTCTTCAAACTGTGCCCCTCCAGATGTTACAAAACTACAATTCCCAGCATGCCAGGACAGCCGTTGGCTGTCCGGGCATGCTGGGAGTTGTAGTTTTGCAACATCTGGAGGGCCACAGTTTGAAGACCGCTGCATTAACCCCTTCCATGTTAAAAGTTCAAATCACCCCCTCTACCTATATAAAAACATGTAAACATAATAAAAATAAACCTATTCGTTATCGCTTCGTGCGTAATTGTACAACCTATTAAAATATAACATTATGTATCCCGTACGGTAAATGTAAAAAAAAAATACCAAACCACAGATTTGAAATTTTTATAATATCCCATAAAAAAAAAAAGCGATTAAAAAGTCAGATGAATACCAAAATGGTACCGATACAAAAAACAGATTATGGCGCAAAAAATGAGCCCTCCTACAGCCTGGTATGCGGAAAAAAAAAAAATAAAGCTACAGGGGTTAAAAAATGGCAATTAAAAAAAAATTTGAAAAAGTCCAGAATTAGTAAAACATGACGTAAACGATACAAATCTGGTATCGCTGTAATCAGGCGCCTAAAGTATAAAACGAACATGTTACCTCAACCACAAGGTAAATGGCGCAGAAAAGAAAAACCACCAAATCTGCAAAATTATCTTTTACTATTTCAATTTCACTTCCCCAAATATATATATATATATTTTTTGGTTCAGAGAATATGTTATTGAAAAATTAAAAGGTGTAATTATAGTAGGTAGTTATGGCTATTATAGGGCGAGGAGGAAAAAACGAGAGCGTAAAAGCGAAAATTGGCCGGGACAAGTGGATCGTCATGAGGGACAAGTAGATTTTGCTCCATTTTAGTCCCGTGGACAAGTAGTTTTTTATAAAATTTCCACACCCCTGATACTATATTGAAACAAGACAGTCTACAGAGCACTGCATCACCACACACAGCATATGCTACCCTGCAACATGATCCTCTGCAGAGTATTGCACCACACCAAACAGTAAATGCCACCCTGTGTTGCAACGAGACCCTTCGCAGAGCACTGCACTACACTGGACATGCTTACTGTAACTACCCTCTGCAGAGCATTGCACTATGCCCTATATAATATGTTGTATTGAAACCATCCCAACTGCAGAGCATTGCACTAACTGTATAAAGTTTGTTTATAATGAGACCATCTGCAGAGTATAGCACTATACTGTATATAGTATATATTATATTGTAACAAGACCATCTGCGGAGCATAGCACCATAGCTGTATATCATGTATACTATATTGTAATGAGACCATCTGCAGAGCATTGCACCTTAACTATATATCATGTATACTATATTGTAACGAGACCATCTGCAGAGCATATCACCATAACTGTATATCCATGTATACTATATTGTAACGAGACCATCTGCAGATTATTGCACCATAACTGTATATCATGTATACTATATTGTAACAAAACCATCTGCAGAGCCCTGCACTATACCGTTATACAGTACATGTTATATTGTAACGAGACCCTTTGCAGAGCATTACACTGTACCGTATACTGCAAGGGCACCGTATACCCCGCAGAGCACCGCAACACACAGCAAAAGTTATATTGAAACGACTCTTTGCAGAGCATTGCACCACACTGTATACAGCAAACGTTATATTGAAACAACCCTCTGCAGAGCATTACACTATACTTTAGATTAACGATAGCAGACAAGCCGACAGGACCGCCTAATGAGGACTGGGCAGCTGCCGCAACCTGTCCCAAGGGCATAGACAATTGTAGCTGTGCGGGTGGCGGGCGGTCCACATGTCGCCATGAGGCAGCTAGCGGGCTGCGCGAGATGCTGAGGCTGTGCCACCCCCAGCACCGATTTAACTCACCTGCTTGCCGCTCCTGGCCCCCACTACCTCTGCAGGCAGAGCCAGCCCGCACTATACCTGCCCAATATTACCTTATAATCAGAGTGAGACACAGCATCCCCAGATAAGACAGCCAGCGGAGCTGCCAGGGACACCGCGCCTGCACCCCCCAGACTCATGATCAGCGAGGCCTCCGCACCGTGAGCAGCAGCTCTGAAGATTTTTGTGGGAGATTCAAACACCAGCCTGCCACAGGAAGCAGAGATTCCACAAACGTCACGTGCTCCGCCCCTATAGGAGAGGGAGGAGTTATATACACACACCCCCACCTGTTCCCAATGAGCCCCACCTGGAAGTGCAGGGAGCGATAATTACTTCCGCCCCTCGCACAAATACAGCCCATCAGGCTTTATACATATTTCAAACAGAAATAATAACCCCCTTGAATTCTCAGTAGAGTGGGTAGATAAGTGGGATGGGGAAGACTGGGAAGGTCCCTCACATTAGGTAGTTAGGCTGATCCAGTAGGTAGACAGATCCCTCCATGTCTTACTAGAACCCCCCCCCCCCCCAGTAGATAATATTAGCAGCAACACCACCTGTAAGTAGTATGGTAGTCCCCCACCCATAGGTAATAAGTAGCCCCCCCCTATATATATTAGCAGTAGCCCTGCATACAGTAGCATCCCCTGTATATAGTAGCAGTCCCCCTTGTAAACAGTAGCCCTCCACCCCCTTGTTAGTAGTAAATAATAATTATAATAACGTCCCTGGTGGGCGGCAAGGGACATTGGTACTACCCATTAACTATCAATGAGTGATATGTAACACTTAAGGAAGCACTCCAGGTATCGCCTATGTCATGCATATTTATCGTCACTAGTCGAATACTCCCATTTGTTTTATTACAGCACAGCTGCATCCAAGTGTTTTATTACTGTAACTTGGTCATGTGATCACCAGTTTGACTCTCATAAAGTTACCGTGCTTAAAGGGGTACCCAGGTGGAAAACTTTTTTTTTTAAATCAACTTGTGCCAGAAAGTTAAACAGATTTGTAAATTATTTCTATTAAAAAATATTAATCCTTCCAGTACTTATTGCTGCAGAATACTACAGAGGAAATCATTTTCTTTTTGGAACACAGTGCTCTCTGCTGGCATCATGAGCACAGTGCTCTCTGCTGACATCATGACCACTGTGCTCTCTGCTGACATCTCTGTCCATTTTAGGAACTGTCCAGAGCAGCATATGTTTTCTATGGGGATTTTCTCCTACTCTGGACAGTTCTTAAAATGGACAGAGATGTCAGCAGAGAGCACTGTGCTCGTGATGTCAGCAGAGAGCTCTGTGTTCCAAAAAGGAAAGAATTTCCTCCGTTTCCTCTGTGGTATTCAGCAGCTAATAAGTACTGGAAGGATAAACATTTTTTAATAGAAGTAATTTACAAATCCGTTAACTTTCTGGCACCAGTTGATTTAAAAAAAAAAAAAGTTTTCCACCGAAGTACCCCTTTAATCTGTGTCGCAGGATGTCAGTTCTGGGTCAGCTGACTTCCTACTAACTACAGTATGACATCATTACCTACCATATCCCCTTCTGCTAGCTCCCAAACCCCTCCCCATCCAGATCTGTATGCTGCTGCTATCTCTATAGGATCAGAAAATATATAGTTGTTATACACCTCTACTGCAGCAGTTTTTTGCTGTGTTTTTTGAGTTGTGGCAAATATTGGGAATGTGAAATGTAGATGGAATTCAGCAAGGAAATCCCTCATTGAATGTCTGTAGTGTGCATGGACCTTTCGGAATAAACCGGCATCTTACAGTGGTTGTATAAAATAATTTATCACATTATGTGATAAATCTGGTGCTGATCACATTTTTTTTACATCAGTACTCTACTTTGTATGGTGTTTTGTGTGACTTTTTATTCCATGCGACAATTATGCGACTTTTACTAATAACGCTGTTCCCAGTCAGTTTGGGTTGCGCCAAAGTATGCGACTTTTTTAAAAAGTCTCATTTTCATAAATCCCTGACAACTGCAAAAAAATCTACCAAAAACACGTCTACCACAGCAACGAACCAAAACACAGGTAAATGAAAAGTCGCAGGGAAAGTCGTAAAAAAAACACACTGCGCTAAAAAATTTAGACAAATTTACCCAAGAAAACCAGGGTAAAATAAATACCCCCCTATGTGTAATATTGCAGCATACCACAGTCAGGTGCATGAGACTAAGATGCAATACCAACCCCAACCTATGCACAAGAGTGGCGCTGTTTGTGAAAGAAAGTACTTTTATTTTATATTTTTATTTTATTTCCCCAACTAATGGAACAATATTGCTGCTGGACAATTGCTTTTCTAAGGCTATGTTCACATTTGCATTGGAGCTCCGTCACAGAATCCATCAAGCAGTAATCTTCTGTCCGGTCAGATACTGATAAATAAACAGATACCAGATGGAATCAGTTGACCCCATTCAAGTCAATATACAGGATAAAGATATCCAGCATCCGGGAGTGCGGTGAATTAGGTAATTTTTATTCGTGAATACAAAAAGGCAGAGCACAATCGCCTTTGGCGATTGTGCTCTGCCTTTTTGTATTCACGAATAAAAATGACCTGATTCGCTACACTCCCGGATGCTGGATATCTTTTCCTGTATGCGGTCTTGAATGCTGATCAGCGTGACCCGCTGATCCGTGCACTGGTGTGCTTGAGTAGTGATGAGCAGCAGGGGCCATATTCGAATTTGCGATATATTTTGCGAATATATTGACGATTATTCGTCCTATGTTCGTAAAATTCGCATATTCACTATGTCCATTCACTTTTTTTTTTCAAAATTCGTATGTGAAAAAAAACAAAAAACGAAAATATGCATGGAAAATTTGCATAAAAATTTGCATGTGAAAAAAAAACAAAAAAAACCACAATATTCATCATTACAAATATATAGCAAAACATTAGCAAAAACACGAAGTGCCGATATTCGCCATAAAAATTTGCTTTACGAATATTCGTGCTCAACACTATGCTTGAGGACAGTGAGGGGTTCATTCACTTTGCTCCCATTAAAGCGGTACTCCAGTGGAATTTATTTTTTTTTTTTTAATCAACTGGTCCCAGAAAGTTAAACAGATTTGTAAATTACTTTTACAAGTACTTTACAATCTTAATCCTTCCAGTACTTATTAGCTGCTGAATACTGCAGATGAAATTATTTTCTTTTTGAAACACAGAGCTATCTGCTGAATCACGAGCACAGTGCTCTCTGCCGACATCCCTGTCCATTTTAGGAACTGATAAGTGCAGCATATGTTTTCCATGGGGATTTTCTCCTACTCTGGAAAGTTCTTAAATTGGACAGAGATGTCAGCAGAGAGCACTCTGCTCGTGATGTCAGCGGAGAGCTCTGTGTTCCAAAAAGAAAATAATTTCCTCTGTAGTATTCAGCAGCTAATAGGTACTGGAAGGATTACGATTTTTTAATAGCAGTAATTTACAAATCTGTTTAACTTTCTGGCACCAGTTGATAAAAAAATTTAGAAAAATAAAAAAAAGTTTTCCACCGGAGTACCCCTTTAAAGTCAATGGGATCTGTCGGGATCCATCAGTGCCCGTTGCGAAGCGGACCGCCCGGCATCCGTTTTCCCCGACCCGAATGTAGCCTCAAACGCGGATATGAACGAGGCCTAAGCGCGTCTAGAAACAGTTTCCGACATCCATAATGGAGTTATCTGAGAGACTTTCAGCGCGCTGCGGAGGCTTCACAGGCCGTGAATAGGGTTAATCAGACGTACAGCACTTTGATCCCCCGGCTGTGTGCGCGCAGGAGAAAAGACAACATATTTTTTTGTTAAGTGTGTACATTTTACAACAAGGCGAAGCCAAGGGAAAAGCTTTGAGCAAGAGAACGTAGAACAAAAGGCCGTTGTGAGGCGCGCACAAGATTTGGTGAGAGTTTGTATTCTGCCCTTTTTTTCTGTGGGAGTTACTTCCTGTTGTTGACTAGAGTTCTTTATTTAGAACCACCTAGTTGCAGAGCGACGGTTTGCTTGCAGAATGCGTGTCATTAGAACTTTTAAAAGGCCGTTCAGAAGAAGAATGCTTCAGCGCTTTTCACTGTTTTATTACCCTCGGACTGCATCCAACCTCTCGGATTTTAATCATGCAATAAAAAAAAGGAAGCAAAACCTTACGAATGTCTCTATCTGCACAGAGTGCTGTATTTATCTATAAGCGAATAATACACAGATGCATGGAACATTAGTATTTAATGATCCTGGAAAACAACGTGTGTAAGATGTTTGGCACGAATCTGAAGAAATAGCATTTATAGCTGCTCTGATAGAAGCATGCTGCATGGCTGCTTGGCAGTAACTCCACATGCATGAGGATTTTTGCAATATTATTATAATTTTTTTGCTTATACAATGCAGCATAGGCTATATTGTAGAGGCTCTTGTGTGTGCCTTGTGCTTTCCTGTTTTTGCTAATGTAGCAGGCATGGATTGGGCTCCATTTTGGATGTACAGTGGGGCAAAAAAGTATTGTCAGCCACCAATTGTGAAAGTTCTCATACCTAAAAAGATGAGAGAGACCTGTAATGTTCATCATATGTATAACTCAAGTATGAGAGACAGAATGAGAAAAAAAAATCCATAAAATCATTGTCTGATTTTTAAAGAATTTATTAGAAAATTACGGTGAAAAATAAATATTTGATCAATAACAAAAGTTCATCTCAATACTCTGTTATTAGTGTTGCTCGCGAATATTTGCAGTTCGAATTTTATTCGCGAATATCGCATAGTCGCAAATTCGTGAATATAGCACTATATATTCGAAATTACAAATATTCGCTTTTTTTCACAGTACACATCACAGTGATCACCCCTCTCTGCTTCCAGCTTGTGTGGTGTAAAGAAGGCTCTAATACTACTGTGTGAGACCGCCGGGCAAATATTCGCATATGCGAATATTCGCGAATATTGATCCCTCTCTTCTGCTGCTTCTATCAAGTTACACTGTTTACTTGCTATAAAGTTCATAAAGTTTCGCATATGCGAATTTTCGCGTATGCAAATTTTCACATATGCGAATTTTCGCATATGCAAAAAACGCGAATATTACAAATATGCAAATTTAGCAAATATATGACGAATATTCGTCCATATATTCGCAAAATATTGCAAATTCAAATATGGCCTATGCCACTCAACACTATCTGTTATATACCCTTTGTTGGCAATATACGTTTTCTGTAAGTCTTCACAAGGTTTTCAAACACTGTTGTTGGTATTTTGGCCCATTCCTCCATGCAGATCTCCTCTAGAGCATTCCCTCCAAAGGTTTTCTATAGGGTTGAGATCTGGAGACTGGCTAGGCCACTCCAGGACCTTGAAATGCTTCTCACAAAGCCACTCCTTCATTGCCTGGGTGGTGTGTTTGGGATCATTGTCATGCTAAAAGACGAAGCCACGTTTCATCTGATGGAAGGAGGTCTTCACTCAAAATTTCATTGTACATGGCCCCATTCATTCTTTCCTTTACACGGATCAGTTGTCCTGGTACCTTTGCTTAAAAACAGCCCCAAAGCATGATGTTCCCACACCCATGCTTAACAGTAGATATGGTGTTCTTTGGATGCAACTCAGCATTCTTTTTCCTCCAAACATGACGAGTTGAGTTTTTACCAAAAAGTTATACTTTGGTTTCATCTGACCATTTGACATATTCTCCAAATCCTCTTCTGGATCATCCAAATGCTCTCTAGCAAACTTCAGACGGGCCCGGACATGTTCTGGCTTAAGCAGGGGGACATGTCTGGCACTACATGATTTGAGTCCCTGGCGGTGTAGTGTATTACTGATGGTAGCCTTTGTTACTTCGGTCCCAGCTCTCTGCGGGTCATTCACCCCCGTGTGGTTCTGGGATTTTTTTTCACCGTTCTTGTGATCATTTTGACACCACGGGGTGAGATCTTGTGGAGGTTATCGGTGGTCTTGTTATCGATTGAGATTATCAGTGGTCTTGTATGTCTTCCATTTTCTAATAATTGCTCCCACAGTTGATTTCTTCACACCAAGCTGCTTGCCTATTGCAGATTCAGTCTTCCCAGCCTGGTGCAGGTCTACAATTTTGTTTCTGGTGTCCTTTGACAGCTCTTTGGTCTTCACCATAGTGGAGTTTGAAATGTGACTGTTTGAGGTTGTGGACAGGTGTCTCTTCTACTGATAACAAGTTTAAACAGGAGTAATTAATACAGGTGACAAGTGGAGGACAGAGAAGACTCTTAAAGACGAAGTTACAGGTCCGTGAGACCCAGAAATCTTGCTTGTTTGTAGGTGACCAAATATTTATTTTCCACCATAATTTGCAAATAAATTCTTAAAAAATCAGACAATGTGATTTTATGTGATTTTTTTTGTCATTCTGTCTATAGTTGAGGTATACCTCTGATGAAAATTACAGGCCTCTCTCATCTTTTTAAGTTGGAGAACTAGCACAATTGGTGGCTGACTAAATACTTTTTTGCCCCACTGTAAATCCATGACTTAACTCTTTAAGGACAATGGACGTCTATTTACGTCCATTGCCTGCTTCCGCTTTATGAAGCGCGCTCAGGAGCTTCATACCCTGTGGGTCCCAGCGGCTGTTAGCAACCAGGACCCGCAGCTAATGCCGAACATAGCCGACTGAGCTGATGTCTGGTATTAACCCTTTAGATGCCGCAATCAAAGTTAATCGTGGCATCTAAAAATGGGAGAAAAGTCATCCCAGCTAACTCAGTGGGAGGTGGGAGGGCCCTTACCTGCCTCCTCGCTGTCCGATCTGTCTTTCAATGCTCCAGTCAGCCACAGCAGTCTGGAGCAGTTGAGCACTGACTACACTGATCAATGCTATGCTATGGCACAACATTGTTCAGTGTATGCAATCTAAGGATTGTGTGTAATAGTTCCCTATAGGGACTAAAAAATAGTGTAAAAATTGTTTTAAAAAAAAAGTTAATAAATGTGATTCAACCTTCCCTAATAAAAGTTTGAATCACCCCTCTTTTCCTATTAAAAAAATGTAAACAAAAATAAACATATGTGGTACCGCCACAAGCATAAATGTCTGAAATATAAAAACATATTGTTAATTAAACTGTATGGTCAATGGCGTACACATATAAAAATTCCAAAGTCCAAATTTGCGTATTTTTGGTCCCTTTGTATACCCTTAAAAAATGTATAAAAAGCGATCCAAATCACATCAAAAAAAATTTGTACCAATAAAAACTACAGACAACGGCGCAAAAGTGAGCCCTATACAGCCCCCTATAGGGAAAAATAAAAAGTTATAGGGGTCAGAAGAGGACATTTTTAAACATGCTAATTTTCGTACAAAGTTATAATTTTTTAAAAGTGTTTGATCACTGCACCTCGTCATTTAATTAGGCTGCTTGTGCTGGAGGTCACCCAAGTGAACTCATTAGCCACATAAGTGGGTTGAGGTCAGGTCACATCATGTGCAGTTATAATGCATTTTTTTTTATTCAGACTGCATTTCTTAGGGAAATATTGTCTAAAGGTGAAAGTGATTTAACCTATAATCCCAATTGGAGTGTATTAGGAAGATTTTAAGACTGTGTTCACTTGAAGTCTTTAGGCTGTGTTGAATTTTTCCTGCATTTTTAGCACATATTTTACAGAATTTTAACAATTGTTTTGCAGCGATTCTCTGAAATTGTGGTAAAATTACATGTTTTTACAATGTTGTACAATTATGGTACAATATCTCCATTTTTGCCATGATTTGGGAAAAATCACAGCAAAAAAAAAAAAACACCAAGAAATGTAATAATAGCCTCAGGGGAAGTGGATAACTACTATATATCCAGATATAAAGATCTTATGGGGTGGGATCAGGGAACTAGTAGGAAGGATCTGGTGGGTGATGATGTCATCCTGTAGTCCAGAGAAAGTCAGAACCCAGTTCTGACATCCTGCCACTCATATTAAGCACAGTAACTTTTTTTTTGAGTCAAACTGATGATCACATGACCAAGGTACAGTAATGAAATGCAAAGATGTAGCTGTGCTGGAATAAAACAAATGGCGCTGTATGACTGGTAATGGTGTGCACAATATGAGCAAAAATACAAACAAATCCTGAAGTGCTTCTCTAACCCCTTCCCAGCCTATGACCTACCAGTATCTCATGGGTCGGCTGAAGGGAACATGATTAGGCATGAGCGAATCGAATCTGACGAATCCGAATTCGTTACAAATTTCAGGAAAAATTTGATTTGTAACGATTGCGAATATTGCCGCGATTCGATTGCACGAATCGCTTCATTAAACTCCATTTAGTGCGGTCCAGGCTCCAGGGGCCAGGCATCTAAAATGTCCACATGTGAGGACATGGGGCAAGGAATCCAGGGAAGGCAGGTAGGCGGAAATACCCTGAATCACATGCAGCATGCAGCCTATCAGCGGCCAGCCACCCCTATGATGTCACAGCCCTATATAATCGGCAGTCACATCAGCGTTCTATAACAGAGAGAGAGAGGGACAGACAGCAGTGTGTGTTGCACAGAAAAGCATTATTACAGCAGCGATACATCTCCCAGTCACATCAGCTTTCTATTGCAGAGAGAGAGAGGGACAGAGAGCAGTGTGTTGCACAGAAATGCTTTTTTACAGCAGCGATTCACCTTAAACCCAAAACCTGCCTAGAAGCACTGATAGGGAAGGGAGTGAGATTGAGAGAGAGAGTGCAACTTTGGGTGTAGTACACAGCGACTGTGTGCTGCAGCACTGGTGTGTACAACAACTGAAAAGCTAATAGTAGCCAACCAGTTAGGGTGAGCAGAGCACTAAAAGCGTATTGTCCTCTAATAAGTGTAACCTGTACATACATCTAAGTGGTGTACCATTTTGTTCCTGTTAAAGTCTTAAGGGCCTAGATACTGTGAAAGGCCAGCCAAAAGTAATTGTAGACAAATACTGTTTTAAGCGTACTGTAGCTAGAGATGAGCGAAGTTACAGTGATTTGATTAATCACAAACTTCTCAGCTCGGTAGTTGCTGACTTTAGCCTGCATAAATTAGTTCAGCTTTCAGGTGCTCTGGTGGGCTGGAAAAGGTGGATGTAGTCCTAGGAGACTCTCCTGGTTCTGCCAAAACAATGTCCAAGAGACAACAGTATGCGCCCACTAATCCAACGGCGTAGAAGCTGAATGTTCTCCTGTCGACATGTGGAGCTGTAACTACAGTCAGGGACAGTACATGTCCTTTTCGGCCCACTGGTTGAATGTGGTTTCTGCACATCCACAACAGCAACTTGGACAGGTCACGCCGCTTCCTCCTCCACGGTCTCAGGCCGTTAGTCCTGTGACAGTGTGCAACCCCGCCTCCTCATCCTCCACCATGTCCTCAGTCTTCACTGCATGGGCAAGTCTCAGTGCCCCTCCAGCATACCATGTGTGCAGGGCACGGCGGTGTCACACTGTTCTTTTCATGGTTTGCCTTGGCAAACAGAGTCACACAGGGAGGAACTGCTAAAGGTCATTCATCAAGAAATTGAATCATGGCTTACTCCACGAAAACTGTAAATGGGAAACCATGGTGACCGGCACCGGGAAGAACATCTTGTCTGCGCTGCGACAAGGAAGCCTGAGACATTAGCCCTGCGTGGCACACAAGTTCAATCTGGTTATCAAGCGGTTCCTGAAGTGTTTCCCCACACCCTCCTTGAGCTGCAGCGTCAGAATGGTATCCCACAACATAATCTGATTTGCATTGTTTCCACACGTTGGAATTCCACCCTCCATATGTTGGACCGACTATACGAACAGAGAAAAGCCATCACCGATTTCTTGATGATCCAAGCGGATTGGGGAACTCCCCTGTGTAACTTCAATGTCAACCAGTGGCAGCTCATACGTGACACCTGCCATTTGCTCAGGCCTTCGCCAGGATTACAGGATGAACAATGTCATTACACTGCTTCATTTACCACAACACATGTTGGAAATGATGGCTGGTCAGGGCACTGGAGACGTGGCGCCTACATCTCACGGGCACATGAGCCCTGTGGGGGCTGAACTGGAGGAGGGGCACAGTGGAGCAAAGTTTAGGTTTTGCGAGATGGGCAGTTTTTCTAGTCATATGACAGGAGAGGAGGAGCAGGAGCAGCTAGAGGAGCAAGAGGGTTATGAGGAAGGCGAGACAGAGGACCCAGACACACTGTGACAGTAGGCAGTGGAGATGGAGGCCTCTGAGTCATTTGCACAAATGGCATGATGCATGCTCACTTGCTTATGTAGTGACCGCCGAATTGTCACCATTCGGCAGCAGGATGACTTCTGGCTCTCCACCTTATTGGACCCTCGCTACCGGCACAAAACGGGGGCCTTTTCTACACCCACTGAGAGGGAGGACAAACTGACCTACTATAAAGATATCCTACGTAGTCAGTTGACCGATACCTATCTGCGCCATTATCCATCCTCTTGCAGGTCTGACTCAGGGGGCCCTCTGCGCTCACCTTCCACTGCCATGGCTGCTGGGGAGAGGAGGGATGGGGTTGGCAGGAGCAGTACCAGCTCCATCAGCAGCAGCCGGAGTCTACAGTCGCTGATAAGTAGCTTTCTTAACCCACATAGTGAAGCAACTCATCAGCAGCAGGTAGACATGGAGCAGGACCTGAACCAGAAGGGGGTGGCATACCTTGACAATGGCCATGCCAACACACCATTGAAGATCCGCTGGACTTCTGGGCAGCCAAACTTGATTTATGGCCGCAACTAGCAGAGTTTGCCCTGGAAAAGCTGTCCTGCCCAGCCAGTAGTGTGCCATCAGAGCGGGTGTTTAGTGCAGCGGGGCCATAGTAACCCTAAGGAGAACTCGTCTGTCCACGAAAAATTTGAAGAGACTGACCTTTGTGAAGATGAATCAGGCATGGATCAGCCAGGATTTATACCCACCAATATCTGATGCATCAGAGTAGATTTACCATGGTGCCACACCAACACTTCACAAATATGGATAGTGCAAAAGGTGCTGCTCCCCAGTTACAGACATTCCTCTGCATCAGACCACAAGTAAGTATAGAGGATATGCATTAGCTAAATTGTAACATTTCTTAGGATAAAATATATGTACCAATTTTTTTTTAAATCAAACAAAAGTAAAGGTGTGCAAAAAACACTGTGTTCCACCTACACCACCAAGTAGTGATATGATGCAAAGACCTCTAAAAGGTGAAAGGGGACGACGTATGGTCCATTGTAATTGGTGGGGGTAAAAACTTCCCCTGTAAGGCCCTACTCTCGCATTATTAATTCCCTTCTTGGCAAGTGTTACTCGGCCTAAAAAGGGCAGCCCCACACAGGAACCTCTCCCTATTTCCCACTACAAACACTGCCATTTCACAGGGCTTTTAGGTGGAAATAGGGAGAGTTTCCTGTGTGGGGCCGCCCTTTTTAGGGCGAGTAACTCTTGCCAAGAAGGGAATTAATAAGGTGAGAGCAGGGCTTTACAGGGGAAAATTTTACCACTCATGTGTCATTCAGCTATTAATGGTCTCCTCATGCTGCTGCCAACTCCCGGCTGTGTCATTCAGCCACTATATGGTCTCCTCATGCTGCCGCCAACTCCAGGCTGCGTCATTCAGCCACTATATGGTCTCCTCAAGCTGCCGTCAACTCCAGGCTGTGTCATTCCGCCACTATGTGGTCTCCTCATGCTGTCGCCAACTCCATGCTGTGTCATTCAGCCACTATATGGTCTCCTCATGCTGCCGCCAACTCCAGGCTGTGTCATTCAGCCACTATATGGTCTCCTCATGCTGCCGCCAACTCCAGGCTGTGTCATTCAGCCACTATATGGTCTCCTCAAGCTGCCGTCAACTCCAGGCTGTGTCATTCCGCCACTATGTGGTCTCCTCATGCTGTCGCCAACTACAGGATGTGTCATTCAGCCACTATATGGTCTCCTCATGCTTCCGCCACCTCAAGGCTGTGTCACTGTACCGCCATGTGGCCTCCTCATGCTGCTGGTACATTAAATAAAACTTTTTAGGCTCATCTATTTGAAATCTTCAATTTAAATGTAAAAAAATATCTTTAATCTTTTCAATTGTGAGGCCCTATGTTCTAGTCAGGCTTTTGCCACCTCCAGGCTGGGTCATTTAGCCATTATATGGTCTCCTCATACTGATGCCACCTCCAGACTGTCATTTTGTCGCACTAAGACAGTGATTTTAATAGCGACATCTCTAATCTGCATGTCATGCTGAATAACAGTATTATTTCACTAACCCAGCACACACCCTATGCGTGTTACAACAAGGAAAAGTGTTCTACACCCTTATTGTGGCTCTCTGTAGGCCAGAAATAGCTGTTTTTAATACAGATTTGCCACAAATAAATTTGTACCGAACCAAATTTTTCCGGAAAATTCGGCGAATCGGCCGAATCAAATTTTTCAAAAATTCACTAATCTCTAAAGATGACACCGGCCCACAGGTCGGGTCCGCGTCATAACCGGCAGATCCCCGATGATATCAGCAGCTGACATCTGCTGGTAATGATGGACATCAGAGCTGGCTCCGATGTCCATGATTGAAAAGGTTAAATGTCATGATCAATAGCGATCGCCACATTTAATGCCTGGGGTCTAGGGGACCCATCTGCAGCGACGCAATGTAATTGTGGGCTGCAGATGGGTTGCCGGGAAGAACGGGGACTTACCTGTCCTTCTCGATACTGTCTTCGGCAGCCCTAAGCAATTGAGCGCCGAAAACATAGATCAATGCCGCCCTAATGGCATGGGAAGAAGCTCTGTTGGGGTATGAAAGAGTGATAAAATGTTGGACACCAGATAAATGGATCTTAATGGTGTTGTAAGCGAGGTGTAGTGTGGAGTGGCAAAACCCAATGAATGCCAATAGGAATGTGATGGAGTAATGTTTTACAATAAACTTTCTGTGTATTTGGTGAAAGTGAACTGTCAATGAGCTGTTTGGCAATGGAGATATAACCATTTAGTCCATGACTAGCTCTTGAAAGGGCGGATTCGGGCCCCCTGCTGGATCTGCCCCAGGGATCATCTGAAAAAAGAGCGAAAAGTTTAGTCTGGATAAGACATCTGCGGCCGTGTTTCTAACACCATCAATATGTGCACTGGTAAAATGAAAATTGAAACATAATGACAGCCAGACCAGTTTCCTGAGTAATGACATAATAAATGAAGAGGACGACCTACCCTTCAAGAATATGTTTACTGTGGTGTAATTATCAGACACAAACAACACCGTTTTCCTGGACCACTGGTTACCCCATACACTAGCAGCAACCACTATGGGGCATAGTTCAAATAAAGCAGAGTTCCTGTCAAAGCCTGCGAGACTAGAAACTTCAGGAGGTCAGGCGCTAGCAACCCGGTGGTTACCCCAAATGGCAGCAAAGCCTATCGTGGATGAGGAATCTGAAAAAAAAATGGGAGAAGCGTTATTAACTCCTCGGACAAAAAAATGACACCCCATTACATGCGGACAGAAATTTATCCCACATGACTAAATCTGCAATGGCGAGGCGATCCAACTTAACCACGTCATTCTGCCCCGGGACTGAAGACATTAACTCCAACAGCCTGGAAATGAAGGTCCTCCCCTGTGGTATGACCCGTATGGCGAAGTTCAACATACCTAGAACAGAATGAAGTTGGACTTCAGTGACTTGAGGCGAAACAACCAGATTATGACATGCATGTCTAATACGATGCAGTTTATCAGTGGGAAGTCTGGCCTCCATTGCTTGAGTGTCAAGGACAATACCCAAAAAAGTTAAAGCCTTACATAGTCCATCCGCCTTTTTATCGGACACTGGGGCTGCTAACTGTTGAAACACAGCCAAAGATGTGCTGAGATCTCTAGGCCTAGACTGACCGGACTCAATCAAAAGGAAATCATCCAAGTAATGAATGGGAGCACTCAAACCTGTTCTCTAAGATTTAATGTAAAGCCAACACAAATTTGTTGAACAGCCACGTGCTACTTAACTTAACAGCGAAGTAGTATTTGTCATGCCACCTAATCCCATGCCATTTCCAGAGATCAGGTATGATGGGGAGAATTTGGAGCGCATCTGAAATGTCAATCTTAGACAACCAGGCTCTACCGCCCATACTTTGTATTACTGCTATGGCCTCATCAATTGAAGCATACTTCAGTGCGAATTCTTCAGCGGGAAGGAGTGAATTCATGTTGGGCGTTGAATAAGGGGCGGACAAATCATAGATTAAGCGATGTTTATTGCTGAACTTACCTGTAACTAACCCTACAGGACTAACACGCCAAACATCAAATGGAGATTTGTCAAAAGGTCCTATGACAAAACCCTTGTCGACCTACAATTGAATGAGAGAATCGACTATGTCAGGGTTCCCCATGGCTGACCTTAGGTTATCACACTAAAAGGAAAGTAAAGGCAACGTGACAAAATCAGTATGGAAGCCGTACAAAAACCCATTGACCAGAAAACTAACAAAATCACGGTCAGGGTGTCCTAACACATCCACCACTGCTAGTCATGCTTGTTTTGTTTTTTGCGGACAAGACGACCTAGGATGAGCTCTGAAGCTGGCGGTACATACGTGCAACAAATTATAATTATTACAAATCTGGAACTTACCCAAATATTTGAATGATCTGCCCAGTTTGTCAACCTGACCTGAAGTCTTCAGGTTCCTAGCTTGTGGGTTGTATGTGGGCGTACCAGGAATCACATCCTCTGATGCATTGTTAACTGAGTTGCACCATTCGGTGGTGTGAGCAATGGATTGGCAGTGAACACAAACTGGAGCTTTCAAACCCGCAACATGTTTGCAGAAGATCTTTGTCCACAACAGCCCAGTTAATCACATAGTTGTATTGAGATAATGCGGCAGCTGCCTTTGCCGAGAAAGATTTATGGTAATCATAAAACACGGAACCCCCATACTTATGCGAAAACTCGGTAACTTTGTACAGGTACATATCTAGTTCTTCCCGTCTGTCAGGCTTCACTGAACATATAACGCCACGGTAAATAGCAAAGGCCATGCTAAACTCGGCTAAAGTCAGTTTACGGTTTAACCTGGCGTCCCTCATGCAATGGTCTTATTTTCTGTGACATCATGGGCAGCAATAATTAAGAATAAGAATAAGAAAGATTAGCATCCTTACCCTCGTAGGATGTCCTTTTTTAAGTTGGCCGGAATAAAATGTGAGATATTAGGTACCAACACATTGAGGCCAACCATAGTACCTGTACCCTGAGGTACCACAACCTGAGGCATAGCAGGAGCATGAGCTAATACCGGAGTGGAGGTAGCAGCTGGGAGTTCCACATTCTTATTTTCTAAGGCTTCTATCCTGTTAAATAGCAAATTAACTATTGCAGGGAGTTGCATTATAGAAGTGTTCAAAGTCTGCATAGATACTTCGCCGCTGCTAGTACCTGCCGGTTCACTGAGCCCTGACTGATCAGAAACCAGTAACCGGTATAACTCAGCTTTGCGTGTTGAAGCAGGGAATGAAATTCCCCAACGAAGGAGCTCTGCAGTCAGTTTAGGGATTGTCCAACTACATAATGATGGTATGCTTCCGTGGTCAGATGTTCTGGCCGTGTTCTCCAGAATAGATCCACCCTCCTCGATATCTGAAGCATGCGACATGTCTAGTAATACAAAAAAAACCACTTAAAACCCTACCCGAGATATCTTTAAACACATATGCATTTCATCTCAAGCGACTGCGAAACACAACTTACCCGTAAGAATACCTACAATCAACCTAATAACCCAAGTACTGAGCGTCCATGCTTAAAATATAAATAGCGCTGTGAAGGTCTGTAGACGAGACAGACCAGGCCTAACAAGTGAAGTGAATAAGCGTGACTTACGTAACACTGTGACCTATGAGATCCAGACCCATAGACGTGATGGGTGGGGATGCAAAGAATTCCCATTGCCGTGATGGGTACCATAAAAATAACTACCTGCACCCTGGAGTCGTTGAACACCACACCTAAAAACAAGATATAATGAAAATCCAATACTACAAAAAAGCCTCTAAAAACCGCTTGCTCCACACACCAACCTGAAAATCAGTTGATGCTGACAAAGCTAGACTACCACAACCTGGAAGAGACGATCAACACAAGATGGCTAAAACTGAAGGCTGACTCCACTCCCAAGACCTAAATGAGGAAACCACCTGTAACTTGACTGACGATATGATGAACATCGAAAGCACTTGAATGACACCTTAGAACCTGCAGCACTAACAAAGGTTACAGTAAAACACTGTTAAAGCAAAGAAACAGATCTACAATTTCCTGAATAACCGCACGTAGTTCCCAAGGGCATGATGCGACAGTGGAAACTACAGGTAATATAACACAAGACATCCGACAAGGAATTACGAAAATAGTTGTGTAGTCGTATTAGTTATTTTATTATTAATTTATATCTTTTATATCGCTAGAGCCGAGAAACAAATGCGTGGTTACAGGCAAAACCGTAGAGGCAGCCCACCAAAATATACCAACCATACCTACCTGGAACTACCACCTGACGATACGAGTAACATAAAAGGCGCGGCAAACACCCCATAGAATCAACAGAACTAAAAGAATGCAGTAAACTCAATTAATGCAAAGAAATCAACCTAATATAACTTCTATGACCACCCGGATGACACAATGGCGTGATGGGACAGTGGAGACTGCAGAAATTTAGATATGTGAATATGAAATTAGATATGCTAGCGTATATCTGAATACATACGTGTACATATAAATGATTGCACCTATTTTATTTAAAAAAAATAATATATATATATTTTTTTGTACTTGACTCATAAAACAAATGCGTAAATACAGGAAAACCCGTAAGTGCAGCTGACCCAAATACTGGACCTACCCATACAAATAAACTGAGATACCCAAGCAAAATGACCTACCGTACAGAAATAACTGTACACACCTGTGTTCAATTAACAACACAGTTACTACCGCTTGGGCCTCCGCAACCGATTACCACACAATGTGACAACCTGCTAAGAAACATCCAATTAAACTCGCCCTTTTTTTATGCCCTAAGAATACCCAACCAAACGACTGTGACTGAGAAAATTGTGCACCTTGATCAAACCATGTAACTCATAATCGACCATCAAAGAACCTGTGCTATAATACATACAGTGTTGTATATGTACATGGGTGACAGAAGAGTGCAAGATTGTAACCAAGAATGTGCCTGCATATGACATACACCAGTCATAAACCCACCTATGCAACTTAATATATATATATAGAGAGAGAGAGACTTTTATATATATATATTTTTTTTTTTTTTTCCGCCTGTAGAAACCTGAAAAAGATAGAAAAGTGATCAAAGTATATGTTGAGACTTAAAATAACAGTAAAAAGGGTTCGCCGTGCTTATTATCTACGGATAAGCATACCCCGACTAAACATATAATAGTCCATTAACTAGCAGAATACTCCAGGAGGTTACTGTTTAAGGAAATGAAAAACAAACTCAGAACCAGGAACAAAGACAAAGTGCCCCAATCAACAATATAAACAGTGACCGTGGCGACTCAGGTTTATATGGGGCCCATAAATCCAGATACTGTCCCATATTCTGCAGACTCAGTAATTATATAAATAATGGTTGTCATAAAATTAACCAAATGCAGGGGGATAATTACCTGTAAACTAAGCTTATGCAAATTAGATAAATTATCATAACCATAGGCCAGGGCTGAGCTGGACCTATGTACCTCTAACAATGCCCCTAGGATGCGGAGCGGTGCAGCCGGAAAGCGTGCCCGACCGACCAGAGTGAACCCCCCTATGCTATGCATGAGACATGCGGCCGACGGATTCCTGAACTATGCCAGGCCTCTTAGGCTTAGCCCCCCAAAATGCAGAGATGCACAGCCGGAGGAACGCGCTGGGATAATACCGCCGCCACCTGGTTTCAACAGTTAGGGCTTCCGGCACTCGGGAGTTACTTACCAGATGCGCATCCCTGCCGAGCCCTGACACACTCACCACACTGCCGACTTCCTGCCACTTCCTGTCGACCCCACGTGACCTTCGCAAAGAACCTGCGGCGCAAGATGCAGCGACTGCTGCAGGTTCTTAAAGGCCCAGCAGCCCCCTCCCACAAATACAGGCTAAGATTTAGCCTTAATACATATAATCGCGCATGCGCACTATGAGAATTTCAATACGAATTTTTGCATGAAAAAAACATAGCGAACATAGCGAATATGCAAATTTCACGAACATAGGATGAATATTCATCAATATATTCACAAACTATCACAAATTCGAATATGACCCCTGCCGCTCATCACTAGAAGCCAGTAACTATCCACAAGAAAGTCCAACCAAAGGATTCATAGGCATCTATACCAGGGCTCTCTGCAGCTACAACTGAGACAGTATGAAAATATGTGGCTTCTAGCAGGCTTATCAATGAGCACAAACAACTGGCATGGATGGCCATTCAGGAAAGCCTGTCCCTGAGAACTTTCAGGCATGTTTGCTGCAGCACCAGATACTACCTGTTACGCCGAGCGCTCCGGGTCCCCACTCCTCCCCGGAGCGCTCGCAGCGTTTTCCTGTTCGTAGCACCCCGGTCAGACCCGCTGACCGGGAGCGCTGCGATAATGTCCCTAGCCGGGATGCGATCCGCGATGCGGGACGCGCCTGCTCGCGGTTCGCATCCCAGCCCGCTTACCAGACTCGTTCCCCGTCTGTACTGTCCCGGCTCGCGCGGCCCCGCTCCCTAGGGCGCGCGCGCGCTGGCTCTCTGCGATTTAAAGGGCCGGTGCGCCGCTGATTGGCGCCTGGTTCTAATTAGTGTATTCACCTGTGCACTTCCCTATATAACCTCACTTCCCCTTCCCTTCCTTGCCGGATCTTGTTGCCATTGTGCCAGTGAAAGCGTTCTTTGTATGTCCCAAGCCAGTGTTCCAGACCTCTTGCCGTTGCCCCTGACTACGATCCTTGCTGCCTGCCCTGACCTTCTGCTACGTCCGACCTTGCTCTTGTCTAATCCCTTGTACCGCGCCTATCTCAGCAGTCAGAGAGGTTGAGCCATTACCGGTGGATACGACCTGGTTGCTACTAGTGTTGCTCGCGAATATTCGCAATTCGAATATTATTCGCGAATATCGCATATTCGTGAATTTGCGAATTTCGCGAATATAGCGCTATATATTCGTAATTACGAATATTCGGTTTTTTTTTGTTTTTTTCTTCACAGTACACATCACAGTGATCACCCCTCTCTGCTTCCAGCTTGTGTGGTGTAAAGAAGGCTGTAATACTACTGTGTGAGACTGTCGTGCGAAAATTCGCATATGCTAATTTTCGCACATGCGAATTTTCACGTATGCTAATTTTGTATATGCGATTTTTCACATAGGTTAATTTTCGCATACGCGAATTTTCGCGTATGCGAAAATCAAATGAGAATATAACGAATATGCGAATATTCGTGAATATTTGATGAATATTCGTCCATATATTCGCGAATATTCGCGAATTCGAATATGGCCTATGCCGCTCAACACTAGTTGCTACCGCCGCTGCAAGACCATCCCGCTTTGCGGCGGGCTCTGGTGAATACCAGTAGCAACTTAGAACCGGTCCACCGGTACGGTCCACGCCAATCCCTCTCTGACACAGAGGATCCACCTCCAGCCTGCCAAATCCTGACACTTCCCAAGATGTCCATTCACTGAGGAACAACTTTGCACCTCTTTTGGCAGTGCCTGTTTGCCTAGGCCCTGTTGAATGCCCTGGGATATGCACTCAGAGGCTTTGTTCCCTGAAGTAGACTATCACATCACTGGGTGCTTTATGGACTTTTTTCTGGGGATCACACGGTTGGATCTATCCAGGAGGCCTGGCGCCTTATGAACTGTTAATAGTTCACTTTGTGGTTTCCAAGAAATGCCTGATTATACATTTAAAGAGGAAAAGGACTGACATAGGTTGGTCCACAGCCTGCTTAGAGACTATTCCATCATGGACAGTTGCCAAGGAAGAAGAAATTAACATCCTTCCCCCTCTCCCCTCATGTGTTCTGTCTTTTAATGAAACTTCAGACCTGTGATATCCATGCCTACCCCTTCTTTCCAAAACCCCATCTTCTATCACTGTCCGCAATTTATTGTTTGACTAATGTAATTTATTGTTTGACTAACTGTTTTATAATGTGTGCAACAATGTTAGTGTAGCATGTGGTATGATGTAAAGTGTAGGGTGACCTGTGCTGTATGTAGTACTGTCACATTATGTAATTACCGTATTTACCGGCATAAAACACGCACTTTTAAAACTTAAATTTGAGGCAAAAAGCCTGCCTGCGTGTTATACGCCGTTAAATCTTCTGGTTATTGATTTAAAGCGGCCACTTTAAATCAGTGACCAGCGGTGTCTCCGCTCACTTGTTTTCTCCCGCACTATCCACAGGTACTGGTGGATAGTGCGGGAGACGCTGATTAAAATCCCTACCTTTTAATCAGCGTCTCCTGCACTACAGTCCACAAGTGACAGTTTTACTTTTAATTTTTCTTACCTCCCCCCTGCCTCATCATTCCCCCTTTTCCCTGCTTTTTATATATTTTTTTATTTTCCTTACCTGGCTGCACTTTGGCAGGCCAGGTCAGGCGGGGGTCTTGCGGGCTGCGGTCAGTGAAGTAGATGAGTGACGTCCTCTGCCGTCTTCTATGCGCAGCATCAGTGACATCACTTTTCATTTCCTGTTGTCGCCGCCAAAAAGTGACATCCCTGATGCCGCGCAGAGGAGCCGGGAGAGGACGTCACTCATCTGCTTCACTGAAATCAGCCCGCAAGACAGCCGAAGCGCAGCCAGGTAAGGAATATATAAAAGCAGGGAAAAGGGGGAATGATGAGGGAGGGGAAGAATAGCACATAGGAGGAACATGATTGGGGGATGATGAGACAGGGGGAAATGATGAGGGGGGGATGATGGGGGGCATGATGAGACAGGTTGGGGGGATGATGAGACAGAGTGGGGGGATGATGAGGGGGGAATGATGGGGGACATGATGAGACAGGGTGAGGGGATGATGAGGGGGGAATGATGGGGGACATGATGAGACAGGGTGGGGGGATGATGAGGGGGGGAATGATGGGGGACATGATGAGACAGGGTAACAATGGTCCTCACCCACCCTGGTAATGACGTTACCAGGGTGGGCGAGGACCATTGTTACAGGCCCTACCCAGTCTAAATAATGCCAGCCTGTTACCACCTAGGCCCAGGAGCTCCATTTTTGATGCTCCAGGACTGTTGATACCGGCACTTCCAAGGTCTGGGATGGCTTACATTTGCAGTGTCTTGGAGGGGATTGTGATGCTCCATTGTAATGCTCCAATTTTAGTGTGCTTGGGGAAGAGCTGCAAGTCTATTTTGTCTACCTCCATGGAAGCTTATTTATTCCATTAAACAGAGAAAAAATAATAGTGAAAAATAATATACGGTAATTATAATTCAGAGATCTATGAAATGGGTGTAAAATTACCATCAGAGTCCCATGATAATTCTCTTCTAAGACTCATCTCCAAACTCACAAACTACAGTATATTTCTGTGCACTTCATTTTGGAATTGAAATAAGTTGATATCCTTCAAAAGGCTAAAGCTGCAAACTATTAAACTCTATATTTAACATTACAACATGAGATCATAGCGTGCTGATTTTACCCCTATTGTACATTTTTCTTTTCCATCTGTCAGTGGTTGATACAGTGTATGTCTGTTAACACCGTGCAGAGAAGGCATTGTCCTGTTCACTCGTATTCCCAATGCTCCTCCAATGGTCCCCTCCCATGTGAATGTCATTCTCCCTCATGACTGGTGTTCCCACTACATGTTCACAGATTGCAGATCTGCCAGTACCCCCCTTTCCGTACCTTTGTATTTGATTTTATTGTAGTACAGGACATAAAAAAAATAAACCATTTCTACAAAAAAATAGTATAATCTTTCCAAAATTGTAAACCAATGCACTTTCTACAAGTCAATTTTAACTACATTCATCACTTAAAATTGAAATCACTTAAGATCACTCAACCAAGAACATAAACAAAAAGCCTTCTTTTCCTTTTTTAAATATTCTCAGAAAAAAAATCTCCTTTTGCGGCCTGAAAACCATCAACAAACTGATCTCAATGTATCGTTAATTCTTATTAGATTAGGCTGCGGTTAAATGGTCACTGTCATTTCCAGCAAGTCCCCTCCATTTGATAGTGTTTCATTTAACACAAATTTACCAAAAATGACTCCTTAACCCCAGAAAACCAGCTTTAAAGCCTTGGCCACTAGGTGTCTCCTTTCCCTGCCATCAGCTTTCCCATCTTTAGTAACAGAGACACCAAGATTGAACACAGGAAGCGACAGGGCTCACCATTTGTTCTGTGAAAAGGAGAGAGAGACTATATACATGCATCTGTAAGAGTCCAGCTAATTTGCACTGTCCATGAAAGTTCAATAAAGGCTTCCCTCTCATCTCAACAGCAGTGCTTAGTGTAACCCTTTCCTTGCTTTGCTGCTGCCATTTTTTCCTTCCTGTTTTCAAAGCATATTGCAAAGCCATTTCATCAGTAATACCTTCTCCCCACATCCCATCTATATTAGTGTACTATATAAATCAGCCCCTAGCATAGTGTCACCATGTTCAGTGCATGGGGTAACCTTTTCCTTGCTGCCCTGCTGTTTCTTTTACGTCTGCCTACATAGTACCTTGCAAAAACCCAGTGCATCAGTAGCCCCTTCTCCTCCACCACATGCTATTTATAGTAGTGCAAATCATCAGCCTAGAACAATACAAGCCTGTTTAGTGCACTCAATAGTCCTATGTCATGACATAGCAGAGGAGAGTATGTGTTTGGCTAAAGACGTTAGGAACAAAGTAACTATGTTACTACTAGCAAACAACAATGCTCTGGCCCCATTATCTGAAATGGAGAGAATGAAAAAAAGTTATGCACCACGAAGGGGACTCTCAGGGGCTCAATAGCAACAGGACAAACATTAATGAATGACCTTGTCAGAACTCCAAAGGACTAATCAAATAAAATCCTAAAGTTTTTTTTTTTTTTTTTTTTTTTACAAATAATAGGTACTCTTTAAAGTGCAGATGGACAGATTGGGCTATTAAATGATTTTTACTATTATTGAATGGTCAAGATGCATTAGGGTAGCCAGACTTCCATCCCATAACTACATGTGGGACTCAAATGCAGACCTAGCAAAGCAGTGTAGTATTCTCCAGAATCACAATGATAGGAGTATTCCTCAAGGACCATGACATGGTTGATAATTCCTAGATAGCTTTTTTTATTGACACAGAAAATATGACACGTTTTGAAGGCTGTTAGTGCGCTCTTCATCAGCTGTGAATAAAATTGGGTTACATTAATTTATATATACAGGCTAATAATAGGTCAAGAAGAATATATGATCGAGAGAGAGATCAATAGAAACATCCACTTGTCAACAAAATGATAGGACACAGCAGTGCAACACATGTGGCTGTGCCTCCTACTGCAGCTCAGTCTCATTCATTGCTATAAGGTGAAATGACAAAATAGTTTACTTTAAATATGGCTGGAAAAAAAATAATTGTAAAGAAACCTTTCACAAGGTTAATGGGCCACAGGTATCAAATAAAAGTGCTATATTGTACAATAAAAGAAAGACTTCATATTAACTAAATACTCTCCTAAACATTGATGTTGCAACACCAAGAAGGAAAAGTAAAAAAATAATGGAACTTACAGGATCTATAGACATGTAAATAAAATGTAATTGATGACAAAAATCGAAAAAAGATACAGTATTGAGTACGAGCACCATACACAGAAATATACACGCTTACATGCCTTGGCATGCTATGAGTGAGGTTATTAAAGGTTGTATGAGGAATTTTCTGCCACATAAACCATCTGCATGCCATGATAGCATGTTCAGGCCATGCAGGCTGCTGACAATAGCAAACAATGGCTCCCGGGGCACTTTGTAGAAAGGGCCATATGAATGGTTCTTCAACCAAATTATTGTAATCAAAAACGTGTATAGGTAGCTGCAACCCGACAATAGGGACAATAGTATTACTGCCAGATGAGTACTAATGTGAAAAAGGTTGTGTATCCCATACAACCTGCGACCAATGTATAAAGTAGGGGTACACTTTCCTCAAGTCTGGGCTTGATTGTCACCAATAAATGAGTGTATATAAAATATATGTAAAAAATGATGTAGATCCAGTGAATTAATTTAAAACAATGTATTATTACAATGATAGTGCTTGTGGTGTCCTTTCTAGGGCCATTACATCGGACCCACCACGATAAGCAAGGTAGTGAATGTATAAAATTTTCATACAATGAAATAAAATAAAATAGACATATAATATACAAGGTAAAATAGTGCTGGTATCCCAGTGTGGCAAATAGTCTGTAGCGCTTATAGATGTATGCACGGAGATCATGCCTTGTATGGTTGATTACAAATATCTTATAGTCTGAGTAGCGATGTCTCTGTATAGCTCGTATCTGGTCAGGATACAGCATGCAGCAGTGTGTAGGTAAGGGGTTAAAAGCAATGTGATCTGCGGCACTGGGGTTTCCTTGTGAGTATCCCACTCTACCCTGGCGGCACAGTTTGCTATTGAAAAAGAGGGAGATAAATACCTCGAAACACGTCTAGCCTCTATCACCTGTACCCCAGTATTGTAAAACCCGACGATCTTTACCGTCATTCACCGGATCGCAAGAAATTTACCGGAGCACAATTCCGGAGTTGTACGCATCCCACCTGCCAGCAGACGTCTCCCCGGCGAAAACCTTTTTTCGGCAACCAGGCTCCAGGACAATCCTGGTAAGAGGCACAGTGTGCCAAATCCCCAAATACACTCAAAACTTTCCCTGTGCCGCAAGGGTAGAGTGGTCCACATTTGAGGGGACTCCAGAGCTGCAGAACGCAGCCTCATGCACCCACAGGATTACAATTAAGAGACTATCTATATCCCACTCACCAATCTCTATCCCTGTGTTCCCGATGGAACTTTAGCAGGCTCTTCTTTGGCAAATACTGGAGCTGGAATTTGCTCAGGAGTTGTTGGAGCCAACGGTGATAGAGCAGGGACTGGCGTATTGACTAACGTTGGTTGGATTAGTCCCGGAGTTGGAGGCAAACAGAAGAATGCTGGCTGACTTGGAGAGAACATGGGGAAATCCATGGATGGATGGATCCCTTTGCCCAGAACATACTCCATTCCAGGTCTGACATCTGAGGGATGCGGTGCTAGGTGCACTGGTAAATCTTCCTTAACACAGATCTTGATACAATTTCGGTGGACGACCTGTGGCTCATAGCCAGGCTTCTGAATTTCGTACACATCAAACTCAGCATAGGGTATAGACGTCACCGTGAAGGGTTCTGTCTCCAAGATGGAATTCAATTTGTTTGTTCTTGGAAACATCCGTAGCCAGACTTTGTCGCCCATCTGGAGTGATTTGGCTGAGGCATGGCATTTGTAATCCTCCTGTTGCCTTTGTCGGGCCTCACCCATTTTCTTATTTACAATCTCTTGGGCTTCTTGAATCCTCCTCTGATGGTCAGAGACCCACTCGAGGGATGCTTGTGGAGAATTGTTGATAGGAGCCTGTAACCCAAACGTCCGGTCTTTAGGCAGTTGCCCGTGTCGTCCCATCATCAAATAGAAGGGGGTGTGCCCTGTGGAGCAGTGTACTGTATTGTTTTAAATCACCAGTAATTTGGGCAATAGCCTGGGCTATTCTTCTTGTCTAGGGTGATAGGTGGTGGTTCAGAGTTTCTTGCAGTCGTGGAATTGACATAGTTCTTAGAAGAGTTGGGCCTCAAAGGCCGTTCCATGGTCAGATAGGACACACTCAGGACATACAAGGGTTTGCACTCAATTTGAGTAGGACATCTGGGCCATTGTTTTGGCTGTGAGATCTTTGTCAAGTACCACGACAACCCACTTGGAGTAATGATCCACCATGTTGAGAGCATAGGTATACCCGGACTGGGTAGGAGACAACTTCACATAGTCTAGCGCAACCAACTGATTGGGTCTGTCACTCTGGATGGAGTGGAGGGGTTCTCTGGCATCTTTGCTCACATTCTTGGTGACGTTACAGACAGAACATTCACTGCACCATTTCTCAATGTTATTCCACATTCCAATCCAGTAGAATCTTCGCCTGACAGTGGCTCTGGTCTTGTGGACTCCAAAGTGTCCCGACTGGTCATGATATGCGTTGAGGACCATCGCTGCATCTCTTCGGGGAACCAGAATCTGATAAAGTCGATCACCAGAGACCGGATCCAAAGAATTTCAGTACAACAGTCCTTTGTGCACAAACAGTCGCTTCCTCTGTCGCCATAGAAGTTTCAATTCGTAGTCACACTGGGCCCAGCGTTGACGGGTTGGTACCTTTTATGCCAGAAGATAGTCCAACAGATCCCCCATAACTCGACTTTCATCTTAGAGTCTTCCAGGTGTACAGGTCTTCTTTAACCTTTTCGGACCTGGGTTCACCATCCATGAGGGCGGTCACAACATTCTGGTTCACACATCGTTGATAAAATGGGGGCATCTCCACGTCTTCCCACATGTCTTCGACAGGTGGTTCTACGTTGGGGGTTAACCGAGATAGTACATCGGCATTGACGTATGTCTTGCTGCTTCTGTACTTGATGGTGAAACTGTAATTAGCTAATCGTGAAGCTCATCGTTGTTCAATAGCCCCCAACTTGGCAGTGTTCAGGGGGGCCAATGGGTTATTATCTGTGTAGGCAGTAAATGGTGTGGCAGGCAAATTATCCTTGAACTTTTCTGTCAGGGCCAACACCAGGGCAAGAAGTTCCAATTTGAATGAGCTGTAATCGGCATCATTCTTCTCTGCTCCTCACAGATTACAACTGGCGTAGGCAATCACTCGCTCTTGTCCCTCTTGAACTTGGGACAGGTCAGCTCCCAGACCTTCAAAACTGGCATTAGTATATAGCCTGAACTGCTGACTGTAGTCTGGATTTGCCAAGATGGGTGGTTCTGTCAGCAGACTTTCAAGATCTCGGAACACTGTCTCTTTCTCTTCGGCCCAATTAATAGGTAGTCTTCCATTGTAATTCTCCTTCACCGTACCCCGTAAGAGAGCTGTGAGAGGTTCTGCAACTTGGGCGATGTGTGGGATGAAGCGGCGGTAGTAGCCAGCGAATCCCAGGAAGCTCCTGACATCTTTCACAGTGCGCGGGGTAGGCCAGTTCTTGACAGCATCCACCTTTTCAGTATTTGGCTGAACTCCCTCTGTACTGACAACATGACCCAAGTAATGGACTTGGGGTTTGAGCAAGTGACACTTTGATGGTTTGATCTTCAACCCATGCTTGATCAAGACTTGAAAGAGGTCTGACAGATGACTGAGGTGTTCCTGGTAATAATTGGAGTACACGATGACATCGTCCATTTACAACAAGACACTTTGGAAATCCAAATGACCCAGGCACCTTTCCATCAGATGCTGGAACGTAGCGAGGTCATTGAATAGCCCAAGCGGCATACTTTTAAACTCGAAAAGCCCCATGGGTGTCACAAATGCGATCTTCTCACGATCCTCCACGGCCATGGGCACTTGCCAGAATCCGCTGGTTAAATCCAGGGTGGAGACGTAAGCAGCAGACCTGAGGGCTGTAAGCGACTCCTCAATCCTTGGCAAAGGATAAGCGTCCTTATTGTTCAATTTCCTGTAGTTGTAGATGGTTCCATCTTTGTTCTTGGCCAGGGACTCTGACTTTATTGAATCACGTCTGCTTCTTTCATGTCGGCCAGATTCTTCTTGACAGTCTGATACATGCCTGGCTCGACCAGACAGTGCTTTTCCTTGATAGATGGGCTGTCGCCCGTGAGGATACAGTGCTGGATCATCGAAGTCTTCCCGAAGTCTGTGGGGTGTTTGCTGAAAGCTTCATGATACATTTTGGCGACATTGATGACTCCATTGACCTGGTCCCTTGGGGTAGTGTCATCTACCACCTGGAGCTGCGCCCACCAGGGCTCTGGGAGGTTAGCACTGGATCCATCGGCAACTTGAGCTGCACGCTGTCGGGCCACCAGAAGTTCTGTCACAATGTCTTTTGACTCTAGGAGGTACAACTGAGCCACTGGAGTATACTTTGGTAAAACGGTAGCAGAATCAGACAGGTTCACTAACTGTACTGGCACTCTTACATTGGAGACAGTGACGAGGCTCCTTGCAGCTCAGACTAAAGGATGATATTCTAGCTGCATGGGTTTCAGCAGGGCCTGATAATCCCGATTCTTGACTCCGGGACATGCACGGCACCATATAATGTTTCAGTGTTGAGTTGTAAGGTCACTGACCTGATGTCTTGAACTCGTACTCTGCAGATCTCACCTTGCTTGTTGGCAAACTTCTGTTCCGCTTGTAGGACTTTCAGGTGGTGCTGCACAGCCTGCTGGTCTGAAGGGAACATATGGGGAAGAGAGGCATACAAGGCATCCAAAATTTCAGTAAAACAATTCCTCATAATGTTCATCCCCAATATAAATTCAGCAGACCCCTTATCTGTCACATTGGTTACAATTACTCTCTGCCCTTGAAGTACATGTTCACCCAATTGAATGGTTGGCTCCCAGTAGCCATGTCTGGGGACTGGTTGCCCATTACCTGCAACTACTTGGAAATTAACATCATCAGGCTCACACAATACATGAGCATCTCAATGCTGATAGAAAACACGTATAGATTTAGCAGACACTTGTGACCCTGTTTTTATTAACACCTCTAAAGGTACACGTTCTACATTAACCATTACAAAGGGGCAGGAGGCAACATAAAGTAAGAGTCCTGACTTAGGTCTTTCTGGAGTTGAGCCTGCTGACTTTTCTCCTGAGGGCCGGTCCTTGACCCCTGAGGGAATTCCGTTTAAACCCCAGAATTGCATTTTCCAGTGGCCGGACTTGTTACTGTAACGCCGAGCACTCCGGGTCCCTGTCCCTCCCCGGAGCGCTTGCTACGTTCTTCTGTGTGCACCGCCTCGGTCATACCCGCTGACCGGGAGTACTGCTCTAGTGTCCCCGGCGGGGATGCGATCCGCATGGCGGGACGTGCCTGCCCGCGGGTCGCATTCCTATCCTCTCACCTGCCCCGTCCTCCTTCTGTTCTGTCCCGGCATACGCGGCCCCGCTCTCTAGGGCGCGCGCGCACCGGCTCTCTGAAATTTAAAGGGCCAGTGCAAAACTAATTGGTGCCTGGCCCAATCAGTGTATTCACTCCCATCTTGCATAAAAAACCCCTTCCCCTTCCTGTCCTTGCCGGATCTTGTTGCCTTGTGCCAGTGAAAGCATTTTTGTGAGCCCATTGCCTATGTATCCAGACCTTGCTGTTTCCCCTGACCACGAACCGTTGCTATCTGCCCTGACTTTCTGCTACGTCTGACCTTGCCTTTGCCTTGTCCTTGTGTCCCGCGCCAGTCTCAGCCGCCAGAGGGGTTGAGTCGCTACCGGGTGGAACGACCTGGGGGTTACCTGCCACAGCAAGTTCATCCCGCTTTGAGGCGGGCTCTGGTGAAAACCAGTAATCCCTTAGATTCCGTTCCCCTGGTACGGCCCACGCCATCGCCTCTCTGGCACAGAGGATCCACTATCCGTGTCCTCCCCGCATACCAGTCCGGATCCTGACAGTTACAGTAAGTACAGAAGGGTCTGTTACTCACAGAATACCTAGTGAGTGAGGGAGCACAGTAATTGGGATTACATGGGGCAGGAGCAGAAGGGGATTTACTATGCAAGAATTGCTCACAATAGAGTAGAGTAGGCCGGGTGGTGAGCTCCTTGATAGTCTTAGTCAATTGTTCAAGGTCTTGTTTAATACTCTGTATAGACCTGACCGTTGCCCCTGAGGGCCCCTGAGCAGATGCAAGGGGGCACAAACATCTTTGGACTCAGCCTTGGACTCATTTACTTGGATAGCTAGTCTCTTAAAAGCAGGAAAGGACATATTAGGATTTTGGACTGCTAACATTCTCAATTGGGCCTTGTCCCACTTATTATGGGCTCCATCAGTAAATCTGTCCATTAACACTTTGTTGTCCTGCTCGGGAGTTATACCATCTAACTTCTGGACAGTCTCTAGGGCATTCTGTAGGGCTACAGCATATGCTCTCAAGGTCTCACATGGCTTTTGTCACCTTTCATACAGCAGGAGATGTACCTCTGATGGAGAATGTGACTCAAATACCTGGTACAGTCCTTCAAAAATCTGCTCCACTGTCGCCTTCTCAGATGCTTGCCAGGGGCAGACTTCTTCTAGTGCTGGTCCCTGGAGTTGTCCTGTTAGCAGTTGCATCTGTTGGCTAGGAGGGAAAGAGTAAAAGAGAAACAAGCTCTGGATCCTCTCTTTAAAATCCCTCAGGGTGAAGGGGTCTTCATTGTAGATAGGAAGGACAGGGTTCCCTATGAATACCGGTGCAGATGTTGAAGCGCCAGAACTCTTGATGCTTGCTGGAGGCACGGGGGGAAGGACCCTGACTTTTCGAGCAGGTGATTACCTCACCGCTGGTGATGAAGGGGCGCTGGTGCCCGGTTTGTCTGTGGTGCTGGGTTCCGGCATCTTGTTGCTTTTTGAGTGTGGTGTGCCAGGCCCAAGGAGGTGACCAGGGACTTCAGAGACTTTAAGGCTCGCTAGGACTTGTAGAGGACTAGGACAATTTGATGCAGAGCCACATTGACTTGACACAGATTAATCTTGACTGACTTGACTGGGACTGACTAAACAGACTTCACCCCGTTTGTAGCTTACCAGGTTTTGATGTTCACCTGTGGGCCAGTGGAGTCTGGCTGCGTAGTAGGCTTTAGGCCTCCTCAGGACACCAGACACTCTCTCATAGAACTTGACTGTACTGAATCTCAGCAAAGAATCAAAGAGACTGAACTAGCTCCTCCCAGGGTTTATATGGGGGAGACTCAGGAGGGGTCCCATGGGTCACCCTGTAGGTCACATGGTCGCTGGTACCTTCCTTGGTTACAATGTATAGCAACATTACTTAAAGGTATAGAACACTATATACACTTTACATTAATTATCATAGACATTGAACACCATTCACGGAACATAGGTGGAGGGGAGGCCCAGGGGTCACTGAATGGAGTCTTCCTGACAGGGCAGCAAGGGTACAGGGGTGCAACTCCTGTACTGGGCCACCACATAAGTGACAGCTGAAAACGTCTCTACAGCCTACAATGGTCGTGTCAATATACTAGCAAAAAAAAAAATGGGGTGGCATAAATGGGTATAATACATCATGAGTTGTGCAAAGTATATTACATAGAGTGATCTATTTTGCTGAGCCTAGCCTAGTTTGTACCGAATTACATGCTGACTTTTCTTTGTAAAGTTGTTTAAGCGGTACAATTTGTTCCAAAGCCTCTTCTAACGATTTTTTCCATCAGAGATTTCCAAACTTTGCAATATCAGCAATACAAATGGGGCTGTTACCCCTTCAACATCCCCTGTGTCATCCTAATGTCACACCACACCCCTACCCCTTAATTCCCTGGTTGAGCTTGATGGACATATGTCTTTTTTCGACCGTACTAACTATATCGGGGACATGACGTTCTCAGATACCGTTCAAGTGCTATGTTATGTGACCGAACTCTTGAGCAATGAACATTACAACAGGAGCTCGCAAGCAGATTCGTGTATAGCCAAATCGCAACTACAAGGTAAAGAGCAGGCATGATGCAGCTGCAGGTTACCATGACAACCTAATATCCATTCGGGGAAGAAAAAAAAAACTAGATTTATTCGCATTTTTAAGGAGATATACGATTTGTAAATCCAACGAGACCACTTGGCTACACACGTCCGAATAGCATCGGGCTACTAAGATAATAGGACAATCAAAGCTATACATAATAAAATTGATATTATAAGCTGCAACGCAAAATGTTAACTTTTACTACTGCCTCCCGGGAAATGTGCAGCCACAGGTTAGCAAATATCCAAGGCAAACACCTAGATCATAGTGTGACACACTTTACAAGGAAATATTTAGCAGCCATAGAAACATAGAAGGTTGTCATTTACATCTTCTGTCTAGTCTGCCCTTACATTATTTCCTTTTTATTTTTTTACTTTTATCTTAGGATAGATATATGTTTATCTCAGGCACAATGTATAGTCATTTTCATGAATAACAATAGAATATTATACTTTGGGGGATAGCTAATAATACTTATAGCAGATGACGGTGAAGTACTTTCACCTTTAACCTCTTCCCACTATAGGATGTATGCATACGTCCTATCTTCCGACAATTTCCCAAATAGGACTTATGTATACATCATATTGATCTCTTGCTTTGCGCCATTCGCTGCAGGAGATCGGTGGCAGGACAGAGTGAAAAGTATTAAAAAGAAAGGTTGTTCAATAAATAAATAAAGTCTAAAAAATAAAATAAATGCCCCTTTCCCAATAAAGCCCTGTATTATCACAAAAAAAAACATAATAGGTATTACCACGTTTGTAATGACTCTTGCAATAAAACGATCATGTTATTTATCCCCCACGATGAACGCCATAAAATAAAAACAACAAAAAAGCATAACAACAAAAAAACGTGGAAGACAAATAATCAAAAGGTAGCATATATGGTTAAAATGGTTCCAATAAAAAGTACAAAGAAGAAGATGCCAGCGAGGTATAGCAGATCCCAGGTTTATTAAATGGATAAAAACAGGAACGGCAAACACAGGGTTACGCGTTTCAGGCGTGTAACAGAACGCCCTTAGTCATGACTAAGGGCGTTCTGTTACACGCCTGAAACGCGTAACCCTGTGTTTACCGTTCCTGTTTTTATCCATTTAATAAACCTGGGATCCGCTATACCTCGCTGGCATCTTCTTCTTTGTTCCCGCATTCGGTGTTGCCATACACCTGCCGTGCGTTGGTTTTGGGAGGATGGTCCGGTGCTAGCTGATCATTCCGTATTCTGCCAATAAAAAGTACAGCTCGTCCTGCAAAAAATAAGCCCTCACACAATGCGGCCAGATGAAAAATAAAAAAGTTATGGCTGTCGGAACATGGCAACACAAAGAAGGGTGATATAAATTGGGTATCGTACTGACCCACAGAAAAGATAACATTATTTTTCTGCACAGTGATGCAATAAAAAAGAATTTTAAAAAACAACAGTTTTCCAATTTTTCACAATATTTTGGGTTTTTCCCCAAAAATACTGCTGTATCAACAAAAATGTACCACTAATATTAAGTAAATTATGTAATGAATAAACCCTAATCTCAGAATCACTTCGCTCAGTAAAAGTATTCCAAAGTTATTACAATTTAAAGAGACACATGTCAGATTTTGAAAAATGGGGCATGGTCATTAAGGTAAAAACTGTACCAAATTTTATGTTACCCAATTTATCTATCTGACAACAAATGTATATTGGACAGCAGAGTCCTACTTTAAGGCTCCTGTGCCCCAGTGCAAAATTTGTTCCAGGGAGCCAACCTGCCATGTCTTTGGGACCGCTACACCTCTGTTGGACAGCAGTGAACCTAGTATTAAAGGGATTTTCCAGAGATCATTTTTGTTATTTGAAAAGGGAAGACTGAAGTATGACTGCACACCACAAAAACCCTTACTTACCTCCCTGATCCCCGGCTGTTGCAGTTTTGACACTGGCACTGATCCCTGCTTTCTTGTGCCTGATCTCGACACAAACAAAATGGTTGGGAATCCCATTGCGGCCAATCAGTGGCTGATGCACAAATGCAACCAGTGATTGGCTGGAAGGGCATTTCCTGAGTGTCCAGAAGAAGTAACAGGAAGTGCAGGCTAACAGGGACACAGCTAATGTCAGAACAGCAGTGGCAAGGGAGTGGAAGGGGAAGTAAGGCTTGTTTTATTTTAATTTTCTTTCAACCAATTTTCCCCTAAAAAATCTTGGTTGGAAAACCCCTTTAAAGGTATGATCTCTCAAAGATAACCCCTTTTTAACTACTTTTGAACCACCAAATGACCAAAATAGTCCTGATAGTCCACGAGTAACTGAAAGGAAGTACCTGAACGTCCTTGCAAAGACCAGCTGCACAGAAATGATGCAGATGCAGGAGAGGAGACCCGGCTTTGAGTGGACTACCCCAAAAGAAGGCAGAGATATTTTATTGCTGCCACTGCCATGCCAATCACAATAAATAAGCAAAGGCAGACATAAGGCTTCCTTTTACTGTGATCCAGATAGGGGGCTGTATTCCCACTGTGACTGGGGCTTAGGTGTCAATGCACTTAAAGGATATATCAACAATTAAAAAAATATGATTGTAATTGTAATTACAGTGCCACAAATACGTTATTGGGGGGGGGGGGAGGACATGAAAAAAATATATGAACAGTAAAAAATAAGAATAAATAAATTTGCAAAAAAAAAAAAAAACTGCCTAAACCACCCCTTACATATTCTCTGTATGAAAATAATCAAAATGTTAAGAAGACAAAATTTAAAGCGTTACTGTCATTAAAACATTTGACATGTCTATCAGACAGGTCTTTGCAAAAAAATGGACGGATGCACCAAATGTACTGGGTGCAAAGGGTAATGTCACCCACTTCCCCGATTAATAATTCACAATTGCAGTGAGGCTCAGCAGTGAGACCCAATGTGTTCAACATCTTTCGACATGTCTGATCAACATGGCAAACATTGTTTTAAATAACAGTAACAATTTAAAAAAAAAATTGTGCTACTAACACACAAAAAAGGGAACGGGAATGGTTTGCCATAAAATCACAGAACATTTTTTAATATAACAATAAACATTAAAAAAAAAAAAAAAAAAAAAAAAAAAAAACACCCTATAAATCCCAGAGAAGAAGACAGGTACCAAATAAAAAATAAAATGTGTCTGGTCACAGATTTGCTGGCACCAAGCTGCTTCATCTGGCTTCTCGACCCCAGATGATCTTTCAGTTCTACCATAGGCATTGTAACCTTTCAGGTAAACAGTGTAGATGTAATAGCTGTGAAATAATATGTGAGCCTGGTGATTCCATAATCCTAAAATGATTTACAGGTAATACCTCTACTCATAATAGTATTGTATGATGTTTATTATCAGCTTTTGTTCCCGCATCGTTCGTTCTCATGCCTTATCTGGTCTGCTAGAAGTGTGTACTTCATTTTGTACTTACTATATAAGTATCTGCTAGCATTGATTTAGCAATAAGAGGTAGAGATTACAAGTGCACCGAAACAAGTACCATACAGTGTATAAATGCAGAAAGTAATATACAGAAAAATTGTCTATATGTCAATTAAAGCTGGTTGTAGAGCGCTTACACTACTGTCTCAAAGCAATAAACTGGGGTAGACAAAGTAATCTGGGCTTTTAGACAATAATAGTGTAGAGGCAATTTAATTCTATATGATATAATGTAATAATGGTCAAGAGCCGATTTAATGTGAACTGGTATTTCCTGTTTCAGTTTTCTTTTTTTTCCTACAAATCCCAAAATTCCATTTTCCTCCCTCCCACACATCAGCCACCCACCCATTGAAACATAAATGAGCTTCATCAATTCAAAAGACCTGTGGTTTTCAATCAGGGTGCCTACAGCCCTTGCATTAGTTGCAGATTGATCTCTCTCCCACCAAGTGATCGCTCCACCCATTGAAGCAGACAGGCTCCCTGTCATCAGCTGACTAGTGAGGTCAGGTCTCAGCCACATTGCAACCTGGGAAAAACCTGTATGCTGTTAAAAATACATTTTAGGGTGAAAAGAATTGTGAGAAAACCGTCACACACAGGTACAGAAACTATATTATGAACTACACTGACTTTACAGCCCCCGTAGCATAGTCAAATAAAAAAAAATTGTGGAATACCCCTTTAAGGACGAAGCCCATTTTGACCTTAAGGACCAGGCCAATTTTTTGTTTTTGTACTTTCGTTTTTTTTCCTCCTCCTCTTCTAAAAATCTGAACGGTTTCAATTTTGCACCCACAGACATATAAGGGCTGTTTTTCGTGCCACCTGTTATTCTTTGTAATGACATCAATCATTTAATAACAAAATCTACTGCAAAACCAAAAAATATATATTTGTGGGGTGAAATTGAAAAAATGGAACGGAAGCCCCCTAAAAATGTTTCTTTTGGGGGCTTCCGTTTCTTCACAGTGCAATTTTCATTAAAATTACACCTTCTATTTATTGTTTAGGTCCATGCGGTCACAACGATACCCAATTTATGTAGGTTTTATTTTATTTTACTACTTGATAACTACAAAAATGATAACTACATGCACCAAAATTAGTATGTTTAAAATCTTCTGACTTCTATACATTTAAATTTTTTTGCATACGGGGCTATGTGAGGGCTAATTTTTTGCGCCGTGGTCTGTTATTTTTATTGGTACAATTTATTTTTTTATGGGACTTTTTGATCGCTTTTTATTCGTTTTTTTAATGGTATATGAAGTGACCAAAAATGCTCAATTTTGGACTTTGGTATTTTTTACGTGTACGCCATCGACTGTGCAGTTAAGCTAACCTTATATTTTAATAGTTTGGACATTTGCGCACGCAGCGGTACCACATATAATTATTTTTATTTTTTATTACATTATTTTATTTAAAAAATGGGGAAAGGGGGTGATTTAAACGTTTAATAGGGAAGGGGTTAATTAACTTTTATTCCCTTTTTTCCCCCTTTTTTTTTTTGCCCCCATAGGGGGCTATACCATGCAATCTTCTGATTGCATATACTGATCAATGCTATGCTATAGCATAGCATTGATCAGTGTTCTCGGCGCTCTGCTGCTCTAGCCTGCATCGTATGCTAAGAGCAGTAGAATACCGATCAGACGGTGCGGAGGCAGGTGAACACCCTCCCGCCGTTCAGTCAGCTGATTGGGACCCATGATGTTGCTTCAGATGTCCCGATCAACTCCACTGAGCTACCGCCACCGTTTACCCTGCATTTTAGACACCTCCATCAACTTTGATCGCAGCATCTAAAGGGTTAATGCCAGGCATTGGCCCAATTGGCAGTGCTCGGCATTAGCCGTGGCATCTGGCTGCCCATAGCAACCGGGAACCACCGGGTTTAAGCCGATCTCCGCTCGTGAGAAGGGTTTAAACCCTGTTAACGGGACCAGGGTGTACAGGTACGCCCTTGGTCCATAAGTCCCAGGAGGCGAGGGCAAACCTGTATGCCCTTGGTCCTCGTGTAGTTAAAGGTAGAGCATTGGTCTCTCTATGATAAGTGGCCTCCCCATAATATGTCTGTGTAGAGTCTAACGGGGTGGCGTGTGTAGTGAATGACAGGGTGTTGGGACAGAAATAGAGTTTGTGATGCCAGGGTAGTGTTAACCTTCAGCTTCCTGTGCCAAGCACTGAGACAATGAAGACCACAGATTCAGGGTTACAAAAACTACTTTAACTTTACTTTCTCGATAAACAGAAACAGTAAAAAATTTTATGAAATGTTCACTGAAGAATGCTTTTGGGAATCACAGATGCTTCTAGGCAGTATGGGACTTGTAGTCCTCTTTGACTAACTTCTAACTTGACTAAGAGAGGCTTTAGACTGGTCTGAACTTGACTGGACTGACTGAACTGACTGTGACTTGACTAAGCAACTTGAATAAGACTATGTACTAACTATGCAACTATGTAACTTGTGGAATCCTGTTTTAGGGCTTACCGCCAGGGTGGATTGGTTTGCACCAGAGTTGCCAGAGGCTTGCTCTCTCGTATCCTCTTCTTTTGCAAATGGGGCCCATCATCTCACCTGACTCTTCTCCGGACTGAACTTGAATGGACAGACATGCTGGATGACCTGGTTGGCGGGATCCTGTGAAGTGTGCTGTCGCTCAAGAACAGATTGATGCAGTAACTGAGTATCCTAGCCCTATCCTCATGTGATGAGGTACAGGTCCACAGCAGAAGTATGGAGTTGACCTCCAATACCTCTCCTCTCCAACACTAGACTAGCTAGCTAATTTGTAGGAGATATTCAGAGGACAACTTATAGTTCACTGTTTCTGCTCATAGTGAGCACAACACTGATAAACCTGCCACCTTCAAGTCACCCCAAGAAGTTTCCACTCTATTTTATGATACTGCTAAGTCCCCAGATAAAACAACTAAAGAGTATTCATAAGAGATGGATTAGAAGTGAGCTTAATTGCTACTTCAAATAAAGTCATTAAAACAATTTAAAAGGTCTAAATGTCCACCTTGAAGGCCATAAAATTGCAAGCTATCTCATAGGGTTTCTTCTGGATCACCATTGCATGTTAAGGTGGTGGTCTGGCATGAGCCCACTGTTGCGGCTATCATCAAGGGAGAGCAATGGTAAGGTGAGTACTACTTCTTTGATTAATTTGCAACATTTTAAGCTGTATTTTTTTACAACCCCTGTGTTTTATCAACCTTAGGGACTGTACGTCTGTGTCAGAAAGTGTACACACCATTTTCAAACATGGATATCCCCAGATGCAGCAGATTGCAATAGCGTAACCTTGACTTTCTCTAGGTGCTCTAATTTCCTCTTACACTCCAAAAAACATACTGGTAGGTCCTTTTGCTTCCATAGATATTGGCCAAAGCATATATGTTTGTCCAAGATAGGGAAATTATATTGCAAACCCCCTTGGGAATAAGGACTTATGTGAATGATGACAATCTCCGTGCAGCACTGCAGAAGATAAGCAACATAAATAAAAAAAAATTATAGCGTGTTATTTTAGTAACACTATTTCTGGCCATTTTAATATCTTTAATTCTAAGTTGCTACTGAGATAATGGGTGGAGCCTCTACGATTTTTTACATAAACTACACACACACAAACTAGGAGATCCTGTTTTCCTATGTCTCCATGCATACCCTAAAAAGCAGCAGCAGCAGCAGCATGGAGGACATTATAGAGCAGTAGTGAATAGTATAAGCTCTGTAAATCAAGCTCTGGAGTATGATCCAATATAACACCTATGCTCCCACACAGTATTTTGGACTGTTTTTTGATTCGTAAGTGGCTGAAAAAATGAACCAAAAGCCAAAAATTGCTGAAAAACTGTAGGAATATAGCCTAATGCAAAAAATTGTAAAATAAAAGCAACAAAATAGCCTTATTGTTATTTCTTGTGAATTCTTTTGCAGTCTCTTTATGTCTGCCTTTACTCTCCTACTTCATTCTTCCCTCTTCATAGACTTTTAAGAGCAGTATGTAAGCTTATCTTGCCGTAAGTTGCTAGTCTACCTTGAAAACATAAGACAGAATTGAGGAGGGGCAGAATAGGAGCTAAAAAAAAGAGTAAAAAGCAGTTTTTTTTTCATAAGATATATTACATTTCTAACATTTACTTGTACTCCTGATTTATGCAAACTTTTGAAACATTTAATGACTATTTAATGACTATTTAATTCTCCCACTATGTATAGTACAGTTACTTAAAACACAGAGCCAGGACAGTATTTTATATAGTATTATACATCAATGAAATACATTGGATGTGAGCTTCATGATCACGTTTAATAAATCAGCTGAGACCCCAAGGATAGACTCGCCCTTTTCAACCATGGTAAATGTTAATGATCCCAGTTTTTCTACCTGATGGCCTGTATAATAATGTCCTGACATGATCCTTTAGTACTGAATAATCTGGAGATTATCAGCGAGTTATCACTTTCACACATTCCAGAAGGTGAAATTTATAAATAGAGGTATTATAATGGACATGTGGTAGCATTCAACCACTAATAGAAAAAGGTTTTCTTCAAGGGAACCTGTCATTCTGACCCACTAGGATTTACCCTGAAACGCCCTGGCGCCTTAGAGAAGTCATTGCTTTAAAAAGCCATTGGGACCCGTGTAATTAGTCAGTGGGGTGGTTCACGGTGGCTACTTCTCGCCATGCCAGCCCTGAGTGACATGTCTCTTCCTATACACTCCTATGGAGAGATGCATCACTCAGCTGGGCAGGGAGCAACAGAGGGAAAACACCACACTGACGTATACATGTCCCGATGGCATTTAAAAACCCACATGCTATGGGTGGTAGATTACACAGCCATGAACTCATAGGTTGTACGGAGCTATTATATGGTCATGTGCCTGAACCCCAGGGGTGCCTTCAGATGTTACATGCGGACCGTGATGCATATTAGTCTGCTGATGCATTTCAGATTTCACCCAAATACATTTAAAGGAAAAGTGCTTAGTAGATAATATTTTTTTTTTTTTACTGAGCCAGATACTTAAACATGTTGTTTTTTTCTAATCTGTTTCTATTTTCTGATTGTGATATAGAATTTTTGTACATTATTATGGAGACTGCCATCTAGGCTGGGCTGTTTTTAAAAGCCTTTAATGATTTGCTTTACGGCAGCACCCATAGACAACAATAGACAGGACGTGTTCCATTCATATGCTATGGTGACGCTACTGGGCATTCCCTGTGACCTTTTCAAAGGTTAATCTACGGTGGGAGGCTTGAACTCTGTGGCGAATGGTGGTGGATTCAAAGTTGTTTCTCTACTAGTCTCACCTTTCTTTCAGGGCGCATTCCACAGCAGAATGTCTGGCCATAGGCAGCAAGTGTCAGCAAAACAAGCTAGCACTAAGATCGCTTGGAAATGCACATCTCCATAGACAGCAATGCATTTCCAAGCAGATTTTGCAGAAAGAATTGTCATGTTCATTCTTTGGCCATGTTTACACAGCGTAAAATGTGCAGAATGTCTGCCTGGAAAACACAAGTGGACATTCCCCACATTAGAATGATCCAGGGGGTGCTAGGACCGCTTGGAAATGCACCATTTCATAGATACCAGTGCATTTCCGTAACAAGTCTATTCTTTGTGCTGACGCCAGAATTGGGATTTCTGCGGCAGAAACATCTGTCGTAAAATTCCACTGCATTGGAATGTCTGTGCAGAATATTCCAGTGGAAATCCACATGGACAGAACATTTCTGCAGAGGGCAGAATTTGAATTTCAGCGGAAACTGTTTCCACAGTAAAAATTCTGCAGTGTGCATGGTGTAGCAGAATCCCATTGAAAACAACAGGACTCTTCTGCAACAGAATTTCTGAGCGGATTTTTTCTAGCTGGATTCCACTCTTAAATTCTGCCATGTGAATGGGACCTAATTGTGCTCTTGAGAAGAGAGGCATTACTGGGAAATGATATGTACAAAACAGGGAGATAAAATAGTGGGGGGGGGGGAAACAAAAAACAAAAATTATTTAAAAATACAATTACGGTAACATAAAAACCTGATTTAAAAAATAGGTCATTTTCTGATGATACATTCCCTTTAAGGAGTAAAATCCACATTTCTGCAAGAAAATGACATTAAATATGCAGCATGCTAATTTTTGGGGGCAGAATATTTTCACCATATGTCGATAACGTTTTCAAAACCCCAGCCTTATGTGCTGGACTGAAATTTGCTGCAGATTTGGGTTGGGTGAACATGTAGCATTTTGGTCAGCACTTGGTTTCCATTGTGGAGTTGTTTTGGTCAGTATTTTTAGCCATAACCATGTGTGGGTCCAAAACAGAGAGAAAAGTGCAAATCTTTTAATTACGGTATAGTTTTTCTCTGTTTGTTCCATATTTTCCATGGCAGAAAATATGGACCAATGACCAAAATACTTAAGTGTGAACCTGCCACAAATCTGCAATAGTGTTGGGCGCGAATATTCGCATTTCGCATGCGCGCGGCGACTAGCACATTGCAGTGTGTCTGCTCGTAGCGGTGTATTGCCGCTCCAAGCTGGCACATCCAAAGGCACTCTGTAGCGGTCCTTCAGCGGCGGATCCGCAGCATAAAATACGCTGTGGATCCGCTCGTCTGAACGTAGCTTAAGGGTACGTTCACATAGGCAGATTACCTGCAGAATTTCCGTATTTGCTATGGAAAATCTGCAGCAGATTTTGCTACCATTGACTATAATGGGTCAGAAGGAAAACTGCAAAACTGTCTCTATCGCGGATTTTCTGCTGATCCATTCAAGTCAAAGGTAGCAAAATCCACTGTGGATTTTCCGCAGGTAATCGCCCGTGTGAACGTCCCCTAAGGGGGGGAATTTATCATTCCCTACACCAGGACAGAGTAGCAAAACTGTACAAAAATTGTGTAAACTATAGTCGAAACTAGCTTGTGTTAAAATTTAAAAAAATTCTGCCCGCGCCCCACCCCAAGAATAAATGATAAAGAATGACTGCCTGTAAAAAGTACACATGTGGGTTTTATGGGGGAGATTTATCAAAATCTGTGTAAAGGAAAAGTTGCCCAGTTGCCCATAGCAACCAATCAGATCACTTCTTTCATTTTGCAGAGGCCTTGTTAAAAATGAAAGAAACGATCTGATTGGTTGCTATGGTCAACTGGGCAACTTTTCCTTTTCAAAGATTTTGGTAAATCTCTCCCTATAGGGAAGATTTATCAAAACCTATCCAGAGGAAAAGTTGCTGAGTTGCCCATAGCAACCAATCAGATTGTGTCTTTCATTTTTAACAAGGCCTCTGCAAAATGAAAGAAGTGATCTGATTGGTTGCTATGGGCAACTGGGCAACTTTTCCTCTGCACAGGCTTTGATAAATCTCCCCCTATGTGTTTATATGTTTCATGCAGTGACACAGTGCAGTGTTCTAGTAATGTAGGACATATTGGAGCTTCCTATTACAACTTCACTTCACTTCCAACAGCGAACATGCAGATAACGTATGAAAGGAGAGTTCAAAGTCCCATTTCAGAGAAGAATTCTGTCACGCCACAATATGTTGTACTGCATTTCACTTTTCTAACCTCAAATGGTAATGTAAAGAGGTTTACATTTAAGATAACTAGAAATGTCAACCTGCAATTACTTAACCCCTTAAGGACTCAGCCCATTTGGACCTTAAGGACAATTTTATTTTTACGTTTTCGTTTTTTCCTCCTCCCCTTCAAAAAATCATAACTCTTTTATATTTTCATCCACAGACTAGTTGTCCGTTGTAACGCCATCACTCAATTTATCATAAAATGTATGGCGCAACCAAAAAAATACTATTTGTGTGGGGAAATTAAAAAGAAAACCGCAATTTTGCAAATTTTGGAAGGTTTTGTTTTCACGTCGTACAATTTATGGTAAAAATGACATGTGTTTTTTATTCTCTGGGTCAGTACGATTAAAATGATACCCATGATTATACACTTTTCTATTACTGTTGCGCTTAAAAAAAAATCGCAACCTTTTTAACCAAATTAGTACGTTTTAAATCCCCCTATTTTGAAGACCTATAACTTTTTCTTTTTTCCGTATAAGCGGTGGTATGAGGGCTCATTTTTTACACCGTGATCTGTACTTTTTATTAATACCATATTTGCTTATACAAAACTTTTATTAAATTTTTTATAAATTTTTGGGGGAATAAAATGTTATAAAAAAGCAGCTATATTGGACTTTTTTTTTTTTTTACGTTCACACCGTTCACCGTACGGGAACATTTACATTTTATTTTAATAGTTCGGATATTTACGCATGCGGCGATACCAAATATGTATATTAAATATTTTTTTTTACACTTTTTAGGGGAAAAATAGGGAAAATGGGACAATTTATGTTTTTATTGGGGGAGGGGGTTTTTCACATTTTTTTACTTTATTTTTTTTACTTTTTTTACTTTTATTTTTACACTTTAATAGTCCCCATAGGGGACTATTTAAAGCAATCACTCGATTGCTAATCCTGTTCAGTGTTATGTAAAGGACACAGCACTGATCAGGGTTATCGGTCATCTTCTGCTCTGGTCTGCGGGAAGGCAGATCAGAGCAGAAGACTCCTGGAAGGCAGCGGAGCCAGATGAGGGGACCTCCGTCTGCCGTGCAGGATGATCGGATTGCCGCAGCAGCGCTGCAGGCGATCCGATCATCCTGTTTAGTGACCGCGATGCTGCAGATGCCGTGATCGGTATTGATCACGGCATCTGAGGGGTTAATGGCGGGCATCCGCGGGATCGCGGGTGTCCGCCATTACCGGCAGGTCCCTGGCTGTGATCCACAGCCGGGACCTGCCGCGCATGATGCCGGCATCGCTCCGATGCCCGCGGTTATGCTCAGGACGTAAATGTACGTCCTGGTGCGTTAAGTACCACGTCACCAGGACGTACATTTACGTCCTGCGTCGTTAAGGGGTACTCCTGTGGAAAACTTTTTTTTTTTTTTTAATCAACTGGTGCCAGAAAGGTAAACAGATTTGTAAATCCCTTCTATTAAAAAAATCTTAATCCTTCCAGTTCTTTTTAGGGGCTGTATACTAAAGAGAAATCCAAAAAAGACATGCATTTCCTCTGATGTCATGACCACGGTGCTCTCTGCTGACCTCTGCTGTCCATTTTAGGAACTGTCCAGAGCAGCATATGTTTGCTATGGGGATTTTCTCCAGCTCTGGACAGTTCCTAAAATGGACAGCAGAGGTCAGCAGAGAGCACTGTGGTCATGACATCAGAGGAAATGCATTTCTTTTTTGGATTTCTCTTTAGTATACAGCCCCTAAAAAGTTCTGGATGGATTAAGATTTCTTAATAGAAATGATTTACAAATCTGTTTAACTTTCTGGCACCAGTTGATTAACAAAAAAAGGTTTCCATGGGAGTACCCCTTTATATATGTAAAAGATCGGTTAATAATAGGAAATGATGTAGGGCTACAGTACATAAAAAATATAATTGAATAAAGATCATTCGTATAAAGAAAGGGGACACAAATATCCAATATACCTTATCTGTTCCTCTGTGTTTTCAAGATCTCTGCTTGATGTCATTCAATAGAAACCTTCATTGTTTACTTATTATAAAATTTGCCCCAGTCATGAGATGATCAACCTATGGCACAGCAATACAGACACCTGATAATTGTACTGTATCTTTACTGGCGCTAGGGTTGCCACCTGGACGGTATTTTACTGGCCCAGCCGGTATTTTGGCCACCTACCGGTATTTTTATATTAAAAATACCGGCCATTAAATTTTAATCCAACCAATCCTCCAACTCCTGGAATGTTGCATCGTAAGCTGTACCAGTGTTTCCCAATCATGGGTGCCTCCAGCTGTTGCAAAACTACAACTCCCAGCATGCCCGGACAGCCGTTGGCTGTCCGGGCATGCTGGGAGTTGTAGTTTTGCAACAGCTGGAGGCACCCCTGGTTGGGAAACACTGACCTATACTATATTACTACTATACAGTCCAACATTAAAATCGAACACATACGTTGGGGGGGGTTATGTGTTCGGTTTGAACATCACCTATTTGGCTCTCAAGTGTATATCCTGTGATAGATGTGGACTGCAGCCACACTATCAATTACAATTGTGTTTACATTGAGGCACCAGTGGCACTTTGAGAAATTTAAAACAATCATTGTATACAGATGAGACCGGTGGGTAGTGATTTTAAAGGGGTTCTCCACCATAAGGTGATTTTAGTACGTGCCTGGCAGACAGTAATGGACATGCTTAGGAAGGATCTGTGCTGGTCTTGGGGCTAAATGGCTATGTTGTGAGATTACCATAACACTGTGGCTAGCTTTTTGTGAACTGGTATTTCCTGTTTGACTTTTCTTTTTTTGACTACAAATCCCATGATTCCATTTTCCTCCCTCCCACACATCAGCCACCCCACCCATTGAAACATAAATGAGCTGCATCCATTCAAAAGACCTGTAGTTTTCAATCAGGGTGCCTACAGCTGTTGTATTAGTTGCAGATTGATCTCTCTCCCACCAAGCGATCCCTCCACCCATTGAAGCAGACAGGCTCCCTGTCATCAGCTGACTAGTGAGTCAGGTCTCGGTCGCATTGCAACCTGGGGAAATTCTGAGACAACAGTCATTTTGTACGCTGTTAAAAATAAATATTGACGGGAAATCACATAAGAATTGTGAGAAAACCGTTACACACAGGTACAGACACTATATTATGAACTACACTAACTTTACAGCCCCTTTAGCATAGTCAAATAAAAAAAATTGGAATACCCCTGGAATACCCCTTTAATCATTTTGAGGCTAATAAAAGTTATATTTTAAAATAAAATAGTGGGAAAACAAGGATTATTTGTGATCACTTAGGGATCAGAAAGTATACAAAGATCACAGTGGCACTGCAGTGTTTAATGTTAGCAAATGGTGTCGGATTGTGACAAATGACAGAACAACTGTGACATGACTGTCACAAAAAAATGTACCGTATATACTCGAGTATAAGCCGAGTTTTTCAGCGCGATTTTTCGTGCTGAAAACACCCCCCTCGGCTTATACTCGAGTGAACTCTCGGCCCTCAGTGGTCTTCAACCTGCGGACCTCCAGATGTTTCAAAACTACAACTCCCAGCAAGCCCGGACAGCCATCGGCCCGGCCCTGGAATAGTCACGTTGCCTTGACGACGACACACAGGGACGTTCATGAGTAACGTCCCTTTGCGTCGTCGTCAAGGCAATGTCTCTATTCTGGGTCCAAAGTGCGGAGAAGAGGCCCCCCTGATGAAGATGGACAGCCTGGAACGACTATCCCTCCGCACCGGAAGGTCCCTGCAGCACAGATGGCCCGGACCAGCGCACCCTAACGTCCCTCCGAGCGGAGGTGAGTACAGAACTAAAGGGGGTGAGAGGGGGGGGCTGGATGATGTCGAAGGCCGCAGTGGTCTTCAACCTGCGTACCTCCAGATGTTTCAAAACTACAACTCCCAGCAAGCCCGGACAGCCTATGGGGGGGGGGGGGGGCTGATGACATGTGGTGATGATGAAGGGGGGGGTGATGATGACAAGGGGATGAAGAAGGGGGGGTGGGATGATGACAAGGGGATGATGAAGGGGGGTGGGATGATAAGGGGATGATGACAGGCGGTGATGATGAAGGGGGGTGGGATGATGACAGGCAGTGATGATGAAGGGGGGGTGGGATGATGACAGGCAGTGATGATGAAGGGGGGGTGGGATGATGACAGGGGGGATGATGACAGGCGGTGATGATGAAGGGGGATGATGACAGGGTGATGATGATGAGGGTGTTAATGACGGGGGTCTAGATGATGACAGGGCTGTCCGGGCATGCTGGGAGTTGTAGTTTTGCAACATCTGGAGGTCCGCAGGTTGAAGACCACTGGTACAGGAGGTAATACTCACGTGTCCCCGCCGCTCCGGACTCGACATCGCTCGGCACCTCTGCCCTGTATGTCGCTCCATAGCTGTCGCCGTGTCCCCGACGCTCCGGACGTCTTCTTCCCCGGGATCCGCGCTCTCTGTCGCCGTCATCACGTCGCCATCATCACATCGCCGTCATCACGTCGCTGAGCACGCCGCTCCTATTGGATGACGGAACGGTGTGCGCGACGACGTGATGACGTTGAAGGAGAGCGCCGGCCATGCAGGGGATCCCGGCCGTTGATGGCTGCAGGGACCGCCGCAATAGGGGTGTATTCGCCGTATAAGACGCACCAACTTTTTCCCCCCAGTTTTGGGGAAGAAAAAGTGCGTCTTATACGGCGAAAAATACGGTGCTTCTACCTGGCCCCAATAGCAAATTATAAAATATCCATTAATTCAATCCTTAACAAGTGTATGTATCTCATCTGAGCATGAAGCTGGACAAATAATGTGTCATTATAGGAGGGTTTCTATTGCACATTAACCTAAAACTTTTGTTCACACTTCTAGTTAACATAAAAGCTACAATATGATTACAACATTAAACATCCCAGTCCACCGAATGATCCACTCTTGGTTTGTAGGCTCATGACTAATGGTCACTTTTATGTGCAGTCTTCAAGTGTTATTATGACTAGGGAACAGTCACTTTAGTAGATCATTAAAGACAAAATGATATGAAAATGCGCTGGAGGTTATGACCAACATTAAGGGACTTGAATTGTATTTTATATCTCCACTGCGCTTCCTATGTTAACATTTATCAGCTATTAGCAGAGGTACTAGCCATTTAGCATAGTAAATTACACTGGAAAAACCATCATTTAAATATTGGGACTTGTTTTATTTGAATTAGATATTCAAGCAGTGGTAGCAATGTAAGGCTAGGTTTCCACTTGGTTTTTTTTCTGGCAGTTTTTGGAATACTGCCACTGCAGTTTTTGCGCCAAAGCCAGAAATGTATTCAAAAGGAATAGGACATATAAAGGAAGGACTTAAACACTTCTCTTCCCTTATGGATCCACTTCTGACTTTGGCTCAAAAACTGCAGTGGCAGTTTTCCAAAAACTGCCAGAAAAAAAAAACAAGTGGAAACCTAGCCGTACATTGCTACCACTGCTTGAATATCTAATTCAAATAAAACAAGTCCCAATATTTAAATGATGGTTTTTCCAGTGTAATTTACTATGCTAAATGGCTAGTACCTCTGCTAATAGCTGATAAATGTTAACATAGGAAGCGCAGTGGAGATATAAAATACAATTCAAGTCCCTTAATGTTGGGGGACTTGCACTGTCGGAAATCTTTAACACTAAACAGGTTTTTCAGGAATGTTACATTTATGACCTATCCTTAGAACATTAATGTTTGATCGTGGGGGTCCAACCATTAGGCGTTCTACCAATTCACACGATAAAAGGCTACATTATTGTTTACTTGTGCATAAGATAGGCCAGTAGGCCTAGCATTTTTGGTGCTGTGGTCATAGGGCACAGCGGTTGTGTCTGCACATTCACCCACTGAGGATGGGGATGTCTTTGACATGCAACCTCTTGGATCATAGATAACTCACATCACTGACATTTAAAACCTCATGCGGTGGCCCAGTATGGGATGGTGTTTCCCCGTACCTTCCCTGCCCTTTCAGGCAGTGTCCCTCAGTGTCCCCAGGGCCCCCTGCAGTTGTTCCCCCCATGTAAATAGGTAATGTATTATATTGTGTATTGTACTTTTAATAAATGTACCATGTGATTGTTACCCAGGAGGTACTAGTGACCAGCTGACCCCAAAGGTGACCTATGGCCTCCTTGCTAGACTCCCCCATATAAGTCATGGGAGGAGCTAGCCTCTTTCTCTATTGCTTCCTGCTGAGGTCCAGTAAAGTCATGCCTATAGTGTGTGTCCAGAGCAGTGGAAGCCTCAAGTCAAGTCCTGTAGCCTCAAGTCAAGTGCAAGTAAGCTGAAGTCACTGTCCTGTCAGTCAAGTCAAGTCTTCTGTCTACTCACCGTGGCCTGCACTAGATTCTCCTTTCTACTACAAGTCCCAGCAAACCTGTGAGGTCTCTGTGTCACTGGTCACCTCCTTGGGCCCTGGCTGTACTGCATAGACTGTACTAACTGCCTACCCTCAGTAAAGCTACCGTTGTCCGTAATCAGTGTCATCAGTGTCTTCATTGCCCCCATGCCTAGCCCAGGATCCAGCGGTAAACCTTCGGGTGGTTAAGGCTTCATCGCTGAGGCTGTCTCCTCACCACCGAACCTGGGGATCCTGGGCCGAAATTCACACCGAGGAGTCAGAAGTGAGTACCCCGGCTGAGGCCGCTTTCTCTACCCCTCCTTCTATCCCTAGCCCTGAGCAAACCCCCAGGTCCAGAAGTCTGCTTGACATCCCCGGTCACCACCATTACCTAAGTGGTTGTTTGGTGATGAGCTGCAAGTTATCCAATATCTGCGACAGCATCTGCTACCCTTGCTGTCCCCTAAAGTCAAAGGCATCTGTCCAATATTTGCCCGAAGTTCCTGTCATGGCACCAAAGTATCTACCACGTCTGTTAATATCTACGGTCGTCTGTTAATATGCCCAGGCCTACTCCTGTGGACAAGGGGGTTTGGCCTAACCAACGGGCACCAACCGAAGGGCCTCGGCCTACTCCCACAGAGGAGGTTTGGCTGGCCCAACAGGCACCAACTGCTGTTCCCCCAGTGGCGCAAGCTGCTGCTGTCCAAATGGTGGTCACCATCAGCCCCACCATTACATGTTTTCCCGGGTGAACTGGAACACCCGAGTGAGTCCATTGGAGGGGGCACAGTCCCGTGGACCCCGTTATATGTTCCAGCCTCGGAAGCAGTCTGACCGGCGAGGCTGGGATGGCAAGTTCCCAAGTTAAAGGAGTCTACCCATGATAATTCTACTGTATATCACTAACTTTCCCTGTGAAGTACTTTTGTTCTCCACAGGTTATGCAATGTTTAAGAAGAAGTGCCTGACAAACTTGTCAAGAAGTTTATTTGTAACCATTTGCATAAGTGTATGTGCCCAGCTTTTAGCCATGATTCCTTACTAAGAACTCCCAAAGTGTACCAGGACTGTGGAGTAGTACAATGAAAATATGTATATACCGTTAGAGTAATATAAAAGTAAATACTTATGTTGGTGTACTATAATGGTTATTGTGTATTGTAATAAAATGTATATGATATGTTTGTACAGAAATGGCTAAAGTGTACAGTGTCCTTATTCAGGTCAACCCAAGGACAACTCCCAGAGAGGTACAAAGATTAACTCTTGTTAAAATAAATAAAAGTTATGTACCGCACATAGTCCAGTATAGTCAGAACACTATTACTAAATTAGTCTAGTCCAATGTCCATGTCTAGACTAGGACTGTAGCCTTGTATATATTCCAGTCCACCCATGTCTATAGTGAGTATGTCTATTGTTTTGCAGTGTGCAGGATACTTTGCTGGCCAGAAGGTATTCCTGATAGCTCCACAACACACGTGCAGTGACAGAGGTAACCAAATGTAAATGTAACCTTATGTTTAAAGTCTATGTATAGAGTTCTGGGAGGAAGTGTGTCAAACCAAGGGACCCCAGTACCCAAGGCATTGGGTAGATAGCCTCCGGCAGCCCAATCTGACATGTCTTGTAAAGTTGTTATATATATTGTTGACGGAGAAGTGTTGAGGAGAGAATTACAAGGTCAAAAATCTCCACACCCGTTTAGAGCATGTAGGGACATTAACCATGCCACATGGACTCATTGCCGTTCCTCATCAGACCTGGAAAAGACATTGGATAAAAATGCTCCAGGAACTGTCATTGGCCCCAGTGGTAACTTCGGTCCTCCACCCTCCAGGACTGGGCGTCGAGGGCGACTGTAATTAAGAGGGGGAGTTTGAGGTGGCACAGTATAGGATGGTGTCTCCCCATACCTTCCCTGCCCTGTCAGGCAGTGTCCCTCAGCATCCCCAGGGCCCCCTGCAGTTGCTCCCCACATGTAAATAGGTTATGTATTATATTGTGTATTGTACCTTTAACAACTGTCTACCCTCAGTAAAGCTACCGTTGTCCGTAACTTGGCGTTGGTGTCTTCATTGCCCCCGTGCCTAGCACAGGATCCAGCGGTAAACATTCGGGTGGTTAAGGCTAAACCACAACCTGGTGTCACGAACACAAGGGGTTAATACCATCTGCCCCTAGGGTAACAACATCTGGCATGCACCTCATACCCTGCCGCCATACCACACTCATGCTGAGTTCAAATGTAGTATTTTGTTCAGTATTTTTTGCCAAAACTAGAAGTGGACCAATGAAAGTAAAAGCTAATCTCACAAAAAAATAAGCTCTGTTGGCTGTCATAATCCCCAGATACAAAAACATTAAAATAAAATAAAATGTTGCATCCACCAGTACTCATAGTCTTCCATAGGATTGCCAGGAATAAAGAGTCTGGTTTGCCTGGGCAAGGGGAAAAAAAAGTCCACACCAAACAGTGATATACCATATGGAGACATAATTGTGATGGTCAAGTGTGAGGAAGGACATACATATTGGGGGGGATTTATCAAAACCTGTGCAGAGGAATTATTGCCCAGTTGCCCATAGCAACCAATCAGATCGCTTCTTTCATTTTGCAGAGGCCTTATTAAAAATGAAAGAAACGATCTGATTGGTTGCTATGGGCCACTGGGCAACTTTTCCTCTGGACAGGTTTTGATAAATCTCCCCCATTGGCTACAGACTGGGACTATAAAAATGACTGACACTGAAGACTAGGTAGTGGGCAGCTTAGGCTAAAATAGAGAAAAATGAGCTTAAAAGTATAAAAGAAGAAATGCATGCTCACTAATTCACCACTCCGAGAGTCTTTCAGGATTTTTAAACCCCCAAACCTCATGACATGATTTAGGTTGCCTACAGGTTGCACTTAACCCACTTTGCATCCACCCAGATCTAAACCATCTTGCACAATGTACCCTTCTGACACCAATGGCCCCTGTACCTACTAATATAAATAGATCCATATTCTTTTTACTATAAATATTGAATCCACTACTTTCAAACTTATAAGTGTTTGATCTCAGGGGCCTTTTCTCTCCCGGTGCATGGACAGCGTGCCTGCATGCGCTCTATGCATTGTCTACGGTAAATCCGGAGATACCAGAGTTCAGCAATTGTATATCTCTGGCACTCCCTTAGAGAATGCATGGAGCATATGCCGACACGCTGCTCCATGCACAGGGAGGGACAGGGCCCGGTTCTGAAGATCATGGAGGTATCCCAGAGGTCAGGCCCCCCACGATCAGACACTTATCACCTATCCTGAGGAGAGGGGATACGTTTTAAAGTAGTGGAGTACCTAACACCCCAGTATTCAAATATGTACAGCACTGATGGATAAGGCAAATTATACATTATTGTCCCCACAGTTTAGCATTTTACAGTTTTAAGAACCACTGGAGACATTTTAAACATTAAAGGGGTACTCCAGAGGAAAACTTTTTTTTTTAGGATCAACTGGTGCCAGAAAGTTAAACAGATTTGTACATTACTTCTATTAAAAAATCTCAATCCTTCCAGTATTTATTAGCTGCTGAATACTACAGAGGGAAGTATTTTCTTTTTTGAACAAAGAGCTCTCTGCTGAATCACAAGAACTGTCCAGAGTAGGAGAAAATCCCTATGGCAAACATATGCTGCTTTGGACAGTTCCTAACATTTAGCCTCCAGCCAAATCAAATGTCTCCCGACATTATGGGATTTATCATTGCTTTTAGAGCATTTTTTTTGTCTATGTGACTTTTATGCGCCTTTTGATATAGACAGTTTTACTCTTTTTGCCTACCCATAGACCTTTTTCTTTTTGACCATGCAGTGGTCATTTATCATTTGCGACTTTTGTCAAAAGTCGCTATTTTGTGCACAGAGGTACTTTTATAGGTGTAAGGCTACACCACCTACCAGTATTCGTGAGAATAATTTCTACCTTCCACATTTCAACCTTTAACCTCTGTAGGACGACAGCGTTCCACTCCCCTTCTATGACACGCGCTCAGCTCCTGAGTCATAGCTGGGCAGTCCTGGCAGCTATCTGCCACCAGGACCCTTCTCTAATGCCAGACATCACCGATCACGGTGATGCCTGGCTTTAACCCCTTAGACACCACAATTAAATTTGATTGTAGCGTCTAAAATGCAAGTAAAAATGTCCTGGCAGCTCTGTGAAATTAAAGGGGTATTCCAGGCCAAAACTTTTTTTTATATATCAACTGGCTCTGGAAAGTTAAACAGATTTGTAAATTACTTCTATAAAAAAAATCTTAATTCTTCCAATAGTTATTAGCTTCTGAAGTTGAGTTGTTGTTTTCTGTCTAACTGCTCTCTGATGACTCACGTCCCGGGAGCTGTGCAGTTCCTATGGGGATATTCTCCCATCATGCACAGCTCCCGGGATGTGACATCATCATTGAGCAGTTAGACAGAAAACTTCAGAAGCTAATAACTATTGGAAGGATTAAGATTTTTTAATAGAAGTAATTTACAAATCTGTTTAACTTTCCGGAGCCAGTTGATATATATTAAAAAAAAGGTTTTGCCTGGAATACCCCTTTAAGTAAAAACACCTAACCTGCCAAATTCAGGACCTGGGAAAGTGTCTACTTCCCTCCCTCACAAGTGTCTAGAAAAAGTGTATGTGGTAGAACTTTTCCCACCACAGTAGAGCTGCACAAAATTCATCATCCTGCTGCACCTTCTTGATAAATAAACCTGCGATCAGACACTTATCCCCTAAACTTTGGATAGGGGATAAGTGTTCCTGCACTGGAGTACTCCTTCACAGCGTACCTGTCAGATCCCACACAATCAAAAAAAATCTGTTGTGTTACTCCGTTCCTAATCCTGATCATTTTATGTCTCTAACACCCATATTTCACTAAAAAATTGCATATTAAACCTGCTCACTGTATTTTTCATTTTCTCTTGTGCCCACTCTGCTTTGACTCAATGGTCTTGGGATCAAACCTGGCAGTCAGCCAAACACTGCACTCTGCTCTGTAACCCTTTCCTCTCTGGTTTTATACTGTACTTGTGGTGTGGATGAGGATAATGTGAGTAATTAAGGGATAACTGGCTTTACTGAGGTTGGAATGATACAATCCGTTACAGCTCAGATCAGCATGAAGGAGATGCAGGGTGAACTTTGGGAAGCTTATTGGCTTGCTGGGAAATATAGTTGATTGTGCTGTATATGACTGACTTGACTTGTATGCAACCAACGCTAGACTGTAGTTACTTGGACTTGACTAACTTGACTTGACTTGCTGGACTTGACTTGAATTATATCCCCCAGACTTTAGTGCTTACCGCCAGGCTTTGACAGACTACACACTTCTCTCAACTGTACCTCAGCTAGACTGAATTCTGAACTCTGGTCCCACTATCTATGGGAACAATTTAGAGAGCTCCCATTGGCCATATAAGTCACATGGTTCACCTTTGTATACTTCCCTAACAACAAGGTTCATGACAACAGGATCTTTAAAGTAACAGGTGCATAGAAAATACCAATACATTAACCATTGCATAACATTACATTATACCCGGAATTATAGGGAGTCCCGAGGAGTGTGGGCCCAAGACGGACATTGAAGCAGCATCTGCCACACAGGATAGGCAGGAGTACAGAAGAACACGTGATTCTGTACTGGGTCACCACATACATGTTACACAGAGAGGAGGAATGATTATTAGTGATGAGCGGCAGGGGCCATATTCAAATTTGCGATATTTTGCAAATATATGGACGAACATTAGTGCGCGTACGCAATTATATCTTTCAATTAACTAACACTGTACCCTACACTAGAACCTATCTGCTAAACTAACCTACCCTATCTAACACTAACTATCACTTTTTTTTACACAGTACACATCATTGTTGTGATTTGTACTGTGAAGAAAAAAAACAAGAATATTCGTCATTACGAATATATAGTGCTATATTCTAAATATTTGCGAAATAGCAAAGAACCGATATTCGCGGTAAGAATTCACATTTCGAATATTCACAATAAACACAAATGATTATTGGAGATTGCCCGTACTCTACCACCAAAGACAATATGGTGAATGTATAACTTAGCTCTTCCTAAATTAGTCCAAAGGTTTAGTGCTAAAAGTACTGTAGTTTTTTATGCATACATTTTCTATCTGTTTTATATGCTCCCATGTCATTTACGTGTGTCATCCTTTGGCAGTCCTGTAATGCTGGGACTTGTAGTTTTGGAATAGTCGGAGGCACCATGTTTGGATAACTCTTTATTGCAGCAATGTTGCCTTCAGCTGTGAGCCTACATCTTTTGCAAAACTACAACTCCCAGCATGCCCAGACATCCTTTGACTGTCCAGGCATGCTTGGAGTTGTAGTTTTGCAACAGCTGGAGGAACATGATTGGCAAAACTCTGTGTTACAGCAGTGTTGCTGCAGGCTATGTTCCTCCTGCAGACTTGTCCATCAGCCATCTTGTGTCCATGACCCTTGGACACAGTCATGCTGCTGTGGGACTCATCAGTGTCCCAGGATGTATGGGGACCCCTAGTGGAGGCATTGTCAAGGCAGTTTTCTTTAATAAAATGTGAAACATTTTCAAAGAAGTATATTAGAAAAACTATTGTTTTGCCAAGATGTACCCATTTAACCCCTTAAGGACCAGGGTTTTTTCCGTTCATAAATCATAACTCTTTCAATTTTGCACCTAAAAATCCATATGATTGCTTATTTTTTGCGCTACCAATTCTACTTTGTAATGACATCAGTCATTTTGCCCAAAAATCTACGGTGAAACGGAAAAAAAATCATTGTGCAACAAAATTGAAAAAAAAAACGCTGTTTTGTAATTTTTGGGGGCTTCCGTTCCTACGTAGTACATTTTTCGGTAAAAATTACACCTTATCTTTATTCTATAGGTCCATACGATTAAAATGATACCCTACTTATATAGGTTTGATTTTGTCGTACTTCTGGAAAAAATCATAACTACATGCAGGAAAATTAATACGTTTAAAATTGTCATCTTCTGACCCCTATAACTTTTTAATTTTTCCGTGTATGGTGCGGTATGAGGGCTCATTTTTTGCGCCGTGATCTGAAAATTTTAACGGTACCATGTTTGCATTGATAGGACTTATTGATCACTTTTTATTCATTTTTAAATGATATAAAAAGTGACCAAAAATGCACAATTTTGGACTTTGGAATTTTTTTGCGCGTACGCCATTGACCGAGCGGTTTAATTAACGATATATTTTTATAATTCGGACATTTCCGCACGCGGTGATACCATATATGTTTATTTTTATTTTTATTTACACTGTGTTTTTTTTTTTAATGGGAAAAGGGGGGTGATTAAAACTTTTAATAGGGGAGGGGTTAAATGATATAACACTGCACACACTGATCTCTTATACTGATCATTGTTATCCTATAGGGACCTATAACACTGCACACACTGATCTTTATCATTGATCACTGGTTTCTCATAGGAAACCAGTGATCGATGATTCTGCCGCTTGACTGCTCATGCCTGGATCTCAGGCACTGAGCAGTCATTCGGCGATCGGACAGCGAGGAGGCAGGTCCTGTAAGCTGTTCGGGATGCCGCGATTTCGCCGCGGCTATCCCGAACAGCCCACTGAGTTAACCGGCAGCTTTTACTTTCACTTTTAGCCGCGCGGCTCAGCTCTGAGTTCGTGGCTAAAGGGTTAATAGCACGCAACGCCGTGAACGGCGCTGCGCGCTATTAGCGGCGGGTCCCGGCTTCACTATGACGCCGGGCCCGCCGTGATATGATGCGGGGTTACCGTGTAACCCTGCGTTATATCACGGGAGCAGGACCAAGGACGTACCTGTACATCCTTGGTCCTTAAGGGGTTAAAGGGGAACTCCAATGGAAAACCTTTTTTTTTTTAAATCAACTGGTGCCAGAAAGTGAAACAGATTTGTAAATTACTTTTATTTAAAAAATCTTAATCTTTCCATTACTTATCAGCTGCTGTTATGATCAATAGGAAGTTCTTTTCTTTTTGAATTTCCTTTCTGCCTGACCACAGTGCTCTCTGTTGACACTTCTGTCCATTTGAGGAACTATTCGGAGCAGGAGAGGTTTTCTATGCGGATTTGCTCCTACTCTGGACAGTTCCTAAAATGGACTGAGGTGACAGCAGAGAGCACTGTGGTCAGGCAGAAAGGATATTCAAAAAGAAAAGAACTTCCTGTGGATCATAACAGCAGCTGATAAATACTGGAAGGATTAAGATGTTTTAATAGAAGTAATTTACAAATCTGTTTACCTTTCTGGCACCAGTTGATTTAACCCTTTAAGGACCCAGCCAATTTTCACTGTAGGACCCGGCCATTTTTTGCACATCTGACCACTGTCACTTTAAACATTGATAACTCTGGGATGCTTTTACCTTTCATTCTGATTCCGAGATTGTTTTTCCGTGACATATTCTACTTTATGTTAGTGGTAAAATTTTGTCGATACTTGCATCATTTCTTGGGGAAAAATTCCAAAATTTGATGAAAAAATTGAAAATTTTGCATTTTTTCAACTTTGAAGCTCTCTGCTTATAAGGAAAATGAATATCCCAAATAAATTATATATTGATTCACATATACAATATGACTACTTTATGTTTCCATCATAAAATTGACGTGTTTTTGGAAGACATCAGAGGGCTTCAAAGTATAGCAGCAATTTTCCAATTTTTCACAAAATTTTCAAAATCAAAATTTTTCAGGGACCAGTTCTGTTTTGAAGTGGATTTGAAGGGCCTTCTTATTAGAAATACCCCACAAATGACCCCATTATAAAAACTGCACCCCTCGAAGTATTCAAAATGACATTCAAAAGGTTTGTTAACCCTTTAGGTGTTTCACAGGAATAGCAGCAAATTGAAGGAGAAAATTCAATATCTTCATTTTTTACACTGGCATGTTCTTTTAGACCCAGTTATTGAATTTTACAAGGGGTAAAAGGAGAGAAATCTTTCTAAAATGTGTAACCCAATTTCTCTTGAGTAATTTAACACCTCATATGTGTATGTCAAGTGTTCGGTGGGCGCAGTAGAGGGCTCAGTAGAGTGAGTTTTTCTGAAATGGTTTTTGGGGGGCATGTCACATTTCGGAAGCCCCTATGGTGCCAGAACAGCAAAAAAAAAAAAACACATGGCATACTATTTTGGAAACTACACCCCTCAAGGCACGTAACAAGGGGTCCAGTGAGCCTTAACACCCCACAGGTTTTTGACGACTTTTCGTTAAAGTTGCACGTGAAAATGATTTTTTTTTTTCACTAAAATGCTAGTTTTCCCTCAAATAATTTTTTTTACAAGGGATAATAGGACAAAATGACCCCCAAAATTTGTAACCCCATCTCTTCTGAGTATGGAAATACCCCATGTTAGGACGTAAAATGTTTTGCGGGCAAACTACAATGCTCAGAAGAGAGTCACATTTAGCTTTTGAAAAGCAAAATTTGCTGAAATGGTTTTTGGGGGGCATGTCCCATTTAGGAAGCCACTTTGGTTCCAGGACAGCAAAAAAAAAAAGCCCACATGGCATACTATTTTGGAAACTACACCCCTCAAGGCACGTAACAAGGGGTCCAGTGAGCCTTAACACCCCACAGGAGTTTGACGACTTTTCGTGAAATTTGGATGTGTAAATGATTTAATTTTTTTTCACTAAAATGCTAGTTTTCCCTCAAATTTTAAATTTTTACAGGGGGTAATAGGACAAAATGCCCCCCAAAATTTGAAACCCCATCTCTTCTGAGTATGGAAATACCCCATGTGTGGACGTCAAGTGCTCTGCTGGCGCACTACAATGCTCAGAAGAGAAGGAGCGCCATTGAGCTTTTGGGAAAAAAATTGTTTGGAATGGAAGTTTACAAAGCCCCCCGTGGTGCCAGAACAGTGGACCCCCCCACATGTGACCCTATTTTGGAAACTACACCCCTCACAGAATTTAATAAGGGGTGCAGTGAGTATTTACACCCCACTGGCGTTTGACAGATCTTTGGAACAGTGGGCTGTGCAAATGAAAAATTACATTTTTCATTTTCACGGACCACTGTTCCAAAAATCTGCCAGACACCTGTGGGGCGTAAATGCTCACTGCACCCCTTATTACATTACGTTAGGGGTGTAGTTTCCAAAATGGGGTCACATATTACACATTTATTTTTTTGCGTTTATGTCAGAACGGCTGTCAAATCGGTCACCCCTGTGCAAATCACCAATTTAGGCCTTAAATGTACATGGTGCGCTTGCTTGAGCCTTGTTGTGCGCCCGCAGAGCATTTTACGCCCACATCTGGGGTATTTCCATACTCAGGAGAAATTGCGTTACAAATTTTATTTTTTTTTTTTTCCTTTTAACGCTTGTGAAAATAAAAAGTATGGGGCAACACCAGCATGTTAGTGTAATTTATTTTATTTTTTTACACTAACAAGCTGGTGTAGCCCCCAACTTTTCCTTTCATAAGGGGTAAAAGGAAAAAAATCCCCCAAAATTTGTAGTGCAATTTCTCCCGAGTACGGAGATACCCCATATGTGGCCCTAAACTGTTTCCTTGAAATACGACAGGGCTCCGAAGTGAGAGAGCTCCATGTGCATTTGAGGCCTAAATTAGGGATTTGCATAGGGGTGGACATAGGGGTATTCTACGCCAGTGATTCCCGAACAGGGTGCCTCCAGCTGTTGCTAAATTCCCAGCATGCCTGGACAGTCAGTGGCTGTCTGGAAATGCTGGGAGTTGTTGTTTTGCAACAGCTGGAGGCTCCGTTTTGGAAACACTGCCATACAATACGTTTTTCATTTTTATTGGGGGGGACAGTATAAGGGGGTGTATATGTAGTGTTTTACTCTTTATTATGTGTTAGTGTAGTGTTTTTAGGTACATTCGCACTGGCGTGTTACGGTGAGCTTCTAGGAGTTTGCGCTGCGGCGAAAAATTTGCCGCAGCCCAAACTTGAAGCAAGAAACTTACTGTAAACCTGCTCGTGTGAATGTACTTTCACATGGGGGGGGGGGGGGCAAACCTCCAGCTGTTTCAAAACTACAACTCCCAGCATGTATTGACAGACCGTGCATGCTGGGAGTTGTACTTTTGCAACAGCTGGAGACACACTGGTTGGAAAACCTTCAGTTAGGTTCTGTTACCTTACTCAGTATTTTTCCACCAGTCTGCATCCAGCTGTTTGCTGTCTGTGCATGCTGGGATTTGCAGTTTTGCAACACCTGGAGGGCCTATTGTGGGTGGGCAGGACAGGGAAAACGAAAGTTAACCCCACCCCCCGCCCCCGATCTGCTATTGGTGGTCGCGTCTAGACCACCAATAGCAGGGATAGGAGGGGTGGCACCCCTGCCACCTCACTCCTATGCCTTCAGGGGGAACGTGGGTGTCATAGACAACCGCGATCCCCCTTATATTCCGGGTCACCGGGTCACTATAGACCCAGAATGACCCGGTATTGCGCAAATCACAAGTGTGAATTCACTTGCTATTTGCCGCGATCGCCGACATGGGGGGGTCTAATGAGCCTCCTGGGCGTTTGCACGGGATGCCTGCTGAACGATTTCAGCAGGCATCCCGATGTGATCCCCGCCCAGCGCGCGACAGGGGCCGGAATTCTCCATGACGTACGCGTACGTCATGGGTCCTTAAGTACCAGAGTGTCATGATGTACGCGTACGTCAAGGGTCCTTAAGGGGTTAAACAAAATGTTTTTCAGTAGTGTACCCCTTTAAACAGTGAGATTTTCTTTATGAACCCGGCCTTATCCCTAATTTTTCAGGATTTGAGTCATTAGTAAAGTACATGATATGATTGTAGAATTTGTCACAACCATCAAGGTGTACTATTACCAAAAATGGATTTCCCTATATGGCAGGATATGTATTATTTTCCAAATACTGCACCATACTTTCTCCATCTTTCGTTTGCCAATACTCATCCTCATCCGGATGTCTGCTGTTGGACTCTGGCTGTTCAGCATCAACTTTTGCGTTCCTGGTGACACCGGCTACAGTGAGAAGGGCACAATTGTTGGTTATCACTTCTCTTCATGCCCTGCACCTGCTCGTGATACTTGAGAGGGCCGTTGGAAGAGCAGCTGCACTGAAGTTCTAAAATAGAGCCCAATGATGCCATTTCTAAGTACCAATCTTCTTGTAAATGGCTTAGAGAAGTGGATTCAAACACAATGTTTTAAATCTTCATTAAAGTGCAGCTTACCCTTAAAGGGGTACTCCGGTGGAAACCTTTTTTTTTTTTTTTTTTTTAAATCAACTGGTGCCAAAAAGGTAAACAGATTTGTAAATTACTTCTATAAGAAAAAAAATCTTAATCCTTCTAGTACTTATTAGCTGCTGAATAATACAGAGGAAATTATTTTCTTTTTGGAACACAGAGCTCTCTGCTGACATCATGACCACAGGGCTCTCTGCTGACACCTCTGTCCATTTTAAGAACTGTCCAGAGTAGAAGAAAATCCACATAGCAAACATATGCTGCTCTGGTCAGTTCCTAAAATGGACAGAGATGTCAGCAGAGAGCATTGTGGTCGTGATGTCAGCAGAGAGTTCTGTGTTCCAAAAAGAAAAGAATTTCCTCTGTATTATTCAGCAGCTAATAAGTACTAGAAGGATTAAGATTTTTTTTTAATAGAAGTGATTTACAAATTTATTTAACTTTCTGGCACCAGTTGATAAAAAAAAAAAAAAAAAGTTTTCCACCGGATTACCCCTTTAACTATATAAACTTTAGAGCAGTGGTCTCAAACTGTGTCCCTCCAGATGTTGCAAAACTTCAACTCCCAGCATGCCCGGTCAGCCGTTGGCTGTCCGGGCATGCTGGGAGTTGAAGTTTTGCAACTTCTCAAGGGCCACACTTTAAGACCACTGCGCTAGAGGTAAAGGTGAGGTCCTACTTTGTTTAATCAGGCTTTGTCCTCTAAACTGTACTTACTTAAAAAAAAATTGTCATACAAGAGATATTAGAGGTCCACAATGCACAGAGTTGGTGGAATCCCCCAATAGTGTGGTATTCAAAGGTAAGGTCAGAGTGGTAGTCAGGCTAGATGGGAGCAGTAGTCCCTTACTAGCAATATTTTGTGCTGTCACGTGGCAGCGTGGTCTTGCTAACCTGATGAACTCCCTTTCGCCAAATTAATTGTAATGTCTGGTACAAGAATGAAAAATTGGGACACTAGTATAATGTGGAACCAATGTGTGACTTTACTGATCTTTCTGTGCAAATCCACGCAGAATACAGGCCCTGACTTACTATTGTAAACCCGACATGTGTTGTCGGGTTGTGCGCCAGAAATTCTGTCTGTGCCAGCCATTGCGCCAGAATTGGAAAAAAAAAACGACTAGCTCTCCATTTTACTGAGAAAGCCGACAAAAGGGGGCGTGGTCACTTGGGGGAGTGGGAGTGGACACAAAAAGGGGGTGTGTTCCCACTTTTTCACGAAAAAACACAACATATTTACTAAGGTTTCCACATGAAATGTAGTGGATTTCAGCTGAGGAAAACTCGACAGATCAGAGAATGTGTACAAAAAGGAAAATGTAGGAAAAGTGCAAAATTTAGGGGAACATTAGTAAATACCATAGAAAAAAAATTACAAAATTACAATTACAAAAGAAAACTACACTCCATTCTTAGTAAATCAGGGCCGTAGTCTCTTTGGCAAAGAGTTGTAGGTTACAAGTTGTAACCTACAGTAGATGTGTGAAGAGTTGGTCACTGTCCCTTTAAACTCTTGGGGACGGAGGGCGTACAGGTATGCCCTTGCTCCCTGGTTCTATCAGCAGGCACCCCGTGCAAATGCCTAGGGGGGTCCTGAGACCCCCCCCCCCATGTCGGCGATCGCCGTAAATCGCCTGTGAATTCACGGGTCATACGGGTCTCTGGTGACCCGGTGACTGGGAAAATAAGGGGGATCGGGGTATTCCAAGACAGCTACGATCCCCCTGAAGGGATAGGATATAGTTATATATATATATAGTTATATATAGCTATATAGTTTTATATATATATAGATATATAGATATATAGGATATATAGGATAGAGTGCCACCCCTCCTATCCCTGCTATTGGTCGTCTAGAAGCGACGACCAATAGCAGATCGGGGGCAGGGGTGTTAACTTTCGGTTTCCCTGTTCTGCCCACCCACAATAGGCGGGGCAGAATGGGGAAACTGAGAAGGACTGGCGCCGAAGTCCACTTACCCATTGGCGGCAGAAGAGGACGGCGATGCGGCTCCCTGGATCCTACGGAAGCCGGTGAGTTGCCTAGCAACATCTGGAGGGCTACAGTTTGAGACCAAAATACAGTGGTCTCTAAACTGTAGCCCTCCAGATGTTGCACAACTACAACTCCCAGCATGCCCAGACAGCTGTTTGCTGTTTGGGCATGCTGGGATTTGTAGTTTTGCAACAGCTGGAGCGCTACAGTTTGGAGATCACTGTGCAGTGGTCTCTAAACAGTGGCCCTCTAGATCTTGCAAAACTACAACTCCTAGCATGCCCACACAGCAGTTTGCTATCTGGGCATGCTAGGATTTGTAGTTTTGCAACATCTGGAGGGCCCCAGTTTGGAGATCACAGTGCAGTGGTCTCTAAACTGTAGCCCTCCAGATGTTGCAAAACTGCAAATCCCTGCATGCCCAAACAGCAAACAGCTGTCTCAGAATGCTGGGAGTTGTAGTTGCGTACCTCCAGCTGTTGCATAACTACATCTCCCAGCATGCCCTTCGGCGATCAGTACATGCTGGGAGTTGTAGTTTTGCAACAGCTGGAGGCACACTGGTTGGAAAATAGTTAGGTAACAGAACCTAACTGAAGGTTTTCCAACCAGTGTGCCTCTAGCTGTTGCAAAACTACAACTCCCAGCATGCACGGTCTGTCGGTACATGCTGGGAGTTGTAGTTTTGAAACAGCTGTAGGTTTGCCCCCCCTCCCCCCATGTGAATGTACTGGGTACATTCACACGAGTGGGTTTACAGTGAGTTTTCTGCTTCAAGTTTGAGCTGCGGAAAATTTTTCGCTGCAGTGCAAACTCCTAGCGGGAAACTCACCGTAACCCGCCAGTGCGAGCGTACCCTAAAAACACTACACTACACTACACTATCACATAATTAAGGGTAAAACACTACACATACACCCCCTTACACTGCCCCCCACCCCCAATAAAAATGAAAAACGGCAGTGTTTCCAAAACGGAGCCTCCAGCTGTTGCAAAACAACAACTCCCAGCATTTCCGGACAGCCACTGACTGTCCAAGCATGCTGGGAGTTTAGCATCAGCTGGAGGCACCATGTTTGGGAATCACTGGTGTAGAATACCCCTATGTCGACCCCTATGCAATCCCTAATTTAGTCCTCAAATGGGCATGGCGCTCTCTCACTTCGGAGCCCTGTCGTATTTCAAGGAAACAGTTTAGGGCCACATATGGGGTGTTTCCGTACTTGGGGGAAATTGCACTACAAATATTGGGGGGCTTTTTCTCCTTTTACCCCTTATGAAAAGGAAAAGTTGGGGGCTACACCAGCCTGTTAGTGTAAAAAAATAAAAATAAATTACATTAACATGCTGGTGTTGCCCCATACTTTTTATTTTCACAAGCGGTAAAAGGAAAAAAAAAGACCCCCAAAACTTGTAATGCAATTTCTCCTGAGTATGGAAATACCCCATATGTGGGCGGAAAATGCTCTGTGGGCGCACAACAAGGCTCAGGAGTGAGAGCGCACTATGTACATTTGAGGCATAAATTTGTGATTTGCTCAGGGGTGGATGATTTTACAGCGGTTCTGACATAAACAAAAAAAAATATCCACTTGTGACCCCATTTTGGAATCTACACCCCTCGCGGAATGTAACAAGGGGTATAGTGAGCCTTAACACCCCACAGGTGTTTAAATAATTTTCATTAAAGTTGGATAGGAAAATGGAAAAAAAAAATTCACTAAAATGCTGGTGTTACCCTAAATTTTTCATTTTCACAAGGGAGAATAGGAAAAAGCCCCCCAAAATTTGTAACCCCATTTCTTCTGAGTAAGAAAATACCCCATATGTGGATGTAAAGTGTTCTGCGGACGAACTACAATGCTCAGAAAAGAAGGAGCCCCATTGGGCTTTTGAAGAGAAAATTTGTCCGAAATTGAAGGCCACATGTGTTTACAAAGCCCCATAGCGCCAGAGAAATGGACCCCCCCCCCACATGTGACCCCATTGGGGAAACTACACCCCTCACGCAATGTAATAAGGGGTACAGTGAGCATTTACGCCCCACAGGTGTCTGACAGATTTTTGGAACAGTGGTGAACACTGTTCCAAAGATCTGTCAAACGCCAGTGGGGTGTAAATACCCACTGCACCCCTTATTAAATTCTGTGAGGGATGTAGTTTCCAAAATGGGGTCACATGTGGGGGAGTCCAATGTTCTGGCACCACGGGGGGGCTTTGTAAACGCACATGGTCCCCGACTTCCATTCCAAACTAATTCTCTTTCCAAAAGCTCAATGGCGGTCCTCCTCTTCTGAGCATTGTAGTGCGCCAGCAGAGTACTTGATGTCCACACGTGGGGTATTTCCATACGAAGAAATGGGGTTACAAATTTCGGGGGTCATTTTCTCCTATTACCCCTTGTAAAAATTGAAAATTTATGGAAAACCAGCATTTTTGTGAAAACATTTTTTTTTCATTTATACATCCAACTTTAACAAAAAGTCGTCAAACACCTGTGACATGTTAAGGCTCACTGTACCCCTTGTTACGTTCCTTGAGGGGTGTATTTTCCAAAATAGTACCTTTTATTTATTTTTTTTCTGCTTTTCTGGCACCATAGGGGCTTCCTAAATGTGACATGCCCCCCAAAAAACATTTCAGCTAAATTTGAATTCCAAAAGCCAAATGTGACTCCTTCTCTTCTGAGCATTGTAGTTTTCCCGCAGAGCAATTTACGTCCTAACATGGGGTATTTCCATACTCAGAGGAGATGGGGTTACAAATTTTGTGGGGCATTTTCTCCCATTACCCTTTGTAAAAAATGGTAAATTTGGGGGAAAAACTGCACTTCAGTGAAAAAATTTTTTTTTTCATTTACACATCCGACTTTAACAAAAAGTCGTCAAACACCTGTGGGGTGTTTAGGCTCACTGGACCCCTTGTTATGTGCCTTGAGGGGTGTAGTTTACAAAATGGTATGCCATGTGGGGAGTTTTCTTCTGTTCTGGCACCATAGGGGCTTCCTAAATGCGACATGCACCCCAAAAACCATTTCAGCAAAATTCTCTCTCCAAATTCGCAATGTCACTACTGTCACAGAGCACTTTACATCCACATATGATATATTTCCTTACTCAAGAAAAATGGGGTTTCAAATTTTGGGGGACATTTTCACCTACTACCCCTTGTGAAAATGAAAAATTTTGGGTAACATCAACATTATAGTAACAAAAATAAAAAATAAATTCATTTTCATGTCAAAATTCGATGCAAAGTCATCAAACACCTGTGGGGTGTTAAGGCTCACTGTACCCCTTGTTACGTTCCTTGAGGGGTGTAGTTTCCCAAATAGTGTGCCATGTGGGGTGTTTTTTGCGGTTCTGGCACCACGGGGGCTTCCTAAATGAGACATGCCCCCAAAAACCATTTCAGAAAAATTTTCTTTCCAAAAGCCCAATGTTGTTCCCTCCCTTTTGAGCCCTCTAATGCACCCACAGATCACTTTACATCTACATATGAGGTATTTTCTTACTCGAGAGAAATGGGGTTTAAAATTTTGTGGACATTTTCACCTATTACCCCTTGTGAAAATGAAAAATTTGGGGTAACATCAGCATTTTCACCTTCGTTCCAACTTCAACGCAAAGTCGTCAAACACCTGTGGAGTGTTAAGGCTAACTGTACCCCTTGTTACATTCCTTGAGGGTGAAGTTTCCCAAGTGGGGTGTTTTTCGCTGTTCTGGCACCATAGGGGCTTCCTAAATGCGACATGCCCCCCAAAAACTATTTCAGTAAAATTCGCTCTCCAAAATCCCATTGTCTCTCCTTCTATTCATAGCCCTCTGGTGCACAAACAAAGCACTTGACATCCACATACAGGGCCGGACTGGGCGTGAAAAGCAGCCCTGGAAAAAATTACATACCAGCCCCATGGTGTTGCGTCATTATACCAGCGTGTCGTCATTTTCTTGTTCATAAAAAGTTAAATCCCCACAATAGGTGCAGCATAGTTCCCCCCCAATAGGTGCAGTATAGTTCCCCACATTAGGTGCAGTAAAGTCCCTCACATTAGTTGTAGTATAGTTCCCCATATTAGGTGCAGTATAGTTCCCCACATTAGGTGCAGTATAGTTCCCCCACATTAGGTACAGTACAGTTCCCCACATTAGGTGCAGTATAGCTCCCCATATTAGGTGCAGTCACTGAGGACAAGCATGGCTCTGTACACTGAGGACAAGCAGGGCTCTGTACACTGAGGACAAGCAGGGCTCTGTACACTGAGGACAAGCAGGGCTCTGTACATTGAGGACAAGCGGGGGTCTGTACACTGAGGACAAGCGGGGCTCTGTACACTGACAACAAGCAGGGCCCCGTACACTGACAAAAAGCAGGGTTCTGTACCTGAGGACAAGCAGGGCTCTGTACATTGAGGACAAGCAGGGCTCCGTACACTGACAACAAGCAGGGCTCCGTACACTGAGGACAAGCAGGGCTCTGTACACTGAGGACAAGCTGGGCTCTGTACACTGAGGACAAGCGGGGCTCTGTACACTGACAACAAGCAGGGCTCTTTACATGGAGGACAAGCAGGTTTCTGTACACTGAGGACAAGCAGGGCTCTTTACATTGAGGAGAAGCAGGGCTCTGTACACTGAGGACAAGCAGGGCTCCATACACTGACAACAAGCAGGGCTCTGTACACTGAGGACAAGCGGGGCTCTGTACACTGAGGACAAGCGGGGCTCTGTACACTGAGGACAATCAGGGCTCTGTACACTGAGGACAAACAGGGCTCTGTACACTGAGGACAAGCGGGGCTCTGTACACTGAGGACAAGCGGGGCTCTGTACACTGAGGACAAGCAGGGCTCTGTACACTGAGGACAAGCAGGGCTCTGTACACTGAGGACAAGCAGGGCTCTGTACACTGAGGACAAGCAGGGCTCTGTACACTGAGGACAAGCGGGCTCTGTACACTGAGAACAAGCAGGGCTCTGTACATTGAGGACAAGCAGTGCTCCGTACACTGGCAACAAGCAGGGCTCCGTACACTGAGGACAAGCGGGGCTCTGTACACTGAGGACAAGCTGGGCTCTGTACACTGAGGACAAGCGGGGCTCTGTACACTGAGGACAAGCGGGGCTCTGTACACTGACAACAAGCAGGGCTCTTTACATGGAGGACAAGCAGGTTTCTGTACACTGAGGACAAGCAGTGCTCTTTACATTGAGGACAAGCAGGGCTCTGTACACTGAGGACAAGCAGGGCTCCATACACTGACAACAAGCAGGGCTCTGTACACTGAGGACAAGCAGGGCTCTGTACACTGACAACAAGCAGGGCTCTGTACACTGAGGACAAGCAGGGCTCTGTACACTGACAACAAGCAGGGCTCTTTACATGGAGGACAAGCAGGGTTCTGTACACTGAGGACAAGCAGGGCTCCATACACTGACAACAAGCAGGGCTCTGTACACTGAGGACAAGCAGGGCTCCATACACTGACAACAAGCAGGGCTCCGTACACTGACAACAAGAAGGGTTCTGTACCTGAGGACAAGCAGGGCTCTGTACACTGAGGACAAGCAGGGCTCTTTACATTGAGGACAAGCAGGGCTCCGTACACTGACAACAAGCAGGGCTCTGTACACTGAGGACAAGCAGGGCTCTGTACACTGAGGACAAGCAGGGCTCTTTACATGGAGGACAAGCAGGGCTCTTTTTACATGGAGGACAAGCAGGGCTCCGTACACTGACAACAAGCAGGGCTCTGTACACTGAGGACAAGCAGGGCTCTTTACATGGAGGAGAAACAGGGTTCTGTACACTGAGGACAAGCAGGGCTCCATACACTGACAACAAGAAGGGTTCTGTACCTAAGGACAAGCAGGGCTCTGTACACTGAGGACAAGCAGGGCTCTGTACACTGAGGACAAGCAGGGCTCTTTACATTGAGGACAAGCAGGGCTCCGTACACTGACAACAAGCAGGGCTCTGTACACTGAGGACAAGCAGGGCTCTGTACACTGACAACAAGCAGGGCTCTTTACATGGAGGACAAGCAGGGCTCTGTACACTGACAACAAGAAGGGCTCCTTACATGGAGGACAAGCAGGGCTCTGTACATTGAGGACAAGCAGGGCTCTGTACACTGACAACAAGCAGGGCTCTTTACATGGAGGAGAAACAGGGTTCTGTACACTGAGGACAAGCAGGGCTCCGTACACTGACAACAAGCAGGGCTCCGTACACTGACAACAAGAAGGGTTCTGTACCTGAGGACAAGCAGGGCTCTGTATACTGAGGACAAGCAGTGCTCTGTACACTGAGGACAAGCAGGGCTCTTTACATTGAGGACAAGCAGGGCTCCATACACTGACAACAAGCAGGGCTCTGTACACTGATGACAAGCAGGGCTCTGTACACTGACAACAAGAAGGGCTCCTTACATGGAGGACAAGTAGGGATCTGTACCTGAGGACAAGCAGGGCCTGTACGAGGAGAGAGAGCAGGGCGGCGGGCGCACTTCTCGGTGGCACAGTGAACTCCGACATGGTGGGCTGCTGCGCTTAGACGTGAGATCACACCCCCCCCCCCCCCCCCAATCCTCAAGTAGGAAAACAAAGCCACACACCCCGCCCGCATCTCCCACCTGCCAGCTAGCTGTTGGAAGACTAAACTCCCAGCATGGTCTTACAGTGAGGACATGCTAGGAGTTGTAGTTCTACCAGCTAGCCAGTGGGGTAGATGCGGGGAGATGGCCGGGGAGCGGAGCTTCACAAAAAGTTGTACAAAAAGTAGCAGTTTGTGAATTTTTGTGCACCTTTTTTTAAATGCTTCAGCACGTTTTGTAAGCCAGGTCTGACCTGGCTTAAATTTGCGACTTTTTTAAGGGGGTTTGGACTGGGACCAAAAATACACCCTGACATTTAAGAATAAGCAGTCCATTTTTTTTGGTGGGGTCTGAATGCTGGGACCTCCACCAATCACCTCGCTTCAAGATGCTCTCCAGCTGTTGCAAAGCTACAACTCCCATCATGTCTGGAGCCTCAGGCATTTGTAACAGCTGAAGGCCACTGATTGGAGTACAGTGTCCCCATCATCACTGCAGAACTTAAAAATTACAGCAGTGATGGGACAGTCAGGAGAATACACAATGATATCACTGACCAGAGTGATGTCTTCTCTGTTGTCGTTCCTTTTCCTATGGTCCAGACGCCAGGTCTTCTTCCAGCTCCATCTTCTCTGCAGAGTCTGAGGCCCAAACTTCATTGTCTCCTCACTATGTCAGCAGATCCTCATCCTCTGTATGACGACAATAATCATTATAATACTGCCAGATACTGTGCCCTAAATAAAATACTGCCACACACTGCACCCACTGAATGTAATACTGCCACACACTGTACCCAATGAATATAATACAGCCATACACTGAGCCCTGAATATAATACTGCCATACACTGTGCCCCAAATATAATACTGCCATACACTGAGCCCTGAATATAATAATGCCATACACTGCGCCCTGAATATAATACTGCCATACACTTTGCCCTGAATATAATAATGCTATACACTGTGCCCCAAATATAATACTGCCATACACTGAGCCCTGAATATAATACTGGCATACACTGTGCCCCAAATATAATACTGCCATACACTGAGCCCTGAATATAATAATGCCATACACTGCGCCCTGAATATAATACTGCCGTACACTGCGCCCTGAATATAATACTACCACACACTTTGCCCTGAATATAATACTGCCATACACTTTGCCCTAAATATAATAATGCCATACACTGCGCCCTGAATATAATACTGCCATACACTTTGCCCTGAATATAATAATGCCATACACTGCGCCCTGAATATAATACTGCCATACACTGCGCCCTGAATATAATACTACCACACACTTTGCCCTGAATATAATACTGCCATACACTTTGCCCTAAATATAATAATGCCATACACTGCGCCCTGAATATAATACTGCCATACACTGCGCCCTGAATATAATGCTGCCATACACTGCGCCCTGAATATAATACTGCCATACCCTGTGCCCTGAATATAATACTGCCATGCACTGTGCCCTAAACATAATACTGCCATTAGTCTTTGGATTAGCCTTTGGATAGGGGATAAGTTATAGATTGCGGGGGGTCCAAGCATTGAGACCCCCCACGATCTCCTGCACGGGGGCCCAGTCAGTATGCCAGAAGCCGACGTCTGACCCCACAGGAAGCCATGGTCGGCACCTTCCATGTATCTCTATGGAGTATACGGAGGGCCGCTGGGCCTATTTTCATGTAGGGGCCTTGTGCCCGTACGTTAATCCCTGCAAAGCGGCCCCAGGGCCGGCGGCCCAACTGGAAAATTCCTGGTATCCCGCTAGGCCAGTCCGGGCCTGTCCACATATGAGGTATTTCCTTACTCGAGAGAAATTGGGTTACATATAAAAAATAAAAATTGTAAAAATAAAAAATATGGGTCTACAAGAACATGTTAGTGTTAAAAAAGAAGATTTTGAATTTTCGCCTTCACTTTAACTATCTTTCTGAATGTCATCTTGAGGGGTGCAGTTTTCATAATGGGGTCCATGATGGGTTATTTCTAACATAAAGACCCTTAAATTCACTTCAAAACTGAACTGGTCCCTGAAAAATTCAGATTTTGAAATTTACTTGAAAAATTGTAAAATTGCTGCTGAATTTTGAAGCCCTCTGATGTCTTCAAAAAGTAAAAACATGTCAACTTTATCATGCAAACATAAAGTAGACAAATTGTATATGGGAATCATTATATCATTTATTTGGTATGTCTATTTTCCTTACAAGCAGAGAGCTTCAAAGTTATAAAAATGCAAAATTTAAAAATTTTTCGTGAAATTTTTGAATTTTTCCCCAAGAAAGGATGCACGTATGGACGGAAATTTATCACTATCATAAAGTAGAATATGTCACGAAAAAACAATCTCGAAATCAAATTTATAAGTACAAGCATCCCAGAGTTATTAATGCTTAAAGTGACAGTGGTCAGAATTGCAAAAAAATGCTCTGGTCCTTAGGGTCAAAATTGTCTCGGTCCCCAAGGGGTTAACAGTTGCTTTGTTAGCAGATATACTGACTGGAATATCTATGGTGGTTTTGATAATTATAAGGCTAGGTTTACACTGTCTTTGTGTTGGATCCATTCAGCTATTTTTTGTTCACACCAAACGGACCCTAAAGGGGTCGGAGCACAACTGACAACACCAGGTCCCAATGGTTCCTATTGGCTTAAATGGGGTCTGTTGGGTGTGCAGTATTTTACAGGAGTTGAGCAGAGCACCCTTAACCCCTTAAGGACCCGGGGTTTTTCAGTTTTTGCACTTTCGTTTTTTCCTCTTTACCTTTAAAAAATCATACATTTTGCACCTAAAAATCCATATGATGGCTTATTTTTTGCATCACCAATTCTACTTTGTAATGACATCAGTCATTTTACCGAAACATCTACGGCGAAACGGGAAAAAAAATAATTGTGCGACAAAATTCAAGAAAAAACGCCATTTTGTTACTTTTGGGGGCTTCTGTTTCTACACAGTACATTTTTCGGTAAAAATGACACCTTATCTTTATTCTGTAGGTCCATAGGATTAAAATGATCCCCTGCTTATATAGGTTTGATTTTGTCGTACTTCTGAAAAAAATTATAACTACATGCAGGAAAATGTATACGTTTAAAATTGTCATCTTCTGACCCCTATAACGTTTAAATTTTTCCGCATATGGGGCGGTATGAGGGCTCATTGTTTGCACCGTGATCTGAAGTTTTTAGCGGTACCATTTTTGCATTGATAGGACTTATTAATAGCTTTTTATTCATTTTTTTCATGATATAAAAAGTGACCATAAATATGCTATTTTGGACTTTGGAATTTTTTTGCGCGTACGCCATTGACCGTGCAGTTAAATTAAAGATAGATTTTTATAATTCGGACATTTCCACACGATACCCCATATGTTTAATTTTTTTTTACACAGTTTTTTTTTTTTTATGGGAAAAGAGTGATTCAAACTTTTATTAGGGAAGGGGTTAAATGATCTTTATTCACTTTTTTGTTTTTTTTTTGCAATGTTATAGCTCCCATAGGGAGCAATAACACTGCACACACTGATCTTTTACATGGATCAATGGTTTTTAATAGGAAACCATTGATCAATGATTCTGCCACTTGACTGCTCATGCCTGGATCTCAGGCACTGAGTAGTCATTCGGCAATCGGACACCATTATAGAATGGGAGCGGACTGATGACGTACCAGTACGTCATGGGTCCTTAACCCCTTAAGGACTCAGCCCATTTTGGCCTTAAGGACTCAGACAATTTAATTTTTACGTTTTCATTTTTTCCTCCTCGCCTTCTAAAAATCATAACTCTTTTATATTTTCATCCACAGACTAGTATGAGGGCTTGTTTTTTGCGCGACCAGTTGTCCTTTATAATGACATCACTCATTATATCATAAAATGTATGGCGCAACCAAAAAACACTATTTTTGTGGGGAAATTAAAACGAAAAACGCAATTTTGCTAATTTTGGAAGGTTTCATTTTCACGCCGTACAATTTATGGTAAAAATGACATGTGTTCTTTATTCTGAGGGTCAATACGATTAAAATGATACCCATTATTACCTACTTTTATATTATTGTTGCGCTTAAAAAAAATCACAAACTTTTTAACCAAATTAGTACGTTTATAATCCCTTAATTTTGATGACCTCTAACTTTTTTATTTTTCCATATAAGCGGCGGTATGGGGGCTAATTTTTTGCGCCATGATCTTTACTTTTTTTTGATACCACATTTGCATATAAAAAACTTTAAATACATTTTTTATAATTTTTTTTTAATAAAATGTAATAAAAAAGTAGGAATTTTTGACTTTTTTTTTTTCGTTCACGCCGTTCACCGTACGGGATCATTAACATTTTATTTTAATAGTTTGGACATTTACACACGCGGCGATATGAAATATGTCTATAAAAAAAAATGTTACGCTTTTTGGGGGTAAAATAGGAAAAAACGGACGTTTTACTTTTTTATTGGGGGAGGGGATTTTTCACTTTTTTTTACTTTTACTTTTACATTTTTTAACATTTTTTTTTACACTTGAATAGTCCCCATAGGGGACTATTCATAGCAATACCATGATTGCTAATACTGATCTGTTCTATGTATAGGACATAGAACAGATCAGTGTTATCGGCGATCTTCTGCTCTGGTCTGCTCGATCACAGACCAGAGCAGGAGACGCCGGGAGCCGGACGGAGGAAGGAGAGGGGACCTCCGTGCGGTGTTATGAATGATCGGATCCCCGCAGCAGCGCTGCGGGCGATCCGATCATTCATTCAAATCGCGCACTGCCGTAGATGCAGGGATCTGTATTGATCCCGGCACCTGAGGGGTTAATGGCGGACGCCCGCGAGATCGCGGGCGTCGGCCATTGCCGGCGGGTCCCTGGCTGCGATCAGCAGCCGGGATCAGCCGCGCATGACACGGGCATCGCTCCGATGCCCGCGGTTATGCACAGGACGTAAATGTACGTCCTGGTGCGTTAAGTACCACCTCACCAGGACGTACATTTACGTCCTGCGTCCTTAAGGGGTTAAGAGGTTAAAGGGCTACTCCGGTGGGAAACTATTTTTTTTAAATCAACTGGTGCCAGAAAGCTAAACAGATTTGTAAATTAATAAAAAGGACAAAAATACCCAGACCTCAAGGAAGGTATACTGAATAGAAAATGATCAAGGACCAAGGATCGTGCTTCAATTATAATAAGATACATTTTATTAAAAATAGTATATGACTGATAAAATTCCACCTCTCAAGGGGCCCCTTGTGGGAAAGGTATATAATGGCTAAAATAGATGGACTATCACTGATAACTAACTGTTATTACAAAATACACCAATATAATTGTCACGATTCGGCTTACAGGTAGTGGATCCTCTGTGTCAGCGAGGGATTGGCGTGGACCGTGCTGGTGGACCGGTTCTAAGAGGCTACTGGTGTTCACCAGAGCCCGCCGCAAAGCGGGATGGTCTTGCTGCGGCAGTAGCAACCAGGTCGTATCCACTAGCAACGGCTCAACCTCGCTGACTGCTGAGAAGGCGTGGGACAGAAGGACTAGGCAGAGGCAAGGTCAGACGTAGCAGAAGGTCGGGGCAGGCGGCAAGGTTCGTAGTCAAGATGGATAGCAGAAGTTCAGGTAACACAGGCTTGGACAACACTAAACGCTTTCACTGGCACAAGGCAACAAGATCCGGCAAGGGAGTGCAGGGGAGGTGATCAGATATAGCCAGGGAGCAGGTGGAAGCCAATTAAGCTAATTGGGCCAGGCACCAATCATTGGTGCACTGGCCCTTTAAGTCTCAGAGAGCTGGCGCGCGCGCCCTAGAGAGCAGAGCCGCGCGCGCCAGCACATGACAGGAGGGGCCCGGGACGGGTAAGTGACCTGGGATGCGATTCGCGAGCGGGCGCGTCCCGCTGTGCGAATCGCATCCCCGACGGCCATGTCAGTGCAGCGCTCCCGGTCAGCGGGACTGATCGGGGCGCTGCAGGGAGAGAGACGTCGTGAGCGCTCCGGGGAGGAGCGGGGACCCGGAGCGCTATGCGTAACAATAATGTAACAGTTACAAACAAAATGCACTTAAATGGTTAAGGCAAGATGTACTCATATGTACTGAAACAGTTAAAGACACTTAAATTGCTGAGAAGTCTCTTAGACATCAATCTTTTTCACTGTGAAGATGGTTATGTAATATTGTAACAAGTTCCTCTTGATACTGAAACAATGTTCCGTATGTTAGACTGAGGAAGTGTTTGAAGTTCACAGTTTATTAGTTTCTCTGTGTCACTATAGCAGGACAAATAACGGGCAGGTTTGTGTTATGTTACCAGTCCTTGGAGCAGAAGACTCCCGAGAGGCTGGATGTATTTAGCACTCAGATGGTCACTGCGGGTGAGCTACCTCTGGGTCCCAGCGCTGGCAGGCGTTGGGGATGGAAAATCTCAGAGGTGGCACTCGCTGATGGAAAGTCCTGCCGTAGAGGCCAGGTCTGCAAAAGACCGATGGTGAATACCTCTGCCTCGTGAGGATGGCGTGTGACGTCAGTGCCGGAACCTGCAGGATGTGCTATAGATTCCTCGGCTCGCTGTGGATCCACCCCGAACTGGATGTTATGGACCGGGGCGGCAAGATCAGCAGGGTCGTCTCCGGACCGGACCAGCAGGGCCACAGAAGTAAGTCCAAGTATATTGGAAAATGGAATTTAAAGTGCCAAATGTAGTCAGTGATAGTTCACACAACTGACTAGACGCATTTCAGAGTATAAGAATAAACCCTTTCTTCAGTAGTCAAGAAAGGGTTTGTCACGATTCGGCTTACGGGTTGTGGATCCGCTGTGTCAGCGAGGGATTGGCATAGACCGTGCTAGTGGACCGGTTCTAAGAGGCTACTGGTTTTCACCAGAGCCCGCCGCAAAGCGGGATGGTCTTGCTGCGGCAGTAGCAACCAGGTCGTATCCACTAGCAACGGCTCAACCTCGCTGACTGCTGAGAAGGCGTGGGACAGAAGGACTAGGCAGAGGCAAGGTCAGACGTAGCAGAAGGTCGGGGGCAGGCGGCAAGGTTCGTAGTCAGGATGGCTAGCAGAAGTTCAGGTACACAGGCTTTGGACACACTAAACGCTTTCACTGGCACAAGGCAACAAGATCCGGCAAGGGAGTGCATGGGAGGAGATCAGATATAGCCAGGGAGCAGGTGGAAGCCAATTAAGCTAATTGGGCCAGGCACCAATCATTGGTGCACTGGCCCTTTAAGTCTCAGAGAGCTGACGCGCGCGCGCCCTAGAGAGCGGAGCCGCGCGCGCCAGCACATGACAGCAGGGGACCGGGATGGGTAAGTGACCTGGGATGCGATTCGCGAGCGGGCGCGTCCCGCTGTGCGAATCGCATCCCCGACGGCCATGACAGTGCAGCGCTCCCGGTCAGCGGGACTGACCGGGGAGCTGCAGGGAGAAAGACGCCGTGAGCGCTCCGGGGAGGAGCGGGGACCCGGAGCGCTAGGCGTAACAGTACCCCCCCCTTAGGTCTCCCCTTTTTTTTGTCCGGCGACTGCCTCCCCTGGGATGAGGACACCGGGAAAGAATGGGTGGTTTCCTCAACGGCAGGCAGTACAGCAGGAGTTGGAATGGGGAGGGCAGAGGGTGAAGCTTGGCACGGGGCAGGGAGACACAAGGACGGGAGCCATGAGGAGGCACAGAGGCTTGCCTGACGGGACTGGGAGGGGGGGAGAGGCACTTCCTGTGGCAGGCAGAGTCCCAGTACTTGATCTCCCCGGTGGTCCAATCAAGGGTGGGCGAATGAAGCCGGAGCCATGGCAGACCGAGGAGGACCTCAGAGGTACAGCCGGGGAGAACGAAGAGCTCAATCCTCTCGAGGTGGGGTCCAATAGACATGAGGAGGGGTTCTGTGCGGTAACGCACGGTGCAGTCCAATCTGGCTCCGTTGACCGCGGAAATGTAGAGCGGCTTGACGAGACGGGTCACCGGGATGCTGAATTTATTCACAAAGGACTCCAATATAAAATTTCCAGAGGCACCAGAGTCCAAGCAGGCCACGGCTGAGAGGGAGGAGTTGGCTGAAGGAGAGATCCGCACGGGCACCGTGAGACGTGGAGAAGCAGACTTAGAGCCAAGAGACGCCACACCCACGTGAGCTGGGTGCGTGCGTGCGTTTCCCAGGCGTGGAGGACGGATAGGGCAATCCACCAAGAAATGCTCGGTGCTGGCACAGTACAGACAGAGATTTTCTTCTCTACGGCGATTCCTCTCTTCCTGGGTCAGGCGAGACCGATCCACTTGCATGGCCTCCTCGGCGGGAGGCCCAGGCGTAGACTGCAAAGGATGCTGTGGGAGAGGTGCCCAGAGATCTAAGTCTTTTTCCTGGCGGAGCTCTTGGTGTCGCTCAGAAAAACGCATGTCAATGCGGGTAGCCAAATGGATGAGTTCTTGGAGGTTGGCAGGAATCTCTCGTGCGGCCAGCACATCCTTGATGCGACTGGATAGGCCTTTTTTAAAGGTCGCGCAGAGAGCCTCGTTATTCCATGATAACTCGGAAGCAAGAGTACGAAATTGGATGGCGTACTCGCCCACTGAAGAATTACCCTGGACCAGGTTCAACAGGGCAGTCTCGGCAGAAGAAGCTCGGGCTGGCTCCTCGAAGACACTCCGGACTTCAGCGAAGAAGGACTGGACTGTGGCTGTGGCAGGATCATTGCGGTCCCAGAGCGGTGTGGCCCAAGACAAGGCCTTTCCTGAAAGAAGGCTCACTACGAACGCCACCTTAGACCGTTCTGTAGGAAACAAGTCCGATAACATCTCCATATGCAGGGAACACTGAGACAAAAATCCACGGCAGAGTTTAGAGTCCCCATCAAATTTGTCCGGCAGGGACAAGCGGAGGTTAGGAGCGGCCACTCGCTGCGGAGGAGGTGCAGGAGCTGGCGGAGGAGATGGTTGCTGCTGTAGCAGAGGCAGAAGTTGCTGTAACATGGCGGTCAACTGCGACAGCTGCTGTCCTTGTTGGGCAATCTGCTGCGATTGCTGAGCGACCACCGTGGGAAGATCAGCGAGACTAGGCAGCAGCACCTCAGCGGGATCCATGGCCGGATCTACTGTCACGATTCGGCTTACGGGTTGTGGATCCGCTGTGTCAGCGAGGGATTGGCGTAGACCGTGCTAGTGGACCGGTTCTAAGAGGCTACTGGTTTTCACCAGAGCCCGCTGCAAAGCGGGATGGTCTTGCTGCGGCAGTAGCAACCAGGTCGTATCCACTAGCAACGGCTCAACCTCGCTGACTGCTGAGAAGGCGTGGGACAGAAGGACTAGGCAGAGGCAAGGTCAGACGTAGCAGAAGGTCGGGGGCAGGCGGCAAGGTTCGTAGTCAGGATGGATAGCAGAAGTTCAGGTACACAGGCTTTGGACACACTAAACGCTTTCACTGGCACAAGGCAACAAGATCCGGCAAGGGAGTGCATGGGAGGAGATCAGATATAGCCAGGGAGCAGGTGGAAGCCAATTAAGCTAATTGGGCCAGGCACCAATCATTGGTGCACTGGCCCTTTAAGTCTCAGAGAGCTGGCGCGCGCGCGCCCTAGAGAGTGGAGCCGCGCGCGCCAGCACATGACAGCAGGGGACCGGGACGGGTAAGTGACCTGGGATGCGATTCGCGAGCGGGCGCGTCCCGCTGTGCGAATCGCATCCCCGACGGCCATGACAGTGCAGCGCTCCCGGTCAGCGGGACTGACCGGGGAGCTGCAGGGAGAAAGACGCCGTGAGCGCTCCGGGGAGGAGCGGGGACCCGGAGCGCTAGGCGTAACAGGGTTTATTCTTATACTCTGAAACGCGTCTAGTCAGTTGTGTGGACTATCACTGACTACATTTGGCACTTTAAATTCCATTTTCCAATATACTTGGACTTACTTCTGTGGCCCTGCTGGTCCGGTCCGGAGACGACCCTGCTGATCTTGCCGCCCCGGTCCATAACATCCAGTTCGGGGTGGATCCACAGCGAGCCGAGGAATCTATAGCACATCCTGCAGGTGCCGGCACTGACGTCACTCGCCATCCTACACGAGGCAGAGGTATTCACCATCGGTCTTTTGCAGACCTGGCCTCTACGGCAGGACTTTCCATCAGCGAGTGCCACCTCTGAGATTTTCCATCCCCGACGCCTGCCAGCGCTGGGACCCAGAGGTAGCTCACCCACAGTGACCATCTGAGTGCTAAATACATCTAGCCTCTCGGGAGTCTTCCGCTCCAAGGACCGGTAACGTAACCCAAACCTGCCCGTTATTTGTCCTGCTATAGTGACACAGAGAAACTAATAAACTGTGAACTTCAAACACTTCCTCAGTCTAACATACGGAACATTGTTTCAGTATCAAGAGGAATTTGTTACAATATTACATAACCATCTTCACAGTGAAAAAGATTGATGTCTAAGAGATTTCAGTACATATTAGTACATCTTGCCTTAACCATTTAAGTGCATTTCGTTTGTAACTGTTACATTATATCGGTGTATTTGTAATAACAGTTAGTTATCAGTGATAGTCCATCTATTTTAGCCATTATATACCTTTCCCACAAGGGGCCCCTTGTGAGGTGGAATTTTATCAGTCATATACGATTTTTAATAAAATTTATCTTATTATAATTGAAGCACGATCCTTGGTCCTTGATCATTTTCTATTCAGTATACCTTCCTTGAGGTCTGGGTTATTTTTGTCCTTTTTATTTATTTAATATTGGCACCATAGGTATAGGTGCATTACCCATTTGTCCTCGGTTGGTTATATAATTGTGAGCTGCACATATCTTTTTCTTCTTTTTTCCTAGAGATTTGTAAATTACTTCTATTAAAAAATCTTAATTATCTTTAGTACTTTTTAGCAGCTGTATGCTACAGAGTAATTTCCTTTTTGTGTTGTCTACAGTGCTCTCTGCTGACACCTCTGTCCATGTCAGGAACTGTCCAGAGTAGCATAGGTTTGCTATGGGGATTTTCTCCTGCTCTGGACAGTTCCTGATACAGGCATCAGGTGTCAGCAGAGAGCACTGTGGACAAGATAAAAAAGAAATTAAAAATTTTCCTCTGTAGCATACAGCTGCTAAAAGTACAGAAAGGATTAAGATTTTTTAACAGAAGTAATTTACAAATTTAACTTTCTGGCACCAGTTCATTTAAAAAAAAAAAAAAGTTTTCCACCAGAGTACCCCTTTAAGCGGAGCACGCCCTACGTATTAAAAATGCAGTTGTATACAAGATACAGAAACAGTCCAGTAAGATCTTCTCTACTATGAATGGGCAACACAGGTTTGCTTAGTGGTGCAGTTGTGGTGCAAACACCTGAACTTTATTCAGGGGTTTGAGGCTTGATATCTTATGCACAGGGCATATGATGAAGAAATTTCAGCCATGCATCACTAACCTCAGCCCCAGGTCCATGAAGAGATTACTGTATGCAGAGGGGTCCTTGTTCTCCTGTTGCTTTTTGATACTTCTTCTTGGAGCTGAAACTTGAAGAACTCTGCCCTCAGAGCATGGACTGAAGAAAACCTTTTAGGTGAAATCCTCAAAGCTCCACATAGTGCCGTGATCACTGTGCATGCAACCCAGATCTGTCTCAAGAAAGATAGTCCTTGTAACTGGAACAGGATTTAAAGGAAATCTGTCATCAGTGTCACCTGCACTAACCTGTCAGTACAGACAGATAGTGCAGGTGACACTGATGACAACCATACTTACCTTGTCCCGTTCCGTGGTGGCATTCTCCTGCAATCCTCTTTGGTATCTTCAGCTCCGGGCCCAACCTGGAGCACGGGTGGAGCTTAGTGACGTCACCGCTGCTGTTTGCTAGTAGTGGGACCCAGCAGGGAACAACAGCGGTGATGTCACTAAGCTCCGCCCATGCTCCAAGTCTGGCCCGGAGCTGAAGATACCTAAGAGGATTGCAGGAAAATGCCACCACGGAATGGGAAAAGGTAAGTATGGTTGTCATCAGTGTCACCAGCACTGTCTGTACTGACAGGTTAGTGCAGGTGACACTGATGACACATTTCCTTTAAGACTTACTTTGAGCAGGCTTTGTTTTGAACAGGATACAGGATAGGCCTGAACTGGACTGACTAAACCGAGGAGATACAATCTAACTAGGGGTATATCATTTTTCTTTGACTGACTAGTCTACTTGCAGGAGCAGAACTAGGAGAGATGTTCCTTCTGGCATGGGTCTAGCTGGAGAGTGTACCATGTGACCAATAAATTACCCATCTAATACAAAATATACTAATGTTTAACTTGTACACAGTTGTAATACCTTAGTGTATGCTATAATGACAGTGTAATACACTATAAACACTTATGCAAATTAACTTACAAAACCCCACATACAGATTTAGCAGGAGACGACTTGCACAGAGCGGTGGGTGGATAACGGCGCTGACCAGGAGAGGACACGTCCTGTGGATAAAAAGGATTTATTCAAATGCAACGCGTTTCACCGCGCTTGCGTGGCTTCATCAGGTAGATGTTACATTTGGATTTGTTGCAAGTTCACAGTGGATCTCAGCCCCTATAAACAGAAAGTGGTCAAATTATTCACAAATCCGCAACATAATAAGCGGCTGCAAATCTGTAGGTAAAATTTGCAGCGGAATTTAATCAAATGGGAAAATAGTTTTTTTTTTCTCCAGGCCACAGTATGGCGACAGCTACATCAACAGGAATTATCATTTTATTTTACTTACTGAAGCGCTGCCCCCTCAACACTGCCCCCTAGGCATAGGCCCACTTGTGTAAAATGGTAAATACAGCCCTGAATCTGGATCTCTACAGTTGTGGTCGACACTTTTGGCTACAAGCATAGACAAACCTACATCTTCAGAAATAAGTCAATACGTGCCAACTTTGCAACATTCTACTTTCTTCTTCCTCACCTTCTAAGACCCATTATGGTTTTGTTTTATCACTGACAGAGTTGTATTAAGGCTTTTTTTTTTTTGCGGGCATCCTTTATTTTACCATATAATATATTACAATACCAGAAAAAAAATATTTGAAGAGCAAAAGAAAAAAATAAAGAAAAAAATGCAATGAGAAATGGTAAAACTGACAAGCTACATTTATTTTATGGGTAAGTGTAATTCTATCAATCCCAAATTTATTATTTATTTTTTCCAACTATGGAGCTGTGTGGGGGACTCATTTTTTTGTTCTGTGAACTGTAGTTTTTATCAGTACAGTACCGCTTTTGCATGACTTTTTGATCACTTTTAATATTTATTTTTTTTACGGCACATTATGTGAACAAAAATGAGCAAGGTCTTTGGTACTTTTTTTGTGTCTTTATACTGTTAACTGTGCGACATCAGTAACAAAAATTTAATAGATCGGACAATTACACTTGCAGTGTTTTTTAAAACATTTTGGGTGATTCGAATTATTAGGGGAGAGATTTTTATAATGTTAAAAAAAATATTTGCCTTAATTTTTTCCTTTTTTTCCCCCCTTCTTAAAAGGAACTTCTGGAACTGTTTGGACCACATTACAGGCAATAAACCACTATCTCTACCATGTATTTAGGTTTTCAACCCGGTACTGTTTTTCTAAGAAAAAATGTTTTTTTGCAGCCACGCTAATAAGCCACAAGTTCGCACTGGGCAGGAAAAAGGCCGCAGCTAGTCACAGCTCTCTGCCTGTGATCACACTCTGCAAGCCTCTTTGCCTGCCTGTTATTGATTGTGTATGGGCACCTTTAGTTACATGGCTCTGGTCACACACATTTTTTTTTTTCACATTCAAAGTATGTGCTGAAAAATGTCAAATGCCAATGATGAGTGTCCCTTTAGCATACACTAGGTCAGTGGGTCTATCTTTTTTTCGGCGCCCTGCCGAAGAGGGGAAGAACGGGAAAGAAAAATGGCTTGCTTAATGTCCTGTACCATGACCAGTGTGTCAATCCCCCCCTCTCACCCATGTCCATCCCCCCCTCTCACCCATGTCCATCCCCCCCCCTCTCACCCATGTCCATCCCCCCTCTCACCCATGTCCATCCTCCCTCACCCATGTCAATCCCCCCTCTCACCCATGTCCATCCCCCCTCACCCATGTCCACCCCCCTCTCACCCATGTCCATCCCCCCCCTCTTACCCATGTCCATCCTCTCCCCCTCACCCATGTCCATCCTCCCCCTCACCCATGTCCATCCTCCCCCCCCCTCACCCATGTTTATTCTCATGTCATCCATGTCCACCTTGTCCATCCCCCTGTCCCTCACTGTCACCCATGTTAACCCCCCCAGTCTACCCCCTGTCACACATGTCCACCCCCCTATTCACCCCTCTGTCCCTTTGTCACCCCTCTTTTATCCCCCTTGTCATCCTTGTCCACCCTCCTGTCATCCCTGTTTACCTCCATATCTCCTGTGTCCACCCTCTTGTCATCCATGTCCACCTTGGCCACCCCTCTGTCACCCCGTCCATTTCCCTGTCACCCATGTTCACCCCCCCCCTGTCCACCCTCCAGTCTACACCTCTGTCACCTATGCCTCCCCCTCCTATTCCCTTCTCTATCCCTTTGTCACCCCAGTCCACTCTTCTTTGTCACTCCTGTCTACCCCTCTTTTAACCGCTTGTCACCCTTGTCCACCCCTCTGACCCCGTCTCCCTTGTCCACCCCGCTGTCCTCCCTGTCCATCCCCGTGTCACCCATATTCACCCCTCTGTCCCTTTGTCACCCCTGTTACCAACTTGTCACTCCTGTCCACCCCTGTCACCCCCGATGTCCCCCTGTCACACATGTACAGTCTTCTACACCCCTCTGTCACCCATGTTCACCCCTCTGTCCCTTTGTCACCCCTGTTACCACCTTGTCACTCTTGTCCACCCCTGTCACCCCAACGTCCCCCTGTCACCCATGTACAGTCTTCTACATCCCTCTGTCACCCATGTACACCCCTCTGTCACCCATGTACACCCCTTTACACCCCTCTGCCACCCATGTATGCCCCTCTGTCACCCATGTACACCCCTTTACACCCCTATGTCCCCCATGTACACTCCTGTTACCCATGTACACTCCTCTACACCCCTCTGCCACCCATGTACACTCCTCTACACCCCTTTGCCACCCATATACACTCCTCTACACCCCTCTGCCACCCATGTACACTCTTCTACACCCATCTGCCACTCCTCTACACCCCTCTGTCACCCATGTACACCTCTCTGTTACCCATGTACACTCCTACACTCCTCTGTCACCCATGTACACTACTCCATACCCCTCTGTCACCCATGTACACTCCTACACCCCTCTGCCACCCATGTACACCCCTTTGTCACCCATGTAGACTCCTCTACACCCCTCTGCCACCCAAGTACACTCCTCTACACCCCTCTGCCACCACTGTAAACCCCTCTACACCCATGTACACTCCTCTACACCCCTCTGCCACCACTGTAAACCCCTCTACACCCCTCTGCCACCCATGTACACCCCTTTGTCACCCATGTACACTCCTCTACACCCCTCTGCCACCCATGTACACTTTTCTACACCCCTCTGCCACCACTGTAAACCCCTCTACACCCCTCTGTCACCCATGTACACTCCTCTACACCCCTCTGCCACCACTGTAAACCCCTCTACACCCCTCTGTCACCCATGTACAGCCCTCTGTCACCCCCATACACTCCTCTACACATCTGTCTCCCATGTACACCCCTCTGTTACCCATTTACACCTATACACCCCTGTATTCCAATTCACTTGTAGAAGGGGAATCTGGAGGCTAATGCTGGTTAAGTGCGGAGCCTAATAGATTTATTTTGCAGGTTTAAGGGTGAACAGTTGTGGCTGGAAGAAATGGTCAGGACGGTCCGAACCAGACAGAGAAGAACAGGGAATGACGCTGATCAGAGAAGACGTCACATGTGAGTTTCTGTATAAAGCAGCACTTTAAACTACATACCCACTGATGAATAGATATTGGATATTGTGCATTGGATATAGTGCCCCAAGCCGAAAAAGGTTGGGAAACACTGGCCTATAGAGTGACATAGGTTGAAGGCATCAATCGGAAGTATAAGTTGAGTTATGCTCCTGACATAAGGCAAAGGCAAGATGATAATAGAGCCTGACAAATACATTACTGAGGCTCAAAGGCAACAGTAGGAGAGGTGATGTAATATGTTCAAATGGTACATGACATAACATATCAGCTGCAAAAGAATATGTTATTTTCTTATACTTGCCACTGAGTCAAAATGGAAAACCGAGCCAGACCACAAAATAGTCTATTTAATAAGGGGTAGGCCGCAGCATGACTGGGATTATCAAAGAAGCAAACTGGGTCCTCAAATTACAAAACCTGGCCACAGCCTTCTTATATGGACAAGGAAATACATAGCAATTTAGGGTCAGTGCTCTGTTACCAGTATTCTGCCAAACTACAGGCTAATGTACTACATGATAGCATAAAGATTCTGCTATTCCCACAAGGGTAAACCATGGACTCACACACGACTATTGCTGGTAGGCAGAAGGTAAGAGAATAAAGACTTACTACTTTATACCTCTCATATCTATGACACAGGAATATGACATATAACTGTTATACACTCCTCAACATAGAAATAAAAAAATCAAGAAAAAGTTGTGGAATTATAGGAAGATGTTATTGATATGCAAATGATAAAAATTAAAACAAATTATTCAAAACTTCTTAATATATTCAGTATTGAGTATGAGCACCATGCACACAAATACACCCACTTACACACCTTGGCATGCTATCAGTGAGGCTATTAATAGGAGTTTGTAGACTGTTCTGCCACGCTAAATATATTTTAGCCCTCAAATCATCAAGATCCGCTGTTAGGCAGCTCCCTATGCAATTGCCGACCAACAACATCCCAGATGTACACGCATGAGTAAGGGGGCATTCCCTCAAAATGTCGCGTCAGACCCTGATGGCTCCCGACAATTGAATACCATCTCTGCCGGGGGTCGTATGCCGAATTTATAACATCTGCAAGCTTCGAATGTTGCAGCTCTGAATTTTTTACAAAAATGATCAAATAAAGAAAGAACAGTTGCAAAGCATTTAACAGCGAGTGTCTGAATATTTAGTTAGAAGCATAAGCTGTATAGCTCATGGTATCATTTACTAAGACTTGCACTGGGGATTAGGTGAATACCCACACCTGAGCACAACCTTGAAGTCTACACAGGACTTTTTATTTATTATAACATCCCAGATATGCTCGATGGGAGAGAAGTCTGGAGACATTGCAGACAGAGGCGTACATAGAAGAAAAGGAGCCTCCATAGCAAAGATCCAAATGGGCATTCTATTTTGACACCTGATTTTGCCCTTGATACTGCTGTTCATTTATTTTCAGAAAATACAGTTCCTCAATAGGGCAAACAAGGAATGGTACCCCTGTCTCCATGGGCTCCCAAGCAGTCACATGGTCTATTTCTATGGTACATACACCCTTGGTTGCAGACCATGATAGTATGTTTAGGCCATGCAGGTTGCTGACAGTAGCCCAAGAAACATACAGGCTGGCAATCGCATGTTGAAAAGGGGCTCTTGGGAAACTCTGGAGAAATGGCTATACTACTGGTCTCACAACCAAATAAATGTAAAACCAAGCTGTTAATGTACCTGGAATGAAGAATAGAGGGGTGCAGATAAAGTAATTTATGCCACCCCACACTATAATTGGAGGAGTGGGACCAGTGTGACATTCCCTTGTAGAGGCTTCGTGGCATTATCCATGTGGTCTCCAGACCAATTTCTGCCTATCATTGCATCCAAGACAAAAGTTTGATTCATCATTGAAGTAGATAGACCTCTAGTCCATCCTCCATTGTCAACTTGCTCTGCACCATGATAGCCTGAGAAAGCGTATCATGAGATCAATGGAATACCTGTAGCTGGATGTCTGGCTAGTAGCTCAATGTTGCGCAAGTGCCTTCTAATGAATTATGTAGACACTGTTCGACACCCTAGGCTCAATATGTAATATCCAATTTCAATAACGGTACCGAATGGATCACTACACGCCATTCTATTAATCTGATGTTCTCTAGGTGCAGAGGTTGTGCACTTGTCATAGGTTTCCCAACCATTGGGACATACAATGTTGAACACAGCTGACATCCCGGCCTACACGTGTAACTGGAGTGATAAACCAAGGCTTCTCAGTTCAAAGATTCTGTTCATCTCAGTTTGCAGTGATGATAACTGATGTGACCACGAACAGGGGACATCGCAAACCCATACTGTAATTGATTTAATCTGATTTCTGAGGTTTCATGTGGCTGAAAACATTTGTTTTCAGGAGACGGCATAAGGGTTGGGTTGTCAAGATGGTAGTGCAGCACTTTTTGTGTGTTGTCTCATGTGTTTGCTGCAATAAGTGCTGGATCGGAACCACCTGTACCCAACTGCGTAGGTGTGGATCTGTGCACCAAACATGTGGAGGTGTGCTGGATGCAATAATAATCTGGATTCAGCTCATTGACTTCCAGGGAAGGTTTGGGGCTATAGAATGCCTCAATGGAAGTCATTTGGATATTAGTGATATGTTTACATGTGGGTGCAGAAGCAATGCGGATATGATAAAAAAAAAAATCTCTATGTGTTGGAGAAATAATCTGCACTAAAATACCTGTGTGGAAATTAGCCTGCAGCGCGGATTATAAATCAGCATCGTGTCCACAACATACTGTAAATTGACCTAAATTTGATTTGTTGCAAATTTTGAAAGGGAATTCAATACACGGATTTTAAATACATTCCTTTTTTCACATCCATCTTATCCGCACTTAACATCTGCCTCAGTAAATCCGTACGACTTGGTGCAGAATTGCACTTATGATTTTACATAAATGCTGCTCTATCTCGCTGCTGAAACTCTGCAGCATTTGAGTCCTATATAGAGGAAAGAAAGAGGGATTGTCATGGGAAAAAGAAAAAAAAAATTTACAAAATCTGCCATGTCTGGTTTTAAAGGTCATCCCTGTTCACTTAAATAGGGATTAGCTGCAATACCAGATACAACCCATGGACAGATGTGGAGCTGTTACAGAAAAAAGCCGAACATCATTTCTAATTCTAGACAACCCCTTTAGTATTCCATTTGGAAGCAGGGTCCTCTTTGTATGTCATCACTTTATAGCAGGTGTCTCAAACTGTTTTGCTACATCTGGAGGGCCACAGTTTGAGACCACTGCCTTACACTAAATCAGGTTATAAGTATGTGTGAGACATAGTCAGAGCAGAACTGTGCAAGGATTTTTGCCACCCTAGGCAACAGCTAATTTTGCCACCCTCTTGACTCCTCCCATTGACACACCCACCCTACTACTGGGGTGACACACTGTAACAAACCTCCTCCACATGTAATCACCTTACTACTGGGGTGACACACTGTAACAAACCCTTCTTTATGTAATCTCCTTACTACTGGGGTGACACAATGTAACAAACCCCTCCTCATGTAATCGCTTTACTACTGGGGTGAGACACTGTAACAAAACTCCTCCGAATGTAATCTCCTTACTACTGGGGTGACACACTGTAACAAATCCCCTCTTCATGTAATCACCTTACTATTGGGGTGAAAGCTTAGCAGCTGTCAGGACCTGGAGAAATAACCTACTTGCGGAGGGCAGCACTGCACCCCTATAAAGAGGGCGCTGTAGGGAGCTGCCTATTTTGCCTATAGGTGGAGCCGGCCCTGAGTCAGAGCAATACTCCGTCCAGCCTTCTGTAATGATCTTGTCCTTTCTTGTGACATGAGTCGGCTATTAGCGTAACTAAGACTTCTCAGGCACGAGCTTGTCTCAATAGCTTTTCACAGCTGTAGGTTGCATGTTAGCCGTGTACTGAGAAAGAAGGCTGAGGGCTTAGCTGGGATTGCTGCCTGAACGTTTGGCAATGTGGCAACATTCGCTGGGCTGGTTTGACTGCCTGTTAAATGCTCCCTGTAGAGAGAGGACCATCAGAAAGGGAGTCGGCAGTGGCTGACTACAAATCAGACACTTTGTTGTCTTTATTGAAGCTGTTCCAACGCACCTTTCCTTCTATGAATGTAATGGAGAATTACGGCCGCAAGTACTCAACAGGAGAACAAACATAAAGACAAATCCAGGTAAATCTAATCACTGCGGCTATTAGAGATAAAACAGAAGTGTTTAATAGCTGCCTACAATGGGGCATGGTGAAGGGGCACTCATGCTTTACTGATGTCATTTGAGGTTATCATACATACACAACTCCACTTTCTGGGACTCCACTTTTTGCTTAGAAGCCTTAGATCAAGGTGCATGTTGTGGATGTGCGACCATGTCTATTTTTCTCTATTTTAATTCACATTGGCCCTCATTTACTATTCTAAACCTGACTTGTTTTGTCGGGTTTCTTTGGCGCATCTTTGTCTGCGATATGTCGCAGAGATCGTGCGCCAGTCTGCGACACGATGCAACATTTTTTCCCGACGGACCCGATGTGGATTCTCCCAAACCCGAATAAGGGGCGTAACCCGACATTTCTGAGATTTCTTACGTATTTATAAAGGTTTCCAACCCGAATTTGTTGAATTGTTGTGGATTTTTTCCTGACAACTCAGAGGAGTTGGAAACCAAAACCAACAAAACCCACGTGCGACAAACAGGATGCGACATAATAATAAATATCAGGGGGAAAAAGCAGTCGGGTAAGAAAGCAAGATAGATTTACAACCCGATTTTCTAAGTAAATGAGGGCCATTGTGTTTTCTATCCCCCTCTTTTTTGTTTTTACTTGGTCAGCACACTGTCCCTCCCCCTCAATCCAAGCTTATATAGTGTAATTTGGCAGGAAGCTGCATAGGGCTCCATCCTTACTGGGAGCACGTGGTAAATAAGCTTTTACACCTGTTAACACTGGTACGGTGCGGCGTCTATTGCTGCCACAGCGCCATGTCTGTGGGGAGGCCCGGCCCAGAGACTGGTTCGGAGGGCATTGGGGCTGTTCTGCCAGTGGGTGGTTCCCCCTGTGGGCACTGGTGTTGTGGCGGTGGTGCCGCTCAGTGAGGCACCATTTTCATGCTAGGGATGTTAGGGACCTGCTACTTACAGGTGGCCGTGACGTGGCTAGATCATGATCATAAAGACCTGTTAGTTTAATAAATGTTGCTGAGAAGCCTTAGATCAAGGTATATGTTGTGGATGTGCGACCATGTCTGTTTTTCTCTACTCACATTTACTAATACTTATCACACATGATGAATTATGAATAGTTTTACTGTAGGACGCACTGTTGTGCTCATATGGCTCTGTCACAAAGGCAGGACAGACTTCAATTCACCCAGGTAACATTAAACAAAGTTTACATAGATCAATAGAAGAAGCGAATATAAGAAACTTTGTAATGTATATCTTCTTAGACAAAAAGGCTTCTTTCTCCTGTCATTTTCCCTTTCTCCCCCCTCTTGCTGCTTAAATCTTCTCTGAAAATCAGCTCAGATTTGTCCTGTGTCTGCAAGACAAGCAATACAAGTCTATGAAGTCGGCCAGCTCTGGGAGAACCACAAATTATAGATTAAAACCTGCAGAGCAGAAATTTGTTGAAAAATACTATATACAAGGTATCTAACGGCCAGAAATAGTGCTGCTTCTCATGTAAACACACAGGACAGCTTATCCTGAAAAGTCACCTGAAATGACAGGTCACTGCCCTAGCCTTGTTGGCACCCTCCTGGTACAGAATCCTAGACATGCCCCACTAATTTTCTCCTAACTATACCACTGGCACAGAATGTATAATTTACGGCATCTAAATTATATAAATCACATGTCCACCAACTAAACAATCATCTGAAGTTCTAATGCTGCCATTGCTACATGTATACTCTATGACCAAAAGTATGCATACACCAGACTGTCACATCTCTATACGCTTGTTGGACATACCACTCCTACCACCCATAGTTTTGGAGCGGCATTTTCTTTTCTTTCCCTCAGTAGTATTGAGTTGGATCACCTTTTGCAGCCAAAATAGCCTTTATATTCAGGAGGGGTTGAGGTTAATTGAGTTCCTCCTTGTGTAGGTTACTTGAGTACCTCTACACCAAACTCATCAAAATAAGTCTCAATTGAGCCCACATTGTGCACTGCGTCACAGTCATTCTTGAACAGGAAAGGGCCGAACTCAAACTGTTCTCACAAAGTTGGAAGTATAAAATTATCTAAAATGTATTTCTATGTAGTCCACTAGGAATAATGGGTCTACCCTAAGCCCGGAAAAACTGCCCCTATCATTCTTCCACAGTAGGCACCATGTATTTTGGTTGATAGTGTTACCATGGTGTAAGATGTGATAAGGAAACATATAAAGTTGTTATTCCTTTAAGAAACTGTGTAACAACTGTCATTCCTGTTAATGTATTGAATGTGTGCTGATCGTGCTGTTTATTTATATGTGTGCTGTTCACACTTGTATTGTAAAGTTTGGTGGTTTACATGCAGTTTCCACCCCATACATCTGGCTGTTGGGTTGGAGGCAGAGGGGCGAATAGAGGAAGAACTGAGACTTTAGGTACAAGGTTAATGCCACCATCTGGGGGGGGGAGAAATGTTTGAGAGAAAACAATGTCTGCAGCACGCTCTGTTTTACCTAGATACAAAAGTTGCAAAGTCTCAAAATCCACTATGAACAAAATCTTCCTGTACTCAGGTGTTTTTAAAAGTAAAGAAAAGTCTCTATTCCTCCAACATACACATAATTATAACATTTCGACTTGTTCCCAAACACATACAAAAAGTGAGTACATGCAGAATATATACAATAGAGATATATCAATCAACAATGAACCAACCCAAACGAAGGACTCACTCCGAAATATATGGTGATATTCATATATGGCTCTAAATGTATCCTTACACAGGGGTGTTTAACCCCTTAAGGACCAGGCCATTTTACACCTTAGGACCAGAGCGTTTTTTGCACATCTGACCACTGTCACTTTAAACATTAATAACTCTGGAATGCTTTTACTTATCATTCTGATTCCGAGATTGTTTTTTCGTGACATATTCTACTTTAACATGGTGGTAAATTTCTGTGGTAACTTGCATCCTTTCTTGGTGAAAAATCCATAAATTAGATGAAAAAACTGAAAATTTAGCATTTTTCTAACTTTGAAGCTCACTGCTTGTAAGGAAAATGGATATTCCAAATAATTATTTTTTTTCGATTCACATATACAATATGTCTACTTTATGTTTGCATCATAAAGTTGACATGTTTTTACTTTTGGAAGACACCAGAGGTCTTCAAAGTTCAGCAGCAATTTTCCAATTTTTCACAAAATGTTCAAACTCACTATTTTTCAGTGACCAGTTCAGTTTTGAAGTGGATTTGAAGGGTCTTCATATTAGAAATACCCCATGAAAGACCCCATTATAAAAACTTCACCCCCCAAAGTATTCAAAATGACATTCACTCAGCGTTTTAACCCTTTAGGTGTTTCACAGGAATAGCAGAAAAGTGAAGGAGAAAATTCACAATCTTCATTTTTTACACTTGCATGTTCTTGTAGACGCAATTTTTTTATTTTTACAATGGGTAAAAGGAGAAAATTTATACTTGTATGTGTAACCCAATTTCTCTCGAGTAAGCACATACCTCATATTCTTATGTAAATTGTTCGGCGGTCACAGTAGAGGGCTCAGAAGCGAAGGAGCGACAAGGGGATTTTGGAGAGTACGTTTTTCTGAAATGGTTTTTGGGGTGCATGTTGCATTTAGGAAGCCCCTATGGTGCCAGAACAGCAAAAAAAAAAACACATGGCATACCATTTTGGACACTAGACCCCTTCAGGAACGTAACAAGGAATAAAGTGAGCCTTAATACCCCACAGAGGTTTCACAACTTTTGCATATGTAAAAAAAAAAAAAAAAATTTCACTAAAATGTGTGTTTCCCCCCAAATGTCAAATTTTTGCAAGGGTTAATAGCAGAAAATACCCCCCAAAATTTGTAACCCCATCTCTTCTGAGTATGGAGGTACCCCATAAGTTGACCTGAAGTGCACTACGGGCGAACTACAATGCTCAGAAGAGAAGGAGTCATATTTGGCTTTTTGAGAGCAAATTTTGCTCGGGGGGCATGTCACATTTAGGAAGCCCCTATGGTGCCAGAACAGCAAAAAAAAACACATGGCATACCATTTTGGAAACTAGACCCCTTGAGGAACGTAACAAGGAATAAAGTGGGCCTTAATACCCCACAGGGGTTTCACGACTTTTGTATATGTAAAAAAAATTTTTTATTTTCACTAAAATGTGTGTTTCCCCCAAATTTCACATTTTTGCAAGGGTTAATAGCAGAAAATACCCCCCAAAATTTGTAACCCCATCTCTTCTGAGTATGGAGATACCCCATAAGTTGACCTGAAGTGTACTATGGGCGAACTACAATGCTCAGAAGAGAAGGAGTCATATTTGGCTTTTTGAGAGCAAATTTTGCTCGGGGGGGCATGTCGCATTTAGGAAGCCCCTATGGTGCCAGGACAGCAAAAAAAAAACTACATGGCATACTATTTCGGAAACTACATCCCTCAAGGAACATAACAAGGGGTACAGTGAGTCTTAACACCCCACAGGTGTTTGATAAATATTCATGAAGTGGGATGTGAAAATGAAAAATTTGATTTTTTTACACTAAAATGCTGGGGTTACCCCAGATTTTTCATTTTCACAAGTGGTAAAAGGAGAAAATGTCACCGTAAGTTTGTAAATACATTTCTTTGGAGTAAGGACATATCTCAAGTCTGGGCATAAACAGGTTGCACACTGGTCTGAGAGGAGCAGGTCGCATTCAGGGGCCTTGAGCTTCTGCGTTGCGGCCTATGGAGCCAGTACAGTGGGACCCCCCCCTCAAGGGACATTACATGGGGTAAATAACTGGGGTGCACTAAATAACTAAAATGGGGACCAGTGGGACATAAATTTATAAAATAGGTTATGTTCCCAGAATGATGACCCAGAGCATAGCCAAAACTAAAAAATATGCCCACCCCAAACCCTATGCTCTGAATCATCATTCTGGGAATGTGACGTGTGTGGCCGTCCCTAACCTGTTGCCTCAAATGCGCATCCCGCTCAGGTGGAGAGAGAGCGCTGCGCATTTGAGGCAACAAAAAAAGGCCCCGATGATAGTGACTCAGTGACCCATGACCCAGAGAAAAAAATATCCCTTCTAGGTCTTATCAGTTTTTTTTTTTTTTTTTTTTTTTTTTTAGATTAGTTTTTTTTGGGGCAATTTAGTGGTTTATGGTGTTAAAATTTGGAATGTACTCTGGACTTGGTACATTGGGGTCAAATTATGGAAAATTAAAATGAAAAATGAAAATGGAAAATTTAGTACTGCATGGAAGTGTGATACTCCCTGAAGCAGTTTTTAATGCAGAGGCCCGGATGATCGGGGCAAGTGTCACATTGAGTGGTGGTGTCCTTCCGAATCCCCCTCCTGTTACACACTTTTTTCTGGGATCGTCCCTTCTTTCTAGTGTGGGGGACTTCACCTGGAAAGTATAACTGGCACCTATAACTCCAGTTCCTTGGGAAGTCCAGCCTGCTCTTTCCCGGTCGCCAAAGATCAGGACCTTTAGGACTTCTTCTTGGAACTGGAGGAATGTCCCTGTGTTGCCAGCATACTGGGACAGTACAAAAGCGTTGTACATGGCAACCTGTACCAATTAGACTGCAACTTTTTTGTACCATACCCGTGTTTTGTGCATGGATTGGGGAATGCCATCAGTCCTTGTCAGACAGACATAAGTTTTGCTGTGGGGGAACCTTTTATTGAAAAGAATAAGTAAATGTTAAAGGGGTACTCCAGTGAAAAAAAAAACAATGTTTTCAAACCAACTGATGCAAGTAAGTTATATAGATTTGTAAATGACTTCTATTTAAAAATCTTAATCCCTCCAGTACTCATCAGCAGAGGCGTACCTAGCGCCCCTTGAGCCCCTGGCGAGATGCTATATTGGCGCCCTCCCCAACCCCCCCAATTGACATGCCCACTGGCATGCCCCCCCCAAACAAAAAGTGACAAAGCCCCTCCCCAATAAAAATGTAAATGGCCCCTTTTTCCAATTTTTTTCACGAAAAGGATAAAAAAATATATAATTAATAAACATACCGTATGTGGTATTGCCATGTGCGTCATTGTCCAAACTATCAAACTATAATGTTAATGATCACATACGGTGAATGGTGTAAAAAAAAAGCGACTAAAAAGTTACATGTAGGCAAAAGTGGTACCGATAAAAAGTACTGATCATGATGCAAAAAATTAGCCCTCATACAGTCACATACACGGAAAAATGAGAAATTTATAGGTGGTCAAAATAGAGGTATTCTAAACATACTAATTTTGTTTAAAAATTTTGAGATTTTTTTTAAAGCCACGCAATAATAGAGAGGAATGTTGTGTATCAATTCAATCGCATTGACCCACAGAATAAAGAAAACATAATTTTTACTGTGAAGTGTACAGCGTGAAAATTAAGCCTTCCAAAATTGGCAAAATTACGGCTTTCTTTTTAATTTCCCCACACAAATAGTATTTTTTGGGCTGCGCCATACATTTTATGGTAAAATGAGTGATGTAATTTCATAAGACAATTGGTGGCTCAAAAAACAAGCCCTTAAAGGGGTACTCCGGTGGAAAACTTTTTTTTTTTTCATCAACTGGTGCCAGAAAGTTAAACAGATTTGTAAATTACTTCTATTAAAAAATCTTAAATCTGAGATGACTCTCCGGCCTATCGCCGCCCTTCCCAGTAACGATAGGTGCATAAGAATAAAGACTGAAGGTCCACAAGGTAGTTGAATTTGAACTTGCATAAACTTTACTTAACGGCTTGCGGTACGTCCACAGAGTAGTAACAGTCTCAATCAAACAGTCTCTATATACTTCAATGACTGACAGATGTTGCAGACCGTAACTTTAGATAATAGTCTCTGAATTCAGGGTATATTGCGAAGAACCGTCCGGATTTAGGGGATAGATAAGGTCCTGTGGTCTTGCAGAGTGTTTAGGGATTGATACACTCACAATTTGGAATAGAACAGCCGTCGCCACAAGGCTAAGGCCTAGACTCACTGATGACAGCAGCGCAGATTCTTTCTCGTCAACAGCCAGGAACCAAGAGAGAGATTAATGGCTGCCGCGCCCTTATATGGGCAGGGGCGGGGCCGTTTTGATTGGTCCAGCCACCTGTCACTCACCGTCACAAAGGAAATGAGTGCACTCTGTCACAAGGACCTCTAAAGGTCCTCAAGTGAAATACCATAGAGTTTAGCTGATCACGTGACCCGCAGGTCCTGCTACGCTTCTCAAAGGTAATTAACTATTTATATACATTTTATACAGTTAAACTTCAACAAATAAGGAGCATATGACTAGAGCAATGACTATAGGGGTGAGAGGTGACTAGCGGTGGACTATACAAAAGGACCCTGACGTTCTAGGGACTCTGGCTATGGGGACCTATAAACAGGTACCGTATAGGATGCGGTATCGGGACACCACAGATGTTTCAGCCTGCTGGAATTACTATAGATAAACTAAATAAACATAGAAAAAAACATTTATGTTATTTTTTACTTTTTACACTTGCAGCAGCAGCAGAAGTAGCCCAGTCTTCTCTCTTCAGGTTCTTCAGAAAATGGAGGCCCGGCCCACGCTTAGCAGCCGTGTGCTGGAACCAGGACTCCTCAATTATTGACGCAGAGGGAGTCACGCCAGGAGACGACACATGTGAGTGGAGTGACGTCAGTGCGGCTCCCCCTGTGCCTGGGACACAGTCACTAGACACCGGGACAGCCGCGAGCAGCAATTAGATTAACCCATAACTACTGCTGATTGCTGCCACCACCTGTATTGTCCTCCCACTGCAGCCACATGTAGTGGCGCGGCCTGATCAGTTTTGTGGCGGGTGTGCGCCCCCAGCAGGGTCCGGGTTTGCCAAACGATAGGTACACCACTGCTTATCAGCTGCTGTATACTACAGAGGAAGTTGTGTAGTTCTTTCCAGTCTGACCACAGTGCTCTCTGCTGCCACCTCTGTCCCTGTCAGGTACTGCACAGAACAGGACACAGACAGAGGTGTCAACAGAGAGCACTGTGGTCAAACTGGAAAGAACTACACAACTTCCTCTCTAGTATACAGCAGCTGATAAGTACTGGTAGGACTGAGATTATTAAATAGAAGTAATTTACAAATCTGTTTAACTTTCTAGCACCAGTTGATCGAAAAACATTTGTTTTTCACCATAGTACTCCTTTAAAATATATTTTTTTCCATTTTGTCTTTTTTTAGAGACTTTCAAGTCGATTACATCCTCTTTTCCTATACTTTGTGCAAAAATATGAATTATGAATCCGTCAGGATCATGTTTTTTGTCCGCACAAAACAATAAAACAGCTTAGATTAATCTGTCCTGTTAAAAATAATGAATCCTTAAGAAAACTTGTCAAATAGACACCATTAAAGGAGTACTCAACTGGAAAACATTTTCTTTTAAATCAACTGTTGCCAGAAAGTTAAACAGATTTGTAAATGACTTCTATTAAAAATCTTAATCCTTCCAGTACTTTAACGTAAGTTCTTTTCTTTTTGAATTTCCTTTCTGTCTGACCACAGTGCTCTCTGCTGACACCTCTGTCCATGCCAGGAACTGTCCAGAGGAGGAGAGGTTTGCTATGGAAATTTGCTTGTACTCAGAACAGTTCCTAACAAGGACAGATGTGTCAGCAGAGAGCACTGTGATCAGCCAGAAATTAATTCTTAGAAAGAAATACAACAGCCACTGTAATATACAGCAACTGATAAGTACTGGAAGGATTAAGATTTTTAATTAGAAGTAATTTACAAATCTGTTTAACTTTCTGGCACCGGTTAATTAAAAAAAAATATTTTCCAGCTGAGTTCCCCTTCAACCCTGACAAACAGATATAAAAAAAAAAAAAAGAAAGAAATCAAGTAGATGTTTCAACAAGATAGCCAAACGTAATGTGAACAGACCCTAAGTCCTCTGGCAGATCTAGATCAGCTCTGCTTGTGACTAAAATCCACAGTGAAACATTTAGGTCAGGTGCAATTTGTATTAATGCTGTGATTTTCCTATAACGGCCCATATTCACCGTAGACCCTGGGTTAAAAATTCTTTTTAGCTGTTCCTTAGCTCTGTGTTTCCCAACCAGGGTGCCTGCAGCTGTTGCAAAACTACAACTCCCAGCATGCCCAGACAGCCTTTGGCTGTCCGGGCATGCTGGAAGTTGTAATTTTGCAACAGCTGGAGGCATCCTGGTTGGAAAACATTGCATAAGGGTGCGTTCACACGCTATTACTAGCAGTGGGTTTCCCGCTGCGGGAATTCCGCTGCGAGTTACGCTACCATTGATTTAAATGGGTCCACAGACAGTCTGCAATAGTGTCAGATTTGCGGACTGTCTGCGGACCCATTCAAATGAATGGTGGCGTAACTCGCAGCGGGTTTCCTGCAGCGGGAAACCCGTTGCTAGTTACTAGCGTGTGAACTCACCCTTAGAGTCAGAAGACCAAAAACCTAAAAAAGGGAACTAAATAAACAGCAAACATTTCCTGACTATTTAATGCATCAGTTGTTCTTGTTATAATATATATTCTGCATTAGTGTATCAGCCAATTCACCATAAAAAAAGAGTAACAAAAAATCACAATGCAGCACATTGTAATTTCCAAAAAGTTGTTTAGGACTGGATGCACATGTTGCATATTTGTTAAGAAATGTTGGGTATGAAACAAAGTACATGACAATGTAAACGAGCGGCATAGTTGTCAACATTTGAACAGTTTCCAGGGACACTTTAGCATTGACAATGAAACAAAAGGTGTGGTTTATTGTGGGAGGGGTTTATTGTGGGTGGGGTTTGTGGGTGTGTGACTTGTTATTACAATGCAATCGCAATTAAATAAATTTAAATCTGTGGTTATACCATAACAAATGTAGAAAAGCCCACGGGGTTGAATACTTATGCAAGGCACTGTATGCAGTGGAGAAGGCATATCCTGAATGTGATGTGAAACTGCATTAGGGATAAAGGCAGGAAAGCTTTTCTAGCAGAAAGAACTGAGAACTTTACACATGAAGAATTTACTTATTTATATTTTTTAAATCTTCTGGGTAGAGTCACATGGAATGGATCCGCACCGTGTTTTATGCTGCTGATCCGCCGATGACAGGGTCTACAGTGTGCCTCCAGCTGTGCCTGCTCGTAGCGGCAATCCGCCGATTCGAGCAGACATACGGTGTGATGGACTGGCTCCTGAATAAAGGGAGATTGATTTTTATAGCTGAAGACTGGTGTTGCCCGGTTCTTTTGGTACGAGGATGCGATAATCTCTAGTTCTGCCTAGGGATATTGCCTGTTGTATGCTGGGGCTTGTCGTAGGAAGAAGATGTCGCTCTTGGCAGAGAGGGACACTGAGAGGTCCCTGGTCAGTCCGTCACACATGGTGTTCTGCGAGTTGCCGCATGTATGTGCAGTGTACTCGCACACATCCCAGCTGCTCTTGGCCTAGCTCAGGGAGCAGGGGGAGCAGCCGTCTGAGAGTATACTGCGCCTGCGTGCGGCGACTTGCAGATTGCTGTGAGTCTGCTCATATTGGTGGATTTCCGCTGTGAGCAGACAGGCACAGCTGGAGGCACACTGTAGGGATTCACAGCGGATTCACAGCGTAAAATATGTTGCGGATCCTTTCCATATGACCCTACCCTTAAATTGATTTTAATGGGCACTGTCCCTGTAAAAAAAACTTTTGACGAGTCAATAGAGAGTCGATTGGTTGGATGTTCAGACCCCAATTGATTTAGGAGAAGTGTGTGCTAGGCGCATTTTCTCCCAGCTCTGTGTCACATGACAGACTGCGAATTAAGTCTATAGGACCATAAATGTAAATCCAGCACTGAGTTAAGATAGAACACTTACTAGAGCTTCCAACCCTGTCTCTGATCATCTGACTCTGGATCTGTTTCGCTCTGCAGCTTTCTCCTTCTCACCCCTCCCTTTTTCTTACACTTCTATGGAAACTTGAAAGTTCAGCAAGCGGATCTGACTGGTATTTTTTTTATTTTTACTTTACAAATGAATGATCAGGAGAAAGGAGGAACAGAGCGTGTTAAGTGGAGAAAGAGGCATGTACTCTGATAAGATATATTAGAAAGTTTCTTATTTTTGTTTGTACTGTTGATTTAAGTTGATCTACCTAGAAATACACTTTTACAAACAAATGATCAGGAGAAAGAAGGTAAAAAGGCCGGTAGGTGGAAAAAGAGGCATGTACTTTACTGATGTCATTCATGATAACGTTACTGCAATACATATTTTTATTGGTGGAAAACAACTTTTTTTTTAAATCAACTGGTGCCAGAAAGTTAAACATATTTGTAAATTACTTCTATTTAAAAATCTTAATACTTCCAGTACTTATTAGCTGCTGTATGCTCCAGAGGAAGTTCTTTTCTTTTTTAATTTCTTTTCTGTCTGACCACAGTGCTCTCTGCTGACACCTCTGTCCATGTCAGGAACTGTATGGAGCAGGATAGGTTTGCTATGGGGTTTTGTTTCTGCTCTGGACAGTTCCTGACATGGACAGAGGTGTCAGCAGAGAGCACTGTGGTCAGACAGAAAGGAATTCAGAAAGAAAAGAACTTCCTGTGTAGCATACAGAAGGAAGGATTAAGATTTTTAAATAGAAGTAACTTACAAATCTGTTTAACTTTCTTGCACCAGTTGATTTAAAGCGCATTCAGGTTCTCTCCTACAGCAGACGTAATCACAGCGTGCCCCACCCTACCCATCCATTTATTAATTATTTATTCTTTAATACTTTACACCTTTCGGCATATTTATGCTATGACGGCTAGGGCACAATTCAAGCCACTCTGCTGTATACATAAGGTAAGTCTTGCTCGATCAATACGCCTGGGTGCCCTCTTGGCACAACTCAAGCTGCTTTGTAGTTTAGGGGTAGTTAGGTTCCCCTAGTTGCCCTCACTACAAGATATATTATGAAGTTTCTTATTTCGTTTGTACCATTGATTCAAGCGGATCCACCCGAAAATGACATTTTACAAATTAATCATCAGGAGAAAGGAGGAAAGAAGCCTGGTATAAGGAAAAAACTATGCATGTACTCTGATAAGATATATCATAAAGTTTCTTATTTTCGTTTCTTCTATTAAATCATGTGAAGTTTGTGTAGAGTAAGAAACAACACCTCCTTTTATCATAGAAGGATAATTTTTATATTGGAATACATACAATTCTATTGAATTTTAATTTTTTTATATTACCTAGATACCTTTTTCTTTCTTTAATCTGCGCATTACTCCCCTGTCAACTGCCCTGGATTATACATATGGATTACTTAATCTGGATATATATGGATAAGGATTATATGGATAAGGATTATACGTATGGATTGCTAAAAAATACGGGTGAATATTATGTTTTATTGAACTGTATTGAAGTTGACTTGTGACTTTGTATCTGCGAAGTGTATTGATGTAAATAATAAGCAATTGAACAGAAGCTCCTATGTCCCGTACATTGCCGTTCCAGAGTACAATGATCTCTGATTATACCGACAAGGAATATATATATATATATATATATATTTTTTTTTTTTTACAAATATCATGCACTGAAATGTCTTCAAATTCCTCTTTTTGGGGCCAAGACTTTAAAAGTAAACAAAAAGTCTTCAGTAAGGCAGATGGGCGGTAGGGATTAGAGGTGTAGAAAGAAGGGGGGATGGGGAAAGATGTGGAAAGAGAGGGCTGGAGGGACAGCACAAAGAGCATTCAGAGAGAGAGGAGAAAAATGAAGTCGCATTGTGAGGGGGAGTGCGTATGAAAATCACGGAGGGAGGGGGGAGCAGTGAATCGAAAGGCTTACTATTACTTACGATTATGTAAACGTGACATTATGTATGTAGACTGGATCACATAATTAACAGAAATATTCAAAATGCATAAAATATTTTGATACATGAGATATACACATTTTTGCAGACCACTGTATCCCAACCAGGGTTCCTCCAGCCGCCAACGGCTGTCCAGGCATGCTGAAAGTTGTAGTTTTGCAACAGCTGGAGGCACCCTGGTTAGGGAACACTGCTGTAGAATAAACCCAGACATCCAGAAATGTCATAAAGTCTCTTCTGGAACAGCACCGAAAATCCAAAGGAGCCCACAACGCCAATGAATCTCATAGGAGAGTCACTGAGCAAGTGCAGCCACTTTCCCATTGATTATTGGCTCATATATTGGGGTTTGGTATCCAGCAGAAAATATATACAGCGTTTTTGTAGTGCGGCCCAACTTCAGTCTCAGAAATGACGCTGATATCTGAAAGGGAAAAATAATCACCACCAAGCACACATCCATATATCTATGTAACAAAACAAACAATTGTAGGATAACTTGTCAGAATTCTTCAATGCAGTAACTGGCCATGTGCATTAGATAGATGTTGATGGTTGAATCTGATGTAAATGGGGGCGGTTCATCTGTCAGCCCATCAGGCTGCCCAATGACAAGAGTTTAGGGGCAGCCTCTTATCCTGTCTCGCTATGCCAGAAACATATGGGAGCCTGGATAGATAAATATAATCACATCACCCAGTGACCAACATAAAATGATTAGACAGAATTATTATCAATAATTATGCTCACACAGGTGGTAAATAAAAAAAAAATGAAATGAAACATATACTTACCTTCCTTGTTTTCCTGCCGCCAATAGTGTCATAGAGCGCTGCCCACTGCTGAGCATCATTTCAGGTCTGGGAACGTGACATCATAGGCTAACTTAGCAAATCAGTGGCCACAGTGGCATTCAACTTGGAAGCGATGGGGAGTAGGGAACGGAGCTCTGTGGCAACAGAGAAGACAGGGGAGTGAGGAAGGTAAGTATATCTTTTTTTTTCCCTGAGCACAATTACTGTATTTTTAAGAAGATAACTCCTTTAAAGTGAACCTGTCACGTTCAAAAAATTTTGACATGCCCTAGAGACATGTGAAAAGTTTTGATCAGTCGGGGTCTGATCGTTTAGACCTCGACCAATCGTTACAACAAGTGTGGAGAAAAGTGTGGCTGATGAAGACAATGCCTTAGACTTACATTATAAGTTTGTCTCGCTTAGCGCACTCTTCTTCCAGCTGGTTCTAGTTATTGGTCGCGAACACTTAGACCCCGACCAAACAAAACTTTTGACACGTCTTTTCAACATGTCAAAAGTTTTTTAAGGTGACAGTGCCCATTTAAATGATCATTTTTATAATGAAAATGATATGTTTGATTCCAAACATTTAAAAATTTGATGCCCATGAGAAGAATGTTTTGATAACATTTGTATTTTTTGGGACACATATTATTCCAATAGCATTACTGCAGAGTATTTAAGATTGAAATGTTTAATTAATGAAGAGAAAATACACAATTTATTCCATTTTACTTTAAAGTAAAAGGTTTAACCCGGTAGACAATGACAATTTTTATTTTTGCATTATTGTTTTTCTAATTTCTTTTTTTTTTCACAGAGTAACCAATTGTATTTTGCAGCGATTATAATAAATGGCACAATCAAAGACATAGTATATGTGGGGGAAAATTGAAAAGAAAAATGCAGTTTTGCTACTTTTTGGGGCTTTTGTTTTTACGTAGTACACTTCATGGTAAAACCAATATGTTCTCTCTATTCTGTGGGTCAATATGATTGAAACAATACCCATAGTTACATGTTTTTCTATTACTCTACTACTAGTATACTTGAAATAACCCCTATAACTTATTTTTCCGTATACAGGGCTGTATGAAAGGTAAATGGGAGGTGAAAATATTTATAGAAAAGATGCAGGTGTAAGTAATAATTACGGGCACACTGGCCCTTTAAGACAGGAGGGACAACAGACTGGTATGGTGAGTAACGGGCTGAGATTTGCATGCGGGGGCATCCCGTGATGCGAATCCCAGCTCTGCCGGCAGAAGAGGACAGAGCAGGGGAGCGCACACAATCAGCGTGTCTGGCCAGAGGGTAACAGTAACCCCCCACCTTTGGTCTCCCCCCCTTTTTTGGCACAAAAAATTCTGGAGTAAATCAGGATATTCTCTTCCGGCTCCCAAGATCTTTCCTCTTGACCAAATCCTTTCCTATCAACCAAAAATAATGGTTTTAGTGGCAAGAATTTCCTTGACTTCATAGACATCCGAAGAACCAGAGACAGGCATGGGAACAACATACTTTAGTGACAAACCGTTGGAGAGGGGAGACCTGTTACAAGGGGGGGAGGGTCTTGAGAGGGGAGACCTGTTATAAGGGGGTGGGCTGGAGAGGGGAGTCCTGTTACAAGGGGGGGGGGGCTGGAGCTGGGAGACCTGTTATAAAGGGGCAGCTGGAGAGGGGAGAACTGTTATAAAGGGGGGCTAGAGAGGGGAGACCTGTTATAAGGAGGGGAGACCTATTTTAAGGGGGGTGGAGAGGGGAGACCGGTTGTAAGGGGGGGAGGGCTGGAGAGGGGAGACCTGTTATAAGAGGGGGGAATGTATTGGGAGTGAAGATCTGCTCTTACTACTGTTTTAATGAGGGGGCACTTTGTTTCTCTTTTTTTTTTTTTTTTTTTTTTTTTTGCAATTCAAGTTGTTTATTGTCTGTTAATTAAGCATATTTTAATATAGTTACTTACAGTTAAAGGGAATCTGTAATCAGTTTTATGCTGCCAAAACCGCGGCCAGTATAAAACAGGCATTGAGATTGCGGGACACTATGATATATATCCTGTGTATAGGGGATAAGAAGTAAGGTTGGGGAGTACCCCTTTAAGCTCTGTAGTATACAGGATTTGATGAGTAACAGTATGATGGTAATTTGTATGGTGATATTTCCTCTTTCCTTCCTCATTGAACTCACGGGCTCTTGTTTTTCTTGTCCTGGGTTAAAACATTTTTTTATGGATGATGGGGAAGATGGCAGTCGTGCCCTGGGGGCGTCTACAAGAGGTCGGGGCCAAGGCTTTGAGCTGTGTAAGGGACCCCAAAATTTCTGATGGCAGCCCTGTCTGCCTGGGCTTTCATACGTGAGGAGGCTTGAGAAAGAGAATGCAGAGTCTGTTGCCAAATGGAGGAGAAGTCTCGAGGAGACTGGGATAGGAAAAGGAGAAGGAAGATGATGACTATAAACAACAAAGAACAGATAAGTCCTCGTAGACTCAGAATCCTTATTATTGTAGGAGAATTCTGCCCAAGTTAGAAGATCGACTCAATCGTCCTGTCGAGCAGAAACAAAATGACGAAGGAAACTTTCCAGGATTTTATTCACCCTCTCCACCTGAACGTTGGACTGAGGGTGGTAGGCAGAGGAAAAATCCAGATTGATTTCAAGACGGGAACAGAGTGCAAGCCAAAACTTAAAAACAAATTGCACTCTACGATCCAAAACGATATGATTCGGAAGGCCATGTAGACGAACAACAATTTTGAAGAAATTGCTTCGCCAGCTGTGGAGCAGATGGAAAACATGGTTGCGGAATGAAATGAGCCATCTTGGAAAATCGATCAACCAGAAGACCATATTATTACAGGAAGGTGGCAGATCGGTAATAAAGTCCATAGCTATGTGAGACCAGGAAGTTTCCTGAATGGCCAATGGCTGTAGGAGTCCCACAGGTCTCTGCCGAGGAGTTTTATCACGGGCACAGGTAACACAGGAACAGATTAAATAGGTGACATCACTTTAAAGGTGCGGCCACCAGTAATGCCAGGAGATACAGTGGGGGTCAAAAGTTTTGGAACCCCAGGTAAAAATTTGTATTAATGTGCATAAAGAAGTCAAGGAAAGATGGAAAAATCTCCAAAAGGCATCAAATTACAGATTAGACATTCTTAGAATATGTCAACAAAAGTTAGATTTTATTGGCGAGTGGGCTTGTACTTTTTGATCAAAAATGTATACTAACAACCTGTTAGTTTTTGATATTATGCTGAGATGCAATCAGATCATTATACAAGATTGTAGATGTGCACCATGTCTGTTTTTCTACCCGAATTCAAAAAGTTAGATTTTATTCACATCATTTACACTTTCAAAATAACAGAAAACAAAAAAAATGGCGTCTGCAAAAGTTTGGGCACCCTGCAGAATTTATAGCATGCACTGCCCCTTTTGCAAAGCTGAGACCTGCCAGTGTCATGGATTGTTCTCAATCATCATCTGGAAAGACCAGGTGATGTCAATCTCAAAGGTTTTAAATGCCCAGACTCATCTGACCTTGCCCCAACAATCAGCACCATGGGTTATTCTAAGCAGTTGTCTAGAAATCTGAAACTGAAAATAGTTGACGCTCACAAAGCTGGAGAAGGCTATAAGAAGATAGCAAAACATTTTCAGATGTCAATATCCTCTGTTCGGAATGTAATTTATAAATGGCAGGCATCAGGAACAGTGGAAGTTAACCCCTTCAGGACGGAGCCCATTTTGGCCTTAAGGACCGGAGCGTTTTTTGCACATCTGACCACTGTCACTTTAAACATTAATAACTCTGGGATGCTTTTAGTTATCATTCTGATTCCGAGATTGTTTTTTCGTGACATATTCTACTTTAACATAGTGATAAATTTTTGTCGATACTTGCATCCTTTCTTGGTGAAAAATCCGTAAATTTGATGAAAAATTTGAAAATTTTGCATTTTTCTAACTTTGAAGCTCTCTTCTTGTAAGGAAAATGGATATTACGAATACATTTTTTTTGGTTCACATATACAATATGTCTACTTTATGTTTGCATCATAAAATTTATGAGTTTTTACTTTTGGAAGACACCAGAGGGCTTCAACGGTCAGCAGCAATTTTCCGATTTTTCACAAAATTTTCAAACTCAGTATTTTTCAGGGACCAGTTCAGGTTTGAAGTGGATTTGAAGGGTCTTCATATTAGAAATACCCCATAAATGACCCCATTATAAAAACTACACCCCCCAAAGTATTCAAAATGACATTCAGTCAGCGTTTTAACCCTTTAGGTGTTTCACACGAATAGCAGCAAAGTGAAGGAGAAAATTCACAATCTTAATTTTTTACACTTACATGTTCTTGTAGACCCAATTTTTGAATTTTTACAAGGGGTAAAAGGACAAAATTTTTACTGGTATTTGTAGCCCAATTTCTCTCGAGTAAGCACATACCTCATATGTCTATGTAAAGTGTTCGGCGGGCACAGTAGAGGGCTCAGAAGGGAAGGAGCGACAAGGGGATTTTGGAGAGTACGTTTTTCTGAAATGGTTTTTGGGGGGCATGTTACCTTTACGAAGCCCTTATGGTGCCAGAACAGCAAAAAAAAAACACATGGCATACCATTTTGGAAACTAGACCCCTCGGGGAATGTAACATGGGATAAAGTGAACCTTAATACCCCACAGGTGTTTCACGACTTTTGCAAATGTAAAAAAAAAAAAAAAAAAATTTTTACCTAAAATGCTTGTTTTCCCAAAAAATTTTTATTTTTAAAAAGGGTAATAGCAGAAAATACCCCTAAAAATTTGAATCCCAATTTCTCCCGATTCAGAAAACACCCCATATGGGGGTGAAAAGTGCTCTGCTGGCGCACTACAGGTCTCGGAAGAGACGGAGTCACATTTGGCTTTTTGAAAGCAAATTTTGCTCTGGGGGCATGCCGCATTTAGGAAGCCCCTATGGTGCCAGGACAGCAAAAAAACCCCACATGGCATACCATTTTGGAAACTAGACCCCTCGGGGAACGTAACAAGGGGTTAAGTGAACCTTTATACCCCACAGGTGTTTCACGACTTTTGCATATGTAAAAAAAAAAATTCTTTTTTTACCTAAAATGCTTGTTTTCCCAAAAATTTTACATTTTTAAAAAGGGTAAAAACAGAAAATACCCCCCAAAATTTGTAACACAATTTCTCCCGAGTACGGCGATACCCCATATGTGACCCTAAACTGTTGCCTTGAAATACGACAGGGCTCCAAAGTGAGAGCGCCATGCGCATTTGAGGCCTAAATTAGGGACTTGCATAGGGGTGGACATAGGGGTATTCTACGCCAGTGATTCCCAAACAGAGTGCCTCCAGCTGTTGCAAAACTCCCAGCATGCCTGGACAGTCAACGGCTGTCCGACAATACTGGGAGTTGTTTTGCAACAGCTGGAGGGTCCGTTCTGGAAACAGTGGCGTACCAGACGTTTTTCATTTTTATTGGGGAGGGGAGGGGGGCTGTGTAGGGGTATGTATATACGTAGTGTTTTTTACTTTTTATTTTATTTTTTGTGTTAGTGTAGTGTAGTGTTTTTAGGGTACAGTCGCATGGGCGGGGGGTTCACAGTAGTTTCTCGCTGGCAATTTGAGCTGCAGCAAAAAGTTTGCGGCAGCTCAAATTTGCAGCCAGATACTTACTGTAATCCTCCGCCCATGTGAGTGTACCCTGTACATTCACACTGGGGGGGGGAACATCCAGCTGTTGCATAACTACAACTCCCAGCATGCCCGTTGGCTGTCGGTGACTGCTGAGAGTTGCAGTTTTGCAACAACTGTAGGCACACTGGTTATGTATCACTGAGTTTGTGACCTAACTCAGTGTTTCACAACCTGTGTGCCTCCAGCTGTTGCAAAACTACAACTCCCAGCATGTACGGTGCATGGTGTACGGTGACTGCTGAGAGTTGTAGTTTGCAACAGCTGGAGGCACACCGGTCGTGAAACACTGAGTTAGGTAAAAAAAAACTCTGAGTTTCACAACCAGTGTGCCTTCAGCTGTTGCAAAACTACAACTCTCAGCAGTCACCGACAGCCAACGGGCATGCTGGGAGTTGTAGTTATGCAACCAGCAGATGCACCACTACAACTCCCAGCATGCACTTTAGCTGTTTGTGCAAGCTGGGAGTTGTAGTTATACAACAGCTGAAGGTACACTTTTCCATATAAAGAATGTGCCTCCAGCTGTTGCAAAACCATAAGTCCCAGCATGTCCATAAGGGAATGCTGGGAGTTGTGGTGGTCTGCCTCCTGCTGTTGCATAACTACAGCTCCCAGCATGCCCTTTTTGCATGCTGGGAGCTGTTGCTAAGCAACAGCAGGAGGCTGTCACTCACCTCCAACGATCCAGACGCTGCAGGTCAGTCCCGCCGCCGCCGCTGCTCCTGGGGCCCCGATCCCAACATTAACGCCGATCCCCCAGCACCCGAGGTGCACGTCCCGCACCCGCTCACGTCCTCCAGAAGAGGGGCGGAGCGGATGCGGGAGTGACACCCGCAGCAGGCGCCCTGATTGGTCGGCCGGTAATCCGGCCGACGAATCAGGGCGATCGTGAGGTGGCACCAGTGCCACCTCACCCCTGCAGGCTCTGGCTGTTCGGGGCCGTCAGAGATGGCCCCGAACAGCCAGTAATTCCAGGTCATCGGGTCACTGGAGACCCGATTGACCCGGAATCGCCGCAGATCGCTGGACTGAATTGTCCAGCGATCTGCGGCGATCGCCGACATGGGGGGGCATAATGACCCCCCCTGGGCGATATGCCGGGATGCCTGCTGAACGATTTCAGCAGGCATCCGGCTCCGGTCCCCAACCGGCTTACGGTGGGGGCCGGAATTCCCACGGGCGTATGGATACGCCCTCGGTCCTTAAGGACTCGGGATGCAGGGCGTATCCATACGCCCTATGTCCTGAAGAGGTTAAAGCAAGATCTGGAAGATCAAGAAAAATATCAGACAGAACAGCTCGCAGGATTGTGAGAAAAACTATTCAAAACCCACGTTTGACTGCATAATCCCTCCAGAAAGATCTGGCAGACACTGGAGTTGTGGTACACTATTCCACTATAAAGAGATACTTGTACAATTATGGTCTTCATGGAAGAGTCATCAGAAGAAAACCTCTTCTATGTCCTCACCACAAAAATCAGCGTTTGAACTTTGCAAATGAACATATGGACAAGCCTCACGCATTTTGGAAACAAGTTCTGTGGACCGATGAGGTTTAAATTGAACTTTTTGGCCAGAATGAGCAAAGGTACGTTTGGAGAAGAAGGGGAACAGAATTTAATGAAAAGAACCTCTGTCTAACTGTTAAGCATGGAGGTGGATCAATCATGCTTTGGGGTTGTATTGCAGCCAGTGGTACAGGGAACATCTCACGAGTAGAAGGAAAAATGGATTCAATAAAATGTCAGCAACTTTTCGATGCTAACTTGATGCCATCTGTGAAAAAGCTGAAGTTAAAGAGAGGATGGCTTCTACAAATGGATAATGATCCTAAACACACCTTGAAATCCACAGGGGATTACATGAGGCGTAAACTGAAGGTTTTGCCATGGCCTTCACAATCTCCTGTCCTCAACATAATTGAAAATCTATGTATAGACCTTAACCCCTTAATGACCAAGCCCATTTTCACCTTAAGGACCAGGCCAATTTTATTTTTGCATTTTCGTTTTTTCCTCCTCGCATTCTAAAATCCATAACTCTTTTATATTTCCATCTACAGACCCATATAAGGGCTTGTTTTTTGCGTGACCAATTGTACTTTGTAATAAAAACTCTCATTTCACCATAAAATGTACAGGGAAGCCAAAAAAATTTTAGGGAGGAAATTTAAATGAAAACCAAAATTTTGCACATTTTGGAGGGTTTTGCTTTCACACTGTACACTTTACGGTAAAAATGACATGTGTTCTTTATTCTGTGGGTCAACCCGATTAAAATGATACCCATGGCTAGATACTTTTATATTTTTGTACCGCTTAAAAAAAATCTAAAACTTTTTGTACAAAATCATTAATCTAAAATCGCCCTATTTTGACCACCTATAACTTTTTCATTTTTCTGTATATAGGGCGGTATGAGGGCTCATTTTTTTGTGCCGTCATCTGTTTTTTTTTCATATACCACATTTGCATATATAAAACTTTTAGATCAATTTTTATAATTTTTTTTAAATAAAATGTGACAAAAAAGCAGCATTTTTTGATTTTTTGCAAATGTACATGTAGACAAGCCTGATGCATTTTGGAAACAAGTTCTGTGGACCGATGAGGTTAAAATATAACTTTTTGGGCGGAATGAGCAAAGGTACGTTTGCAGAATTTAATGAAAAGAACCTCTGTCCAACTGTTAAGCATGGGCGTGGATCAATCATGCTTTGGGGTTGTATTGCAGCCAGTGGCACAGGGAACATCTCACGAGTAGAAGGAAAAATGGATTCAATAAAATTTCAGCAAATTTTGGATGCTAACTTGATACCATCTGTGAAAAAGCTGAAGTTAAAGAGAGGATGGCTTCTACAAATGGATAATGATCCTAAACACACCTCGAAATCCACGGGGGATTACATCAAGAGGCGTAAACTGAAGTGCGTGGCAGACAGCCCAGAAATCTCAAAGAACTGGAAGACTTTTGTAAGGAAGAATGGGCAAAGATACCTCAAACAAGAATTGAAAGACTCTTGGCTGGCTACAAAAAGCATTTACAAGCTGTGATACTTGTCAAAGGGGGCAGTACAACATATTAACTCTGCAGGGTGCCCAAACTTTTGCAGATGCCATTTTATTGTTTTCTGTTATTTTGAAAGTGTAAATGATGGAAATAAAATCTAACTTTTGTTGACATATTATAAGAATGTCTAATCTCTCTTTTTGGAGATTTTTCCATCTTTCCTTGGCTTCTTTATGCACATTAATACAATTTTTTACCTGGGGTGCCCAAACTTTTGATCCCCACTGTACTTGACTGTCCATCAAACCTTACTAGACTGCAGCCACCTGAACTTAATGCAGCATTGCAGCTGGTACAGCAGTGCTTGGCCACCACATCATTTCAGCAGCAGTTCTCGGGTTTTCCCACAAAAGTACAGATTAGCAATGGTAAAAGAGTAAGTGCTCTTGTGTATTGGTTTCTAGCACTGATTTTGTGTGCAGCTTTACACCATTCAAATAACTTTTCACTTGACATGCCAAGCAAGCTGTGATTCTGGATAGGTCTAAGTGAGTGTAAATCAGCCCGGTCTTAGGGTACTTCTAAAGCTTTTCATTACAGTCAACAGAAGGCATTAGTAAAACTGATATCAAAATGTGGCAATATCTGTGCCAATGCTGCGTAGTACCGCACACCCAATAAAAAGGGTAAGGTGTGACCATGAGAGAACGGGATTTACCGCACATTGCTTTGCTCAGAGTCTTGATCAAAATCTAAAAAGGACAAATAAAGAATTGTCCGTATATTCTGGTGAATTATGAGCTTGTAAACCTGGTAGAAAGCTGACAAAGAATTAGCAGGATATCTGATATAACCATCATCTCCTCTACACCCAACTCACCACCTGTTCTGTACACAATACATTGCAGCTTTGTTCTCGTTGGTTCAAGTACGGTAGTAATATCAAATTTTAGTACTATATATTTGCTGACCCAAAATGGCATAAGGGAATATGACAATGGTCATTTGGCAGGCAGCCCAATGCCTCCATAAACATGAATGGTCTTGGCCAAGTGTTTGTGTATTGGAAATGGATAGGGGAGGGATAAGCCACTGCCTGACACCTCTGGCAGTGGCCTATCTCTCACAGAACAACAGGATTGGGCAGTTCCAACATGCCAATTCCAACATGCCTGATCCTTCAAACATGCCTGAAAGAGAGTCAGACGGCCCCCATACATACGGTATGAGATGGTCGGTCAGTCAGTTAAAAAAGTGCAGGCTCAGCTGACACGTCTAATGTGTTTGGGAGCCTTTGATGGAAGAAACAGACAAGAAGCCTATATAGCATGCATAGACAGGCTATTGAAAGGTAGATAAAACACTATGTTATCAACTTGGTAGCTTCCCAGGTAGTTTTAAATGGTAGTTTCCCGGTCAGGAGAAAAGTTGACTGTAGAAACATTGAGTCTCTATGAAATATTACATATATCAAGTACTATAGTGGAATTTGGCATTAGCGTAAGTAAGGGACCAGAAATGCCCAGGTCTCTAGTTTCAGTGATAAAAGTTATGGAATGGCATTGACAAAGTTATGACAGTAGAACAGCCCCCAGCCAAATAATCAGAAATAGATTTGACTGCTATAATGCTGTATACTTTGCTGAAAACGTGTCTGAAAACCTCAAACAAAAGGCATCCTTGTATTGCTCGGGAAGATCTGCCTAGGCAAGACTGTTTTATAGTGTAGCGGATATTAGGTGATACATGATTGCCATAATAACCAGCTAAGTGACGTCTTACAAATCATTTACAGTTAGGTTACATAAGAGCTTTAAAGGGATATTCTCATTAATACAAGCCATTATGATCTGCAATTGGGCCAATCATAGAGGTCTGGATTTTCTCATCCCCAAGTGCCAGGCCTAAAGCCTGAGTGTGAGATCCATCCTTATGTATTTTATGTGTCTATGTGCATTTGTGTATAGTACAGTTTTATTGGGTTCTGTATTGAAACCTGATGACCTGACAGGATACTTCTGATCTGGACCCAGGACACCACCAGTCATAAACTCAGGTCATAAGGAACTAAGGATAAGATAAGAAATCCTAGACCTGGACCAGTCATGCTTGGAGAGACTTGAGGTGATTCGGAGCTAAGTCACCTAGGCCTTAAAGGGGTTCTCCACCTTAAGGTGACTTTAGTAAGTACCTGCCATACAGTAATGGACATGCTTAGGAATTATCCATGCTTGTCTTGGGGCTAAATGATTATGCGGTGAGATTACCATAACACTGTGGCTATCTTTTTGTGAACTGGCTATTTCCTGTTGGAGTTCCCTTGCTCAAAACTACAAATCCCATAATTCCTTGTTTGTAAGTGTGAGGTCACTTTTCTCTCTTCCACACATCAGCAACACCACCCATTAAAACACACCTGTGCTCCTTCTATTCAATAGACCACTGTTTTCTAAACAGGGTGCCTCCAGCTATTGCAAAAATACAATTTTTTGCAGAATCATCTCCCTTCCACCCGGCAGTCACACCACCCATTTAAGCAAAGACAGGCTCCCTCTGATCACCTGACATAGGTGAATTGCAATACCAGCATCACATACAGACACTATATTATGAACTACACTAACTTTACAGCCCCTGAAGCTCAGTCAAATAAAAAAAATTCCTGGAATACCCCATTACCTCTGGAGAACTATCCAGCTCCCAACCTGATCAAATGGCGGGGGATTGACCCTCTAGATTCAGCTATATAATATAGGTGTTTTCTTAGTTTCAATTTGGTTACAACTCTGTTACATCTTGGAAACAGCTGGAGGAGATCTCTTTTTAACAACTGATCAAAAGTCTCCCACAAGGGCTTCTATGCATCGGTACTCATGTAAGGGCTTTCTTGTGTTTATCCCAGTCAGTTTCCTGAATTGTCTTGTTTAGCTCCTTATTTTATCTTTGTAACCTGTATGTCATGTGTTTCTGCATTTTTGTACATAGCACTGCAAAACTTTTTTTCATATTAAATGTTTAACTAATAATCTTGGTCTTTGATCCCTAAATATGAGCTCATCTTTCTAACGGAAGCTCGGATAGAACACATTTAAAAAGGGGTTAATTGAGTGACTTGTTAGGACTAAAAACAAGTACCCAGGAGGTATGGTGGCTTTAAGGCTAGGTTCACACTGTGGAATTCCTGGGCAGAATTTCTGCCGGAGATCGAGCCGGCGGCACTAGGACCGCGCGGACTACAGTGCCATCCCTATAGATGGCAATGCATTTCTGAGCAGATCTCCCAAAAGATCCACCCAGAAATGCATTGCAGTCTATGGGGGCAGCAATGCAGTTCGCACGGTCCTAGTGCCGTCGGCTCCATCTCTGGCAGAAATTCTGCCCAGACTGATCGAGGGTGTGATCATTTGACACCAAGGTTCAGCCATTAGGCTAGGCTCACACTACGGAATCTCCAGGCAGAAAATTTCTGCCTGGAGATTCCGAGTGCGGCCAGCGCCGACTGAATCAGTTGGCGCTAGGACCGCGCGGATACTGCAGTCTCCAATAGACTGCAATGTGTTCCATAAGTATTTCTGCCTGAAGAATGAGCAACGCCATATTTTCAAGCGGATTTTCTGTTCACATATTCTCCTTCTCAAATTCCGAAGTGTGAATTTGTGAACGGAAACCCATTCACTATACAGTACATAGTAAGCAGAATTTCTGCCTGCAATTTCAAAGTGGAATTGCAGGCGGAAATTCCATAGTGTGAACCTAGCCCTGTTAGAGGAAGACTGACTCTGGTCAGTAACATAAACACTTTATAGACTAAAGTATGGGGACACCACCGCATAACACCTACAGAAGCTTTTAGGACATCCTATTCTATAGGCATTAAAGGGGTACTTCAGTGGAAAACATTATTATTATTTTTTTTTATCAACTGGTGCCAGAAAGTTAAACAGATTTGTAAGTTCCTTCTATTTAAAAATCTTAATCCTTCCAGTACTTATCAGCTGTTGTACACTACAGAGGAAGTTGTGTAGTTCTTTTCAGTCTGACCACAGTGCTCTCTGCTGGCACCTCTGTCCCTGTCAGTTACTGCCTAGAACAGGAGAGGTTTGCTATGGGGATTTGCTCCTGACACAGACAGAGGTGTCAGCAGAGAGCACTGTGGTCAGAATGAAAAGAACTACACAACTTCCTGTGGAGCATACAGCAGCTGATAAGTACATGAAGGATTAAGATTTTTTATAGAAGTAATTTACAAATCTGTTTAACTTTCTGTCCCCAGTTGATTTGAAAAATAGTACCCCTTTAATATGGAGTTTAACTTACCAACTTCCACTCTTCTGTGAAGACTTTTCACAAGTATTTTGAAGGTGTCTGTAGGCCCATTCATCTAGAAAAGCATTTGTTAGGTCAGACAGTAATGTTGCAGGAGACGCCCTTTTTCGCAATCTTTATTCTAGCTCATGCCAACGGTGTTGGATTGGGTTGAGGTCAGGGCTCTGTGTGACCAGTCATTTCTATAACACCAGACTTCCCCTGCCATGTCGGTGGGACTTCCCAGTGGGAAGCAGTCATGCTGGAACAGAAAGGGGTCCACCGTTACTGTTACGCCGAGCGCTCCGGGTCCCCGCTCCTCCCCGGAGCGCTCGCTACACTCCCCTCACTGCAGCGCTCCGGTCGGTTCCACGGACCCGGGGCGCTGCGATACCGCCTCCGGCCGGGGTGCGATTCGCGATGCGGGTAGCGCCCGCTCGCGATGCGCACCCCGGCTCCCGTACCTGACTCGCTCTCCGTCAGTTCTGTCCCGGCGCGCGCGGCCCCGCTCCCTAGGGCGCGCGCGCGCCGGGTCTTTGCGATTTAAAGGGCCACTGCGCCGCTGATTGGCGCAGTGGTTCCAATTAGTGTTTACACCTGTGCACTTCCCTATATCACCTCACTTCCCCTTCACTCCCTCGCCGGATCTTGTTGCCATCGTGCCAGTGAAAGCGTTTCCTTGTGTGTTCCTAGCCTGTGTTCCAGACCTCCTGCCGTTGCCCCTGACTACGATCCTTGCTGCCTGCCCCGACCTTCTGCTACGTCCGACCTTGCTTCTGTCTACTCCCTTGTACCGCGCCTATCTTCAGCAGCCAGAGAGGTTGAGCCGTTGCTAGGGGATACGACCTGGTCACTACCGCCGCAGCAAGACCATCCCGCTTTGCGGCGGGCTCTGGTGAAAACCAGTAGTGACTTAGAACCGATCCTCTAGCACGGTCCACGCCAATCCCTCTCTGGCACAGAGGATCCACTACCTGCCAGCCGGCATCGTGACAGTAGATCCGGCCATGGATCCCGCTGAAGTTCCTCTGCCAGTTGTCGCTGACCTCACCACGGTGGTCGCCCAGCAGTCACAACAGATAGCGCAACAAGGCCAACAGCTGTCTCAACTGACTGTTATGCTACAACAGTTACTACCACAGCTCCAGCAATCATCTCCTCCGCCAGCTCCTGTACCTCCTCCGCAGCGAGTGGCCGCTTCTGGACTACGACTATCCTTGCCGGATAAATTTGATGGGGACTCTAAGTTTTGCCGTGGCTTTCTTTCCCAATGTTCATTACACTTGGAGATGATGTCGGACCAGTTCCCCACTGAAAGGTCTAAGGTGGCTTTCGTAGTCAGCCTGCTGTCTGGAAAAGCCCTGGCTTGGGCCACACCGCTCTGGGACCGCAATGACCCCGTCACTGCCTCTGTACACTCCTTCTTCTCGGAATTTCGAAGTGTCTTTGAGGAACCTGCCCGAGCCTCTTCTGCTGAGACTGCCCTGTTGAACCTGGTCCAGGGTAATTCTTCCGTTGGCGAGTATGCCGTACAATTCCGTACTCTTGCTTCAGAGTTATCCTGGAATAATGAGGCACTCTGCGCGACCTTTAAAAAAGGCCTATCCAGCAACATTAAAGATGTTCTGGCCGCACGAGAAATCCCTGCTAATCTACATGAACTCATTCACCTAGCCACTCGCATTGACATGCGTTTTTCCGAAAGGCATCAGGAGCTCCGCCAGGATATGGACTCTGTTCGCACGAGGCGTTTCTTCTCCCCGGCTCCTCTCTCCTCTGGTCCCCTGCAACCTGTTCCTGTGCCTCCCGCCGTGGAGGCTATGCAGGTCGACCGGTCTCGCCTGACACCTCAAGAGAGGACACGACGCCGCATGGAGAATCTCTGCCTGTACTGTGCTAGTACCGAACACTTCCTGAGGGATTGTCCTATCCGCCCTCCCCGCCTGGAAAGACGTACGCTGACTCCGCACAAAGATGAGACAATCCTTGATGTCTACTCTGCTTCTCCACGTCTTACTGTGCCTGTGCGGATGTCTGCCTCTGCCTTCCCCTTCTCTTCTGTGGCCTTCTTGGACTCTGGATCTGCAGGAAATTTTATTTTGGCCTCTCTCGTCAACAGGTTCAACATCCCAGTGACCAGTCTCGCCAGACCCCTTTACATCAATTGTATAAACAATGAAAGATTGGACTGTACCATACGTTTCCGCACGGAGCCCCTTCTAATGAGCATCGGATCTCATCACGAGAGGATTGAACTTTTGGTCCTCCCCAATTGCACCTCGGAAATTCTCCTTGGACTTCCCTGGCTTCAACTTCATTCCCCAACCCTGGATTGGTCCACTGGGGAGATCAAGAGTTGGGGGCCCTCTTGTTCCAAGGACTGTCTAAAACCGGTTCCCAGTAACCCTTGCCGTGACTCTGTGGTTCCTCCAGTAACCGGTCTCCCTAAGGCCTATATGGACTTCGCGGATGTTTTCTGCAAAAAACAAGCGGAGACTCTACCTCCTCACAGGCCTTATGATTGTCCTATCGACCTCCTCCCGGGCACTACTCCACCCCGGGGCAGAATTTATCCTCTCTCTGCCCCAGAGACTCTTGCCATGTCTGAATACGTCCAGGAGAATCTAAAAAAGGGCTTTATCCGTAAATCCTCCTCTCCTGCCGGAGCCGGATTTTTCTTTGTGTCCAAAAAAGATGGCTCCCTACGTCCTTGCATTGACTACCGCGGTCTTAATAAAATCACGGTTAAGAACCGCTACCCCTTACCCCTCATCTCTGAACTCTTTGATCGCCTCCAAGGTGCCCACATCTTTACTAAATTGGACTTAAGAGGCGCCTATAACCTCATCCGCATCAGAGAGGGGGATGAGTGGAAAACAGCATTTAACACCAGAGATGGACACTTTGAGTATCTGGTCATGCCCTTTGGCCTGTGCAACGCCCCTGCTGTCTTCCAAGACTTTGTTAATGAAATTTTTCGTGATCTGTTATACTCCTGTGTTGTTGTATATCTGGATGATATCCTAATTTTTTCGGCCAATCTAGAAGAACACCGCCAGCATGTCCGTATGGTTCTTCAGAGACTTCGTGACAATCAACTCTATGCTAAAATTGAGAAATGCCTGTTTGAATGCCAATCTCTTCCTTTTCTAGGATATTTGGTCTCTGGCCAGGGACTACAAATGGACCCAGATAAACTCTCTGCCGTCTTAGATTGGCCACGCCCCTCCGGACTCCGTGCCATCCAACGTTTTTTGGGGTTCGCCAATTATTACAGGCAATTTATTCCACATTTTTCTACCATTGTGGCTCCTATTGTGGCTTTAACCAAAAAAAATGCCGATCCCAAGTCTTGGCCTCCTCAAGCGGAAGACGCCTTTAAACGACTCAAGTCTGCCTTTTCTTCGGCTCCCGTGCTCTCCAGACCTGACCCATCCAAACCCTTCCTACTGGAGGTTGATGCCTCCTCAGTGGGAGCTGGAGCTGTTCTTCTACAGAAAAACTCTTCCGGGCATGCTGTTACTTGTGGTTTTTTTTCTAGGACCTTCTCTCCGGCGGAGAGGAACTACTCCATCGGGGATCGAGAGCTTCTAGCCATTAAATTAGCACTTGAGGAATGGAGGCATCTGCTGGAGGGATCAAGATTTCCAGTTATTATTTACACCGATCACAAGAACCTCTCCTACCTCCAGTCTGCCCAACGGCTGAATCCTCGTCAGGCCAGGTGGTCTCTGTTCTTTGCCCGATTTAATTTTGAAATTCACTTTCGGCCTGCTGATAAGAACATTAGGGCCGATGCTCTCTCTCGTTCCTCAGATGCTTCTGAAATTGAACTCTCTCCTCAACACATCATTCCTCCTGACTGCCTGATTTCCACTTCTCCAGCCTCCATCAGGCAAACTCCTCCAGGAAAGACCTTTGTTTCTCCACGCCAACGCCTCGGAATCCTCAAATGGGGTCACTCCTCCCATCTCGCAGGTCATGTGGGCATCAAGAAATCTCTGCAACTCATCTCCCGCTTCTATTGGTGGCCGACTCTGGAGACGGATGTTGTGGACTTTGTCCGAGCCTGCACTATCTGTGCCCGGGATAAGACTCCTCGCCAGAAGCCCGCTGGTTTTCTTCATCCCCTACCTGTCCCCGAACAGCCTTGGTCTCTGATTGGTATGGATTTTATTACTGATTTACCCCCTTCCCGTGGCAACACTGTTATTTGGGTGGTCGTTGATCGATTCTCCAAAATGGCACATTTCATCCCTCTTCCTGGTCTTCCTTCAGCGCCTCAGTTGGCTAAACAATTTTTTGTACACATTTTTCGTCTTCACGGGTTGCCTACGCAGATCGTCTCGGATAGAGGTGTCCAATTCGTGTCTAAATTCTGGAGGGCTCTCTGTAAACAACTCAAGATTAAATTAAATTTTTCTTCTGCATATCATCCCCAGTCCAATGGACAAGTAGAAAGAATTAACCAGATCTTGGGTGATTATTTGCGACATTTTGTTTCCTCCCGCCAGGATGACTGGGCAGATCTCCTTCCATGGGCCGAATTCTCGTATAACTTCAGAGTCTCTGAATCTTCCTCCAAATCCCCATTTTTCGTGGTGTACGGCCGTCACCCTCTTCCCCCCCTCCCTACCCCCTTGCCCTCTGGTCTACCCGCTGTGGATGAAATTTCTCGTGACCTTTCCATCATATGGAGAGAGACCCAAAATTCTCTCTTACAGGCTTCATCACGCATGAAGAAATTCGCAGATAAGAAAAGAAGAGCCCCTCCCGTTTTTTCCCCTGGAGACAAGGTATGGCTCTCCGCTAAATATGTCCGCTTCCGTGTCCCTAGCTACAAGTTGGGACCACGCTATCTTGGACCTTTCAAAGTTTTGTGTCAAATTAATCCTGTCTCTTACAAACTTCTTCTTCCTCCTTCTCTTCGTATCCCTAATGCCTTTCACGTCTCTCTTCTTAAACCACTCATCCTCAACCATTTTTCTCCCAAATCTGTTCCTCCCACTCCTGTTTCCGGCTCCTCGGACATCTTCTCTGTCAAAGAGATCTTAGCCTCTAAAAAGGTCAGAGGGAAAATTTTTTTTTTAGTGGACTGGGAGGGTTGTGGTCCTGAAGAGAGATCCTGGGAACCTGAGGACAACATCCTAGACAAAAGTCTGCTCCTCAGGTTCTCAGGCTCCAAGAAGAGGGGGAGACCCAAGGGGGGGGGTACTGTTACGCCGAGCGCTCCGGGTCCCCGCTCCTCCCCGGAGCGCTCGCTACACTCCCCTCACTGCAGCGCTCCGGTCGGTTCCACGGACCCGGGGCGCTGCGATACCGCCTCCGGCCGGGGTGCGATTCGCGATGCGGGTAGCGCCCGCTCGCGATGCGCACCCCGGCTCCCGTACCTGACTCGCTCTCCGTCAGTTCTGTCCCGGCGCGCGCGGCCCCGCTCCCTAGGGCGCGCGCGCGCCGGGTCTTTGCGATTTAAAGGGCCACTGCGCCGCTGATTGGCGCAGTGGTTCCAATTAGTGTTTACACCTGTGCACTTCCCTATATCACCTCACTTCCCCTTCACTCCCTCGCCGGATCTTGTTGCCATCGTGCCAGTGAAAGCGTTTCCTTGTGTGTTCCTAGCCTGTGTTCCAGACCTCCTGCCGTTGCCCCTGACTACGATCCTTGCTGCCTGCCCCGACCTTCTGCTACGTCCGACCTTGCTTCTGTCTACTCCCTTGTACCGCGCCTATCTTCAGCAGCCAGAGAGGTTGAGCCGTTGCTAGGGGATACGACCTGGTCACTACCGCCGCAGCAAGACCATCCCGCTTTGCGGCGGGCTCTGGTGAAAACCAGTAGTGACTTAGAACCGATCCTCTAGCACGGTCCACGCCAATCCCTCTCTGGCACAGAGGATCCACTACCTGCCAGCCGGCATCGTGACAGTTACCTTATATGAAGCATACAATTGTCCATAATGTCTTGGTATGCTGAAACATAAACATTTCCAGTAACCAGAACAACCAGATAGCATTATCCCTCTTCTACCAAACTTTACAATTGGCCCAATGCAGTCAGGCTGGTAATGATTTTTCTGTCAATCACCAAACCAAGATCAGACTCCCAGATCATGAAGTGTTTACCGTCACTCCACAGAACACATTTCCACTGCTCCAGAGTCCAGACGCGGAGGCTTTACACCGCTCCATCTTTACATTGTACAGTATGGTGATGTCAGGCTTGCATGCAGCTGCTTGGCCATGGAAACCCATGCCGTGAAGGTTTTGGCGAGGCAAAGCATGTTAATGACAGATGAGGTTCGGAACTATGGCACCCAGCTCTGTAACTATATGTGGTTTCTAACTCAAAGACTGGTGGCTCCTATTATAGTAACATACTGGAATTCAGCGAACTCTTCAGAATAGCCCATTCTTTCACAAGTGTTTGTAAAGGAAGAGTGCAATGGTAAGTGTTGGATTTTATACACCTCTGGCAATGAGACTGAAGGGTACACCTGAATTCCATGATTAAAAGATAGGCCTAATACTTTTGCCCATATGGTGTAGCATATCCATGTAATGCATGGAAAGGCCAGGTCTATCTACCACAACAGAAACAATCTTAGGCTTCTTTCACACTGCCATTGTGACACGGCAGTGTGTCGTCCATCGGGGAGCCCAAATAGAATAGCGGGAGAAAAAAATACATCATGTAACGTTTTTTCCTCCTGTCAAAAATCAACGGCGTCCGACAGAACCCATAATAGTAAATGGGATCTGTCGGGACCCGTTGTTTCCCAACGTCAGTGTGAAAGAAGCCTTACTGAGCCATTTCAGCAATGATTTGTGGCATAGGGCAGGTCTTCATGTGACAACCTCTTTAAATATTGTCTTTAATGTTAAAGATCAGTATTAGGCTATACTTATTTTAATAAAATGGTATTAAGAGGTTATACAGAATCTAATCTGTACAGGGTAGTAGTAATAATGATGATAATAATGTATTATACATTTGATGTATATTTAAGAATTTTCAGGAGGTCTTCTTACATCACCTGTTTACAGCTCCAGACCCATGATAGTTATAGTTGGAACTATACATAACTAGCTGTTCCATTTTTCTTTCTGATAAACTAGTTTGACACAAAGAGCCACTAAAGCTGGTGATACACATTATATGATTGTCTATAGAACGGTTTATATCATCACCTTATATACATTTAAACAAAGGTATACCGCAGACATATGTATCTGTAATCCTATACATCTGTATGTGTCTGCCATTGGATTTTATAAAAAAAAAAAAGGCTGGTATCCTCTTGTGCTGAAAAGCATAGACTAGACTATTCAGTACTGTTAAGAAAGATATCAAAACATAAAGCAGCTAAGTGAATGACAAAAGGACACTCTTATTGTATGTCTGGCCTTTAGAAGTCTAAGGAGAAGTTACAGTATAGACATCTGAGTACTTTTTTGCTGGCACATGGGGTTACTTTTGACCCTGCTGTATTTACACTTCAAAGTATTTTATTGAAAATATTATCAAAATATAACAAAATCAATACACATGTCATGTGCAGTATTACAAAGTGTATACAAACAAAAAGTACCATTTGCATACATGGTGTCCATAAAAGTAGAATCAGTCATATTACACCAGTGAGACATAACTGTAACGGCAGTGGTGAAGTGGATCCGCTGAGCCTGTGTAGATGATGGCGTGGGCCATATCAGGAAGTGGAGTCTAAGGTTTTCAAGAGAGCCTGCCGCAAAGCAGGATGGACTTGCTGTGGCAGATCGCACCCAGGTCGCTACCCCGATACAACTCGTCCACACAGGCTGCCAAGGTGATGCGTGGCACAGGGAGGATGAGGCAAACTCGAAGTCTGGACAGGCAAGAGGTCAGAGCAGGCGGCACAGGAGCGTAGTCAGGAACATAGCTAGAAGGTCAGAGAGCAGGCAGCGCAGGAGCAAGGTTAGGTCACAGAGCAAGTGGTCAGGTACACAGTAAGACAATACACAATGGGAACGCTTTCTGTTAAGCTGGTGAGCACAAAAATCTGGCAGGGTCAAGAGGAAGTGCGGGGTTAAATAAGGTCAGGATCAGACAAGCACCAATCAATGGTGCGCTGGCCCTTTAAATCACAAGAAGCCGGCGCGCGCACCATAAGAGGCGGGGAAGCATGAGCCGGCAGCCAGGGACAGTGGAGGGGACAGAGACGCAGGGAGGTGAGTGACAGCATGCGGGCGCGTCCCGCGATGTGAACCACAGCAGAGCCAGCATCGGAGGAGAGGGCAGGAGTGCGCTCTCATCCAGTGCGTCTTGCCACAGCGCTACTCGTAACAATAACTAGTAACAGTCAAACAATTTAACAGCAGGTGGAAGCTATATAACAAACACATTGAAAGATATACCAAGTCCATAGAGCTGAGTTATCTAAGGGAATATACAGGTGCCATAACTGTTAGATGGTACGTGGTTTGATATTTGCTCCATTTATCCAAGGTAGATAAAAATGTGTCTGTCTATCTCTCCCTTTCTTTTCTATCTATCTAGCTATCATCTCAGTCATATCTTTTTAACAATTATAATTTTTTTTGTTTATCATCCTGATCGATCTAGCTACACACAGGAAAGAAAGCAGCATTGCCATGGAAAAATGCAAGGGTGCCTGCAGGTGGAGAGCCCGGGTCAGAACTAGTGATGAGCGGAAGGGGCCATATTCGAATTTGCAATATTTTGCGAATATATGGACGAATATTCATCCTATGTTCGCGAAATTCACATACCCGCTATGTTCGTTCCCTTTTTTTCCATGCAAAAATTCTCAATGTAATTTGCATAGTGCGCATGCGCGATTATATCTTTCACCTAAAAGAAGAGAGGGATCAGTGTCCTCTGGAAGTGCCGATATTCGCGAATATTTGCATATTCGCATGCACAAAATATTTGTGCTCCATACCGACTCATACAGTGAATAATATTGGAGCCTTCTTTGGACCACAAGCTGGAAGCAAAGAGGGATGATCACTTTTTTTTTTTTTTTTTTTTAAACAGTATACATCATTGCTCTAAGGTGTACTGTAAAGAAAGGAAAAAACACAAATATTCGTAATATATATACAAATACAATACAAATATATATATATATACAAATATATATCGCTATATTCTAAATATTCGCAAAATCGCAAAGTGCCGATATTCGCGGTAAAAATTTCCATTTCAAATATTCGCGCTCAACACTAGTCAGGGCCTGAATAACACAGTCCAAGGAAAATCACATGCAGCACTCCATATGGTGAAATAAGGTGAATAACTTTATTCCATCAAGTAAACAGGATGCAACGTTTCGGTTGCCCTTGCAACCTTTTTCAAGTATATCTGCTATCTATCTATCTATCTATCTATCTGTTTATTATTTATATCAAATCTTTGTAATTTATTTATGTCCTTCATCTATTTATCTATCTTTTATCTCTCTACCTAGGGCTTGATAATGACTGTGTGAGTCAGACGAACCGTAGCTTATACTGATGAATAAAGCCACGCACTAATTCATCTCAAACGGACGTCTTTTTGTGTTTTTTTTGTTTTGTTTTTGTTTTTGCTACTAAGGAGCCGCTGACCAAGACTCTGCAGCCTGCACCAGACACATAATAAGACTGAGTGCTGCTTTTCTTTGGACTTGTATCCAGGGGTCAAGTCCTGGAAAAAAAAGTGCGGGAACTCACCCATGATTTCCACCCAAGAGCTGGTCCTGCAGGATTTCTGCTAATGGGAACAGTGTTCCTGCTGTGGATAAAGTGCAGGAACTCAGTTCCCACGCGTTCCTGCAGGACTTGACCCCCTGCTTGTATCTATCTATCTACAAAAAATGCAGCAGCACTCCATGGTAGAATGAAAAAAAGTGAGGCTAGGCTTTATTCATCAAGTGGTATAGACGAAGTTTCGACAGTCTCTCACGGTCGAAAGGTCGTGTATACCACTTGATGAATAAAGCCTAGCCTCACTTGTTTTTATTCTACCACGGAGTGCTGCTGCATTTTTTGTATGTTGTGGGGACCCTGCCTGGGTTGGACCAGCTTGCACACGATTTTGGCATAGGAGTGCGGTTCTCTTTCAAGAATCTATCTATTCATCTTTCCATCTATCTATCCATCTTTACATCTATTCATCTATCTATCTATCTATCATGTCTTTATCTATCTAGAATAAAGAATTGAATGGCTCACAATTGTGGGAAGATGTTATAGAGATATAAGACTTATGATGACCTATAGAAACAAGGGCTCTTATACTGTTCTTGCACGTCAGCCTTTTGCTATATCTGCCAACCCTTCTTTCTATTTCCTTAAATTTAATAAAGAGGAAGCATGGTATATACTATAAAGGGCACCCATGACAGGCGTTGGATGTTATTACACCAGAGGGTTTTCTATCTTTAGTTGGAGCTTGGTTTAAGTGCCCATTAGTGAATAGTCTCACGTAGCTGTGACCATGTGGGTGAGACGCAGCCATGACTGCATGGACATGCTGTTGCAGTTTAATTGACGGCTGCACAAGCTTTTTACCTGTAAAACTGGGTAGTGATAATGACAATTCCATAACAAATGCTTATATTTTCAGGTAAGGCCTCTTTCACATTAGATTTTAGAAGAGAAAATAATTTTTCTCCGCTAAACTCCGGTACACTGCCATATTTCCAACAGACACTATTCAGGTCAATGGGATCCGTTGGGACACAGTTGTGACCCGGTGGAGTCTGTTGTGCTCCAACCCTTTTTGCTTTTTGGCTGCATCTTGGACATGTAGCCTTACGTCCCCTTACAATAGTGAAGAATTTGACATTTCAGCATGTTTAAAATTGCCTCATTTGTTCTCTAGAACTGTTTAATTTTCCCGTATACAGGGCTGTTGGGGGATCTTTTTTTTACACTGATATGTAGTTTCTATTGGTAAAATTTTTGTTTAGACTTTTTGATCACTTTGTATAAAAATGTTCATGACGTAACCAAAAATCGTCAATATTGGTATTTAGTACTTTTCTACATTTACGCCATTTGCCATACTGGATCATAAACATTATATTAGTTTGCACATTTCCGCATGCAGTGATACCAAAAATTTGTATTTATTTGTTTTTTATTAAAAAAAAAATAGGAAAGGGGGGGGGGGGAATTTATATGTATAAACAAGCATGTAGCAATCCAGTGCATAAAACTTCAGGTTTATTGGATAACACTTTTCAGAAACAAAGACAAGTAGAACATACCCTGCAGAGGAGAAACAGCGATTAGGCGTTTCAGGTCATGTGACCCTTCGTCAGAATGGTGCAACAAGGGATCTACACAGGTATTTAAATGGTGTTCCACAGGTGAGGCAGAGAACGGGCAATGAACAAAGTCATTAACTCCAAGGCTGCCGCAAGAGGGAAAAGCACCTTACATGAAACACTGGTTTAACCCTAGCACCACTGGATAGTAAAAGTGAAACCAAAAAACATAATCAATAGTGACTAAAATGCTTATTGCGGAGGATGGATAACAAGGCACCAGAAAAAGATTTTAATATATCATTTTTTTGTGTACACATTTTAAGTCCCTCATAGGGGACTTTTATGTGAACTGCATTACTCAGTGTTATCAGCAATCTACTGATAGAGTCTGCCTCAACAGACTCTATCAGCAGATTGGACCCGGGATCTGCAGAAGGCAGAGACCTCCAGCGGGCATTTAAACCGATAGTACCCCGCGCATATATGTAGGGGGTCATGATCGGGCAGAAGACAGGCATTGCAGCTCTTAAGTGCTCTGATCGCTATTGATCACAGCACTTAGAGGTTCATGATGGAGATCGGTGGGACCACCGATGTCAGTCACTGACTGTGACTGTGCTGTTAGCAGCCATCACTCACAATCTATTAAGTGAGCGCAGATCCACTCAGGATGTAAATGTAAGTACCAGGGTACCAAGACGTACATTTTTTGTCCAATTTGACATCAGTGTAATCAGTGTCAGCTGCACTTACCTGTTGGTACAGGCGTGTAGTGCAGGTGACACTGATCATAACTATACTTACCTATCCCTGATCTGTTGCCCCACTAGGCTGTTGTCCTCCTTATTCCAGCAGCAGGCTCGGTGCACGGGCGGAGCTCCAAGAACACGCTGACTTCACCACTGCTGCTTCCTCAAGCTTGGTCACAGTCAGGCCTATTGAATAAGCAGCAGCAGTGATATCAGCGTGCTCCTGAAGCTCCGTCTGTGCACCAAGCCTCGAATAAGTAACCTAACGGGGGAACAGGGCCACGGATCGGGAATAGGTAAGTGTCATTATCATCAGTGTCACCCACACTACATGCCTGTACCAACAGGTTAGTGCTGGTGATACTGATGACAGATTCCCTTTAAAGGTGTTAAAGCGTACCTGTCATATCAGAGAAAAAAATATATGTTACTCACAAGGTCATGCAGATTCTTTTTTTCTCTCTCTAGCTTCTGTATTTGGCTCACAAATCCCTCTGGTTTGCTGTTCACTCATTCTGACATCCACTGCTCAGGAGGGGGGGTGTCTGAGCCTAGCACTGAGCCCGCCCTCACCAGTGCTGGTTCTCTTCATCCAATTACTGCAGGCTACTCTCCTACCCCCTTCTCTCTGTTTTCATGCTGCAGTCTGATAGACAGGACAGGAGTGAGCACAGAGGAGTGCCAGTCCCACCCTCACTTACTGGACTTTGTCCAAGCCAGTGCCTCAGCTGGGACAAAGTTGATGCTGCAGCTGGACAGCATTATGCTCTCCAAGGTATGGCGATCCATGATTATATATTTTTTATGAATTATAGAAAGGTTAATGTTTTGCCAATATGTACAAAATACATATAAAATGTTTTTGATTCAGACAGTGCCCATATAAAGATGCGAACCTTAAAACTAAAATTTTCATTGTGTAAACATGGCCTTATACTTAGATTTAGAAGTATAGAACTGCAGAGGAACTGACAAATAAAACATGCTGGTAAAAACACGCATTAATATATCTGGCCTTAAAGGGGTACTCCACTGGCTAGTGTTCCGGCTGCATTACATTTAGCAATACCCCCCTCTTGACATCAGGCCACACCCCCTCAATGCAAGTCTATGGTAGGGGGCGTGACGGCCGTCACGCCCCCTCCCATAGACTTGCATTGAGGGGCCATGGCCTGATGTCATGAGGGGCAGCGCCCGCACAGCATTCGGAACTAAATGCTCAGAATGCAGCCAGAACACTGTAGAGTGCCCCTTTAAAATGTCTCATCCCCTTCAGAGTGTGCAGAAACTGGCAGATGCTGTAGCTTCATCTTTCAGTCACATTCATTCTCCTTTGCTTACAAGAAATTTTTTTTTCTTTTTATGCAGTTATTTGCTTATAGTGACAGAACTGGTTTATGGCCACTTCAAAGTTCCCTTTAAAAAATGCCTGCAAAGTAATACATGGGGCGAAAAAAAATGTAAAAAATCGCCAGCTGCTGCTGCTGCTGCTCGCTTGGAAATGCAGTTCCAGGGAAGGCACTGCTGCGCTCGTCCAACTTGTTGACCAGTCTGAAGTTGTTGAATAGCTCAAATACTTATCATATTTGTGGTCGCTCCACTCAGCGGGTTTTACTCTGTTGTGCATTAAAAGGAACTGGCTTTTGTCACTCTCAACTTCTTCAAGTGCATTTCCATATGTGAGTATATACGTGTGTGTGTGTGTTTGGGCTTGTGTATGTGTATGAACATTCATTATGTGTCCCTTTGCTTACAGCAATGATTCCCAACCAGGATCCCCTCAGGCCCTGCCATGACCATGACGCTGCGGGAATTATTATAATTTTTTTAACCCCCTTAAGGACTATTTTTCAGTTTTAGCATTTTCGTTTTTTCCTCCTTACCTTTTAAAAATCATTACCCTTTTAATTTTCCACCTAAAAATCCATATTATGGCTTATTTTTTGCGCCACCAATTCTACTTTGCCGTGACATTAGTCATTTTACCCAAAAATCTACGGCAAAATGGAAAAAAAAATCACTGTGCGACAAAATAGAAGAAAAAAAATGCCATTTTGCAACTTTTGGGGGCTTCCGTTTCTACGCAGTAAATTTTTCAGTAAAATTAACACCTTAATCATTATTCTGTAGGTCCATTCGGTTAAAATGATGACCTACTTATATAGGTTTGATTTTGTCGTACTTCTGGAAAAAATCATAACTACATGCAGTAAAATGTATATGTTTAAAAATGTCCTCTTCTGACCCCTATAACTTTTTTATTTTTCCGTATAAGGGCTGGTATGAGGACTAATTTTTTGCGCCGTGATCTGAAGTTTTTATCGGTACCATTTTTGTTTTGATCTGACTTTTTAATCGCTTTATATACATTTTTTAATTGTATAAAAAGTGATCATAAATATGCTATTTTGGACTTTGGAATTTTTTTTTGTGTATGGTTTAATTAATTTAGTTTATAGTTTGGACATTTATGCATGCGGCGATTCCACATATGTTTATATTTATTTTTATTTACATAGTTTTTTTATGGGAAAAGAGGGAGGATTCTGACTTTTATTAGGGAAGAGGTTAAACCACATTTATTAACACTTTTTTTCACTTTTTTTTTGCAATGTTATAGCCCCCATTGGGGGCTATAACATTGCACACACTGATTTCCTACACTGATCACTGCCATGCATTAACATGGCATTGATCAGTGTTATCGCCGCTCGACTGCTCCTGCCTGGATCTCAGGCACGGAGCAGTCATTCAGCAAATGGACACACAGGAGGCAGGTAGGGACCCTCCTCGTGTCCTGCAAGCTGTTCAGGACGCCGCCAGACTGAGCATCCGGGAAGCTTTCAGTCAACTTTGATCACTGCATCTGAAGGGTTAATATATAATATCTCCGCGATCGATGATGTCCAGTATTAGCCGCGGGTCCAATCCGATATGAGGCAGGGCCACCGCTTGACCCCGCATAATATCGCGGGAGCTGGCGCAGGATGTAAATATACATCCTGTTTCATTAAGGAGTTAAATCTCCCGCCCCAGCCTGCATGCTTGTGAATCATAACAGTGCAGGGGGGATGAGCAGCCTGCATGCGTATTGCGCGTATGTGCACTCTGCACACACAGTGTCCCCTTGTGGCTCCGTGAGTGAGTCACAGGCACGCAGGCCAGGAAGGGGATATATGCAGTGGGGATGGTGCACCGCACCATCCATTCTCCCGGCCCCAGGACCATCCTCCTACCCCAGGACCATCTTCCCGGCCCCTTGCAGATGGACATTGAAAAACAGCTCAGCTTAATTAAGATACTGCACCCTCTTCCCTCTGTCAACCCTGTCCATCCTCCTTTTTCACTCCTCTGTTATCCCCTTTCACCCTTGTCCACTTTACTGTCATCCATGTCCACCTTGTCTGCCAATGTCACCCAGGTTCACCATCCCTCTGACCACCCCCCAGTCTACCCCCATCACCAACTAATGTCCAACCCCCACTATTCACCCCCTGTCCCTTTGTCACCCCTGTCCACCCCTCTGTTACCTCCTTGTCATACCTGTCCACCCCTCTTTCTCCCCCTATGCCCCAGTCACCTTTTGTGCACTCTTCTACACCCATCTTTCACCCATGTACACCCCTCAACACCCCTCTGTCACTCATGTACACTCCTCTACACCCCCAACACCCCTGTTACCCATGTACACCCCTCTGTAACCCCCTACGCCTCCTTGTCACCCATGTACACTCTTCTACACCCATGGACACCCCTCAGTTACCCCTACACCCCCCTGTCACCCATGTACACTCTTCTACAACCATCTGTTACCCCTTTACACCTGTACGCCCCCCTGTCACTCATGTACACTCTTCTACAACCATCTGTCACCCATGTACACTCCTCTACACACTCCTCTACACCTATACACCCCTGTATTCCTCTTCACTTCACTAAAAGGGGAATCTGGAGGCTCTCAGGGCTCATCTGCAGTGTTCCCCCATAATGTAATTCGTTGTACATTGAATGTAAAGGACCGTTGATATGGTCACATGGTTATTAGTCACATGATAATGGTTGTCACATGTTAAAGTCACATGTTTTGTTACCCAGAGAGCACCAGGTGACCAGATGAGCCACAGCTAGCCTATGTGCTCCTTGCACAGCCCCCCTTTAAAATGAAGGGGAGGAGCTTCAATCAATCTTTTTTGCTCTTCCACCACACTTTCTGCTGAGGTCAAGTCCAGTCCAGACGCCTCAGAGCTAGTAGAAAAGAGTTGTCTGGTACCAACGGCAGGTAAAAGGATCCACTTTATTGAAGCATGGAGATAAAATACAAGCTGGGCGTGTCATTTGTTACTCTTTAATTGACCCCCATTTTTTCTTTTTTTGTTGCAAGAGTTCCTTGGCACATGTGCGCCTGTTCTACTGCCTTAAGTCTTCATCCGTATTGGCTCTATGTTTATGTTGACATATCTTTAACCCCTTAAGGACTGAGCCCTTTTTCACCTTAAGGACTCGGCCATTTTTTGCAAATCTGACCACTGTCACTTTAAACATCAATAACTCTGGAATGGTTTAAGTTATCATTCTGATTCCGAGATTGTTTTTTCGTGACATATTCTACTTTAATGTAGTGGTAAAAATTTTTGGTAACTTGCATCCTTTCTTTGCATTTTTCTAACTTTGAAGCTCTCTGCTTGTAAGGAAAATGGATATTCCAAATAATTTTTTTTTTATTCACATAAACAATATGTCTACTTTATATTTGCATCATAAAATTGATGAGTTTTTACTTTTGGAAGACACCAGAGGGCTTCAAAGTTCCGCAGCAATTTTCCAATTTTTCACAAAATTTTGAAACTCGCTTTTTTTCAGGGACCAGTTCAGGTTTGAAGTGGATTTGAAGGGCCTTCATATTAGAAATACCCCATAAAAGACCCCATTATAAAAACTGCACCCCCCAAAGTATTCAAAATGACATTCAGTAAGCGTTTTAACCCTTTACGGGTTTCACAGGAATAGCAGCAAAGTGAAGGAGAAAATTCACAATCTTCATTTTTTACACTCGCATGTTCTTGTAGACCCAATTTTTGAATTTTTGCAAGGGGTAAAAGGAGAAAATTTTTACTTGTATTTGAAACCCAATTTCTCTCGAGTAAGCACATACCTCATATAGTTACATAGTTACATAGTTAGTACGGTCGAAAAAAGACATATGTCCATCAAGTTCAACCAGGGAATTAAGGGGTAGGGGTGTGGCGCGATATTGGGGAAGGGATGGGATTTTATATTTCTTCATAAGCATTAATGTTATTTTGTTCCATAAATGTATCTAATCCTGTTTTAAAGCTGTTAATTGTTCCTACTGTGACCAGTTCCTGAGGTAGACCGTTCCATAAATTCACAGTCCTCACGGTAAAGAAGGCGTGTCGCCCCTTGAGACTAAACTTTTTCTTCTCCAGACGGAGGGAGTGCCCCCTCGTCCTTTGGGGGGGTTTAACCTGGAACAGTTTTTCTCCATATTTTTTGTATGGGCCATTAATATACTTATATACGTTTATCATATCCCCCCTTAAACGTCTCTTCTCAAGACTAAACAATTGTAACTCCTTTAATCGCTCCTCATAGCTAAGATGTTCCATGCCCCATATTAGTTTAGTCGCGCGTCTCTGCACCCTTTCCAACTCCGCAGTGTCCCTTTTATGGACTGGTGCCCAAAACTGAACAGCATATTCCAGGTGAGGCCGTACCAATGCTTTATAAAGGGGGAGTATTATGTCCCTGTCCCTTGAGTCCATGCCTCTTTTTATACATGACAATATCCTGCCGGCTTTGGAAGCAGCAGCCTGACATTGCATGCTATTCTGTAGTCTGTGATCTACAAGTACACCCAGATCCTTCTCTACCAGTGACTCTGCCAGTTTAATCCCCCCTAAGACATACGATGCATGCAGGTTATTAGTACCCAGATGCATAACTTTACATTTATCCACATTGAACCTCATTTGCCAAGTGGATGCCCAGACACTTAGTCTATCCAAGTCATCTTGTAACTTATGCACATCCTCTATAGACTGTACCGTGCTACAAAGCTTGGTGTCATCTGCAAAGATAGAAACAGAGCTGTTAATACCATCCTCTATATCATTGATAAATAAATTAATATGTCTATGTAAAGTGTTCGGCGGGCGCAGTAGAGGGCTCAGAAGGGAAGGAGCGTCAAATGGTTTTTGGGGGGCATGTCACCTTTAGGAAGCCCCTATGGTGCCAGAACAGCAAAAAACCCCACATGGCATACCATTTTGGAAACTAGACCCCTCGGGGAACGTAACAAGGGGTAATGTGAACCTTAATACCCCACAGGTGATTCACGACTTTTGCATATGTAAAAAAAAAAAAATGTTTTACCTAAAATGCTTGGTTTCCCTAAAGTTTTAAATTTTTAAAAAGGGTAATAGCAGAAAATACCCCCCAAAATTTGAAGCCCAATTACTCCCGATTCAGAAAACACCCCATATGGGGGTGAAAAGTGCTCTGTTGGCGCACTACAGGTCTCAGAAGAGAAGGAGTCACATTTGGCTTTTTGAAAGCAAATTTTGCTCTGGGGGCATGCCGCATTTAGGAAGCCCCTATGGTGCCAGGACCGCAAAAAAAAACCCCATGGCATACCATTTTGGAAACTAGACCCCTCGGGGAATGTAACAAGGGGTTAAGTGAACCTTAATACCCCACAGGCGTTTCACGACTATTGCATATGTAAAAAAAATAAAAATAAGTTTACCTAAAATGCTTCTTTTCCCAAAAACTTTACATTTTTAAAAAGGGTAAAAGCAGAAAATACCCCCCAAAATTTGAAGCCCAATTTCTCCCGAGTACGGCGATACCCCATATGTGACCCTTAACTGTTGCCTTGAAATACGACAGGGCTCCAAAGTGAGAGCGCCATGCGCATTTGAGGCCAAAATTAGGGATTGCATAGGGGTGGACATAGGGGTATTCTACGCCAGTGATTCCCAAACAGGGTGCCTCCAGCTGTTTCAAAACTCCCAGCATGCCTGCACAGTCAACGGCTGTCCGACATTACTGGGAGTTGTTGTTTTGCAACAGCTGGAGGCTCCGTTTTGGAAACCGTGGCGTACCAGACGTTTTTCATTTTTATTGGGGAGGGGAGGGGGGCTGTGTAGGGGTATGTGTATATGTAGTGTTTTTTACTTTTTATTTTATTTTTTGTGTTAGTGTAGTGTAGTGTTTTTAGGGTACAGTCGCACGGGCGGGGGGTTCACAGTAGTTTCTCGCTGGCAGTTTGAGCTGTTGCAGAAAATTTGCTGCAGCTCAAACTTGCAGCCCGATACTTACTGTAAGCCTCCGCCCATGTGAGTGTACCCTGTACATTCACATTGGGGGGGACATCCAGCTGTTGCAAAACTACAACTCCCAGCATGCGCTGACAGACTGTACATGCTGAGAGTTTTAGTTTTGCAACAGCTGTAGGCACACTGGTTATGTATCACGGAGTTTGTGACCTTACTCAGTGTTTCAAAACCAGTGTGCCTCCAGCTGTTGCAAAACTACAACTCCCAGCATGTACGGTGCATGGTGTAAGGTGACTGCTGGGAGTTGTAGTTTGCAACAGCTGGAGGCACACCGGTCGTGAAACACTGAGTTAGGTTAAAAAAAACCTCTAAGTTTCACAACCAGTGTGCCTTCAGCTGTTGCAAAACTACAACTCTCAGCAGTCACCAACAGCCAACGGGCATGCTGGGAGTTGTAGTTATGCAACCAGCAGATGCACCACTACAACTCCCAGCATGCACTTTAGCTGTTTGTGCAAGCTGGGAGTTGTAGTTACACAACAGCTGAAGGTACACTTTTCCATAGAAAAAATGTGCCTCCAGCTGTTGCAAAACCATAAGTCCCAGCATGCCCATAAGGGAATGCTGGGAGTTGTGGTGATCTGCCTCCTGCTGTTGCATAACTACAGCTCCCAGCATGCCCTTTTTGCATGCTGGGAGCTGTTGCTAAGCAACAGCAGGAGGCTGTAACTCACCTCTGCTGCTGCTCCATCGCAGGCTGTCCCTCGCCGCCGCCGTCGCTCCTGGGGCCCCGATCCCAACATGGTCGCCGGGGATTGGGGTCCCCAGCACCCGGGGTCGTCTTCCCGCTCACGCCCTCCGGAAGAGGGGCGGAGCGGGTGCGGTAGTGACGCCCGCAGCAGGCGCCCTGATTGGTCGGCCGGTAATCCAGTGCCACCTCACCCTTGCAGGCTCTGGCTGTTCGGGGCCGTCAGAGACGGCCCCGAACAGCCAGTAATTCCGGGTCACCGGGTCACTGAAGACCCGATTGACCCGGAATCGCCGCAGATCGCTGGACTGAATTGTCCAGCGATCTGCGGCGATCGCCGACATGGGGGGGCATAATGACCCCCCCTGGGCGATATGCCGGGATGCCTGCTGAACGATTTCAGCAGGCATCCGGCTCCGGTCCCCAACCGGCTAGCGGTGGGGACCGGAATTCCCACGGGCGTATGGATACGCCCTGCGTCCTTAAGGACTCGGGATGCAGGGCGTATCCATACGCCCTGCGTCCTTAAGAGGTTAATAAAAAAAAAATATTTTGAAAAAATTTAATAAATACAAGCTGGGCACAGCAGCCTACACGTTTTGGACAAGCATGCCCTTAGTCATGGAATAAAAAAGCAGTAACATGTTCCTTCTTATATATCCATTTATCCAGTCACATGATATTGCTGTCTAGAAAAAGTTAAAAAATGAGACCCGGAATCTTGGAGCAGGACTTCCCATGTTTTTTCCAGAGAGTTAGTTATAGAGTATCCAATGATATGTGTGCTGCTCTACAGTGTATATTACTGACTTGTATACTAATAGAGATCAAAACTTAATAAAGTGTTCAATAGGTCACGTTTTTCCACCTTTTCTAATGTTAATACTTATCAAATAGTTATAATATAAATCTCAGAACACGATATTAAATATTTGAACAGAGACATATTAACATGTATTTAACACAAACATTCATGGGCAAGGACCCTATTATGGACAGAAAAAAATGTGGTAAATACATGTTAATATGTGTCTGTTCAAATATTTATATTTATGTTTATATAAATGATATACAGTGACCCCCCGACCTGCAATGGCCCCGACATATGATCATTTCAACATAGGATGGCCTCTCAGAGGCCATCGCATGTTGAAGGCAGCATCAACATATGATGCTTTTGTATGTCGGGGCCATCGCATAAACGGCTATCCGGCAGCGCTGACTGTTCCAGCTGCCACCGGATAGCCGTTTACGATGCCCCATGTGGTCCGCTGACGATCATTTACCTGTCCTCGGGGCTCCGGCGCGTCCTCTTCGGGATCCTCTTCATCGTCGGCGCTCTCCATTGTCGTCATCACGTCGCTGCGCACGCCGTCCCGTCATCCAATAGGAGCGGCGTGCGTAGCGACGTGATGGCGGCGATGGAGAGCGAGGATGCCGGGGAAGCAGAGGTCTTGCCCGAGCGTCGGGGACACCCCGGGGACACGGTGACAGCAATGGAAGGCGACATCCAGGGCAGCGGTGACGGTTCGGAGCGGCGGGGACAGGTGAGTACAACTTCCTCTAACAGTGGTCTACAACCTTCGGACCTCCAGATGTTGCAAAACTACAACTCCCAGCATGCCCGGACAGCCAACGGCTTTCCGGGCATGCTGGGTGTTGTAGTTTTGCAACATATTGAGGTCCACAGGTTGTAGACCACTGTCCTATACTTTACATTGCACGGATGCCTCAACATACGATGGTTTCAACAAACGATGGTCCATTTGGAACGGATTACCATCGTATGTTGAAGGACCACTGTATTTAATATCATGTATAATGAGATTTATATTATAACTATTTGATAAGTATTAACATTAGAAAAAGTGGAAAAATGTGACCTAACACTTTATTAAGTTTTGATCTTTTTAAGTATACAAGTCAGTAATATACAGAGCAGCACACATATCATTGGATACTCTAGAACTAACTCCCTGGAAAAAACATGGGAAGTCCTGCTCCAAGATTCCAGGTCTCATTTTTTAGCGTTTTCTAGACAGCAATATCATGTGACTGGATAACTGGATATACAGTATAAGAAGGAACATGTTATTGCTTTTTTATGCCATGACTAAGGACATGCTTGTCCAAAACACGTAGGCTGCTGTGCCCAACTTGTATTTTATCTCCATGCTTCAATAAAGTGGATCCTTATGCCTGCTGTTGGTACCAGACAACTCTTTTCTACTTGTATTGAAGGAGGGGAGACACTACCCCACCATCCGGGCACAACGGAGGTAGTGAGGTTTGGAGCGATCAACTACGTATGGAAAGTGTCTTAGAGCCAGTGTCCAGCACATCTGGAGGCCTCAAGCCTAAATTACAGCCACAAGTCAGTAAGTCAGGTCATCTCTGTCTGCTGTCACTATCTTCAGTCAAGTCTATTAAAGTCAGCGTGGCTGTCCTAAAGTCTTTGAAAGTCACTGCAAGTCCCAGCAAGCTGCAAGGTCCCCTGTGTTACTGGTCACCTCTCTGGGATCCTGCCCTTGCTGAAAAGACTGGACCATCTGTCTACCACAGTAAAGTTACCGTTAACCCTATCCTGGCCTTGGACTATTATTTGCCCTGCCTAAATTAGGACTAGCGGTGCTACCGTTCGGGTGGTTCTCGGTTAAAACCACGCCTTAGTGTCACAAACACGAAGGGGTTAACAACACCTGCCCCTGGGCTACAATATCTGCTCCATACACCTCACTAAAATGCGGAGCCTAATAGTTTTGTTTTGGAGGCTTAACAGTGAAAAATTGTGGCTGGAAGAAATCGTTATGATGATCCGGAGAAGAGAAGGGAACAACGCTGATTTTGGAAGACATCACTTGTGAGTTGCTGTATAAGGCAGCACTGTAATCTACATACCCACAGATAAATTGATGTTGTACATTGCGGCTGTTTATCCCCTCCCCCCCCCCCCCCCTTTTTTTCTCTCCGAGGGGTTCCCCTTCCCCAAGCTGAAAAAGGTTGGAAACCACTGCCTTACAGGAAGTAAATGGAGCAATGAAAGATTGTATAATGGTGCTACAGCGAGCTGTCTAGTCTCTATGAAGAGCTTCCCTTTTATTAGTTTACTGTTTACTCTGTTGTTATTCCTGTCTTCAACTAGATGCTGACAGATACATGGAAGCAATTGTTTTTTGGGGCATGACCATTAGAGGGACACCATATCACCCAAGGGCATAAGCTGTTGTCCATTAAAGACTACCAACCAGCAAAATGTATGGTTGAGCAGAGCCGCCCCACAAGAACTACTGACCAGTGAACATGACCATTGAGCAGAGCTTCTCTACAGGAACTACTTGGAGGGTGGAGGAGAATGACAACAAAGTGGACACTGTCAAAAAAGTCAACTGTCAGGGAAAAGACGATGTGATGCCCTTCTTTAACGGCAACTGCTCCGTCAATTTCTTGTGTCCTAAGATCTGTGTCTCCCATTGGGCACCGCCAAGCTCTCCCAATCTTTCGTTTTGCCAAGAGATTGTTGACCACTAACTCTGCTCATCCATGTTACTATAGAAGATTTCAGTACATGCCAGTATTCAGAGTTTACAAAAAAGTGCCACATAGTGTTTGTCACGATTCGGCTAGCTGGTAGTGGATCCTCTGTGTCAGCGAGGGATTGGCATGGACCGTGCCGGTGGACCGGTTCTAAGATGCTACTGGTATTCACCAGAGCCCGCCGCAAAGCGGGATGGTCTTGCTGCGGCGGTAGCAACCAGGTCGTATCCACTGGCAACGGCTCAACCTCGCTGACTGCTGAGAAGGCATGGGACAGAAGGACTAGGCAGAGGCAAGGTCAGACGTAGCAGAAGGTTGGGGCAGGCGCCAAGGTTCGTAGTCAATATGGATAGCAGGAGATCTGGAAACACAGGCTTTGGACAACACTAAACGCTTTCACTGGCACAAGGCAACAAGATCCGGCAAGTGAGCAGGTGGAAGCTAATTAGGCTAATTGGGCCAAGCACCAATCATTGGTGCACTGGCCCTTTAAATCTTAGAGAGCTGGCGCGCGCGCGCCCTAAGGAGCGGAGCCGCGCGCGCCAGGACATGACAGCCGGGGGCCGGGACAGGTAAGTGACTTGGGATGCGATTCGCGAGCGGGCGCGTCCCGCTATGCGAATCGCATCCCCGCCGGCAATGTCAGTGCAGCGCTCCCGGTCAGCGGGTCTGACCGGGGCGCTGCAGAGAGAGGAACGCCGCGAGCGCTCCGGGGAGGAGCAGGCGTAACAGCGCTCGGTGTAACAGTACCCCCCCCCTTAGGTCTCCCCCTTTTTTTGTCCGGCAATTGCTTCACCTGGGACGAGGACACTGGGAGCGATTGTAGGGTTTCCTCAAAGGCAGGCAGTACAGCAGGAGTGGGAATGGGGAGGGAGGGCAGAGGGTGAAGCTTGGCACGGGGCAGGGAGTCACCAGGACGGGGGCTATGAGGAGGCATGGCACAGTCCTGATAGGCCTTGGGGAGACCAGGCACAGGAGGAGACACTGAGGCCCGACAGACGGGACTGGGAGCAGAGGTGAGGCATTTCTTGTGGCAAGCAGAGCCCCAATTCTTGATCTCCCCGGTGGTCCAGTCAAGGGTGGGAGAATGATGCTGGAGCCATGGCAGACTGAGGAGGACTTCAGAGGTGCAGTTGGGAAGGACGAACAATTAAATCTTTTCGTGACGGGGTCCAATGCACATTAAGAGGGGTTTTGTGCGGTAACGCACGGTGCAATCCAATTTAACTCCGTTGACCGAGGAAATGTAGAGCGGCTTGACGAGACGGGTCACCGGGATGCAGAACTTATTCACCAAAGAGTCCAGAATAAAATTTCCAGAGGCACCAGAGTCCAAGCAGGCCACGGCTGAGAGGGAGGAGTTGGCAGAAGGAGAAATCCGCACGGGCACCGTGAGACATGGAGAAGCAGACTTCATACCAAGAGACGCCACACCCACGTGAGCTGGGTGCGTGCGTGCGTTTCCTAGACGTGGAGGACGAATAGGGCAATCCACCACGAAATGTTCGGTACTGTCACAGTACAGACAAAGATTTTCTTCCCTACGGCGAGTCCTCTCTTTCTGGGTCAGACGAGACCGATCCACTTGCATAGCCTCCTCCGCGGGAGGCACAGGCGTAGATTGCAAAGGATACTGTGGGAGAGGTGCCCAGAGATCAAGGTCTTTTTCCTGGCGGAGCTCCTGGTGTCTCTCAGAAAAACGCATGTCAATGCGGGTGGCCAAATGGATAAGTTCATGCAGGTTGGCAGGAATCTCTCGTGCGGCCAGCACATCCTTGATGTTACTGGATAGGCCTTTTTTAAAGGTCGCACAGAGAGCCTCGTTATTCCAAGATAATTCGGAAGCGAGAGTACGAAATTGGATGGCGTACTCGCCTATTGAAGAATTACCCTGGACCAGGTTCAGCAGGGCAGTCTCGGCAGAAGAAGCTCGGGCTGGTTCCTAGAAGACACTACGGACTTCAGCGAAGAAGGACTGGACTGTGGCTGTGGCAGGATCATTGGGGTCCCATAGCGGTGTGGCCCAAGACAAAGCCTTTCCAGATAGAAGACTCACTACGAACGCCACCTTAGACCGTTCTGAAGGAAATTGGTCCGACAACATCTCCATATGCAGGGAACATTGAGACAAAAAGCCACGGCAGAGTCTAGAGTCCCCATCAAATTTGTCCGGCAGGGACAAGCAGAGGCTAGGAGCGGCCACTCGCTGCGGAGGAGGTGCAGGAGCTGGCGGAGGAGATGGTTGCTGCTGTAGCAGTGGCAGAAGTTGCTGTAACGTGGCGGTCAGCTGCGACAGCTGCTGTCCTTGTTGGGCAATTTGCTGCGATTGCTGGGCGACCACCGTGGGTATGTCAGCGAGACTTGGCAGCGGCACCTCAGCGGGATCCATGGCCGGATCTACTGTCACGATTCGGCTAGCTGGTAGTGGATCCTCTGTGTCAGCGAGGGATTGGCGTGGACCGTGCCGGTGGACCGGTTCTAAGATGCTACTGGTATTCACCAGAGCCCGCCGCAAAGCGGGATGGTCTTGCTGCGGCGGTAGCAACCAGATGGTATCCACTGGCAACGGCTCAACCTCGCTGACTGCTGAGAAGGCGTGGGACAGAAGGACTAGGCAGAGGCAAGGTCAGACGTAGCAGAAGGTCGGGGCAGGCGGCAAGGTTCGTAGTCAATATGGATAGCAGGAGATCTGGAAACACAGGCTTTGGACAACACTAAACGCTTTTACTGGCACAAGGCAACAAGATCCGGCAAGGAAGTGCAGGGGAAGTGAGGTGATATAGCCAGGGAGCAGGTGGAAGCTAATTAGGCTAATTGGGCCAGGCACCAATCATTGGTGCACTGGCCCTTTAAATATTAGAGAGCTGGCGCGCGCGCGCCCTAAGGAGCGGAGCCGCGCGCGCCAGGACATGACAGCCGGGGGCCGGGACAGGTAAGGGACTTGGGATGCGATTCGCGAGCGGGCGCGTCCCGCTATGCGAATCGCATCCCCTCCGGCAATGTCATTGCAGCGCTCCCGGTCAGCGGGTCTGACCGGGGCGCTGCAGAGAGAGGAACGCCGCGAGCGCTCCGGGGAGGAGCAGGGACCCGGAGCCCTCGGCGTAACAGTGTTGAATGCAGATTACTGCACCTTGTGTCTTATGTAAAATCGAGAGATAGAAATAACTTTAAAAATTTAAGTGTAGAAATATGGCAACTGCTTTTCAGCATGATGCAAGGAGCAAATGGAGAAGAGCTTGTGTTGGCCCAGTATAGATGACCTATGACTGAGTATATTTATTAACCTTTTCTAGGTCATAAGGAAGTAGTTTTTTATTTCCTTGCTGCAATTCAAGAGCTATTACTTTTTTATTTTTCCATCGGCATAGCTGTATAATGGCTTGACAAGTTTTTACATGTTTACAAGTTTTAGTTTTTTAATAGTGCCATTTTTGGTATAACCTTTAAAGAGGTATTCCCATCTCAACCAACAAAGTTAAACTTGTAGGACATGTCAAGTAAAATATTTTTTCTAATAAATTCATGTAGAAAATGTGCCTTCTTCTCCTGATATTCCTGCTCCTTTCCTGCCTTTGTTGACAGGTCGTTGCCTACGTTACAACAAGGGGAGGAAAGGAGCAGGAATATCAGGAGGAGGCACATTTTTTAAATGAATATACATGCAGAAATATTAAACTTGCCATGGTCTACAAGTTTAACTATGTTGGGCTGCATTCACACCACGTTTTTATGTTACGGGTGCCAGCTGGGCTAATTTTTGACCCGTATTCGGTTTTGTGACTGGACCTAAAACCGTAGTATACTACGGCTTTAGGTCCGGTCAGGAAACCGCATACAGGTCAAAAATGAGCCGACCGGAGTCACCGTTTGACTCCGGTTGGCTCATTAAAGTAAATGGATTTCAGCGCTGGTCCGGCTGGGGTACGGGAGAGCCGGTTTGTCCCTCCCCCAGCCGTATCCGGCACCCGTAACATAAAAACGAGGTGTGAATGCAGCCTTAGCTGAGGTTGGAATACTCCTTTAACTCATGTAACTTTTATTCATTTTTTGTTAGAGAGGGATAAATAAACATCAATGTTGACATTTTTTAGTTTTAACGTTTCATACTATTCATTATAGTTCATAAAGAACAAATTTATTCTATAGGATGTTATGTTCCCCTTAATACATAATACATATTTCAACATATTATAGTTATAATATGATTTATTTATAGAGATTTTTCTTCACTGTCGATATATGCTGCTCTTAACCCCTTAAGGACTGAGCCCTTTTTCACCTTAAGGACTGAGCCCTTTTTCGCAATTCTGACCACCGTCACTTTAAGCGTTAATAACTCTAAAACACTTTTACCAAATATTCTCATTCTGATATTGTTTTTTTGTGACATATTCTACTTTATTTTGGTGGTAAATTTTCGGCATTACTTGCATCCTTTCTTGGTGAAAAATCCCAAAATTTCTGGAAAATTTAGCATTTTTCTAATTTTGAAGCTCTCTACTTGTAAGAAAAAATGGATATTCCAAAGAAATTTTATTTTTGTTCACAAATACAATATGTCCACTTTATGTTGGCATCATAAAATGGACATATTTTTACTTTTTGAAAAAATTAGAGGGCTTCAAAATAGAGCAGCAATTTTCAAAAATTTTATGAAAATTGCAAAATCTGAAGGGACAGATGTTACAGAACTACAACTACCAGCATGCCTCGCTGGTCTTGGCATGCTGAGAGTTGTAGTTTGGCAACATCTGGAGGGCTACCGTTTGGGCACCACTGTAACAGTGGTCACCAAACTGTGACCCTCCAGATGTTGCAAAACTACAACTCCCAGCATGCCCAGATAGCCTTTGGCTGTCTGGGAATGCTGGGAGTTGCAGTCCAGCCTTCCTAGTGGTTTCCACAGTAAAGATCACATTACTTTAACTTTCATTTCTCCCCCCCCACTGACGATTCCCTACCTGAGCCGTGATCTCCGCTGGGTGTCTGCGATGATCGCCGGGCCCCACGCATCTTCTCCTCAGGTACAGGACTCCATCTTCTCCCCCCATTCTGCCCGACATCCAGGAGTGGGCAGAACGGGGGGTTTCCATGGCAACCCCCTGTCCTGCGCTGCCATTGGTCAGAACTCAGTTCTGACTAATGGCAGGGGATAGGAGGAGATCGCAGCACTGCGACCTCACTCCTATCCCTTTAGGCTGATCGGGGCTGTCACTGACAACTCCGATCATCCCTATTTTCCGGGCGATCGGGTCACCAGAGACCCGATCAGCCCGGAATTGGAGAAAATCGCATGTCTGAATTGACATGCGTTTTTCTCCGATCACCGACATGGGGGGGTCTCAGGACCCCCCTCGGCGATGTGCCGGCGTGCCTGCTGAATAATTTCAGCAGGCATCCTGATCCAGTCCCCAACCGGCAAGTGGCGGAGACCGGAATTCCTACGGGCGTATTCATACGCCCTGCGTCCTTAAGGACTCGGGATGCAGGGCGTATGGATACGCCTTGTGTCCTTAACAGGTTAAAGAGACAGTGACCGAGTATTCACCAGGGGTTTGCTATAAGCCACCAAATATAATGGAAGAGGCAGAAGATCAATTACTGAAGTAAATAAACAAGGCAGCAAATCAGAATGAGGTGATAATAATGGGAGAATTTAACTATCCTGATATAAACAGGGAGACTGAGGCCTGTGAATCTCATAAAGGAAACAGGTTTCTGACTATAGCTGAAGACAATATCTGTCCCAAATGGTGCAGGGCCCGACCAGAGGGGGCGCCCTACTAGACTTAATATTAACCAACAGACCTGACAGAGTAACTAATGTGCAAGTAGAAGGATACCTAGGAAATAGTGATCATAATATAATACATTATAACTTGTTCTTCAATAAGGGAATCTCTCGAGGGGCCACAAAAACAATGAACTTTAGGAAGGCAAAGTTTGATCAACTCAGAGAAGCCTGTAACAATTTAAAATGGTATAATGTCCTCAAAAACAATAATAATGACACTAAATGGGAGAGTTTTAATGATATTTTAAATTCTCACTGTAAGAGGTAAATAACTTATGGGAGTAAAGGGGTCAGGAATAAAACAAAACCAATATGGATTAAAAAAAATGTTAAGGGGGCAATAAATGACAAAAATAAAGGATTCAAACTACTAAAACAGGATGGCAGTGAAGAAGCATTAAAAAGCTATAAAGAAAAATGTAAATTATGTAAAAAACAGATAAAAGCCGCAAAAATAGACAGAAAGACTCATTGCCAAAGAGAGTAAAACTAACCCCAAAATGTTCTTTAACTATATAAATAGCAAAAAGGTCAAGAATGAAACTGTAGGCCCTTTAAAAAATTATGAGCAAGAAATTATAGACGGGGATCAGGAAAAAGCAAATATATTAAACAAATTCTTCTCCACTGTATTCATCGAGGAAAATGAAATGCCAGGTTAAATACAGCAAGATAAGGAAAACTCCCTAGTACAGGTCACCTGTCTAACCCAGGAAGAAGTACAGTGCCGCCTACAAAAAATCTAAATAGACAAATCACCAGGTCCAGATGGTATTCACCCTCGTGTTCTAAAGGAATTAAGTAATGTAATAGACAGACTGTATTTTTAATATTCAGGGACTCTATAGTAACAGGGACTGTTCCCCAGGACTGGCGCATTGAAAATGTGGTGCCAATATTTAAAAAGGGGCAAAAAGGGGACCCCGGTAATTATAGGCCTGTTTGTTTAACCTCCGTTTTATGTAAATTGTTTGAGGGTTTTCTAAGAGATGCTATTTTGGAATATCTTGATAACAATAAATGTATAACCCCGTATCAGCATGGCTTTATGAGGGATCGGTCTTATCAAACTGACCTGATCAGCTTTTATGAGGAGGTGAGCTCCAGACTGGACCAGGGGCAATCGCTGGATGTCGTATATCTGAATTTTTCCAAAGCATTTGAGGGTGCTACATAAAAGATTGGTGCATAAAATGAGAAGGGTGGGGCTGGGGGAGAATGTGTGCAAGGTAAGTAACTGGCTCAATGATAGGAAAAAGAGGGTGGTTATTAATGGTACTTATTCTGATTGGGTGACTGTTACTAGTGGGGTACCACAGGGGTCTGTCTTGGGTCCTATTCTATTTAATATATTTATTATCCATTATGACCTTGTAGAGGGGTTGAATAGTAAAGTAGCAATCTTTGCAGATGATACTAAACTCTGTAAAGCGGTAAATACTATAGAGGACAGTGCACTGTTACAAATGGATCTGGATAGGTTGGAGGTTCTGCTGGGAAGTGGCAGATGAAATCATGGGGTGCATCAATAGGGGCATAGATGCCCACGACAAGGAAATAATTCTACCGCTGTACAAATCACTAGTCAGACCACACATAGAATACTGTGTACAGTACTGGGCACCAGTGTACAAGAAAGATGTAGTGGAGCTGGAGAGGGTTCAAAGAAGGGCAACCAGGGTAATAAAGGGAATGGGAGGACTACAGTACCCAGAAAGATTATCAGAATTGGGGTTATTTCGTTTAGAAAAAAGAAGGCTCAGGGGAGACCTAATAACTATGTATAAATATATCAGGGGCCAGTACAGAGATCTCTCCCATGATCTATTTATACCCAGGACTGTATCCATAAAAAGGGGGCATCCTCTACGTCTTGAGGAAAAAAGGTTTCTACACCAGCACAGAGGAGGGTTCTTTACTGTAAGAGCAGTGAGACTGTGGAATTCTCTGCCTGAGCAGGTGGTCATGGGGAACTCTGTAAAATAGTTCAAAAGGAGTCTGGATGCATTTTTGGAGAATAATAACATCACTGATTATGTATACTAGATTTATAGGGACAGAAGGTTTATCCAGGGATTTATTCTGACTGCCATATTTGGAGTCAGGAAGGAATTTTTACTTCTTCTGGATCAACTCAGTAGGGACTCATTAGGGTTATAGGTTGAACTTGATGGACTCTGGTCTTTTTTCAACCTTATGAATAGAGATGAGCGAATCAAAGCTGACAAATGCTAATTCGTTACGAAATTCAGCAAAATTTAGATTCACAACGAATGCGAATTTTGACGCGATTCTATCGTGCAAATCACTTCATTAAACTCCAGTTAGTGCGGTCCAGGCTCCAGGGCATCTAAAATGGCACATTCACATGTGAGGATATGGGGTAAGGAATCCTGGGAAGGCAGCCATATCATCCTTTCACTGCAGAGAGATAGGACAGATAGCGCTGCGTGTTACACAGAAAAGCTTTTTTCAGCAGCGTTTCACCTCCTAGTCACGTCAGCGTTCTGTTGGACAGAGAGCAGTGCGTTTTTCACAGAAAATAATTTTTACTGTAGTGATTAATCTCTCAGTCACTGTCTACAGCATTGTATTACAGAGAGAGGCAGAGAGCTGTTGTCACGATGCCGGCTGGCAGGTAGTGGATCCTCTGTGCCAGAGAGGGATTGGCGTGGACCGTGCTAGAGGATCGGTTCTAAGTCACTACTGGTTTTCACCAGAGCCCGCCGCAAAGCGGGATGGTCTTGCTGCGGCGGTAGTGACCAGGTCGTATCCCCTAGCAACGGCTCAACCTCTCTGGCTGCTGAAGATAGGCGCGGTACAAGGGAGTAGACAGAAGCAAGGTCGGACGTAGCAGAAGGTCGGGGCAGGCAGCAAGGATCGTAGTCAGGGGCAACGGCAGAAGGTCTGGAATCACAGGCAAGGAACACACAAGGAACGCTTTCACTGGCACTAGGGCAACAAGATCCGGCGAGGGAGTGAAGGGGAAGTGAGGTGATATAGGGAAGTGCACAGGTGTAAACATTAATTGGAACCACTGCACCAATCAGCGGTGCAGTGGCCCTTTAAATCGCAAAGACCCGGCGCGCGCGCGCCCTAGGGAGCGGGGCCGCGCGCGCCGGGACAGAACTGACGGGGAGCGAGTAAGGTACGGGAGCCGGGGTGCGCATCGCGAGCGGGCGCTACCCGCATCGCGAATCGCATCCCGGCCGGAGGTGGTAACGCAGCGCCCCGGGTCCGTGGAACCGACCGGGGCGCTGCAGTGAGGGAAGTGTAGCGAGCGCTCCGGGGAGGAGCGGGGACCCGGAGCGCTCGGCGTAACAGTACCCCCCCCCTTGGGTCTCCCCCTCTTCTTGGGGCCTGAGAACCTGAGGATCAGACTTTTGTCCAGGATATTGTCCTCAGGTTCCCAGGACCTCTCTTCTGGACCACAACCCTCCCAATCCACTAAAAAAAAAGTTCTTCCCCTGACCTTTTTAGAGGCCAAAATCTCTTTAACAGAGAAGATGTCCGAGGAGCCGGAAACAGGAGTGGGAGGAACAGATTTAGGAGAAAAACGGTTGAGGATGAGAGGTTTAAGAAGAGAGACGTGAAAGGCATTAGGGATACGAAGAGAAGGAGGAAGAAGAAGTTTGTAAGAGACAGGATTAATTTGACACAAAACTTTAAAAGGACCAAGATAGCGTGGTCCCAACTTATAGCTCGGGACACGGAAACGGACATATTTAGCGGAGAGCCATACCTTGTCTCCAGGGGAAAAAATGGGAGGAGCTCTTCTTTTCTTATCTGCGAATCTCTTCATGCGAGAAGAAGCCTGTAAGAGAGAATTTTGGGTCTCTTTCCATATGGTGGAAAGATCACGAGAAATTTCATCCACAGCGGGCAGACCAGAGGGCAAGGGGGTAGGGAGGGGGGGAAGAGGGTGACGGCCGTACACCACGAAAAACGGAGATTTGGAGGAAGATTCAGAGATTCTGAAATTATACGAGAATTCGGCCCAAGGTAGAAGATCTGCCCAGTCATCCTGGCGGGAGGAAACAAAATGTCGTAAATAGTCACCCAAGATCTGGTTAATTCTCTCTACTTGTCCATTGGATTGAGGATGGTATGCAGAAGAAAAATTTAATTTAATCTTGAGTTGTTTACAGAGAGCCCTCCAGAATTTAGACACAAATTGGACGCCTCTATCCGAGACGATCTGTGTAGGCAACCCGTGAAGACGAAAAATGTGTACAAAAAATTGTTTAGCCAACTGAGGCGCTGAAGGAAGACCAGGAAGAGGGATGAAATGTGCCATTTTGGAGAATCGATCAACGACCACCCAAATAACAGTGTTGCCATGGGATGGGGGTAAGTCAGTAATAAAATCCATACCAATCAGAGACCAAGGTTGTTCGGGGACAGGTAGAGGATGAAGAAAACCAGCGGGCTTCTGGCGAGGAGTCTTATCCCGGGCACAGATAGTGCAGGCTCGCACAAAGTCCACCACATCAGTCTCTAGAGTCGGCCACCAATAGAAGCGAGAGATGAGTTGCACAGATTTCTTGATGCCCGCATGACCTGCGAGATGGGAGGAGTGACCCCATTTGAGGATCCCAAGGCGTTGGCGTGGAGAAACAAAGGTCTTTCCTGGAGGAGTTTGCCTGATGGAGGCTGGAGAAGTGGAAATCAGGCAGTCAGGAGGAATGATGTGTTGAGGAGAGAGTTCAATTTCAGAGGCATCTGAGGAACGAGAGAGAGCATCGGCCCTAATGTTTTTATCAGCAGGCCGAAAGTGAATTTCAAAATTAAATCGGGCAAAGAACAGAGACCACCTGGCCTGACGAGGATTCAGCCGTTGGGCAGACTGGAGGTAGGAGAGGTTCTTGTGATCGGTGTAAATAATAACTGGAAATCTTGATCCCTCCAGCAGATGCCTCCATTCCTCAAGTGCTAATTTAATGGCTAGAAGCTCTCGATCCCCGATGGAGTAGTTCCTCTCCGCCGGAGAGAAGGTCCTGGAAAAAAAACCACAAGTAACAGCATGCCCGGAAGAGTTTTTTTGTAGAAGGACAGCTCCAGCTCCCACTGAGGAGGCATCAACCTCCAATAGGAAGGGTTTAGATGGGTCAGGTCTGGAGAGCACGGGAGCCGAAGAAAAGGCAGACTTGAGTCGTTTAAAGGCGTCTTCCGCTTGAGGAGGCCAAGACTTGGGATCGGCATTTTTTTTTGTTAAAGCCACAATAGGAGCCACAATGGTAGAAAAATGTGGAATAAATTGCCTGTAATAATTGGCGAACCCCAAAAAACGTTGGATGGCACGGAGTCCGGAGGGGCGTGGCCAATCTAAGACGGCAGAGAGTTTATCTGGGTCCATTTGTAGTCCCTGGCCAGAGACCAAGTATCCTAGAAAAGGAAGAGATTGGCATTCAAACAGACATTTCTCTATTTTGGCATAGAGTTGATTATCACGAAGTCTCTGAAGAACCATACGGACATGCTGGCGGTGTTCTTCAAGATTGGCAGAAAAGATCAGGATATCGTCCAGATATACAACAACACAGGAGTATAGTAGATCACGAAAAATTTCATTAACAAAGTCTTGGAAGACGGCAGGGGCGTTGCATAGACCAAAGGGCATGACCAGATACTCAAAGTGTCCATCTCTGGTGTTAAATGCCGTTTTCCATTCATCCCCCTCTCTGATGCGGATGAGATTATAAGCACCTCTTAAGTCCAGTTTGGTAAAAATATGGGCACCTTGGAGACGATCAAAGAGTTCAGAGATGAGGGGTAGGGGGTAGCGGTTCTTAACCGTGATTTTATTAAGACCGCGGTAGTCAATGCAAGGACGTAGAGAGCCATCTTTTTTGGACACAAAGAAAAATCCGGCTCCGGCAGGAGAGGAGGATTTACGGATAAAGCCCTTTTTTAAATTTTCTTGGACGTATTCAGACATGGCAAGAGTCTCTGGGACGGACAGAGGATAGATTCTGCCCCGGGGTGGAGTAGTGCCCGGGAGGAGGTCAATGGGACAATCATAAGGCCTGTGAGGAGGTAGAGTCTCAGCTTGTTTTTTGCAAAAAACGTCCGCAAAGTCCATATAGGCCTTAGGGAGACCGGTTACATGAGGAAGCACAGGGACACGGCAAGGTTTACTGGGAACCGGTTTTAAGCAGTCCTTGGAACAAGAGGGGCCCCAACTCTTGATCTCCCCAGTGGACCAATCCAGGATTGGGGAATGGAGTTGAAGCCAGGGAAGTCCAAGAAGGATTTCAGAAGTGCAATTGGGGAGGACCAACAGTTCAATCCTCTCGTGATGAGATCCGATGCACATTAGAAGGGGCTCCGTGCGGAAACGTATAGTACAGTCCAATCTTTCATTGTTTACACAATTGATGTAGAGGGGTCTGGCGAGACTGGTCACCGGGATGTTGAACCTGTTGACGAGAGAGGCTAAGATGAAATTTCCTGCAGATCCAGAGTCCAAGAAGGCCACAGCAGAGAAGGAGAAGGCAGAGGCAGACATCCGCACAGGCACAGTAAGACGTGGAGAAGCAGAGTAGACATCAAGGACTGTCTCACCTTTGTGCGGAGTCAGCGGACGTCTTTCCAGGCGGGGAGGACGGATAGGACAATCCTTCAGGAAGTGTTCGGTACTAGCACAGTACAGGCAGAGATTCTCCATGCGGCGTCGTGTCCTCTCTTGGGGTGTCAGGCGAGACCGGTCGACCTGCATAGCCTCCACGGCGGGAGGCACAGGAACAGATTGCAGGGGACCAGAGGAGAGAGGAGCCGGGGAGAAGAAACGCCTCGTGCGAACAGAGTCCATATCCTGGCGGAGCTCCTGACGCCGTTCGGAAAAACGCATGTCAATGCGAGTGGCAAGATGGATGAGTTCATGTAGGTTAGCAGGGATTTCTCGTGCGGCCAGAACATCTTTAATGTTGCTGGATAGGCCTTTTTTAAAGGTCGCGCAGAGTGCCTCATTATTCCAGGATAATTCTGAAGCAAGGGTACGGAACTGTACGGCATACTCGCCAACGGAAGAATTACCCTGGACCAGGTTCAACAGGGCAGTCTCAGCAGAAGAGGCTCGGGCAGGTTCCTCAAAGACACTTCGAATTTCCGAGAAGAAGGAGTGTACAGAGGCAGTGACGGGGTCATTGCGGTCCCAGAGCGGTGTGGCCCAAGCCAGGGCTTTTCCAGACAGCAGGCTGACTACGAAAGCCACCTTAGACCTTTCAGTGGGGAACTGGTCCGACATCATCTCCAAGTGTAATGAACATTGGGAAAGAAAGCCACGGCAAAACTTAGAGTCCCCATCAAATTTATCCGGCAAGGATAGTCGTATTCCAGAAGCGGCCACTCGCTGCGGAGGAGGTACAGGAGCTGGCGGAGGAGATGATTGCTGGAGCTGTGGTAGTAACTGTTGTAGCATAACAGTCAGTTGAGACAGCTGTTGGCCTTGTTGCGCAATCTGTTGTGACTGCTGGGCGACCACCGTGGTGAGGTCAGCGACAACTGGCAGAGGAACTTCAGCGGGATCCATGGCCGGATCTACTGTCACGATGCCGGCTGGCAGGTAGTGGATCCTCTGTGCCAGAGAGGGATTGGCGTGGACCGTGCTAGAGGATCGGTTCTAAGTCACTACTGGTTTTCACCAGAGCCCGCCGCAAAGCGGGATGGTCTTGCTGCGGCGGTAGTGACCAGGTCGTATCCCCTAGCAACGGCTCAACCTCTCTGGCTGCTGAAGATAGGCGCGGTACAAGGGAGTAGACAGAAGCAAGGTCGGACGTAGCAGAAGGTCGGGGCAGGCAGCAAGGATCGTAGTCAGGGGCAACGGCAGAAGGTCTGGAATCACAGGCAAGGAACACACAAGGAACGCTTTCACTGGCACTAGGGCAACAAGATCCGGCGAGGGAGTGAAGGGGAAGTGAGGTGATATAGGGAAGTGCACAGGTGTAAACATTAATTGGAACCACTGCACCAATCAGCGGTGCAGTGGCCCTTTAAATCGCAAAGACCCGGCGCGCGCGCGCCCTAGGGAGCGGGGCCGCGCGCGCCGGGACAGAACTGACGGGGAGCGAGTAAGGTACGGGAGCCGGGGTGCGCATCGCGAGCGGGCGCTACCCGCATCGCGAATCGCATCCCGGCCGGAGGTGGTAACGCAGCGCCCCGGGTCCGTGGAACCGACCGGGGCGCTGCAGTGAGGGAAGTGTAGCGAGCGCTCCGGGGAGGAGCGGGGACCCGGAGCGCTCGGCGTAACAGCTGTGTTTTGCCTCATACGTTTGAACAAGCTGGCTCAGCTGGAGAAGAGTTAGCAGAGGAGGGAGGAATACGTTTTTAGGGCAACTCGGTGTCTTTGTTTCACAACAAATGGTCTGCTGGTTATACTACCCTGAAGTCCATTCCTAATAGTCTTTGAGAGAGAGAGTGCAATTTTGGGTTTAGTACACAGCGACTGTGTACTGCAGCACTGTTGTGTACTGCTGGTGTTGTTCACAAATACTTATTTAAGCGTACTGTAGTGCATTTATCTGCCCTCATAAGTGCATACCACATACCTACATCTAAGTAGTGTACTATTTTGTACCTGTTAATCTGTCAAGGGCCTAGATAAAAGTATTCACAGGCTGGTGTTGTACTCAAATACTTCTTTAACCTGTTGGGGACCACAGGTGTATGGGTACTTAAGGACCAAGGGCGTACCTGTACGCCCATGGGAATTTCAATCCCCCCCACTAGCCGGAAGGGGATCAGACTGGGATGCCTGCTGAAATCATTCAGCAGGCATCCCGTGCAAATGAGGCTGACAGGAGGCAGGCGGCAGGCAAGTGACGGAGGTGTCAGATGCAGCTGCGAAGATCGCCGTAAAGTGATCTTCACAGCTGTATCTAGGAGTTTCAAAACTACAAGTCCCAGCATGTCCAGACAGTCCAGGCATGCTGGGAGTTGTAGTTCTGTAACATCTGGCCCTTCAGATGAGCATACCTACATCTAAGTAGTGTACTATTTTGTACCTGTTAATCTGTCAAGGGCCTAGATACTGTGAAAGTCCAGGAAAAAGTACTCACTGGCTGGTGTTGTACTCAAATACTTTTTTAACCCCATAAGGACCAGGAGTTTTTCCGTTTTTGCCCTTTCATTTTTACCTTTAAAAAATCATAACTCTTTCAATTTTGCACCTAAAAATCCATATGATGGATTATCTTTTGTGCCACCAATTCTACTTTGTAATGACATCAGTCATTTTAAAAATCATTGTGCGACAAAATTGAAGAAAAAACACCATTTTGTAACTTTTGGGGGCTCCCGTTTCTACGCAGTACATTTTTTGGTAAAAATGACACCTTCTCTTTATTCTGTAGGTCCAAACGATTAAAATTATACTCTACTTATATAGGTATGATTTTGTCGTACTTCTGGAAAAAATGATAACTACATGCAGGAAAATGTATACCTTTAAATTGTCATTTTCTGAACCCTATAACTTTTTTATTTTTCCGCGTACGGGGTGGTATTTTTTGCACCGTGATCTCAAGGTTTTAGTGTTATCATCTTTGTATTGATCGGACTTTTTGATCGCTTTTTATTCATTTTTTCTTGATATAAAAAGTGACAAAAAATACGCTATTTTGGAATTTTTTACGCGTACGCCATTGACCGTGCGGTTTAATTAATTATATATTTTTATAATTCGGACATTTCTTCACGCGATGATACCACATATGTTTATTTTTATTTAGGGTTTTTTTTTAAATGGGAAAAGTGGGGTGATTCAAACTTTTGTGAGGGAAGGGGTTAAATGATCTTTATGAACTTTTTTTTTTCCACTTTTTTTTGCAGTGTTATAGCTCCCATAGGGGTTATAACACTGCACCCACTGATCTTTTACATTGATCATCAATGGTTTCTCATAGGAAACCATTGATCGATGATTCAGCCGCTTGACTGCTCATGCTTGGATCTAAGGCACTGAGCAGTCATTCGGGGATCGGACACCAGGAGGCAGGTAAGTGGACCCTCCTTGTGTCCTACAGCTGTTCGGGATACCGCAATTTCACAGCGGCGGTCCCGGACAGCCTTTTGAGCTAGCCAGAGGTAGCTTAGTTTCCCTTTAGACGTAGCAATCCACTTTGAGCGCCACGTCTAAAGGGTTAATAGTATGCGGCGCCGTGATCATTAGCCACGGGTCCCGGTCGTTGTTAGAGGCCAGGCCCGACCCGCTATGAAAGGGAAAGGACCCAGGACATACAGGTACGCTCTTGGTTCTTAACAGGTTTAGCATACTATAGCGTATTTTTCTGCCCTCATAAGTTCATACCCCATACCTACATCTAAGTAGTGTACTACTAGATACTGTGAAAGTCCAACCAAAAGTACACACCTGCTGCTTTTCCAGACAAATACTGTTAAGGGTGGTGGTGCGCATTCTACTGCCCTCATAAGTGCATACTGATTTGTTCCTGATAAAGTCTTAAGGGCCTAGTTACTGTAAAAGGCCAGCCAAAAGTACACAATTGCTGCTGTTCTAGACAAATACTGTTTACAGCGTAGTGAAGCGTATTGTACTCCCCTCATACACGCACTAAGTATGTCAGGCAGAGAAGTGCCAGGATGTGCACAGAGGAGTGGCAGAGGCCTAAATTCATCAGGCACAGGCAGAGGTTGCAGCAGAGTAGGGGCGTGTGGCAGCAAGAGACGCAGTGAGAGGTCTGAGCTCCCGCTGTCAGCTAGCAGTTGTGTCTCGACCAGCAACCCAGCAGCCATGATTGATTGGTTAACTTGGTCATCCACTTCATCGCAAGTGACATCCGACACCTCCAGTCAACAGTCGGTGGGTTCCTCAGACTCCAACCTCAGTTGGCATGGCCCTCATGCTGCTACTGCCACCTCCAGGCTCTGTCATTGTGCCGCCATATCGTCTCCTCATGCTGATGCTGCCATCTCCAGGCTCTCTCATTGTGCTGCTATATGGTCCCCTCATGCTGATGCTGCCACCTCCAGGCTCTCTCATTGTGCTGCTATATGGTCTCCTCATGCTGATGCTGCCACCTCCAGGCTCTGTCATTGTGCTGCCATATGGTCTCCTCATGCTGATCCTACCACCTCCAGGCTCTGTCATTGTGCTGCCATATGGTCTCCTCATGCTGATGCTACCACCTCCAGGCTCTGTCATTGTGCTGCCATATGGTCTCCTCATGCTGATGCTACCACCTCCAGGCTCTCTCATTGTGCTGCCATGGTTACTGCAAAACATTATTAAGGTGCTGGTCCCCAGTTACAGAAATTCCTCTGGATTAGACCACAAGTAAGTGTTGAGGATATGCATTAGCTAAAACGTAACTTTTCTTAGGATAAAATATATGGAGCCAAATTTTTTTTTTAATCTAACAAAAGGAAAGGTGGAAGGAAACAACGTATGGTCCATTGTAACAGGTGGGGTTAAAACTTCCCCTGTAAGGCCCTACTCTCGCCCTATTCCCTTCTTGGCAAGTGTTACTTGTCCTAAAATGGGCAGCCCCACACAGTAACCTCTCCCTATTTCCAACTAAAAACCCTGGGAAATGGCAGTGTTTTTAGGTGGAAATAGGGAGAGGTTACTGTGTGGGACCGCCCTTTATAGGACGAGTAACGCTTGCCAATAAGGGAATTAATAGTGCGAGAGTAGGGCCTTAAAGGGGAAGGTTTTTCCCTCCACCAGTTACAATGGACCATACATTGTTCCCTTCCACCTTTTAGAGGTCTTTGCATCGCATCAATACTTAGTGGTGTAGGTGGCACATGGTGTTTTTTGACAATAAATAATAAGATGGGCACCACCCAATTCACCACAACTGGGTGCAAACTAGCTGACAAAACACATATGGAAAACAACTACAAGAGGAAAAGCTGGCAACCAAGAATGCACACCAAATATGATTTATGTAAAACCAAGCATATATATATATATATATATATATATATATCTTTATTCACAATTCTGAACACACAAAAAAATTGTACACAGACATTTAAAACCATTTAAAATATAATATATACTGGACGGAGGAATATAATCCTACGACGCCCACCCCATGCTCGGTATAATAACCCACAGCAAAAGATGAGGTTGTCCCGGCCAAGATACAGTAAAGATATAGTGACCAGAGGCACTTCAGTGACCTAAGTTCAGGTAACAGTATAATAGCAATTCTAAAAGCTTGCATGTGCCAACTGCTCACACACAATGTTGACAACTTGCTTTATGGATAACAAATCATTTATGTCAAAGTATGCAAACATGTAAGTAGCAATAAACACCCATCAATAAATACCAATAAATGATATCACATAAAGTGCTAGTGCTGCAGCCATGAAAAGTGCATATAGTGTAGAAGCTGCCTCTGTCTCTCAAGTTGTCTCTCAAGTGGTTGCCGGGACTTCCTCGTCCAAACATGGGGACAGACTCCTGAGGAAGCCTCTGTTGCTAGAGGCGGAACGTGTGGGGTCTGCTGTCCCCATGTTTGGATGAGGAAGTCCTGTATGACAGTATTATTTCACTAACACAGCACACTCCTTATGCATGACAAGGCAAAGTGTTCTACATCCCTATTGAGCCTCTCTGTAGGCCAGAAATAGCCATTTTAAATTTTTCAGAAATTTGCTCATCTCTTCTTAAGAACTATGTTACTAATTTGCTCTTAAAAGTGTAACATTTAACTCTGTGCCAAAAAGACTGTGTTTAGCTCAGATTTGCACAGAAGGTTCAGTAAAGTTGTCAAGTTGTTTTCATGTTATCCAAGTGTCTGGAGTTGTCATTTCTATACTTCAAACTACAGGAACAACTTATTTGACAAAAGAATTGTTAGACTCACAGGGGATCTCAGGTAAACTATGCCATTTTATGGTTTGGAGGCTGACGAGGCCACTCCAGGACCTTAATGTTTTCTTCTTGAGCCAATCCTTTGTTGCCTTAGTTGTGTGTTTTGGGTCATTACCATGATGGAATGCACATCCACAATCCATTATTAACCCAGTTCCAATGCCATGGTTGAGGGAAGGAAGTTCTTAGGTTGGATGCAAGGCTGGTGCTAGGATTTTTGCCACCCTTGTTAAAAGCTAATTTTGCTGCCCCCTTGACTTCTCCCATTGACACGCCTCACATTACTACTAGGGTGACACACTGTAACAAACCTCCTCTACATGTAATCGCCTTACTTCTGGGGGTGACACACTGTAACAAACCCCTTCCTCATGTTATCTCCTTACTACTTGGGTGACACACTGTAACAAACTCCCTCCTCATGTAATCTACTTACTACTGGGGGGACACACTGTAACAAACCTCCTCCTCATGTAATCTCCTTACTACTGGGGTGACACACTGTAACAAACCCCCTCCTCATGTAATCTCCTTACTACTGGGGTGACACACTGTAACAAACCTCCTCCTCATGTAATCTCCTTACTATTGGGGTGACACACTGTAACAAACCCCCTCCCCATGTAATGCCCTTACTACTGGGGTGACACACTGTAACAAACCTCCTCCTCATGTAATCTCCTTACTATTGGGGTGACACACTGTAACAAACCCCCTCCCCATGTAATCCCCTTACTACTGGGGTGACAGCTTATCGGCTGTCAGAACCTGGAGAATCTTTCTTGCGGAGGGCAGGACAGTGCCCCGGTTAAGAGGGCACTCTAGGTGGCTGCTTATTTTGCCTGTAGGTGGAGTCGGACTGTTTGGATGGTACATGGCAACATCCATCGATCCTTTGATGCAGTGAAATTTTCCTGTCACCTTTGAAGAAAAACACTCCCAGAGCATAATGTTTCCATCTCCATGTTGGATGATGGGGATGGTGTTCTTGAAGCCATAGGAAGCTTTCTTCCTACTCCAAACAGGGCAAGTTTATGTCAAAGAGCTTGATTTTGGTCTCATCTGACCACAATACTTTGACCCAGATGTTTATTTTCAGACTTCAGATGGGCCTGTACATGTGCTTTCTTGAGCAGGAGTCCTTCGAATGTAGTGTGTTACCAATTATTTTCTTAGTGACTATGGTCCCAGCTGCCTTGAGATCAGGGCCGGTTTTAGACTAAGTGTGGCCCTGGGCAAAAATAAAAAATGAGGCCCCCCAGATTGCGTGACCAAAGATCACCATGTTGCGCTCCCTGAATTGTGCTGGATCTCAGCTTATGTGAGTAAATGAGATTGAGCTGCAAACCACAAGTGGCTGTGACTACAACATGAGAAACGTAATAATTCCATCAAGGATGAATTTGTGGCTGCGGTAATTTGGGGGTCGCAACGTTACCCCATTTACTGCAACTCCGCTCAGCTCCCCCCTCTGCAAGAACGAAGTGCACAGACAGATGTGGAGCAACAGCAACTTTTAAGGACACACGTAGAAAAATCCAGCGCAAAACGGCATAAAAAAATGGTTACAGGTATGGTTAGAGGAAACCACAGGGTCACAGAAAGCCATACATTTTATGATGCTGTTTTAAAGGTTTAATAAACCACCTGAAGAGCAAGAACTGATTTGCGCTGGATTTCTCTACGTGTGTCTACATTTACTTACATTAGCTGAGATTCAGCACGAATCAAGAACAACATGGCGATCTTTGACTGTGCGACCCATTTTTGCCATGTAGCCTTAACCTAATACTGTCACCTTGTTCTTTATACAGTAATAATCACGACACACAGATAAACAGTGATCTTCTCAAGGCTGTGTCCTTCAGTCATAGTGCCCACATATACTATGAGGCTATGTTCATATGACAGAATGTCTGCAAACTGCGGGGCACTGGCATAATATTTTGACGCTAAGACCGCACAGGAATGCGCTGTCTCATAGATGGCTATGCATTCTGTGCGGACTCCGCACAAAAAATTAACATGTTCATTCTTTGAGCGGACACAGAAAATTTAATTTTCTGGCACAGAAATTCCACCGTGTGCACAGAGCAGCAGAATCCTGTTAAATTTAAATCGGACTCTGCTGCAGTAGAATTTCCGTGCTGAATTTCAATGCAGAATCCGGCACGGAAATTCTGATGAGTGAACATGGCCTAACAGTGATCTTCTCAGTGCTGCCTATCAGTAATAGCGCCCACATATACTATAACAGTGATCTTCTCAGTGCTGTCTATCAGTAATAGCGCTCACATATACTATAACAGTGATCTTCTCAGTGCTGTCTATCAGTAATAGCACCCACATATACTATAACAATGATCTTCTCAGTGGTGCCTATCAGTAATAGCGCCCACATATAATATAACAGTGATCTTCTCAGTGCTGCCTATCAGTAATATCACCCACATATACTATAACAGTGATCTTCTCAGTGCTGTCTATCAGTAATATCACCCACATATACTGTAAGAGGGATCTTCTCAGTGCAGCCTGTCAGTAATAGCGCCCACATATACTATAACAGTGATCTTCTCAGTGCTGCCTGTCAGTAATAGCGCTCACATATACTATAACAGTGATATTCTCAGTGCTGTCTATCAGTAATAGCGCCCACATATACTATAACAGTGATCTTCTCAGTGCTGCCTATCAGTAATATCGCCCACATATACTATAACAGTGACCTTCTCAGTGCTGCCTATCTGTAATAGCGCTCACATATACTATAATAGTGATCTTCTCAGTGCTGCCTGTAAGTAATAGCTCCCACATATACTATAACAGTGATCTTCTCAGTGCTGCCTGTCAGTAATAGCGCTCACATATACTATAACAGTGATCTTCTCAGTAGTGCCTATCACTAATATCACCCACATATACTATAACAGTGATCTTCTCAGTGCAGCCTGTCAGTAATAGCGCCCACATATACTATAACAGTGATCTTCTCAGTGCTGCCTGTCAGTAATAGCGCTCACATATACTATAACAGTGATATTCTCAGTGCTGCCTATCAGTAATAGTGCCCACATATACTATAACAGTGATCTTCTCAGTGCTGCCTGTCAGTAATAGCGCCCACATATACTATAACAGTGATCTTCTCAGTGCTGTCTATCAGTAATAGCACCCACATATACTATAACAGTGATCTTCTCAGTGCTGCCTGACAGTAATAGCGCTCACATATACTATAATAGTGATCTTCTCAGTGCTGCCTATCAGTAATAGCGCCCACATATACTATAACAGTGATCTTCTCAGTGCTGCCTATCAGTAATATCACCCACATATACTATAACAGTGATCTTCTCAGTGCAGCCTGTCAGTAATAGCGCCCACATATACTATAACAGTGATCTTCTCAGTGCTGCCTGTCAGTAACAGCGCTCACATATACTATAACAGTGATATTCTCAGTGCTGCCTATCAGTAATAGCGCCCACATATACTATAACAGTGATCTTCTCAGTGCTGCCTATCAGTAAAATCGCCCACATATACTATAACAGTGACCTTCTCAGTGCTGCCTATCTGTAATAGCGCTCACATATACTATAATAGTGATCTTCTCAGTGCTGCCTGTCAGTAATAGCTCCCACATATACTATAACAGTGATCTTCTCAGTGCTGCCTGTCAATAATAGTGCCCCTATATACTATAACAGTGATCTTCTCAGTGCTGCCTGTCAGTAATAGCGCTCACATATACTATAACAGTGATCTTCTCAGTGCTGCCTGTCAGTAATAGTGCCCACATATACTATAACAGTGATCTTCTCAGTGCTGCCTATCAGTAATAGTGCTCACATATACTATAACAGTGATCCTCTCAGTGCTGCCTATCAGTAATAGTGCCCACATATACTATGACAGTGATCTTCTCAGTGCTGCCTGTCAGTAATAGCTCCCACATATACTATAACAGTGATCTTCTCAGTGCTGCCTGTCAGTAATAGTGCCCACATATACTATAACAGTGATCTTCTCAGTGCTGCCTGTCAGTAATATCACCCACATATACTATAACAGTGATCTTCTCAGTGCTGCCTATCAGTAATAGTGCTCACATATACTATAACAGTGATCTTCTCAGTGCTGCCTATCAGTAATAGCGCTCACATATACTATAACAGTGATCTTCTCAGTGGTGCCTATCAGTAATAGCGCTCACATATACTATAATAGTGATCTTCTCAGTGCTGCCTATCTATAATAGCGCCCACATATACTATAACAGTGATCTTCTCAGTGCTGTCTATCAGTAATAGCGCCCACATATAGTATAACAGTGATCTTCTCAGTGCTGTCTATCAGTAATAGCGCCCACATATACTATAATAGTGATCTTCTCAGTGCTGCCTATCTATAATAGAACCCACATATACTATAATAGTGATCTTCTCAGTGCTGTCTATCAGTAATAGCGCCCACATATACTGTAACAGTGATCTTCTCAGTGCTGTCTATCAGTAATAGCGCCCACATATACTATAACAGTGATCTTCTCAGTGCTGTCTGTCAGTAATATCACCCACATATACTATAACAGTGATCTTCTCAGTGCTGCCTATCAGTAATATCACCCACATATACTATAACAGTGATCTTCTCAGTGCAGCCTGTCAGTAATAGCGCCCACATATACTATAACGGTGATCTTCTCAGTGCTGCCTGTCAGTAATAGCGCTCACATATACTATAACAGTGATATTCTCAGTGCTGCCTATCAGTAATAGCGCCCACATATACTATAACAGTGATCTTCTCAGTGCTGCCTATCAGTAATATCGCCCACATATACTATAACAGTGACCTTCTCAGTGCTGCCTATCTGTAATAGCGCTCACATATACTATAATAGTGATCTTCTCAGTGCTGCCTGTCAGTAATAGCTCCCACATATAATATAACAGTGATCTTCTCAGTAGTGCCTATCAGTAATATCACCCACATATACTATAATAGTGATCTTCTCAGTGCTGCCTGTCAGTAATAGCTCCCACATATACTATAATAGTGATCTTCTCAGTGCTGCCTGTCAGTAATAGTGCCCAAATATACTATAACAGTGATCTTCTCAGTGCTGCCTGTCAGTAATAGCGCTCACATATACTATAAGGCTGGGTCCACACTACGTTTTGTCCCATACGGGAGCGCATACGGCAGGGGGGAGCTAAAAGCTCGCGCTCCCGTATGTGACCGTATGCGCTCCCGTATGCCATTCATTTCAATGAGCCGACCGGAGTGAAACGTTCGGTCCGGTCGGCTCATTTTTGCGCCGTATGCGCTTTTACAACCGGACCTAAAACTGTGATCAACCACGGTTTTAGGTCCGGTTGTAAAAGCGCATACGGCGCAAAAATGAGCCGACCGGACCGAACGTTTCACTCCGGCCGGCTCATTGAAATGAATGGCATACGGGAGCGCATACGGTCACATACGGGAGCGCGAGCTTTTAGCTCCCCCCTGCCGTATGCGCTCCCGTATGGGACAAAACGTAGTGTGGACCCAGCCTAACAGTGATCTTCTCAGTGGTGCCTATCAGTAATATCACCCACATATACTATAACAGTGATCTTCTCAGTGCAGCCTGTCAGTAATAGCGCCCACATATACTATAACAGTGATCTTCTCAGTGCTGCCTGTCAGTAATAGCGCTCACATATACTATAACAGTGATATTCTCAGTGCTGCCTATCAGTAATAGCGCCCACATATAGTATAACAGTGATCTTCTCATTGCTGCCTATCAGTAATTACGCCCACATATAGTATAACAGTGATCTTCTCAGTGCTGCCTATCAGTAATAGTGCCCACATATACTATAACAGTGATCTTCTCAGTGCTGCCTGTCAGTAATAGCGCCCACATATACTATAACAGTGATCTTCTCAGTGCTGTCTATCAGTAATAGCGCCCACATATACTATAACAGTGATCTTCTCAGTGCTGCTTGACAGTAATAGCGCTCACATATACTATAATAGTGATCTTCTCAGTGCTGCCTATCAGTAATAGCGCCCACCTATACTATAACAGTGATCTTCTCAGTGCTGCCTATCAGTAATATCACCCACATATACTATAACAGTGATCTTCTCAGTGCAGCCTGTCAGTAATAGTGCCCACATATACTATAACAGTGATCTTCTCAGTGCTGCCTATCAGTAATAGCGCCCACATATACTATAACAGTGATCTTCTCAGTGCTGCCTATCAGTAATAGAGCCCACATATATTATAACAGTGATTGTCTAAGTGCTGCCTGTCAGTAACAGCGCTCACATATACTATAACAGTGATATTCTCAGTGCTGCCTATCAGTAATAGCGCCCACATATACTATAACAGTGATCTTCTCAGTGCTGCCTATCAGTAATATCGCCCACATATACTATAACAGTGACCTTCTCAGTGCTGCCTATCTGTAATAGCGCTCACATATACTATAATAGTGATCTTCTCAGTGCTGCCTGTCAGTAATAGCTCCCACATATACTATAACAGTGATCTTCTCAGTGCTGCCTGTCAATAATAGTGCCCACATATAATATAACAGTGATCTTCTCAGTGCTGCCTGTCAGTAATGGCGCTCACATATACTATAACAGTGATCTTCTCAGTGCTGCCTGTCAGTAATAGTGCCCACATATACTATAACAGTGATCTTCTCAGTGCTGCCTGTCAGTAATAGCGCTCACATATACTATAACAGTGATCTTCTCAGTGGTGCCTATCAGTAATATCACCCACATATACTATAACAGTGATCTTCTCAGTGCAGCCTGTCAGTAATAGCGCCCACATATACTATAACAGTGATCTTCTCAATGCTGCCTGTCAGTAAGAGCGCTCACATATACTATAACAGTGATATTCTCAGTGCTGCCTATCAGTAATAGCGCCCACATATAGTATAACAGTGATCTTCTCAGTGCTGCCTATCAGTAATAGTGCCCACATATACTATAACAGTGATCTTCTCAGTGCTGCCTGTCAGTAATAGCTCCCACATATACTATAACAGTGATCTTCTCAATGCTGCCTGTCAGTAATAGTGCCCACATATACTATAACAGTGATCTTCTCAGTGCTGCCTGTCAGTAATATCACCCACATATACTATAACAGTGATCTTCTCAGTGCTGCCTATCAGTAATAGTGCTCACATATACTATAACAGTGATCTTCTCAGTGCTGCCTATCAGTAATAGCACTCATATATACTATAACAGTGATCTTCTCAGTGCTGTCTATCAGTAATAGCGCCCACATATACTATAACAGTGATCTTCTCAGTGCTGTCTATCAGTAATAGCGCCCACATATACTATAACAGTGATCTTCTCAGTGCTGCCTGACAGTAATAGCGCTCACATATACTATAATAGTGATCTTCTCAGTGCTGCCTATCCGTAATAGCGCCCACATATACTATAACAGTGATCTTCTCAGTGCTGCCTATCAGTAATATCACCCACATATACTATAACAGTGATCTTCTCAGTGCAGCCTGTGAATAATAGTGCCCACATATACTATAACAGTGATCTTCTCAGTGCTGCCTATCAGTAATAGCGCCCACATATATTATAACAGTGATCTTCTCAGTGCTGCCTGTCAGTAACAGCGCTCACATATACTATAACAGTGATATTCTCAGTGCTGCCTATCAGTAATAGCGCCCACATATACTATAACAGTGATCTTCTCAGTGCTGCCTATCAGTAATATCGCCCACATATACTATAACAGTGACCTTCTCAGTGCTGCCTATCTGTAATAGCGCTCACATATACTATAATAGTGATCTTCTCAGTGCTGCCTGTCAGTAATAGCTCCCACATATACTATAACAATGATCTTCTCAGTGCTGCCTGTCAATAATAGTGCAAACATATACTATAACAGTGATCTTCTCAGTGCTGCCTGTCAGTAATAGTGCTCACATATACTATAACAGTGATCTTCTCAGTGCTGCCTGTCAGTAATAGTGCCCACATATACTATAACAGTGATCTTCTCAGTGCTGCCTATCAGTAATAGTCCTCACATATACTATAACAGTGATCTTCTCAGTGCTGCCTATCAGTAATATTGCCCACATATACTATAACAGTGATCTTCTCAGTGCAGCCTGTCAGTAATAGCTCCCACATATACTATAACAGTGATCTTCTCAGTGCTGCCTGTCAGTAATAGTGCCCACATATACTATAACAGTGATCTTCTCAGTGCTGCCTGTCAGTAATAGTGCCCACATATACTATAACAGTAATCTTCTCAGTGCTGCCTGTCGGTAATAGCGCTCACATATACTATAACAGTGATCTTCTCAGTGCTGCCTGTCAGTAATAGTGCCCACATATACTATAACAGTGATCTTTTCAGTGCTGCCTGTCAGTAATAGCGCTCACATATACTATAACAGTGATCTTCTCAGTGGTGCCTATCAGTAATATCACCCACATATACTATAACAGTGATCTTCTCAGTGCAGCCTGTCAGTAATAGCACCCGCATATACTATAACAGTGATCTTCTCAGTGCTGCCTATCAGTAATAGTGCCCGCATATACTATAACAGTGATCTTCTCAGTGCTGCCTGTCAGTAATAGCGCTCACATATACTATAACAGTGATATTCTCAGTGCTGCCTATCAGTAATAGCGCCCACATATAGTATAACAGTGATCTTCTCAGTGCTGCCTATCAGTAATTGCGCCCACATATAGTATAACAGTGATCTTCTCAGTGCTGCCTATCAGTAATAGTGCCCACATATACTATAACAGTGATCTTCTCAGTGCTGCCTGTCAGTAATAGCGCCCACATATACTATAACAGTGATCTTCTCAGTGCTGTCTATCAGTAATAGCGCCCACATATACTATAACAGTGATCTTCTCAGTGCTGCTTGACAGTAATAGCGCTCACATATACTATAATAGTGATCTTCTCAGTGCTGCCTATCAGTAATAGCGCCCACCTATACTATAACAGTGATCTTCTCAGTGCTGCCTATCAGTAATATCACCCACATATACTATAACAGTGATCTTCTCAGTGCAGCCTGTCAGTAATAGTGCCCACATATACTATAACAGTGATCTTCTCAGTGCTGCCTATCAGTAATAGCGCCCACATATACTATAACAGTGATCTTCTCAGTGCTGCCTATCAGTAATAGAGCCCACATATATTATAACAGTGATCGTCTAAGTGCTGCCTGTCAGTAACAGCGCTCACATATACTATAACAGTGATATTCTCAGTGCTGCCTATCAGTAATAGCGCCCACATATACTATAACAGTGATCTTCTCAGTGCTGCCTATCAGTAATATCGCCCACATATACTATAACAGTGACCTTCTCAGTGCTGCCTATCTGTAATAGCGCTCACATATACTATAATAGTGATCTTCTCAGTGCTGCCTGTCAGTAATAGCTCCCACATATACTATAACAGTGATCTTCTCAGTGCTGCCTGTCAATAATAGTGCCCACATATAATATAACAGTGATCTTCTCAGTGCTGCCTGTCAGTAATGTCGCTCACATATACTATAACAGTGATCTTCTCAGTGCTGCCTGTCAGTAATAGCGCTCACATATACTATAACAGTGATCTTCTCAGTGGTGCCTATCAGTAATATCACCCACATATACTATAACAGTGATCTTCTCAGTGCAGCCTGTCAGTAATAGCGCCCACATATACTATAACAGTGATCTTCTCAATGCTGCCTGTCAGTAAGAGCGCTCACATATACTATAACAGTGATATTCTCAGTGCTGCCTATCAGTAATAGCGCCCACATATACTATAACAGTGATCTTCTCAGTGCTGCCTATCAGTAATAGTGCCCACATATACTATAACAGTGATCTTCTCAGTGCTGCCTGTCAGTAATAGCTCCCACATATACTATAACAGTGATCTTCTCAATGCTGCCTGTCAGTAATATCGCCCACATATACTATAACAGTGATCTTCTCAGTGCTGCCGGTCAGTAATATCACCCACATATACTATAACAGTGATCTTCTCAGTGCTGCCTATCAGTAATAGTGCTCACATATACTATAACAGTGATCTTCTCAGTGCTGCCTATCAGTAATAGCACTCACATATACTATAACAGTGATCTTCTCAGTGCTGTCTATCAGTAATAGCACCCACATATACTATAACAGTGATTTTCTCAGTGCTGTCTATCAGTAATAGCGCCCACATATACTATAACAGTGATCTTCTCAGTGCTGCCTGACAGTAATAGCGCTCACATATACTATAATAGTGATCTTCTCAGTGCTGCCTATCCGTAATAGCGCCCACAAATACTATAACAGTGATCTTCTCAGTGCTGCCTATCAGTAATATCACCCACATATACTATAACAGTGATCTTCTCAGTGCAGCCTGTGAATAATAGTGCCCACATATACTATAACAGTGATCTTCTCAGTGCTGCCTATCAGTAATAGCGCCCACATATATTATAACAGTGATCTTCTCAGTGCTGCCTGTCAGTAACAGCGCTCACATATACTATAACAGTGATATTCTCAGTGCTGCCTATCAGTAATAGCGCCCACATATACTATAACAGTGATCTTCTCAGTGCTGCCTATCAGTAATATCGCCCACATATACTATAACAGTGACCTTCTCAGTGCTGCCTATCTGTAATAGCGCTCACATATACTATAATAGTGATCTTCTCAGTGCTGCCTGTCAGTAATAGCTCCCACATATACTATAACAATGATCTTCTCAGTGCTGCCTGTCAATAATAGTGCAAACATATACTATAACAGTGATCTTCTCAGTGCTGCCTGTCAGTAATAGTGCTCACATATACTATAACAGTGATCTTCTCAGTGCTGCCTGTCAGTAATAGTGCCCACATATACTATAACAGTGATCTTCTCAGTGCTGCCTATCAGTAATAGTCCTCACATATACTATAACAGTGATCTTCTCAGTGCTGCCTATCAGTAATATTGCCCACATATACTATAACAGTGATCTTCTCAGTGCAGCCTGTCAGTAATAGCTCCCACATATACTATAACAGTGATCTTCTCAGTGCTGCCTGTCAGTAATAGTGCCCACATATACTATAACAGTGATCTTCTCAGTGCTGCCTGTCAGTAATAGTGCCCACATATACTATAACAGTGATCTTCTCAGTGCTGCCTGTCGGTAATAGCGCTCACATATACTATAACAGTGATCTTCTCAGTGCTGCCTGTCAGTAATAGTGCCCACATATACTATAACAGTGATCTTTTCAGTGCTGCCTGTCAGTAATAGCTCCCACATATACTATAACAGTGATCTTCTCAGTGCTGCCTGTCAGTAATAGTGCCCACATATACTATAACAGTGATCTTCTCAGTGCTGCCTGTCAGTAATATCACCCACATATACTATAACAGTGATCTTCTCAGTGCTGCCTATCAGTAATAGTGCTCACATATACTATAACAGTGATCTTCTCAGTGCTGCCTATCAGTAATAGCGCTCACATATACTATAACAGTGATCATCTCAGTGGTGCCTATCAGTAATAGCGCTCACATATACTATAATAGTGATCTTCTCAGTGCTGCCTATCTATAATAGCGCCCACATATACTATAACAGTGATCTTCTCAGTGCTGTCTATCAGTAATAGCGCCCACATATAGTATAACAGTGATCTTCTCAGTGCTGTCTATCAGTAATAGCGCCCACATATACTATAATAGTGATCTTCTCAGTGCTGCCTATCTATAATAGAACCCACATATACTATAATAGTGATCTTCTCAGTGCTGTCTATCAGTAATAGCGCACACATATACTATAACAGTGATCTTCTCAGTGCTGCCTATCAGTAATAGCGCCCACATATACTATAACAGTGATCTTCTCAGTGCTGCATGTCAGTAATAGCGCTCACATATACTATAACAGTGATCTTCTCAGTGCTGTCTATCAGTAAAAGCGCCCACATATACTATAACAGTGATCTTCTCAGTGGTGCCTATCAGTAATAGTGCCCACATATAATATAACAGTGATCTTCTCAGTGGTGCCTATCAGTAATATCACCCACATATACTATAACAGTGATCTTCTCAGTGCTGTCTATCAGTAATATCACCCACATATACTATAACAGTGATCTTCTCAGTGCTGCCTATCAGTAATATCACCCACATATACTATAACAGTGATCTTCTCAGTGCAGCCTGTCAGTAATAGCGCCCACATATACTATGACAGTGATCTTCTCAGTGCTGCCTGTCAGTAATAGCGCTCACATATACTATAACAGTGATCTTCTCAGTGGTGCCTATCAGTAATATCACCCACATATACTATAACAGTGATCTTCTCAGTGCAGCCTGTCAGTAATAGCGCCCACATATACTATAACAGTGATCTTCTCAGTGCAGCCTATCAGTAATTGCGCCCACATATAGTATAACAGTGATCTTCTCAGTGCTGCCTATCAGTAATAGTGCCCACATATACTATAACAGTGATCTTCTCAGTGCTACCTGTCAGTAATAGCGCCCACATATACTATAACAGTGATCTTCTCAGTGCTGTCTATCAGTAATAGCGCCCACATATACTATAACAGTGATCTTCTCAGTGCTGCCTGACAGTAATAGCGCTCACATATACTATAATAGTGATCTTCTCAGTGCTGCCTATCAGTAATAGCGCCCACATATACTATAACAGTGATCTTCTCAGTGCTGCCTATCAGTAATATCACCCACAAATACTATAACAGTGATCTTCTCAGTGCAGCCTGTCAGTAATAGTGCCCACATATACTATAACAGTGATCTTCTCAGTGCTGCCTATCAGTAATAGCGCCCACATATACTATAACAGTGATCTTCTCAGTGCTGCCTATCAGTAATAGCGCCCACATATATTATAACAGTGATCTTCTCAGTGCTGCCTGTCAGTAACAGCGCTCACATATACTATAACAGTGATATTCTCAGTGCTGCCTATCAGTAATAGCGCCCACATATACTATAACAGTGATCTTCTCAGTGCTGCCTATCAGTAATATCGCCCACATATACTATAACAGTGACCTTCTCAGTGCTGCCTATCTGTAATAGCGCTCACATATACTATAATAGTGATCTTCTCAGTGCTGCCTGTCAGTAATAGCTCCCACATATACTATAACAGTGATCTTCTCAGTGCTGCCTGTCAATAATAGTGCCCACATATACTATAACAGTGATCTTCTCAGTGCTGCCTGTCAGTAATAGCGCTCACATATACTATAACAGTGATCTACTCAGTGCTGCCTGTCAGTAATAGTGCCCACATATACTATAACAGTGATCTTCTCAGTGCTGCCTGTCAGTAATAGCGCTCACATATACTATAACAGTGATCTTCTCAGTGGTGCCTATCAGTAATATCACCCACATATACTATAACAGTGATCTTCTCAGTGCAGCCTGTCAGTAATAGCGCCCACATATACTATAACAGTGATCTTCTCAGTGCTGCCTGTCAGTAATAGTGCTCACATATACTATAACAGTGATATTCTCAGTGCTGCCTATCAGTAATAGCGCCCACATATAGTATAACAGTGATCTTCTCAGTGCTGCCTATTAGTAATTGCGCCCACATATAGTATAACAGTGATCTTCTCAGTGCTGCCTATCAGTAATAGTACCCACATTTACTATAACAGTGATCTTCTCAGTGCTGCCTGTCAGTAATAGCTCCCACATATACTATAACAGTGATCTTCTCAATGCTGCCTGTCAGTAATAGTGCCCACATATACTATAACAGTGATCTTCTCAGTGCTGCCTGTCAGTAATATCACCCACATATACTATAACAGTGATCTTCTCAGTGCTGCCTATCAGTAATAGTGCTCACATATACTATAACAGTGATCTTCTCAGTGCTGCCTATCAGTAATAGCGCTCACATATACTATAACAGTGATCTTCTCAGTGCTGTCTATCAGTAATAGCGCCCACATATACTATAACAGTGATCTTCTCAGTGCTGTCTATCAGTAATAGCGCCCACATATACTATAACAGTGATCTTCTCAGTGCTGCCTGACAGTAATAGCGCTCACATATACTATAATAATGATCTTCTCAGTGCTGCCTATCAGTAATAGCGCCCACATATACTATAACAGTGATCTTCTCAGTGCTGCCTATCAGTGATATCACCACATATACTATAACAGTGATCTTCTCAGTGCAGCCTGTCTGTAATAGTGCCCACATATACTATAACAGTGATCTTCTCAGTGCTGCCTATCAGTAATAGCGCCCACATATATTATAACAGTGATCTTCTCAGTGCTGCCTGTCAGTAACAGCGCTCACATATACTATAACAGTGATATTCTCAGTGCTGCCTATCAGTAATAGCGCCCACATATACTATAACAGTGATCTTCTCAGTGCTGCCTATCAGTAATATCGCCCACATATACTATAACAGTGACCTTCTCAGTGCTGTCTATCAGTAATATCGCCCACATATACTATAACAGTGACCTTCTCAGTGGTGCCTATCTGTAATAGCGCTCACATATACTATAATAGTGATCTTCTCAGTGCTGCCTGTCAGTAATAGCGCCCACATATACTATAACAGTGATCTTCTCAGTGCTGCCTGTCAATAATAGTGCCCACATATACTATAACAGTGATCTTCTCAGTGCTGCCTGTCAGTAATAGCGCTCACATATACTATAACAGTGATCTTCTCAGTGCTGCCTGTCAGTAATAGTGCCCACATATACTATAACAGTGATCTTCTCAGTGCTGCCTGTCAGTAATAGCGCTCACATATACTATAACAGTGATCTTCTCAGTGGTGCCTATCAGTAATATCACCCACATATACTATAACAGTGATCTTCTCAGTGCAGCCTGTCAGTAATAGCGCCCACATATACTATAACAGTGATCTTCTCAGTGCTGCCTGTCAGTAATAGCGCTCACATATACTATAACAGTAATATTCTCAGTGCTGCCTATCGGTAATAGCGCCCACATATAGTATAACAGTGATCTTCTCAGTGCTGCCTATCAGTAATTGCGCCCACATATAGTATAACAGTGATCTTCTCAGTGCTGCCTATCAGTAATAGTGCCCACATATACTATAACAGTGATCTTCTCAGTGCAGCCTGTCAGTAATAGCTCCCACATATACTATAACAGTGATCTTCTCAATGCTGCCTGTCAGTAATAGTGCACACATATATTATAACAGTGATCTTCTCAATGCTGCCTATCAGTAATAGTGCCCACATATACTATAACAGTGATCTTCTCAGTGCTGCCTGTCAGTAATATCACCCACATATACTATAACAGTGATCTTCTCAGTGCTGCCTATCAGTAATAGTGCTCACATAAACTATAACAGTGATCTTCTCAGTGCTGCCTATCAGTAATAGCGCTCACATATACTATAACAGTGATCTTCTCAGTGGTGCCTATCAGTAATAGCGCTTACATATACTATAATAGTGATCTTCTCAGTGCTGCCTATCTATAATAGCGCCCACATATACTATAACAGTGTTCTTCTCAGTGCTGTCTATCAGTAATAGCGCCCACATATACTATAACAGTGATCTTCTCAGTGCTGCCTATCAGTAATAACGCCCACATATACTATAACAGTGATCTTCTCAGTGCTGCCTATCTATAATAGCGCCCACATATAGTAAAACAGTGATCTTCTCAGTGCTGTCTATCAGTAATAGCGCCCACATGTACTATAACAGTGATCTTCTCAGTGCTGCCTATCAGTAATATCGCCCACATATACTATAACAGTGATCTTCTCAGTGCTGCCTATCTATAATAGAACCCACATATACTATAATAGTGATCTTCTCAGTGCTGTCTATCAGTAATAGCGCCCACATATACTATAACAGTGATCTTCTCAGTGCTGCCTGACAGTTATAGCGCCCACATATACTATAACTGTGATCTTCTCAGTGCTGCCTGTCAGTAATAGCGCTCACATATACTATAATAGTGATCTTCTCAGTGCTGCCTATCAGTAATAGAGTCCACATATAGTATAACAGTGATCTTCTCAGTGCTGCCTATCAGTAATAGCGTCCACATATACTATTACAGTGATCTTCTCAGTGCAGCCTATCAGTAATAGTGCCCACATATACTATAACAGTGATCTTCTCAGTGCTGCCTATCAGTAATAGCGCCCACATATACTATAACAGTGATCTTCTCAGTGCTGCCTATCAGTAATAGCGCCCACATATACTATAACAGTGATCTTCTCAGTGCTGCCTGTCAGTTAAAGCGCTCATTTTATTCTTTACACAGTATTAGTTCTCCTTTTAATGCCCCGCACTGTAATAATGCCCACCTTCATTCATTCACTCCTTTCTGCACTACAGATTACAGGGGGGGAAAAATATCCCTCATGCAGCCCTGTATATGGAAAAAGGAGAAAATCATCGGGGTCAGAATAGGGCAATTTTAAACGAACTTATTTTGTTAAAACGTCAGAGTTTTTTTTTTTTTAAAGCAGTCCAATAATAGAAAAGTGTGTAACATGAGGATCATATAAATCGTATTGACCCACAGAATAAAGAGAACCTGTCAGATTTACCATAAAATGCACTACATGAAAACTAAAATCCTCCATAATTTGCAAAATTGCAGTTTTATTTTAAATTTCCCCATAAAATATCTTTTGGGTTGCACCGAACATTTTATGGTAGAATGAAAGGTGTTAGAAACATAGAATGTGTCGGCAGATAAGAACCATTTGGCCCACCTAGTCTGCCCAATAAATGTAATCCTATCAATAGTCAATGGCTTATCCCATGCATGCTTAACCCCTTAAGGACTCAGCCCATTTGGACCTTAAGGACTAAGACAATTTTATTTTTAAGTTTCGTTTTTTCCTCCTCCCCTTCAAAAAATCATAACTCTTTTATACTATCATCCACAGACTAGTATGAGGGCTTGTTTTTTGCGTGACCAGTTGTCCGTTGTAATGCCATCACACACTTTACCATAAAATGTATGGCGCAACCAAAAAATACTATTTGTGTGGGGAAATTAAAAAGAAAACCGCAATTTTGCAAATTTTGGAAGGTTTTGTTTTCACGCTGTACAATTTACGGTAAAAATGACATGTGTTCTTTATTCTCTGGGTCAATACGATTAAAATGATACCCATGATTATACACTTTTCTATTACTGTTGCGCTTAAAAAAAATCGCAAACTTTTTAACCAAATTAGTATGTTTAAAATCCCCCTATTTTGAAGACCTATAACTTTTTAATTTTTCCGTATAAGCGGTGGTATGAGGGCTCATTTTTTGCGCCGTGATCTGTACTTTTTATTGATACCATATTTGCTTATACAAAACTTTTATTACATTTTGAATTAATTTTTTTGGGAATAAAATGTTATAAAAAAAGCAACTATTTTGGACTTTTTCTTTTTTTTACGTTCACGCCGTTCACCGTACAGGATCATTTACATTTTATTTTAATAGTTCGGATATTTACACACGCGGCAATACCAAATATGTATATAAAAATTTTTTTTTTACACTTTTTGGGGGTAAAATAGGGAAAATGGGACAATTTAAGTTTTTATTGGGGGAGGGGGTTTTTCAATTTTTTTTAACTTTATTTATTTACTTTTATTTTTACACTCTTATAGTCCCCATAGCGGACTATTTATAGCAACCATTCGATTGCTAATCCTGTTCAGTGCTATGTCCTATATATAGGACATAGCACTGATCAGGGTTATCGGTCATCTTCTGCTCTGGTCTGCAGATCAGAGCAGAAGACTCCCGGAAGGCAGCGGAGCCAGGTGAGGGGACCTACGTCTGCCGTGCAGGATGATCAGATCGCCGTGGCAGCGCTGCGGGCGATACGATCATCCTGTTAAGTGACCGCGATGCTGCAAATGCCGTGATCTGTATTGATCACGACATCTGAGGGGTTAATGGCGGACATCCGCGGGATCGGGGGTGTCCGCCATTACCGGCGGGTCCCTGGCTGCGATCCACACCTGGGACCTGCCCCGCATGATGCCGGCATCGCTCCGATGCCCGCGGTTATGCTCAGGACGTAAATGTACGTCCTGGTGCGTTAAGTACCACATCACCAGGACGTACATTTACGTCCTGCGTCATTAAGGGGTTAAAGGGGTACTCCGGTGCTTACACATCTTATTCCCTATCCAAAGGATAGGGGATAAGATGCCTGATCGCGGGAGTCCCGCAGCTGGGGACACCCGGGATCATACACGGGGCACCCCATTAGTAATCAGTCCCCGAAGCGTGTTCGCTCCGGGTCTGATTACGGTCGACCGCACGGCCGGTGGCGTGTGATGTCACGCCTCCGCCCCCGTGTGACATCACGCTCCACCCCTCAATGCAAGATTATGGGGATAAGATATGATAGGGGATAAGATATGTAAGCACCGGAGTACCCCTTTAAACTCTTAAGTGCGTAGGGCGTACCTGTACGCCCTACGCCCGGTCCCGGTGTTTAAAACGGGGTCCCACCGTGACCCCGCATCACACCGGGTCAGTCCCCGCTGCTATTCATAGCCGCGACCCTGGGCTAACAGCGTGTGGCACCGATCGTTGTGCTGCGCGCTATTGACCCTTCAGACGCGGCGATCAAAGTTGACCGCCGTGTCTGAAAGTGAAAGTAAACGCTTCCCAGCAGCTCAGTCGGGCTGATCGGAACATCAGCATAACATAGGAATACCCAGTCCTCCTTCTTTTATCGATGGACTCAACATTTCTGCTCTCATATGAGTATTTTTTCGCCCCCAAACTAATTCATTAATTTCTTTCTGTAGTTTCTTAAAAAACATGCCATAAATCCGAAGATTTAAGTAAAAAGCACATAATGAGATTGTTTAATAAAACATGGGAAGGTTTGAGGAAAATATTGAGGATAAAGGGAAGTTTAATATATACAAGAGTGGGGGAAAATGGGAATTATATAAATTACGTGAATACTTGAACTGGAAAAAAATATTGGGTGAGTAGAGTTAGGAATTTAGTCACAAATAAATTGATTATAGAGTGGGATATGTTGGTAGAGAAACACAAAATAAAAAGAAGCAATTGTTTTGAATATGTGCAGCTGTGTAATGCTTAGGAGAAGGATAGGAATAAGGTGGGAAATGGGGAATCTTTAGTATACAAGGGAATACAAAAAAATCCTGGGGAAAATGTATAAAGGTGTAGTGAAAGCAGTATTAAATAGTTAGGAAATTAAAAGGAAAGATAAGTGGGCTAAGGAAGTAGGACCCATTAGTGAAGAAGAACGGGAAGAAGTGTTTGAAAATATCAACCATGCATCAATAAACGAGAATCATAAAATCTCATTAATAAAAATTAAATTAAAAGTCTTCCTCCCTAATTGAGGTCCTTTTCCTTCTTTTTCTTCTGTAAAAACTGAACAGAAGTATTCATTAAGGCAGTCGACTAGCCCCTTATTCTCCTCTACATACCTTCCTTACTTTGTTTTTAATTTAGTTATTCCTTGTTTTAGTTTCCTTTTTTTCATTTATATATCTGAAGAATGTCTTATCCCCTTTTTTTACAGACTGAGCTAGTTTTTCTTCTGCCTGCGCTTTAGAAGTTCTTATAACTTGCTTGGCCTCTTTCTGTCTCTTTATATTCTGTCTCTCACTGTTCAAATAAACCGACCATTAAAATTAAATTATAGACTGATCATTTCTTTGTCAGTGGGCAAATGTACAAATCAGCAGGGGATCAAATACACTTTTTCTTTACTGTATTGTATAGTATAATACACACAATAATGTCACAGCATATAGATACAGTGATGTCACAGTATAGAGATAATTTAACAAGGTACAGTAATCATATGCACAGTCATGTAACAGAACATCAATAATGTCACAGTGAAAGGATTATATACAAACAATGATGTCACAATACTGAGATACATTATCTGTATATTAATAAGGAGAAGCGGGTCATAAATGTTGATAGAACAGCTTTTGGCCAACAGCTATCAGCCTGACTACAAGCCAGCAAATATTATATTAATACTATTATTATCCTTATGTAGTTATGTAACACCGTCATCGGTATCACTGAACATTATAAAACATTTACAGTAAACAATACAATTACAATACAAGTCGTCAGACCCTTTAATTTTTTTTATTTTTTTTTTGCATTTTTTTCTATGTTGCAGATTTGTTCTTTCAGAAAAAAAAGATTCTGCACTTAAAGGGGTACTCCAGTGGAAAATGATGCTCTCTGCTGACACCTCTGTCCATGTCAGGAACTGTCCAGAGCAGTATAGGTTTGCTATGGGGATTTGCTTGTACTTTAGACAGTTCCTAACATGGACATAGGTGTCAGCAGAGAGCAGTGTGGTCAGACAGAAAAGAAATGCAAAAAGAAAATAACTTTCTCTAAAGTATACAGCAGCTGATAAGTACTGGAAGGATTAACTTTTTTAATAGAAGTAATTTACAAATCTGTATAACTTTCTGGCATCAGTTGGTTTAAAATAAATTTTTTCCACCCGAGTACCCCTTTGATACCCCATAATGACAAAGTGAAAACAATGTTAGAAATCTTTGCTAAAATCTGGCATTGGCATGAGTATTCATACCCTTACTCAGTTCAAGCCCCTTTGGCAGCGATTACAGCCTCCAGCCTTCTTAGGTATGATATGCACATCTGGATTTTGGGATTATCTGGTATTTTCATCTTCAGATCTGTCAGGTTGTACGAAGAACATCGGTGAAAGATTTTCAGGTATCTTCAGAGATGTTCAACTGGATTCAAGACAGGGCTCTGGCTGGGTCACTCGAGGTCATTCACAGAGTTGTCTCCCTGTCACAGCCACTGGAAAACATCACATAGCATGATGGTACTACCACTATGCTTCACTGTAGTGTGTATTGGCAAGTGATGAACAGTGCCTGGATTCGCCAATATATGATGCTTATGATTGAGGCCAAAAAGTTAAATCTTGGTTTCCGCAGACCAGGGGATCAGTTGTTTTTTTGCAAATTCTACTTTAATTTGTCTTTTACTGAAGATAAGTTTCTTTCTGGCCACTGTGCTATGAAGCCCAGGTTGGTGGAGAGCTGCAGGTTGACCTTCTAGATGCTGATCTTTGGGAGGGGGTGGAAAAATCTGAATTTGTTGTCATCACACATGGCATGCAGGGTATGCATAATGCCAGCCAGCATGGAGGAACTCAGATTAGAGAAGGAAAAGGAGGCCCTGGTGTCAGCTCAGGAGTGGAGGGAAGGTCAGCAGCAAATTCTCAACCTACCGGGGCATCTCTATCAGCATAGGGGATAAAGGGATGATCGCGGGGGGTCCCAGCAGTCGGACCCCCTAATCAGACACTTTTTCCTATCCTTTTAACCCCTTAAGGACGTAGCCTATTTGGGCCTTAACCCCTTAAGGACGCAGGACGTAAATGTACGTCCTGGTGCGGTGGTACTTAACGCACCAGGACGTACATTTACGTCCTGTGCATAACCGCGGGCATCGGAGGGATGCCCGTGTCATGCGCAGCTGATCCCGGCTGCTGATCGCAGCCAGGGACCCGCCGGCAATGGCTGCCGCCCGCGATCTCGCGTGCTCCCGCCATTAACCCCTCAGGTGCCGGGATCAATACAGATCCCGGCATCTGCGGCAGTGCGCGATTTCAATGAATTCAATGAACGCCGCACAGAGGTCCCCTCACCTTGCTCCTTCCGGCTCCCGGCGTCTCCTGCTATGGTCTGAGATCGAGCAGACCAGAGCAGAAGATGACCGATAACACTGATCTGTTCTATGTCCTATACATAGAACAGATCAGTATTAGCAATCATGGTCCCTATGGGGACTATTCAAGTGTAAAAAAAAAATGTAAAAAAATGTAAAAGTAAAAGTAAAAAAAAAAGTGAAAAATCCCCTCCCCCAATAAAAAAAGTAAAACGTCAGTTTTTTCCTATTTTACCCCCAAAAAGCGTAAAAAATTAATTTAATAGACATATTTGGTATTGCCGTGTGCGTAAATGTCCGAACTATTAAAATAAAATGTTAATGATCCCGTACGGTCAACGACGTGAACGTAAAAAAACATTTTATTTTAAAAAAATTATAAAAAATGTATTAAAAGTTTTTTATATGCACATGTGGTATCAAAAAAAAGTACAGATCATGGCGCAAAAAATGAGCCCTCATACCGCCGCTTATACGGAAAAATAAAAAAGTTAGAGGTCATCAAAATAAAGGGATTATAAACGTACTAATTTGGTTAAAAAGTTTGTGATTTTTTTTAAGCACAACAATAATAGAAAAGTATGTAATAATGGGTATCATTTTAATCGTATTGACCCTCAGAATAAAGAACACATGTCATTTTTACCGTAAATTGTACGGCGTGAAAACGAAACCTTCCAAAATTAGCAAAATTGCGTTTTTCTTTTTAATTTCCCCACAAAAATAGTGTTTTTTGGTTGCGCCATACATTTTATGATATATTGAGTGATGTCATTACAAAGGACAACTGGTCGCGCAAAAAACAAGCCCTCATACTAGTCTGTGGATGAAAATATGAAAGAGTTATGATTTTTAGAAGGCGAGGAGGAAAAAATGAAAACGTAAAAATTAAATTGTCTGAGTCCTTAAGGCCAAAATGGGCTGAGTCCTTAAGGCGTTAAAGGGGTACTCCGGCGCTAAGACATCTTATCCCCTATCCAAAGGATAGGGGATAAGATGCCTGACCGCGAGGGTCCCGCCGCTGGGAGCATAGTGACGTCTTGGCTCCGCCCCCGTGTGATGTCACGCTCCGTCCCCTCAATGCAAGCCTACGGAGGGGGCGTCCCTTTGGATAGGGGATAAGATGTCTTAGCGCCGGAGTACCCCTTTAAGGATGCAGACAATTTAATTTTTACGTTTTCGTTTTTTCCTCTTCACCTTCAAAAAATCATAACTCTTTCATATTTTCATCCATAGACTAGTAGGAGGGCTTGTTTTTTGCGTGACCAGTTGTCCGTTGTAATGCCATCTATCACTTTACCATAAAATGTATGGCGTAACCAGAAAAATACTATTTGTGTGGTGAAATTTAAAAAAAAAACACAATTTTGCTAATTTTGGAAGGTTTTGTTTTCACGCTGTACAATTTACGGTAACAATGACATGTGTTGTTTATTCTATGGGTAAATATGATTAAAATGATACCCATGATAACATACTTTTCTATTATTGTTGCGCTTAAAAAAAAATCGCAAACTTTTTAACCAAATTAGTACATTTAAAATCCCCCTATTTTGAAGACCTATAACTTGTTCATTTTTCCGTATAAGCGGCGGTATGAGGACTAATTTTTTGCGCCATGATCTGTACTTTTTATTGATACCATATTTGCTTATATAGAACTTTTAATCCATTTTTTATTAATTTTTTTGGAAATAAAATGTTATAAAAAAGCATCTATTTTGGACTTTTTTTTATTTTTACGTTCACGCCATTCACCGTACGGTTTCATTAACATTTTATGTTAATAGTTCAGATATTTACGCATGCCAAGTATGTATATAAAATATTTTTTTAACACTTTTTGGGGATGAAATAGGGAAAATGGGACAATTTAAGTTTTTATTGGGGGAGGGGGTTTTTCAAATTTTTTTTACTTAATTTTTTTACTTTAATTTTTACACTTTAATAGTCCCCATAGAGGACTATTTATAGCAATCACTTGATTGCTAATACTGTTCAGTGCTATGTATAGGACATAGCACTGATCAGCATTATCGGTCATCTTCTGCTCTGGTCTGGTCTGAGATCAGAACAGAAGACGCCGGGAAGGCAGCGGAGCCAGGTGAGGGGACCTCCGTCTGCCGCGCTGGATGATCGGACGCCGCGGCAGCACTGCGGGTGATCCGATCATCCATTTTAGTGACCGCAATGCTACAGATGCCGTGATCTGTATTGATCACAGCATCTGAGGGGTTAATGGGGGACATCCGCAGGATCGCGCATGTCCGCCATTACAGGCAGGTCCTTGGCTGCGATCAGCAGCCGGGACCTGCCGCGCATGATCCGGGCATCGCTCCGATGCTCGCGGTTATGCTTAGGATGTAAATGTACGTCCTGGTGCGTTAAGTACCACCTCACCAGGATGTACATTTACGTCCTTCGTCATTAAGGGTTTAATAAGGGATAAGCATGGGCGAACTGACAACACTCAGGGCCCCCAGATCAAAAAAAGCAAGGGCCGCCAGCAAGGCCCTCTGGTCACACTTCTGACCATATACCACCCAAATCCCTCCAGCACCCTTACACACAAAACAAAACTAAAATTAATATATATATATATATATATATATATATATATATATATATATATATATAATTTATAAAAAAAACTTTAACGTAGGTTAAATATTTTTCCATGACCAATAATACCAGTGTACTAGGAGGAAATATATAGCAACACACAATAACTGGATAATACCACCATACTGTACTGAATAAAACCACTATACACAGACCTGTATACCATACAAGATCAGTTTATGTGATTATGTAATTACATACAGTGCCCATATAGAGGTAGATAGCAGCTGTACAGAGATCTGTATACCATAGAAGTGATTATACACAGGACCATATGGCGGTAGATATCAACTATACACAGGATGTGATTACAGTTAAATCTAGGGACTCACAATTATGTTTTTTCTGGTCGGCTGCAGCCTCTTTCCTTTTCTTATTTGTCTGGATCAGATCGCCATGTTGATCTCTTAACATCTACAGGACAAACATGTCAGACTCTACATTTTTCCAGTGCCATCCTCTCCTCTACACAATCTTCCCATCTATAGGCCTACAAACTGTAATAATGTCCTCCTTGGTGTTCTGCACAGTAAAAGGGCAAGTAGGTAGCCAAGTAGGTAACTAGATAGGTAGATCAGGAAGCCAGACATGTAGGTAGGTGACAATCCAGGTAGGTAGGTAGGTAGGTGGCCAGGCATGTAGGTAGGTGGCTAGCTTAGTAGTTAGGCAGCCATGTATGAAGGCCAGGTAAGTATGTAGTTAGGTATCCAGTCATGTAGTTAGATGGCCAGCTATGTAGGTAGGTAGTTAGGCAGCGAGGTATGTAGGTAGGCACTATCAGAGTATTTTGTGTTAGCGGGAAAAAAAGTTTTCCATGGTAGTACCCCTTTAAGCATTACACACTGCACATACAAATCAATATGCTGCCTGTGTAATGTGGGACAGAACGTTTCCCCCAGAGTGATAGATACTCTTTTTAGCTGGTGTTAACTCTGGTTAAGAGATGACAAGGAGACTCACTTCTATTTACTCAGGATTCCCTTTTTATGTCTATAACAACCCCTATAATTGTCTATATAATAGTAATGTAAAGTGTAAAACAAAAGTCGATGTAAAATGTATATGTATCTACATGTTGACAGCAAATCCACAGTAACTCTCTATATAGTCTACTAGCTAAGTACCCAGCGTTGCCCAGTTTTCCTTCCTAATCTTTGTTGTGGAGGAAAAGCAGCAAAGGAGGAAGCTTTTTACCTCATATCCCAGCCTCATAGCCTGACCTCATATCCCATCCTCATATCCCGTCCTCATATCCTGTCCTCATATCTCATTCTCATATTTCGTCCTAATATCCAGTCCATATATCTTTTCCTCATAACCGGTCCTCATATCTCTTCCTCATATCCCGACCTCAAATCCTATCCTCATATCCTTTTCTCATATCTCCTCCTCATATCCCAACCTCATATCCCGTCCTCAGGTGGGGCTGAGTTTTGATGAAGATATTGTAAGTTGAAAATATAAGGGGATGTGGGTTTGTTGGAGTGGGCATGATTTGCAAGCCAGACCAATGCACAAAAAGGGTAGAAAACAAAAGGGATGAGACTTAAAGGGTGGGCGTGTCTTTGCAACATGGGACATGGCATGGGTGGAGGGTGTGGTTTGCAAGCCGGACTGATGCACTCACCAGAAGATGCAGAGCGGAATTGTGGAGTAAGGTAACGGAAGTCCCATATACTTGCATGGGACTTGAAACAAAAACCCCATCCTTCACATAAGGGGGTAAGTTAGGGTTAATTTAACTATCCTATATTTTTATTTGACATATAAGTAATATGTGTACCAAGTATTATCAAAATATCTCCAGCCATACGGAGGTTATGCTGGAACATACATTTACCATAAATTTGCATTACTTTAAACAAAAACCCCGACCCTCGCAAATGGAAGTAGGTTAGGGGGAAATAAATATCCTATATTTGTAGTTGACATATAAATCACATATGTGCCAAGTTTCATGTTAATATCTTTAGCAGTTTGGAGTGAGGAAATCCAGTAACACATCTACAGTGCATCTGCAATATGACATGACTTGCTGTGCAGCATGTGGACAAGATATCTACAAATCCTAAACAAATCTGATCTGTGTGAACTTATCCTTAGGGGGAATAAACAGATTGCCACGTCAGGTAGGGATAGAGAGCAGCCCTGAACTTGCTCACTCCCTCTGTCCCTGCCTACTTGCGTACCCGCCCTATACAGCGGGTCCACAACCACGGTGCTGGTCCCTTCCTAAATAAGTGATGGACAGTCAGTGGTCAAAACAATAAACTACAAAAACTGATAAAGGTCGGGAACAGCTAAAGGCACACAAAACTAACAGAAAAAATCTAAACACACACACACACACTGAATACAAAGTCAATGAGCTGAGTCAAAGCCAGGAGGGAACAGAGTATAATAACAGAGAGCAAAAGAGGAGTCAAAAGCCAAGCCAAAAAGTCACAGAACCAGATGGACAATAATAATTCAGAGGTAGCTAGTTTCAGTCACAAGAACTTTCATAAGCAAGTCATGACTGAGATAGATATCCTTATATATCCCTGTGCTGCTAGCAGGATGATTCTAATTGGCTTAGCAAGCTGAACCACACCCAGAGCACCGAGGCATAGTCCCAGCAACAGAATAAACAAGAGTGCTAGAAAGAATTAAACCTATCACAGTACACAGTACAGGAGGGCTTTTATGCGGGGCCAACGGACCCTTACAAATCTTGGAGGGTCGCAAGACAGACTTAACCCCAGGCGGACCATCGATCACCTCTATTGTGTCCTCGTCCTCGATATCACACCATTCATTGGTGTCATCTAATATCCTCATCACATTTCTCAGACTCAGATTCAATATGAACAATTTTAGCTGGCTTCTTAGAATTCTTAGATGAAACATTAGTAGAAATAACAGGCATATCAATTCCCCCCATAGACAAATTAGCAGGTTTACATTTTTGGGAATCGGAAAATACTTGTATGCCCAAGTGGCCGCCATGATGACCACTTGGACATGGACCCTTGACACAGGTCCTGATGAAATGGGTATCCTCTCCACAATAGAAACACAGGCCGTTGAGATACCGGAACCTTTTATGCTTCTCTGGAGTAGACATGGAGCAAAGTTGCATGGGTTCCTCCTCAGACACCGGTTGATGATTGTAAACAGAAGAGGAGACAGGCAAAAATGGAGAGATAGAGATAGAACAACATTCTCTTCTGCGTTCACGCAGACGTCTATCCAAACGTACCGCTAAGGTCATAGCTTGGTCTAAGGTGTCAGGAGAGGGGTAGGTCACAGCATGTCTTTTAGGATGTCAAATAACCCTGGCAAATCAAAGCTGGGTGTTCCATTTGGAAGCCACACAGCACTTCCTAAAGTCTGCGCAATATTTCTCAACAGGTCTACGTCCCTGTTTTAATGTATGCAGCTGAGACTGAGCATACGCAGCTTGGTGAGGTTCCGCATACAAAAGACCCAAACCAGCAAACAGAGAGTCTACAGAGGACAATTAAAAAGCCAAGCCAAAAAGTTACAGAACCAGATAGACAATAATAATTCAGAGGTAGCTAATTTCAGTCACAAGAACTTTCACGGGCAAGGCATGACTGATAAAGACTTCCTTATATATCCCTGTGCTGCTAGCAGGATGATTCTAATTGGCTCAGCAAGCTGGACCACACCCAGAGCACAGATGCATAGTCCCAGAATAAACAACAGGGCTAGAAAGAATTGACCCTATGGGTTCTGGTAGAACCAGTCATCACACAGATGAGTTAAAAAGATATAAAAATAAAACTAACAATCACAAAAAAAAGAAAAATCCAGGAGCTTTGGAATTGTATTATAATTTTTAGGATAACAAAAATAATTCAGAGTTCATTTTATCAATTGCATCACATGTAAACCATGATTTGCAATGTGAAAAGCGATATCGCTATAGCCATGAAAATGTATCAGACATTAAAGGTGTGTACAAACTGTGTTTTTTATACCATTTAACTATACTTTTTTTAAAGTAAAAAAAACCTTATTTTAATCCTCTGGACCCCGTATGTATCGCCACAACTGTTGCTACTACATAGGGAAGCCAGTTTTGGTGATAAGTGGAGACTTCTCTTTGGTCCCCAGCTGATTTGTATCCCCACCATCCAAATTTTTGAATTTTTTTTTACCCACATAGCATTACGTTTAAAGTGTACCTGTCATTTGCAAAAACTTTTTATATAATGTAGTGATCAACAATATATGTATATTTGTTAAAAAATTTGTATATTTTTTGAATGAAAAAATGCTGTCCCTGCAGCTATTGTCTATGTGAGTTTCTGTGCAGAGATAAAATACAGGAAGTGTGGGACAAACAGGGCTCTGTGCAAGCTCCTGGCTTGTCAATCAGCCTGCTCTGTGAGTCGGGAGCATGTCACATAGCCTCACTGCACAGAACCCTGCTTATACCCAGTGTACAGAGCCCTGCTTGTCCTCAGTGTACAGAGCCCTTTTTGTCCTCACTGCACAGAGCCCTGCTTGTCCTCAGTGTACAGAGCCCTGCTTGTTCTCAGTGTACAGAGCCCTGCTTGTCCTCAGTGTACAGAGCCCTGCTTGTCCTAACTGCACAGAACCCTGCTTGTCCTCAGTGTACAGAGCCCTGCTTGTCCTCAGTGCACAGAACCCTGCTTGTCCTAACTGCACATAACAATGCTTGTCCTTAGTGCACAGAGCCCTGCTTGTACTCAGTGTACAGAGCCCTGCTTGTCCTCAGTGTACAGAGCCCTGCTTGTCCTCAGTGTGCAGAGCCCTGCTTGTCCTCGGTGCGCAGAGCCCTGCTTGTCCTCAATGTACAGAGGCCTGCTTGTCCTCAGTGTACAGAGCCCTGCTTCTCCTCAGTGTAGAGCCCTGCTTGTCCTTAGTGCACAGAGCCCTGCTTGTCCTTAGTGTACAGAGCCCTGCTTGTCCTCAGTGTACAGAGCCCTGCTTGTCCTCAGTGCACAGAGCCCTGCTTGTCCTCAGTGTACAGAGCCCTGCTTGTCCTTAGTGCACAGAGCCCTGCTTGTCCTCAGTGTACAGAGCCCTTCTTGTCCTCAGTGTACAGAGCCCTGCTTGTCCTCAGTGTACAGAGCCCTGCTTGTCCTTAGTGCGCAGAGCCCTGATTGTCCTCAGTGTACAGAGCCCTGCTTGTCCACCCACACTTCCTTGTATTTTATCTCAGCACACAGGCAATAGATGCGGGAACAAACAGTATTTCTCATTTTCTAACCAATGTACAATATATTACGAATATACATATAGGGCCCCATTTACTAAGAGAGGAGTGTAGTTTTCTTTGTGGGATTTTGTTTCTGACAGGTATTTTTCCATGATATTTACTATTGTATCTTGTATTTGGTGATTTTCCCTACCTTTTGCTCTTTTTACACATGTTCTGAGCTGTCAGGTTTTTCAGAGCTCAAATCCATTAAATTTTATGTTCAAACATTAGTCAATTTGTAGGTTTCTTTTGAAAAAAAATTTTTTTATTTTTTTTAGACACGCCTCTTTTCTCTGATTGCCACACCCCTTTGTATGGTTTTCTGAGTAAAGTGGAGAGTTAGTAGGGTTTTTTGGAGCGTTTGTTGGAAATTCCGTCGAACGACACAAGAAAAATCTACTCGGAAAAGCCTTAGTAAATGAGGCCATTAATGTTCTTATCTTTATTTTTTAGTTTTTTTTTTACTATGTATAACAAATGTGTCTTGATTGCTGTGTGCCACATTTCTGGTAAAACAACCACAAAACATCTAGATCACAGCGTTTTTCATAGATTTTATTTTATTTTTTCAAATAGCCTCAAACATCAGAAAAATAGCCATAACCAGAGGATGTTGTGTTTTACACACTGTGTGTTTTCCATTTTGTATTTAAATTTAGTATTGAATGTAGAGCAGCGTTTTTAGCCTAAAATTCAAAAAATGTTGCCCTTAGGTCATTAGACCTGCAGTCGGGCCAAGACTTACAGGCAGGTGCAGATATGTGCCTATGATTTTTTTATGTACTGAAGTTTTTTGCAGTTTTTTGCCACAGCAAGTCCATAGCATATCCACATTAAGATCAACATGTACAGTGGGGATCAAACGTTTGGGCACCCCAGGTAAAAATTTGTATTAACCCCTTAAGGACACATGACGTACTGGAACGTCATGTGTCCACTCCCGATCTATAACGCGGGGCCACGCCGTGGCCCCGCGTCATAGCGGGTCGGGCCCGGCCTCTAACAACGGCCGGGACCCGTGGCTAATAGCGCGCGGCATTGATCGCTGTGCCGCGCGCTATTAACCCTTTAGACGCGGCGTTCAAAGTTGAACGCCGCGTCTAAAGTGAAACCGAAAGCATCCCGGCTAGCTCAGTGGGCTGTTCGGGATAGCCGCGGAGAAATCGCGGCATCCCGAACAGCTGACAGGACAGCGGGAGGGCCCCTACCTGCCTCCTCGCTGTCCGATCGCCGAATGACTGCTCAGTGCCTGAGATCCAGGCATGAGCAGTCATCCGGCAGAATCGTTGATCACTGGTTTCTTATGAGAAACCAGTGATCAACATAGAAGATCAGTGTGTGCAGTGTTATAGGTCCCTATGGGACCTATAACACTGCAAAAAAAAAGTGAAAAAAAAAAGTGAATAAACATCATTTAACTCCTCCCCTATTAAAAGTTTGAATCACCCCCCTTTTCCAATAAAAAAAAAAACACAGTGTAAATAAAAATAAAAATAAACATATGTGGTATCACCGCGTGCGGAAATGTCCGAATTATAAAAATATATCATTAATTAAACCGCTCGGTCAATGGCGTGCGCGCAAAAAAATTCCAAAGTCCAAAATAGTGCATTTTTGGTCACTTTTTATATCATTTAAAAATGAATAAAAAGTGATCAATAAGTCCTATCAATGCAAAAATGGTACCGTTAAAAACTTCAGATCACGGCGCAAAAAATGAGCCCTCATACCGCCCCATACACGGAAAAATAAAAAAGTTATAGGGGTCAGAAGATGACAATTTTAAACGTATTAATTTTCCTGCATGTAGTTATGATTTTTTCCAGAAGTCCGACAAAATCAAACCTATATAAGTAGGGTATCATTTTAATCGTATGGACCTACAGAATACATATCAGGTGTCATTTTTACCGAAAAATGTACTACGTAGAAACGGAAGCCCCCAAAAGTTACAAAACAGCGTTTTTTTTTCAATTTTGTCGCACAATGATTTTTTTTCCCGCTTCACCATAGATTTTTGGGCAAAATGACTGACGTCATTACAAAGTAGAATTGGTGGCGCAAAAAATAAGCCATCATATGGATTTTTAGGTGTAAATTTGAAAGAGTTATGATTTTTTAAAGGCAAGGAGCAAAAAACGAAAATGCAAAAACGGAAAAACCTCCGGTCCTTAAGGGGTTAATGTGCATAAAGAAGCCAAGGAAAGATGTAAAAATCTCCAAAAGGCATCAAATTACAGATTAGACATTCTTATAATATGTCAACAAAAGTTAGATTTTATTTCCATCATTTACACTTTCAAAATAACAAAAAAATGGCGTCTGCAAAAGTATGGGCACCCTGCAGAATTTATAGCATGCACTGCCCCCTTTGCAAAGCTGAGACCTGCCAGTGTCATGGATTGTTCTCAATCATCATCTGGGAAGACCAGGTGATGTCAATCTCAAAGGTTTTAAATGTCCAGATTCATCTGACCTTGCCCCAACAATCAGCACCATGGGTTCTTCTAAGCAGTTGTCTAGAAATCTGAAACTGAAAATAGTTGACGCTTACAAAGCTGGAGAAGTCTATAGCAAAATGTTTTCAGATGTCAATATCCTCTGTTCGGAATGTAATTAAGAAATGGCAGTCATCAGGAACAGTGGAAGTTAAAGAAAGATCTGGAAAACCAAGGAAAATATCAGACAGAACAGCTCGCAGAATTGTGAGAAAAACAATTCAAAGCCCACGTTTGACTGCACAATCCCTCCAGAAAGATCTGGCAGACACTGGAGTTGTGGTACACTATTCCACTATAAAGAGATACTTGTACAAATATGGTCTTCATGGAAGAGTCATCAGAAGAAATCCTCTTCTATGTCCTCACCACAAAAATCAGCATTTGAACTTTGCAAATGAACATATAGACAAGCCTGATGCATTTTGGAAACAAGTTCTGTGGACCGATGAGGTTAAAATTGAACTTTTTGGCCGGAATGAGCAAAGGTACGTTTGGAGAAGAATGGGAACAGAATTTAATGAAAAGAACCTCTGTCCAACTGTTAAGCCTGTGGCTGATCAATCATGCTTTGGGGTTGCATTGCAGCCAGTCACACAGGGAATATCTCATGAGTAGAAGGAAAAATGGATTAAATAAAAGTTCAGCAAATTTTGAATGCTAACTTGATGCCATCTGTGAAAAAGCTGAAGCTAAAGAGAGGATGGCTTCTACAAATGGATAATTGTTACGCCGAGCGCTCCGGGTCCCCGCTCCTCCCCGGAGCGCTCATAGCGTTTTCCTGTTCGCAGCGCCCCGGTCAGACCCGCTGACAGGGAGCGCTGCGATAATGTCCCTAGCCGGGATGCGATCCGCGATGCAGGACGCGCCCGCTCGCGGTTCGCATCCCAGCCCGCTTACCAGACTCGTTCCCCGTCTGTACTGTCCCTAGGGCGCGCGCTCGCCGGCTCTCTGCGATTTAAAGGGCTAGTGCGCCGCTGATTGGCGCCTGGTTCTAATTAGTGTATTCACCTGTGCATTTCCCTATATAACCTCACTTCCCCTTCCCTTCCTTGCCGGATCTTGTTGCCATTGTGCCAGTGAAAGCGTTCTTTGTATGTCCCAAGCCAGTGTTCCAGACCTCTTGCCGTTGCCCCTGACTACGATCCTTGCTGCCTGCCCTGACCTTCTGCTACGTCCGACCTTGCTCTTGCCTAATCCCTTGTACCGCGCCTATCTCAGCAGTCAGAGAGATTGAGCCGTTACCGGTGGATACGACCTGGTTGCTACCGCCGCTGCAAGACCATCCCGCTTTGCGGCGGGCTCTGGTGAATACCAGTAGCAACTTAGAACCGGTCCACCGGTACGGTCCACGCCAATCCCTCTCTGACACAGAGGATCCACCTCCAGCCTGCCGAATCCTGACAGTAGATCCGACAATGGATCCTGCTGAGGTCCCGCTGCCAGTTGTCGCTGACCTTACCACGGTGGTCGCCCAGCAGTTGCAACAGATAGCGCAACAAGGCCATCAGCTGTCTCAACTGACTGTTATGCTACAACAGCTTCTACCACAGCTACAGCAAACATCTCCTCCACCAGCTCCTGCACCTCCTCCGCAGCGAGTGGCCGCTTCCAGCCTCCGCTTATCTTTGCCAGACAAATTTGATGGGGACTCTAAACTTTGCCGTGGTTTTCTCTCGCAATGTTCCCTGCATTTGGAGATTATGTCGGACCAATTTCCAACTGAACGGTCGAAGGTGGCTTTCGTGGTTAGTCTCCTGTCTGGGAAGGCCCTGTCATGGGCCATACCGCTCTGGGACCGCAATGATCCTGTCACTGCCACTGTACAGTCCTTCTTCGCTGAGGTTCGTAGTGTCTTCGAGGAACCAGCCCGAGCTTCTTCTGCCGAGACTGCCTTGCTGAACCTGGTCCAGGGTAATTCTTCTGTAGGCGAGTACGCCATCCAATTTCGTACCCTCGCCCCTGAATTATCTTGGAATAACGAGGCCCTCTGCGTGACCTTCAAAAAAGGCCTATCCAGTAACATCAAAGATGTGCTGGCCACACAAGAAATCCCTGCCAACCTGAATGAACTTATTCATTTGGCCACCCGCATTGACATGCGCTTTTCTGAAAGACACCAGGAGCTCCGTCAGGATATGGATTTTGTTCGCACTAGGCGGTTTCTCTCCCCGGCTCCTCTCTTCTCTGGTCCGCTGCAATCTGTTCCTGTGCCTTCTGCCGTGGAGGCTATGCAAGTAGATGGGTCTCGCCTGACACCACAAGAGAGGACACGCCGCCGCAATGAGAACCTATGCTTGTACTGTGCCAGTACCGAACACTTTCTGAAGGATTGTCCTATCCGTCCTCCACGTCAGGAAAGACGCACTCCGATTCCGCACAAAGTTGAGACAGCTCTAGGTGTGAACTCTGCTTCTCCACGTCTTACTGTGCCTGTGCGGATTTCTTCTTCTAACTCCTCCTTCTCAGCTGTGGCCTTCTTGGATTCCGGATCTGCAGGAAATTAAATTTTGGCCTCTTTCGTTAACAGGTTCAACATCCCAGTGACCAGTCTCGCCAGACCTCTCTACATTGCTTCAGTTAATGGAGAAAGACTGGACTGTACTGTGCGTTACCGCACAGAACCCCTGTTAATGTGCATTGGACCTCATCACGAAAAAATTGAATTTCTGGTCCTCTCTAACTGCACTTCTGAAATTCTTCTCGGACTGCCTTGGCTCCAACGCCATTCCCCTACCCTTGACTGGACCACAGGGGAAATCAAGAACTGGGGTGCTTCTTGCCACAAAAAATGCCTCACGTCTGCTCCCAGTCCCGCCAGTCAAACCCCTGTGGCTCCTCCTATACCAGGTCTCCCCAAGGCCTATTTGGACTATGCCGATGTTTTTTGCAAAAAACAAGCAGAGACTTTGCCTCCTCACAGGCCTTATGACTGCCCTATTGATCTCCTTCCTGGTACTACTCCACCCCGGGGCAGGATCTATCCTTTGTCAGCTCCTGAGACACAAGCCATGTCGGATTACATCGAAGAAAATGTAAAAAAGGGGATTCATCCGCAAGTCTTCCTCCCCTGCCTGAGCGGGGTTCTTCTTTGTCTCCAAAAAAGACGGTTTCTTACGGCCATGCATCGATTACCGCGGTCTTAATAAGATCACTATAAAAAAACGCTATCCCCTGCCTCTTATCTCCGAACTCTTTGACCGCCTACGTGGCGCTAACATCTTCACCAAATTGGATTTAAGAGGTGCATATAATCTCATCCGCATCAGGGAAGGGGATGAGTGGAAGACCGCATTTAATACCAGAGACGGACACTTTGAATATCTGGTTATGCCCTTTGGGCTCTGCAACGGCCCTGCTGTCTTCCAGGACTTTGTGAATGAAATTTTTCGTGATCTGTTATATACCTGTGTTGTGGTTTACTTGGACGAAATTTTGATTTTCTCTTCTAACCTCGAAGAACACCGCCGTCATGTCCGTCTGGTGCTCCAGAGACTCTGTGACAATCAATTATATGCCAAGATGGAGAAATGTCTCTTTGAATGCCAATCTCTTCCCTTCCTAGGATATTTAGTCTCTGGCCAGGGACTTCAAATGGACCCAGACAAACTGTCAGCCGTGTTAGATTGGCCACGTCCCTCTGGACTCCGAGCTATCCAACACTTCTTGGGGTTTGCCAATTACTACCGACAATTTATTCCACATTTTTCCACCATTGTGGCTCCAATTGTGGCCCTAACCAAGAAAAACGCCAACCCTAAGTCCTGGCCTCCCCAAGCTGACGAGGCATTCAACCGTCTCAACACTGCCTTTTCTTCTGCTCCTGTACTCTCCAGACTAGATCCATCTAAACCCTTCTTACTGGAGGTAGACGCCTCCTCGGTGGGAGCCGGAGCTGTACTCCTACAAAAAAACTCTTCTGGACATAACATTACTTGTGGTTTCTTTTCTAAGACCTTCTCTCCGGCAGAGAAAAATTACTCCATTGGAGATCGAGAACTGCTGGCCATAAAACTAGCCCTCGAGGAATGGAGGCACCTGCTGGAGGGTTCCAAATACCCAATTATCATATACACAGATCACAAGAATCTCTCTTATCTTCAGTCTGCCCAACGGCTGAACCCACGCCAGGCTAGGTGGTCGTTGTTTTTTGCCCGTTTTAACTTTGAGATTCATTTTCGCCCTGCTGACAAAAACATCAGGGCTGACGCCCTCTCTCATTCCTCTGAGGCCTCCGAAACGGAAGCCCCCCTGTAACACATTGTTCCTCCTGAGTGTCTGATCTCCTCTTCCCCAGCTTCCATCAGACAAACACCTCCTGGAAAGACTTTCGTCCCTCCACGCCAGCGCCTCAAGATCATCAGGTGGGGACACTCCTCGCACCTCGCCGGCCATGCTGGCGTCAAGAAATCCATCCAACTCATCTCTCGATTTTATTGGTGGCCTACCCTGGAAGCAGATGTTGCTGATTTTGTTTGGGCTTGTACAGTCTGTGCCCGGGACAAGACTCCTCACCAGAAGCCTGCCGGCCTCCTTCATCCTCTGCCTGTCCCTGAGCTACCATGGTCTCAGATTGCCATGGACTTTATAACGGACCTGCATTTATCCCATGGCAACACAGTCATTTGGGTGGTCGTTGATCATTTCTCCAAGATGGCACATTTTATTCCACTTCCAGGCCTTCCTTCTGCGCCACAGTTGGCGAAACAATTTTTTGTGCACATTTTTCGCCTTCACGGGCTTCCCACGCATATCGTCTCGGATAAAGGCGTTCAATTTGTGTCGAAATTCTGGAGAGCTCTATGTAATCAACTAAAAATCAAATTAAATTTCTGGTCTTCCTATCATCCCCAATGCAATGGGCAAGTAGAGAGAGTTAACCAGGTTCTTGGTGACTATTTGCGACATTTTGTTTCCTCCCACCAGGATGATTGGGCCGATCTTCTACCCTGGGCTGAATTCTCGTACAATTTCAAAGACTCTGAATCCTCCGCTAAATCCCCGTTCTTTGTGGTGTACGGCCGTCACCCTCTTCCCCCCTCCCCACTCCAACGCCTTCTGGTTTGCCCGCTGTTGAAGAAGTTACCCGGGAATTCTCCACCATCTGGAAAGAGACTCAAAAATCCCTCCTACAGGCCTCTTCCCGGATGAAGAAGCATGCCGACAAAAAGAGAAGAACTCCTCCTGTCTTTGCTCCTGGAGACAAAGTGTGGCTCTCCGCCAAGTATATTCGCTTCCGTGTCCCCAGTTATAAACTGGGACCACGCTATCTTGGACCCTTTAAAATCAAGTGCCAAATCAATCCTGTCTCCTACAAACTCCTTCTTCCCCCTTCTCTCCGTATTCCTAATGCTTTTCATGTTTCTCTCCTTAAACCGCTTATCCTTAACCGCTTCTCTCCCAAGGTTGTCGCTACTACTCCTGTCTCCGGGTCCTCAGATGTCTTCTCGGTTAAAGAAATTCTCGCGTCTAAGACGGTCAGAGGTAAAAAAAAAATTCTCGTAGATTGGGAGAATTGCGGTCCTGAGGAGAGGTCGTGGGAACCCGAGGATAACATTCTCAACAAGGACCTCACTCACAAATTTTCAGGTTCCAGAAAGAGGGGGAGACCCAAGGGGGGGGGTACTGTTACGCCGAGCGCTCCGGGTCCCCGCTCCCCAGAGCGCTCGCAGCGTTTTCGTGTTCGCAGTGCCCCGGTCAGACCCACTGACCTGGAGCGCTGCGATAATGTCCCTAGCCGGGATGCAATCCGCGATGCGGGACACACCTGCTCGCGGTTCGCATCCCAGCCCGCTTACCAGACTCCTTCCCCGTCTGTACTGTCCCGACGCGCGCGGCCCCGATCCCTAGGGCACGCGCGCGCCGTCTCTCTGCGATTTAAAGGGCCAGTGCTAATTAGTGTATTCACCTGTGCACTTCCCTATATAACCTCACTTCCCCTTCCCTTCCTTGCCGGATCTTGTTGCCATTGTGCCAGTGAAAGCGTTCTTTGTATGTCCCAAGCCAGTGTTCCAGACCTCTTGCCGTTGCCCCTGTCTACGATCCTTGCTGCCTGCCCTGACCTTCTGCTACGTCCGACCTTGCTCTTGCCTAATCCCTTGTACCACGCCTATCTCCGCAGTCAGAGAGGTTGAGCCATTACCGGTGGATACGACCTGGTTGCTACCGCCGCTGCAAGACCATCCCGCTTTGCGGCGGGCTCTGGTGAATACCAGTAGCAACTTAGAACCGGTCCACCGGTATGGTCCACGTTAATCCCTCTCTGACACAGAGGATCCACCTCCAGCCTGAAGAATCCTGACAATAATGATCCTAAACACACCTCAAAAGCCACGGGGGGTTACATCAAGAGGCGTTTTGCCATGGCCTTCACAAACTCCTGACCTCAACATAATTGAAAATCTATGGACAGACCTTAAAAGAGCAGTGTGTGACAGACAGCGCAGAAATCTCAAAGAACTGGAAGACTTTTGTAAGGAATAATTGGCAAAGATACCTCAAACAAGAATTGAAAGACTCTTGGCTGGCTACAAAAAGTGTTTACAAGCTGTGATACTTGCCAAAGGGGGCAGTACAACATATTAACTCTGCAGGGTGTCCAAACTTTTGCAGACGCCATTTTTTTGTTTTCTGTTATTTTGAAAGTGTAAATGTAACTTTTGTTGACATATAAGAATGTCTAATCTGTAATTTGATGCCTTTTGGAGATTTTTCCATCTTTCCTTAGCTTCTTTATGCACTTTAATACAAATTTTTACCTGGGATCCCCAAACTTTTGATCCCCACTGTAAGAATTTTGCATTGCATTTGTCAGTAACATAAAATGGTAGGTTTTTAAATTTCGGTCCCAGAAAAGGCAAGGATTTGGTGTAGATTTTTTACATTTACTTCAATGAGGAACCCAAAATATGCCAATTGTTTTGCAGATTTAGCTGTACACCCGACCTCCAGCAATATGCACCACAAATATAATGATGGAGATTTACTAAGCAAAATGCAACTAAATTCTGGATAAATTAGCAACACAAAACCGGCGTACATGTCTTACACAAACTTCATTATGTGTTTCAGACACTTTTTGTGCCTCACTAGACAGTTTACAAAAGTGTCTAGAAAAGAGAATAACTTCAAAATATAGGTGAAACTCAAAAAATTTGAATATCGTGCCAAAGTTCATTTATTTCAGTAATGCAATGCGTCTGCGGAAGGAAGCAGGAAGTGTTCCAAAATCTCCTGGTAGACAGATGCGTTGACCCTGGACTTAATGAAGCACAGTGGACCAACACCAGCAGATGACATGGCTCCCCAAATCATATCATATATTGGGGATTTGAGGTTTTCATGAGCTGTAAGTCATAATCATCACACAATCACGGCTTGAACTATTTTGCTTTGCATGTAATGAGTCTCTCTCATATACTGTATTAGTTTCAACTTTTAAGTTGCATTACTGAAAGAAATGAACTTTTGCACGATATTCAAATTTTTCGAGTTTCACCTGTATGCTGAATTGTAGTAAAATTAATTAGCAAAATATTGGTCTAAAGTAAAACAACTAAGAGGTAGCATAAGGAAAAGTAATTGACATATCATGTTGCACAGCATCATTTTCTTACATTGCATCACCTGGGAAATTCTCAGACTCACAGTTTGAATACTCTATCAGAGTCTATTCACATGTACAGTATCAGCCACAGAACCAATTTAAGTCGATGGGGTCTGTGGCAGATTTTCACCAGCAGAAATTCTGCTAACAAAAATCTGCTGCGGACAGGTTGCGGAGAACTCGCCCCCGTTCTAACTTGCATCAGGGAACATGCTGCGACTTTGCTATCCACTCGCATGAACGCGAGCCCTTAAGGTGTATTCACATTTTGTGTAATCATGGCTTTCTGGCCCCTCTGGCTGCTTCCTGACCAACTCCAGACAACTTAAAACGGGGGGGTGGGGTGGGGGGGTAGGCAGGGAGCTCTTGGTCTAATGATAGGACCAGCCATTAGATCCCGACTGATCAGTTAGTTTTTCCCTATCCGGTGGAAAGGAAGTACTTTTAAATCTTTGGATTACCTCTTTGAATTGAAATTGAAGCAATATATTTTTTTTTATAAAGCTATCTCCTGATTAGTGTTGAGCGCGAATATTTGCAAGTCGAATATTTATTGCAAATTTCGCATATTCACGAATATGGCTAATATAGCACCATATTTTCGCAATTATGAATATTCATTATTTTTTTTCCCCACAGAACACATCACAGTGATCTCATCCCTCCCTGCTTCCAGCTTGTGGTCTAAAGAAGGCTCCTATACTATTTACTGTATTAGACTGGAGAGCGAATATCCTCATATTCGCTAATATCGTCACTAAAGAATATTAGGAGATAGATATGTAGATAGTTATCCTCATGCGCACACGCAAATATATCGAATATGCGAATTTCGAGAATATAGGACGAATATTCGTCCATATATTTGCAAAATTTCACGAATTCGAATATGGCATGTGCCACTCATCACTACTCCTGATGTAAAGGAGGTGCAGCTTTGTGAGCATGTGTTTTCTAAAGTCTTTAGCATGGAAAGAAAAATATTTAAACATGTTGGAATTAATTTAGTACCATAGTTTTATTTATATTAGTATTTATATATATTTTTCTGTGAGTATAAAGCCTCATACACATGGCCCTATTAAAGTTTTGTACAAGCTCTAAGACATACAGATTTGTATTACTGCATGGCACTCATACAATAAAAAAATTAAATAAAAATATGTCATACTTACCTCCCCAGTCCCCAACAGCTCCTTCTCTGACCCTAATGGTCCCCGCTTATCACCACTTCTTCCTTGTTCTTGTGATGGTTCATCACCTCAGGAACTGCCCTTCTCAGTCAATCTCTGGCTACAGTGGTGTCCCACCTCATTTAGAGGGGCAATTCCTCTTGGGACAATGCATAATAGAAACAAGGAAGAAATGAAGACAAGCAATGGCCAGGGGTTTAAGAGCAGCAGCTGTGGGGGATCAGGGAGATAAGTATGACTTCTTTTTTATTTTTATAGCGCTCCTAGTCATATATAATTATTTTCCAACCCTGAACAAACCCTTTAAAGTTTATATTTAAATTTGAATGCACTACATACAAAGCTGTTTCGGTTTGTCATGGTATGTAAGTCAGTGTGTGTTTGTTTGCTTGTTTTTTAACACAGCTTGTGGGAAAGTTAAATTACTCTATGGTATCACTTAATAATTAAAGTGTACTAAAGGCAATACAGCCAGCATTGGAGTTAGATAGAGACACTATCGGGGAGATTTATCATGGTTGCTTTGGTAAGCAAGTTCTGTAGGCATTTTTTTTCTTGCTTTTGGTTTTGCTTATGTATGGCACATTTATCATACTATCACAGAGGGTTGACAAATTTGGTTTACATAAGCAAAAGCCAATAAGTCACTTTTGAATACCATTTTTTTTTAGCACACATAAGCAAAAACCAATAAATTACTTCAGAACACAAATTTGCAGCTTTGAAAAAAAAATGTGATATATATATATATATATATATATATATATATATGTTTACATTTTTTACCACTTTTTTCCCCCCTAAATGTACTAACTCATTTTCTTTCTTCTCATTTCAGATCCGTGTATCTTGTGGATTACTTTAGATTCAGGGGAGTACAGTGATCAGCATTTTTTTTTTGTTTAATGTTAATAAAATGGTTAATGAGGACTTTTGTGGGAGTGTTTTTTTGGAATACATTTTTTTTTTTAAACATGTTTTTTTTTAATTTACTTGACAGGCTTAGTAGTGGAAGCTGTATTATAGACAGAGTCCATTACTAAGCTGAGGCTTAGCATTAGCTAACCCCTAATTATTACCCCGGTAACCACCGCAACAGGGGTGCCGGGAGGTCAAATATGGCGCTCCTGGCCCTAGGCAGTAACAGGCTGGCGTTATTTGGACTGGGGATGGCTAGTAGCAATGGTCCTCGCCCATCCTGGTAACGTCAGGCTGTTGTTGCTTGGTTGGTATTTGGCTAAAAATAAAAATAGGGGGAATCTTATCTTTTCTTGTTTTTTTGCATAAATAATTAATTATTTAAAAAAAAAAACGCATAGGGTTCCCCTATTTTTATTTTCAGCCAAATACCAACCAAGCAGCAACAGCCTGACGTTACCAGGGTGGGCGAGGACCATTGTTACTGGCCCTCCCCAGCCATAATAACGCCAGCCTGTTACCGCCTAGGCCCAGGAGTGCTATTTTTGATGCTCCGGGCCTGTTGGTACCGGCTCTTCCCAGCACCCCTGTGGCGGTGGGTCCCGGGGTAATAATTGGGGGTTAGCGCTAGCTGTTTTGGGGGCTAACACTAAGCCCAGGCTTAGTAATGAATTCTGTCTATTAAACAGCTTCCACTACTAAGCCTGTCAAGTAAATTAAACAAAAACACAACACGTTTCAAAAAACATTTATTCCAAAAAACACTCCCCCACAAGCCCTCGTTAACCATTTTATTAACATTAAACAGATTTAAAAAAAAAAAAAGCAGTCCACCGAATCCAAAGTAGTCCACAGGATACACGGATCTGAAATGAGAAAAAAAAGAAAAATAGGTTAATACATTTATTGTCACCCGCCTGCGCATGACTACAACTCCCAGCATGCCCTTACAGTAAGGATATGCTGGGAGTTGTAGTGGGGGGGGGGAAACAATCTCTCGCACCACATCACTACATCTCCCAGCATATTCCTACTGCAAGAGCATGCTGGGAGTTGTAGGGGGGCGGGTGACAAGCCTGTCTCCTGCCGCACAACTACAACTCCCAGCATGTCCTTACAGTAAGGGCATGTTGGCATTTGTAGTCATGTGGTGCGAGAGATTGTCACCGCCCTCACCACAACTCCCAGCATGCCCTTACTGTAAGGACATGCTGGGAGTTGTAGTTGTGCGGCAGGGGGCAGGTGACAGGCTTGTCACCCCCCCCCCCCCTACAACTCCAAGCATGTCCTTACAGTAAGGATATGCTGGGAGTTGAAGTCATGTGGTGCGGGAGATTGTCACTCCCCTACAATTCCCAGCATGTCCTTACAGTAAGGGCATGCTGGGAGTTGTAAGGGGGGGGGGGGGGTGACAAGCCTGTCACCTGCCGCACAACTAGGGGGTTGACAATCTCCCGCACCACATGTCTACAACTCCCAGCATATCCTTACAGTAAGGGCATGCTGGGAGTTGTAAGGGGGGGGGTGACAAGCCTGTCACCTGCCGCACAACTAGGGGGGTGACAATCTCCCGCACCACATGACTACAACTCCCAGCATATCCTTACAGTAAGGGCATGCTGGGAGTTGTAGGGGGGGGGGGTGACAAGCCTGTCACCCGCCCCCACCCCCCCTACAAATCTCCCAGCATGCCTTTACTGTAAGGACACGCTGGGAGTTGTAGTTGTGCCAGCCAGGGAAGCGGGTGGTAATGCGCTCCGCTCCCTGGCAGCAGTGATCAGAGAATCACTGTAATTTCATATTTCCCGCCGGGTCATGTGACTCCTCATATATACTGCGTCGCCGTGGTAAGGAGCCCGGGCTAGCCTCACTTCAGCCGCCCGGGCTCCGTCAACTATTATCTCCGCAGCGCCTGGTAAGGAGCCCGGGCTGGCCTCACTCTGCAGACGCCCGGGTTCCTCTGATTCTATCCCCGCTACCCTAATATAATAATGGGGATGGGGACACTGCTTTACATAACCCCCCCCCCCCCTTGTCTTCCACCCGCCTGCGCCGCCCACTACAATACTACAACTCCCAGCATGCCCTCACTGTATGGACATGCTGGGAGTTGTAGTCTTGCAACAGGTAGCAGACAGATGGGAGATGTGCTGCGCGGGCGGGTGGGAGACAAGGGGGGATGTCATTATGTTAGGGTAGCGGGGTTAGAATCAGACAGAGCTGGGCAGCTACAGAGTGGTGCCAGCCCGGGTTCCTTTGTACAGTTGCAATATATTTCTATATTTCCCGCTGGAGCTGTGATCTCGGCTGCCAGCGGGAAATATAACATTTGCTCTCAAAAGCCGTTTTGTAAGCCAACTCTGGGCTGGCTTACATTTACGCAGTTTTTGAGGGCTTGCAACTTTTTGTGCGACTTTCGCACTTGATAAATCCCTGACCACTGCAAAGTAAAAAATAAAATTTACTTTCGTACGCTCTTTTATAGCTTTTTGTTTACAGCCAAAAGTCGCAGAAAAAATTGCTTAAGTGCTAATGCGACTTTTTGTGCGACTTTTGTAAGCAAAAAAAGAGCTCTAAATCCCTTGATAAATGTCCCCCTATATGATAGTGATAGGGTGCAATTAGAAGAGGGTCATAGTTCCACTTGGTGGTGTGAGAGACCACTAAGTGCAAGAGATAACTGGGGCAATTACTGAGTATTTTACCTGTGTGTGTTTGCAAGGGATAAATATCCCCTTTTTAAAGAAGAATAAATAAAGTTTGGAATTTTTAAGGGGGGTCTTTAGTTAAGGGCTTTCCCCACAGGGGGAAACCCCCAAGGGGTTGGTAATATATTATTTGTTAACCCCACCTCCTACATACCGTATTTTTCGCCGTATAAGACGCACTTTTTCTTCCCCAAAACTGGGGGGGAAAAGTCGGTGCGTCTTATACGGCGAATACACCCCTATCGCGGCGGTCCCTGCGGCCATCAACGGCCGGGACCCGCGGCTAATACAGGACATCACCGATCGTGGTGATGCCCTTTATTAACCCTTCAGACGCGGCGATCAAAGCTGACCGCCGCGTCTGAAGGGAAAGTGACACTAACCCGGCTGTTCAGTCGGGCTGTTCAGGACCGGCAGCAGAGACCCGGCCGGCAGCAGAGACGTTCCGGAGTGACGGGGACACGGCGACAGCGATGGAGCGACATCCAGGGCAGCGGTGACGGGTCCGGAGCGGCGGGGACACGTGAGTATTACCTCCTATGCAGTGGTCTTCAATCTGTGGACCTCCAGATGTTGCAAAACTACAACTCCCAGCATGCCCGGACAGCCAGCGGCTGTCCGGGCATGCTGGGAGTTGTAGTTTTGCAACATCTGGAGGTCCGCAGGTTGAAGACCACTATTGGGTTCAAAATCTTTATTTTTTTTAGATTTTGCACCTATAAATTGGGTGCGTCTTATACGCCGGTGCGTCCTATAGGGCGAAAAATACGGTAACTAAAACCCACAACAATTATTTAGTACTGTATATGTCACAGAATATTTGCATAGTTGTAATAAATAAACCAATGCATCATAAATCAACAGAAATACATTGGCCCTCATTTAATAAAGTCCAACCGACTTTTTTTCTCGGTTATTGCGCCTAAGTTTTAGTCGCAAAGTCTGTGCAACTATTTATACGACCAAATTTTACGCCGCACAAGCGACACTTTAGAAACCACTCGGAGTGTTTTTTTTTCTCTCTGAAATGGGCGTGTTTTATGCAAAAATGGGCGTTTTACCGACAAATAATACTTGGAGTACTTCCAAAATCACTCTAGAAAAAGTATGAGGGAGATTTATCAAAACCTGTCTAGAGGAAAAGTTGCCCAGTTGCCCATAGCAACCAATCAGATCACTTCTTTCATTTTGCAGAGGCCTTGTTAAAAATGAAAGAAGCGAGCTGATTGGTTGCTATGGGCAACTGGGCAACTTTCCCTCTGCACAGGTTTTGATAAATCTCCCCCTATCAGTTTACCTCACACAATAACCGACAGCCAAGAGGCCGAGTAAAATTTAAAAAAAGGAGCGATGTCTAACAAGGGACTGTTTGCCATTGTGTTTTTTGTGAAAGTAACTTGTTTTATAACCTGAAAACATTTGGTACAGTTCATCAATTTTTGCGAATAAAATATTGAATGCTTTTGTGATAGTTTATGTTTTCCATATTTTTTGCGCCCTATAGGACGCACCGGCGTATAAGACGCACCTAATTTATAGGTGCAAAATCTAAAAAAAATAAAGATTTTGAACCCAATAGTGGTCTTCAACCTGCGGACCTCCAGATGTTGCAAAACTACAACTCCTAGTATGCCGGACAGCCGTTGGCTGCCATTTTGTCTGATATTTTTGGCGGAACCTGCAATGGACCCTCCGAAGCAGGTGTGAATGAACCCAGCCATACCTACACAGCAGGTGTCCATGAAGAGGCAAACATTGCCTTCGTAGTAAGGTCAGACCCCATTGATTAGTAAGTAAAGGTGTATTCAAGCAATATATCATAGTACGTGATAGTATATCCTATCAATATACCATCACCCTTTCTTACTACACTGTTGGCATAGGAAGTGTGCATTTTCCTTATCCAATTGTACAGTGGTGCCCGCAGGTCTGTAATATAGACTTGTAGGCACTCCATGGCCCTTCATATGGTGCCGGCACACGCCACTGCATTGCTTCCAACGTCCGAGCCAATCAGGAGAATAACTCTAAGAGGCACAGTACATCCCCACAAAGGTCACCCGTGCAATACCCCAGAGTGCAGACCCCGAGCACATCTGGCTGACCCCATCTTATAGTAACGCAAGCCGTGACAGACTTTTTTTTATTACAGGATTTGCAATACGAAATGCAACCCCTCCTCTATTTCTCATTAAAATAGCCATTCTGTCCCCCAGCCCCTTACAGCGAAGAGGTATAATGAGGACACGACGTATTGGGCGAAAGAAGTGCACCTTACCCATGAATAATGCAAAAAATATGAAGCTGCCTTCTCCTAAAATAACAGCAGTAGTGGATGAGAAGTTGCTGAAGCAAAAATAAACCTCTCCATTTTTTTTTTTTTTTTAGGTCCCCCCTCCCTTATACATTGCAGCAGATGAGGGAGAGTGAGATTTGACAGGTCAGCATGGAGGGAGCACCTCTGTATGCAGCACTCACACATTCACTGCCTTGCAGCAGATTTGCATTAACATATCTTCATCTCTTGGGACAAAGACACATGTAAGTGATATGTGAGAGGCCTCCCCTCAGCCATTGGCCAGTCCCTCCAAGTGGGGCATGTGCTAGGCTGTGGCTGGGAGCTGCTACTTTCTAGCCTTGTAGTCTGGAGCTGCAGATCAGAGGCTGAAGGGGAGGAGGAGGAGGAGGAGGAGGAGGGGGGATGGGGAAGGGAGACAACACAAGAAGGGAGGGTGACAAGAGAGAGAGCTATGAGGAGGGAGTTCTGCCAGGGACAGAGGAGGAGCTTTGACGTGAGCTACAGGGCAAGGAGCTTGCAAGAGCTTTTACTTCACGTCATATTGTTTGATGGCAAGTGCTGGGAGCACAGGCAGCCTCACAGCCAGTGGCTTCTCCTCTCTCCCCCCCACCTCATCCATTGTATCATGCAGAAAGCACTGGCTTCATAATCGTGCAGCACCAAGGACCTATGGATCTGGTGCTGGATTAGGGGACTGTGGCCATTCCTGATGCTTTAGACCTCAGGTGCAACTGCATGTGGTAAGTTCCTGTCATTTCCTACAGGGTCTGGGATAGTGGGCAACAAACTCTTGCAAAGAGGGTACCCACTGGCAGCAGCTGGGTGGGCTGGCATAGGCTGGGGGGCAGGAGATGGGTAAAGTTCCATCACTTGTGTTCATTGCAACATTGGGTTGGAGTTGTTGCAAGTGTTGGTGGAGCTTGTTACATTGATTTGTGACAGCTCTTCTCTGGGGGGGGGGGGTCTCCTTCCTGTATGTCTCTGGTACAGTGTTTCCCAACCAGGGTGCCTCCAGCTGTTGCTAAACTACAACTTCCAGCATGCCCGGACAGCCGAAGGCTGTCCGGGCATGCTGGGAGTTGTAGTTTAGCAACAGCTGGAGGCACCTTGGTTGGGAAACACTGCTCTAGTATGGTTTGGATAAGGCAAATATATCGTATCTATTATTTATATTCTGGAGAAACAGTAAACACAGCAAAACACGAAGCATTGTCAAACAAATATTGACATTTACTGTGCATGATACATTTATATCTATCTATATATCTTTTATAACTATCTTTATAACTATCTATCATCTATCTATCTATCTTTATAAATATCTATCTATCATCTATCTATCTATCGTTATAACTATCTATCTATCTACCTTTATAACTCTCTATCTATCTATATTTATAACTATATATCTATCTATCGTTATAACTATCTATCTATCGTTATAACTATCTATCTATCTACCTTTATAACTCTCTATCTATCTATCTATCTATGTTTATAACTATATATCTATCTATCGTTATAACTATCTATCTCATATCTATCTATCTATCTATCTATCTCATAACTATCTATCTATCATCTATCTATCTATAATGGTCTGTTCCATTGCACGATCAGAAATCAGCAATGACCTGCTTTATGGGTGCCACATCCCTAAGGGAGACAATTCTCATCGAACCGAGCGAGAGGATTTTTTTTGCAGTTGTCGTTGACAGACAAGACATAGGAAAATGTCAGATGACACCGTCGGTGGTAAGCTGTGTGACCGTGTCAGCTATCCTGTGCTACTTTAGGCACTTCCCTTGAGTTAGAGGACAGGGTCGCCTCTCAACGATTTCCAGGTCCAGCGACTACAATCGGTTTTGGTAGACAGTTGCGACTGCTTGGAAACTTAGTTTCTCTTTTTTTTTTTTTAACCTGCCTATTAAAACCGCCTTGTGTGGTTCACTAGGTAACCGCTAATGTTTTTTTTTTTTTTCTTCAAGTTGGCTTTTCCGTGTATTCCAGCCATGTGAAGAGTTAATGCAGTGTCAGCTGTGCACTTTGCAGCTGTAGGTGGACACAGGGGTTAATAAAGCGTGCGCCGTCCCCAGCTAAATTCTCTATATTGACACCCTAGATTTTTTTTTTTAAAGTAATTTTCCACTTTTGGTTGAGAAAATACCCTTCCCTGGATTCGTACCTAGAAGGAAAAAGCCATGGTTGTAGTGATGTGTTTTCATGTTTGGAGGCTCAGGCGGACAAGCCATGGGTATCTGCAGCTGTAGACAGATGGCCAGAAAGCCACAATGTGTTCCTGGACCTTTTGTCTCCAGTTAGGATTCTCTAGACAATCACAAGCGTGTGGGCTTCGACACCATGGCTCTGCGTGACTGCGTTTTATTTTGCCGTCTTCTGAGTATATCACGTATTTCCTAACCGTAGGGTTATTTGTCAGAAGACTTCGCCATCACCCCAGAGTCTACATGTTTGAAGACCATAAAACAGGTGGGAATGTTGTTTAACTTGACAGAGCCAGTGTTTCAGTTTCCCCATGGTTTGTTCTCATTAGATACAACATTGTACAACCCCAAGTTTAGATGATTTTTTTAGTTCTTTTTTTTTGTTGTGTTAGTTTTCACGTTCATTTGGAAGTTTATCTCCTCCCATGCGGTAAAACTTTGTGTGTAACCTCAGCGCAATACTATGAGGATGTTTTTGGGATTAGTTATCGTCTCCAGTAAAATGCTTTCCATTCTTCAGCACAGTAGATAATAAACAAGTCTTCGGTGAGGCTTTATTCATTGGTTTGTTGTATCAGTTATTTTGGTCGGATTGTTTGGAAATGAATGCGCACAATTTAATAGTTGTAATTTCTTTTTAATTTAAATATATATATATATATATATTATTATTATTATTATTATTATACTTTTTTTTTTTTAGATCATAGCATTAAAAGTGTCCTCTAAATTTGGAATTGATTTCTTATTTTCTTATAGAACCAACATATTCTGCAGTGTAATCCAATTTGGGGATTTCAAGTACCTTACACCTTCAATAGCTGTTGGCCCAATGCCCATTGGGCCGACAGAATTTTCTACAGTGTCTTCCTCCCATACATGTTCTGCCAAGCATGCATGTATTTTCAGTGTGAAGATTGTAAGCCACTGCTGGAGGGAGCTTATCTTCAGGTAGAACAAATATCCATCTATCTACCTTACACCTTCAATAGCTGTTGACCAAATGCCCAATAGGCCGGTAGCTTTTTCTACAGTGTCTTCCCCCATGCATTCTGCCAAGCATGCATATGCATGTATTTTCAGTGTGAAGATTGTAAGCCACTGCCAGCCACCACTGGTGGGAGCTTAACTTCAGGAATTACAAATATCTAAAATATATCTATAATTGCCTTTTCCATTGCACAATAGATTGGCATTGAAATCCAACATGCCCAATCCTTCTTTCCTCCCGGACATCACCTGTCAGGGAAAAGTCAGGAGACCACCATACCTATAAAATAGTTGGCCAGTCCCACTGAAATCAGTAGGTTCTGAGGACTTTCCTCTGATGTGTATGGGGGCCTTATAACCAAGTTCAAAATAAGCCATGTAAACTTATCAATATGTATTTGAATTGTGAAAAGAAATCAAAGTACCAGGAGGAAACCCACACAAATCGGGAACTCAATACAAATGAATTTAAACTAGGGGCGCCATTGAGTCAAAACAATAGCTCTCACTGCTGAACCAACAATAATATACTATAGTTTGAAATTCTGTCCCAAAGCATGGATATTATGGACCCATGGACACAGCCAGTGAACGTATCAGCACTTGCGAATTGAATGAATATGGGTAAACCTACTGCCATAGTTTGGAGAGTAATCTTCATACATAGCCCCAAAAGAGTTAAATTATACTTTTGGCTGTGCTACATCTGTATATAGCCTAACAATCGAATTCTTACTTTTAGGAATCAGATTTTATATGCCAAAAAAAAAGAGAAAATGCAATGTTAGCTACAAAAGCCTTTAGGGCTGAGGTCTTCAAACTGTGGACCTCCAGCTGTTGCAAAACTACAACTCCCAGCATGCTGATGGCTGTCCGCACATGCTATGAGTTGTAGATAGGACAGAAGCAGATAGGGTCCTTATAGGAACTCCGTCTGCTGTATGGTACCTCAGCATATGTATATTATTTCTAGAATATGGCCCTCAGACATCAGGGTTTGGGTGCAACTGGTATATCTGTCCCCCTTGATGGCACCCATAGCCTGCTACATGGCCCTAATGTACTTTCATGCGCCTCTGACTTTATACACATAAGGGGAGATTTATCAAAACCTGTCAAGAGGAAAAGTTACTGAGTTGCCTATAGCAACCAATCAGATCGCTTCTTTCATTTTGCAGAGGCCTTTCAAAATTTAAAGAAACAATCTGATTGGTTGCTATGAGCAACTCAGCAACTTTTCCTCTGGACAGGTTTTGATAAATCTCCCCCTATGTGAATAAAATCAGAGGCACATAAAAGTACGTTAGGGCCATGTAGCAGGCTATGGGTGACATCAAGGGGACAGATATACCAGTTGCACCCAAACCCTGATGTCTGAGGGCCATATTAACCCCTTGGGGAGGGAGGGTTTTTCCGTTTTTGCACTTTCGTTTTTTTCCTCCTCACCTTTTAAAAACGATAACCCTTTCAATTTTGCAACTAAAAATCCATATGATGGCTTATTTTTTGTGCCACCAATTCTACTTTGTAATGACGTCAGTCATTTTACCCATAAATCTACGGCGAAACAGGAAAAAAAATAATTGTGCGACAAAATTGAAGAAAAAAACGCCATTTTGTAACTTTTGGGGGCTTCCGTTTCTACGCAGTAAATTTTTCGGTAGAAATGAAACCTTCTCTTTATTCTGTAGGTCCATACGATTAAAATGATACCCTACTTATATAGGTTTGATTTTGTCGTACTTCTGGGAAAAATCATAACTACATGCAGGAAAATGTATACTTTTAAAATTGTCATCTTCTAACCCCTATAACTTTTTTTTATTTTTCTGCGTGCGGGGCATTATGAGGGCTCATTTTTTGTGCCGTGATCTGAAGTTTTTATCGGTACCATATTTGTATTGATCGGCCTTTTTGATCGCTTTTTATAAATTTTTTCATGATATAAAAAGTGACCAAAAATACACTATTGACCGTGCAGTTTAATTAACAATATATTTTTATAATTCCGACTTTTCCGCACTCGCCGATATGTTTATTTTTATTTACACTGGGTTTTATTTGTTTTTTTTTAATGGGAAAATGGAGGTGATTCAAACTTTTATTAGGGAAGGGGTTAAATGGGGTTTATTCCCTTTTTTTAATTTTCTTTTTTTTGCGATGTTATAGCTCCCATAGGGGGCTATAACACTGCACACACTGATCTTTTACATTGATCAATGTTTTTTTATAGGAAACCATTGATCAATGATTCTGCTGCTTTACTGCTTCTGCCTGGATCTCAGGCAGTGAGCAGTCATTCGGCGATCGGATAGCGAGGAGGAAGGTAGGGGACCCTCCTGCTGTCCACGGCGATGCCGAACAGCCCACTGAGCTTGATGGGAGCAGTTTACTTTAATTTTAGATGCAGCATTCAACTTTGAACGCCGTGTCTAAAGGGTTAATAGCACACGGCACCGCTATCAGTGCCTCCCGCTATTAGCCACTGGTCCCGACTGTTGCTAGAGGCCGGGCTCGACCGTGGCCCTGCTTTATAGAAAGGGAGTGGGCGGAGGACCTACAGGTACGCCCTCCATCCCCAACAGGTTAAAAGATACCAGTTTTATAAATGGCACTAAACTTTTGTTCACACAGGAGATAACCCATCAGAGGTGTCTGGCAGCAGCTTTTGCTATTGAGAACATGAGCGTGCTTGGCCAAACCGAGCTTGCACTCTTTGGGCTGGTCAAGAAGAGGAGTTGCTTGAACGAGCATTCAGCTGACAGCTATCTAAAGTGAATGGCACCTTTAGGCTGGGTTCACGTGGCGGAAAATGTGCGGAATGTCTGCACGGAAAACATGTGCGGACATTCCACACATTTGACTAATCCGGCGGGCGCTAGGACTGCTTCGAAATGTGCTTTCTCATAGACGGCAGTGCATTCCGCAGAAAGAACAGACATGTGTGGACACTGCAGCAGAATCCCATTGAAATCAATAGGACTCTGCTGCAGCGGAATGTCGGCGCAGAATATTCAACCTTTTTTGTTCTGGGCTGTACATATGAATCTGGATTACCAGTTTTTGATGGCATAGACCGGTGGTCTTCGAACTCTAGACCTCCAGGTTTTGAACCATGGAGGTCTATCTGAAGACAAGTGGTCTTCAAAATGCAGATCTCAAGATGTTGCAAAACTACAGCATGCCCGGCCGTTGTCTGTCCGGGCATGCTGGGAGTTGTAGTTTTGCAATATCTGGAGGTCCACAATTTGGAGACCACTGGTATAGACCGTTGTGCGTAATTGTTGCTGATGCATCATGGATGCTTGTTGCCTTCCTCTGAAGTTTTTCTGATGGACTTACTATGTTAAAGACACAAGAAAACACGAATATGTAATAGACGGAGAACATTTTATTTTCCTCTAAGGTCTTGATTTCCGACTCTATAAAGCGTGAACTGTTGTTTTAGTTTTCATGCTTATAAACACAGAAAATGATCCATATAAAGATTTTATAATGTGTCTTAAAGATTGTTACACCAGCACTTCAGTTCTCCTCCTTTGTCAAGTTGTTAAAATTCCATTTAGACTTTTTTTTTTTCTCAGTTGCTGGAAAAGTATATTTACAAGTTAAATAGCTAGTATTACAATTACTACCGACCTCCTGCAGCCACCATTCAGCAGTCTGGGAAAGTAGAGTGACAAGCGTGGTGGAAGCTTAATCGGCTGCTAGATTGGAATTCATAGGAGCAGATACTGTATAAGGAAATGGAACGTCTAAATGGAATTCTTAGGTCCCGTTCACCAAGTGGATATTCAAGTTTACCTAGAAATCAATGTTAATTCCACCACCAAACCAAGTCCCATTGGAACTTGGTTTGGTTGTGGAATTAACATGACATGGAATTTTTTGGAAGCCACAATGTTTTAGGAAACCAAGTCCAAAACACAGAATACTCAGGAATACAGAGTAAAAACCCATGGCAAAAAACTGGAGCACACCCTAGATATGCTAGATGTTTTAGGCTGCATTCACACCACGTTTTTGCAATACAGTTCCTGGATCAGGTTTTTGATGAAAAACGGATTCCTCAAAACCAGACTAAACTGTATCAAAACGTGTGTACAATTTTTAACCTGTTTATGGTTAAAAACCGTATGCGGTTTACAAAATGATGTCCAGTTGGATCAGTTTTTTAAGAAAAAAACTTATAAGTTTTTAACTTTTCACTCCATTATGAATAACGTTTCACTTGTTTGATTGAAATTCCAAGAAAAAAAACTGTGAAAAGTCAAAAACTGTATGGTGAAAAACGGATGGAACTGTACGCACAAAAGGTTCTTTTCGGTTCCCATTGACTCCTATGTTTAAAAAAAACTTATATAGTTTAATACGTTTTTTCACCCAGACCAAAAAACGTGGTAGACTACGGTTTTGGGTACCGGAAACAAACTGACAAAACCTTACAGGATGCAAAACGGACACAAACTTATGCATCTTTTGGCATGTGGATTTCAAAGGAGAGTCAATGTATACAGTTTTCAATACAATACGGTTCCATACGGTTTTCACATTGAAAACATATACGGGAACTGTATTGCAAAAACGTGGTGTGAACCCACCCTTAGACCACCTTACATCCAAAATGCTGCCAAAGCATCATCGGAGATGCAGTCCAAAACATCTTCAGTGCCAAAGGTTGCCTATACCTGCCCCAGAACCTAGGTTTCCAAACATTTGACCTTCAGCTGTTGCAAAACCACAACTCCCAACAGTTTTTCTACAGCTAGAGGTCCACAGTTTGGAGACCACTGCCCTAGAATAAGTGATACGTGGCCATATGAACAAGGCCCTAACGGGCTTTTCCAGGCATTTAACATTCATGGCTTACACAAAGGATAGGCCATCAATGTCTGACCTGGGATTTGCTGATCCCCCCACTGATCAGCTGTTCAGCACCGCTTTGCCTTTCGGCACGTACAAAATGAATGTCCGGAAGCAGTTGGCTCTTGGTGCAGTAAAGTGGTCCTGCAGTGCCCTGCAGTTACCGGGTGCCACCACTACAAAATGAATGGAGCCAACTACTGTGTATTGAAGCCACGGCAGAACACTGGGAATGGTGGGTTTCCTGTGGATAGGTCATCAGTATCAAAAGCCCGGAAAAACACTTAAAGGGTACGTTCACACGCTAGTAACTAGCAGCAGGTTTCCCGCTGTGAGTTACGCTACCATTTATTTGAATGGGTCCGCGGACAGTCCGCAAATCTGACACTATTGCGGACTGTCTGTGGACCCATTTATATCAATGGTAGCGTAACTCGCAGCGGGTTTCCTGCAGCGGGATACCTGCTGCTAGTAATAGGGTGTGAACGCACCCTTAGGGTCTATTCACACGTACAGTATTCTGTACAGATTTGATGCGCAGGATTTTCTGCTGCAGATTTCAATGTAAACTGATTGACTGAACACAGCTTCATATCCTGCGCATCAAATCTGTGCAGAATACTGTGTGAATAGACCCTTAAAGGGGATTTCTGCCCCCCCCCCCCCTGAAATCAGCACAATAAAGTGATTGCCGCTTTCCCTTTATTGTTGACGTGGGTAGAGAACTAAATGGGTCTGAGTTGCGGAAGCAGGCACAGTCTCTAGGATGGATGAGCCACACTGCCTGTGCTAACAATATCAGTTTTTGGCGCTCTATGGTAGATTGATCCCTAATAGTCATACACTACACACTACATATTAATGGCCTAATCTAATAGTATGTTCACAGACCATTTTTCTGTGCATAGTTTTTGCGCACCTATTTTACACACCTGTGCATATTTTTTGCACAGTGCACGTTCCATTGTTTTCAATGGAAATACTCATTTGTTTTTTTGACATGTATTTCAGATATGAACAAACATGGGGCATGGAAATGGAGAACATGTCAGAAATCGAGGACATGGGTTAGGAGCTAAAACACTCCCAAAACTGTCCTGGAAAACTGGAAAACCACTGTGTCGCCACCAAAATTTGCCTTCTAATACAACAATCCAGCAGTGGGATATCTGTATTTCAGGGGAAAGTTTTTTTTCCCCCTGAATCACTGTAAATATAGTTTTGGAAACATTTCTACATTTAAAAAAAAAAGTAATCTCTCCCACTCTTTGAGGTTGCCCAGCTGTCAGTCCATATTTCAAACAGACTGGATGTTTCATATCATTCTCCCTGTGAGCTATACCGCTCATGAACATTCAGTAATACCATATTTGCGGCCTATGGAAAAGTTGGAAAGTACTTCAAAAACAGCTGGCTTGGCAAGGAAAACCTTTCATCACTAAACCGAAGAACTCACAGCATCACAGTGAACATATGTATCACTCAAAAGGAAGAGAATGCAGAATACTATAATACTTTAGTAGTGTACATTAGACTAAAGTATCGCTCTATAGGGCTGCAGCAATTGTTTTCTGCAAAAAATCCTACTCACAATTAGGGCGGGGCGGTATACTGGTTCATACCGAATACCGAAATTTTTATGCTGCACGATATGAATTTTAACCCATACCGCAATACCGGCTTGCCCCCCCCCCCCCCCCCTCGGGAATGAATGAATCAGCCCAGCGCTGCGCTAATCATATGTGCCCAGCGCCGTCCACATCGGGGTACTACTCACATATCACCCGCAAGCGCTGCTCTCCTCTTCCTCCTGTTTGTTGCGGCCGCCGGGACTGACACTCTATACCAGTGGTCTTCAACCTGCGGACCTCCAGATGGCTGTCCGGGCATGCTGAGAGTTGAAGTTTTGCAACATCTGGAGGTCCGCAGGTTGAAGACCAGTGCTCTATACTGTGCGGTATCCCTATCCCCGGCTGTAAAAAATAAACAAAATAAACTTTAACTCACCTCCCGTTGGTCCGGTACCGGCCTCACCTGCTTCTTGGGGACGGGAACGTCGGACAGCCGTCAGCCTATCACCAGCCGCAGCGATATTCCGACTCGGCCGGTGATAGGCTGAGCTCACTGTCATGTAAGAAGCCGGCCAGGGCTCCTTACATGACAGTGGGCTCAGCCTATCATCGGCCGAGGTGGAACATCGCTGCGGCCGGTGATAGGCTGGCGGCTCTCCGACGTTCCCGTCCCCAGGGTAAGTCCGAGATATCGGAACATGCGTTAGTTTATTTTGTTTACCTTTTGCAGCCCGGGCATAGGAATACAGTATAGGGATACCGCACAGTATAGAATGTCAGCGCCAGCGGCCCGCAACAAACAGGAGGACGAGGAGAGCAGCGCATGTGAGTATTTACCCCGATGGGGGCAGCTGATAATTAATTTGAGGGGGGGGGATACCGTTATATACCGTGGAACCGCCAAAAGTTACAAAAATACCGTGATACACACATTTGGTCATACCGCCCAGCTCTACTCACAATAGCACATGCACAACCCATACATGCAGATAGGAGGACGAGATATAAGGATGAGATAGGAGGACGGGATAGGAAGTAGAGATAGGGGGTTGGGATATGACAACAATATATGAGGATGAAGTCAAAAGCTTCCTCTGTTGATTTTACTCCACAACAAGGATTAGGAAGGAAAACCGGGCAACACCGGGGACTCAGCTAGTACCCTATAAGACAATCGCCTGTATTTTGTGAATTTGCCCAGTGCAGAAGATCAAGAGTGGTGTGTGCTTTTAGATGACAGTCAATGTGGTACTATTCTCCACCCCACCCTTCGCTTTTCCTAAGGAAATGGTCTCCAAACTATGAAGCTCCAGCTGCTGCAAAACTACAACTCCCAACCATGCTGGGAGTTGTAGTTTTGCAACAGCTGGGGGTCCACAGTTTCGAAACTACAGCCCTCACATAATCACTTAGAGCAGTGATCCAGCCAGGGTGCTGCAGCTGTTGCAAAACTACAACTCCCAGCATGTCCGGGCAACCTTTGGCTGTCTCGGCATGCTGAGAGTTGTCATTTTGCAACAGCTGGAGGCACCATGATTGGGAAACACTGGTTTCAAGATTGATTCTGGTCTTGGCCTGATCATGGTGTTTAGATCGTGATGAGACTGAATGAATTAAAGGGATCAAAAATGTAGTGTAATGTAATCTAATGCTTGTTGTTTGGGCTGGAAAAGGGTTGACTGCAGAGTTCACCAATGGTGCACATTCATGGTCCATTATTAGAGGCAAAGTGACCTAAGGCCACATTCACACATTTAGGTTTTAAATTGAAGTTTTTTTTTTTCAAATACAAATCCAGGAATGGATCATAAATGGAGGAAACATATAAAGGAAAGACTAATAGAATCAAAAAGTTAGACTAGGCCAATGGTCCCCAAACTGCGGACCTACAGCTGTTACCTTTGGCTGTCCGGGCATGCTGGGAGTTATAGTTTTGCAACATCTGGAGGTTCGCAGTTTGAAGATCACTGGACTGGCTGAGTTTGCGCTAATGTTTTAAAAGTGACTCAGGCTGTTTAAAAATCTGGCGCATCTTACACTGTGTGCTTGTACTACACCACCTTTAAGATGGTATAATTAAGGACTGTTTTTTTTTTTTTTTTTTATATGACGCAGTCGTTTAAAAAAATTGGCGCAATTTAAGTCTAGCTCCTTGCCTGCTCTTTTTTGGAGGCCAGGCCCCTTTAGAAAACAAAATGCCACACATGGTGCAAACAAGGCAAAATTCTTTTGAAAATGTGTTCTTTTTCAGCAAATCTGATGCAGTTTACAAAAAATAAAAAAAATAAAAAATTAACCAATTCCGTTTTTTCTCATCTTTTCACATCCATTACTGGCTTTATATTCAATAATTGCAATGTGTGAACCCTAATGTGATGACACCCAACATATTCACATGTTTAGGCTGTAGTTAAATTACAAAGTTTTGCCACGATTTGTGCAATCTCTGTAAGATTATGCTGTTTGGCAATTTTTACTGCATATTCGGACAATAGCGATTAAATGGCGACAGTATTGTTAATTTAATGCCACGTGTGAACACAGCCTCATGTGTAGTCTAATGCAGTCTATTGTTTTCTGGTATCAGTCGTTTCAGGCTGGTAAAGGGCCGACTATGACGTTCATCAATAAGCTGCATGGGCTTGGTCCCTTATGACCGTGTTGATTCTTAGCTGGCATTATATAATTTTGCAGATCTTGTAGTAAGATTACACATGAAATATTTCCTATCAATTAAATTTAAATGTAATAAATGAATAGCATTTGATATGCAATGCCCGTAGAGCCTGTAGTGTGGCACGGTCTCATTGTATGACCCGTCTGGGGCGGTGGAGTGGACATGCATGGTGACATTGTATGGCAGATTATAAATAATGGCTGCAGTGATTCTTTGCAGCTCTGCCGCTCTTGTTTTCTGTGCGCCGGACACAAGAGGAGATGGCTCCAGTTGCAACAGCACTTGGCAATAAAGAGAGTGTAGTCGAGAGAACTGGCTCACGACCGAGTCCAAAGATCGCAAGCTGCACTTCTCCGGAGCCAGAAGAAAAGGGGCAAGGTCCATTTAAATGTAGACCGGCTGCCTGCATTATGTGCAGTATCCTGTGCACCGTGCTCTTCCTCTGGGCTGACTGTAACACATTGCTTGCCAGAAGATCTAGAATTTCCTCTCGCTCTGTGTTTTTTTTTTTTTTGCGTTTTTTTTTTTCAAAGTTCTAAAATCCGTCATTTTGACCTTTTAGTGTTGCTAGACCAGTTTTTTTTAAAGTGACGGATGCAGTGGTCACGAATTTATTATCTGTGTGTTTTAGATTTTTGTGCAAATTTTGCCACAACTGACGCAAAAAAAAAAAAAAAAAACACACAAATCTAGACCACCTCCCGACGAGGACTAAAAAAAGATTATTTATTCCTGTCTGCAAAAAATTAAAAATCATCAGCCAGAGTGAAAGAGAGAATAAGGTAGAGAATAAGAATGTTTAAAGGGGTACTCCACCCCTAGAAATCTTATCCCCTATCCAAAGGATAGGGGATGAGATGTCTGATCGCGGGGGTCCCTCCACAATATAGAATGCAGCACCCACCTGTATCTGCTTCCGGCAGCTCTGGAGGTTCTGGCTCCCGACCACGGGATCGGAAGATCGTGATGTCACGACTCCGTCCCGTGTGATGTCACTCTCCGCCCCTTCAATGCAAGTCTATGGGACAGCTGCCACGCCCCCTCCCGTAGGCTTGCATTGAGGGGGCGGAGCGTGACATCACGCGGGGGCGGAGCCTTGACGTCACAATGCTCTGGCCTTTGATCGACAGTAATCAGACCCGGAGCGAACTCCGGGGACTGATTTTAACGGGGTGCGGCATGCAATATCACGGGGGGTCCCCAGCGGTGGGACCACCGCGATCAGGCATCTTATCCCCTATCCTTTTGATAGGGGATAAGATGTCTAAGCACCGGAATACCCCTTTAAAGACATAAAAATTTTAAAAACGTGCAAATGAAAAGTAAAACAGTTGTCCATATGAAACAATCAGATCTATTTTATAAGGGAAAAAAAAAAAAAAAGGAATGGTAAAGACGTAAGAAACCATAACAATTTCATGTGCCCAAGTTTAAAAAAATATCCGACAAAGTGATGATAACAAAATAAAAAAAAAAGTGAAAAGGTAAAAAAAAAAATTGTAAAAATCTGTTCAACTAAAACCTCCATCTCTCAAACAATAATTATTTTTTATTCCTGGCCTGTGGCACTATTCAAATGTGAGACTCTCTTTGCAGACCTTCTTTTAGGCACTAATTTGCCTTTAAAATTGAATCTAAAACAAATAAAGCCAAACACACACAAACAAGCCCCTCAGAAGCAGGCAAAACATGATCTGAAAGCGGCGGTAGAAAATGATCTGGGTGCAGATCTGCGTGAAATTTATCCTGGTCACTGCGACAATATGATACATTTGGAGCAGCACCGCCCAAAAAAACACATCTAGACAAACAATGAAAATGATCTAGCCAAGACCATTATTGATAAATAGCCCCCTGTGTCTCTTACTGATATAGGCAGAAAGATCGTTTGGACTTGATTATTTAATGCAAGAAATAAATCCATCAGAACAAAAATAAACTGGTGTAATGGACTGGTGATCACTGGTAACCATTGTGTACTGCAGTACATTTCCTAGGGGAGTGTCACCTGCTATGACACTGTCATAGAAACTGTAGAAATGCTGTCTGTGCCCATACAGCAGCATTTCCCAACCAGGGTGCCTCCAGCTGTTGCAAAACTACAACTCCCGGCATGCCCGGACAGCCTTCGGCTGTCCGGGCATGCAGGGAGTTGTAGTTTTGCAACAGCTGGAGGCACCCTGGATGGGAAACACTGTCATACAGAATGGCTGTAATAACAGCAGCTGGGGGTCGCACCGGTGGGCTCATTGGTTCTCCATGTCGGGTCCCTCATTGGGAAGCATGAGATAGCTGTCACAACTAAGACAGCTGCACTGCACGTGACGTACTGCGTTATGTACGATGGGACCCTCAGAGCTGTGTCTCCTCTTAGGCTGAGGCTACATCTAAAATTTTAGTATCACGACAGCTGTGATAGCATGAAGCTGGGAGAAAGGAGTAGACTTTTTTTTTTTAACTGATGACCTAATGCTGAGTAACTTGAATTGCATGAAAGTCACAAAATGCATCATGAGTCACATTCCACCCAACATCAAAAGTTGAGGAATATTTATTTTAAAACTAGAGATTGCGGGAATATTACTTGAAAAGGGGTCTCTACTGTAGATCTTTACAACTGTCTAATTCTAGGGGTTTAACTGTTAAAAGCGCTCCTGCGGTTCGGTGTCCCGGCGGCAGGCGCTCCCCTGCTTTTTTGGGCACTCCTGCGGTCCGGTGTCCTGGCCGCAGGCGCTTGCCTGTGCTGCCCCCTCCCCGGACAGTGGGAACTCCCGTGTACCCTACTTACCTCTCCACGCTCCTGTGCGTTCTGTTTGCCGGCGCGCTCACCCATCCCCTGGTGCGTGTGTGCGCCGGCTCTCTGAGATTTAAAGGGCCAGCACGGTAATTGGTAATTGACGGGCGCTGACCCTATAAAGGGGACTGACTTCCCCTTGACCCTTAGAGAGAGCCTTAGAGAAAGCATTTTCCTCTGTGTTCTGATTATTTGTGTACCGTACCTTTCTGCTAAGTTCCTGACCTTGCTCCTGTGCCGCCAGCCTCTGACCACCTTGTCACGTCCCTGACCATGCTCCTGTGCCACCAGCACTGACCTTTTGCCTGACCTGACATACGAGCTTGCTTTATCCTTCCTGTGCCATGCTACACCTCAGCAGCCTGTGTGGACAAGTCGTATCAGGGGTAACAACCTGGGTGTCGCCTGCCGCAGCAAGTCCATCCCGCTTTGCAAATTCAAATAGAGAAAACAGACATGGTCGCACATCCACAACATGCACAATGATCTAATGCTTCTCAGCGGGCTCTGGTGAAAACCAGCAGCACCTTAGACTCTGCTACCTGGTACGACCCATGTCATCTTCCACACAGGTCCAGCGGATCCACTTCTCCATCACCAGCCGTTACATTAACCATGGGTCCATCAGTTACGAGGACAGGAGGATCTTAAAGGGGTACTCCGGTGGAAAGCAATTTTTTTCAAATCAACTATTGTCAGAAAGTTATACAGATTTCTAAAAATTTCAACTTTTTATTAAAAAAATCTTAATCCTTCCAGTACTTATCAGTTGCTGTATGTACAAAGGTTGAGTTGTTCTTTTCTGTCTGACCACAGTGCTCTCTGCTGACACCTCTGTCCATCTCAGGAACTGTCTGGAGCAGCATAGGTTTGCTATGGGGATTTGCTCCTACTCTGGACAGTACTATAGAGGCTTCAGGAACCACTGGAGGCCCTCAAGCTAATACCATCCCGACCACGAAAACGGCTGTCACGCCCCCTCCCATAGACTTGCATTGAGGGGGCGGGTGTGACATCACACGGGGGCGGAGTCGTGACGTCACGATCTTCCGTTCTCGTAGTCGGGATCGTATTAGTCTGAGGGCCTCCAGCGGTTCCGTAGGCCGTTACAGGTGGGTGCCGCATGGTAGAATGCGGGGTCCCCAGCGGCGGGACCCCCGCCATCAGACATCTTATCCCCTATCCTTTGGATAGGGGATAAGATGTCTAGGGGTGGAGTACCCCTTTAAGTGACATGACATGAGTATCAGTGGTATATCAGTCCTACATATTACTACGTCAGGCCTACCTTGTTGGACTACAACCTCCCTGTAGCTAGGACTCTTGACTGCATCGCATGCATAGTGAAATAGGAGGAAAACTGAGGAAGCATGGTGTTAAGGAAAGCACACTGGCTAAAAGCTTAGACCAGCTGAGCTTAGGTTTCTTTCCCGTTCAGGGGTGACAATTGTTTGTATGTTATCCTAAAGCCTCATTCACACATTGTAGGATTGTTCAGTATTCTGCACTGGCATTTGTAACTAGTACTTCATTGCAGACCATACTGCTCAGGATGTAAAGATTCCTTTCTTGGCTAGTTTGCAGGTGATTCATTTGGGTAAGAACAAATATCTGATTCATGAGTGAGTCACAGCTTTATTATGGCGATGTACAACCGAGCCTCTTCCAGTAATGAAATGGTGAAGTTGTGTAGTGTTTTAGGTGGCCATTGTTGGAGCCTCGGCATTCCACGTTCACATTCCACTATTGTAGCAGCTCTAGCTATAAGGAGCAGCCTGCACAAGGAGGAGGGCTTGTTACTTCTCCTTCCAGTAAGTACACGATGTTCTCTCCCTGCTATCTGCACTCGCAGGCTCAGAGTTTCAGGGAGATGGCGGACACCCCAGAATAGAACTGGATGAAACATAAATCCACATTTAATACTATTTACTTGTTAGTTCGTCCTTTGGTGAGAAAAAAACATTACAAGTCAATCAGAATATGTACAAACATAAATAAAGAAATCAGTTTGCAGTTAAAATGTAATAAAATTAATTTTGTTATTTACACAAGTGGTTGTGGCCCCTAGATTTTTTTCAAAATACCACGGGTCTCATGCCATACATGTTATTATTGCTGCTGTTGCCAGTGATTGTGCCATACACCCATGTGACCACTGCAACCAGTCATCTGCTTGTAGGTGCTGTTCATTGATGCTGTTGTAAAATCCTGGGGTATCCCTGCTTATCCCTGATCCTAAGGCCCTATTGATGCAGGTAGAGATTTTATTTGTTTGCCCAATTTCTATATCATATTTCATTGTTTTTTTTTTTTTTTTTTTGGGGGGGGGGGGGTCCAGTGTAAAGGCCCCAATAGAAAACAATGTCATCTAAACCAACCCCCCCCCCCCCCCCCCATTTTGGTAGGACCACCCAAATGTCTAATGTGTATATTGGCCTTCTAACTTTTGTGGTGAGCTGGGGTGTTGCAATAGTGTAGCAGGGTCTGGTGGTATTAACCCTGGGGGGGGCAAGATGTTATTAACCCCTTAAAGTTCGTGACGCCAGGATGGGGTTCTTCCGGTATGGTTGCTGCCGTCAAGCAACCCAATAACAGTTTTCAATAAAAGAATGTCCACAGCCGGAATTATGCAAGAACTGGAACTTTTACTTGTAATTCTTAAGAAACAGCCTTTACAAATATGCAGTTTCTTTTGAGGCAACCGGGACACAGGATACCTCACAGGCTTGCTGGGACCTGTAGTATTGAGATGATTTATGCAGGTCACTGTGCTACTAATATTATTCTTGAGTTGAGTAGTAGTCACTAGAATTGTAGATAGAGCTTGATAACTCACGTTTTGAAGTGGCTGCAGGTTCTTTAGGCTTTGGCCTAGATGAGATTAATTTAGATAGTACAGGTATTGTGCTTGGCTGAAATCCAGGAATCAAGAGAGCGAGTTTAGAGACTACAGCCCCTTATATACTAAGGAGGCTGGATTAAAGCCCATTGGTTGCAAAGCCTGTGGGTCCTGTACCCAGGGAACTCTGGGTAGTGTCACATGACAGTGGTTTACATGACTAACACTTCTGTACACATTTGTGCAAACTTTATACATATTGACAATGCATACACAATATATACAATGCATTTATATGAGACAATAGAAGGTGAGCAAAGGGGTGAACCCTGCAGGAGAGTGCTATGGACTGCAGGGACTTTTCCTGAGGGGACTTAGGGAGGGTACAGGACCATGTCCTGTACCGGGACACCACACTGTCCCCTTGTAGAGGATGTCTTGGGATACAAAAGGTTGGATACATTCCTCTGCCCGACCCTTTTTTTATTCTCAGAGAGATAAGCCGCCTCCACAAGAATCTGGCGGAGGCTTACTCCTCCTGTTTACATTGAAAACACGTGAACGTTCGGCCAAGCCAAATAAGAAATGGTAAGCTATAGGACAATCTAAATAAAACCTAATTTAAACAGGACTATACATGTTAGATGTTGTCACCTGATGTATCCCATTACAGTCTTATGCCTACAGTCATGGCCTGCGAGATCACAGCCGCTGGGTGCATGGTCTATATATGAGTTGCAGTAATGTTGCACAAGTCAACAAGTTTGATATTTTGGTGCAAGGAAGAGTCTGTAGCTATAGCAGGTGCAGAGATTGCACATCTAGGCTTTAAACCAGTACTCTATAGCAAGTATTATTTAGGGAAAGCTCTAGGACAGTGGTGTTCAACCTGCGGACCTCCAGATGTTGCAAAACTACAACTCCCAGCATGCCCGGACAGCCAACGGCTGTCCGGGCATGCTGGGAGTTGTAGTTTTGCAACATATGGAGGTCCGCAGGTTGAAGACCACTGTTCTAGGAGAAGCTTAGGACCTCCCTGCACCCAGCGGCTGTAATCTCGCAGGCCATGACTGTAGGCATAAGACTGTCTGCACATGTTAAAGGGGTTATCCAGGAAAAAACTTTTTTTATATATCAACTGGCTCCAGAAAGTTAAACAGATTTGTAAATTACTTCTATTAAAAAATCTTAATCCTTTCAGTACTTATGAGCTTCTGAAGTTAAGGTTGTTCTTGTCTGTCTAAATCCTCTCTGATAACACCTGTCTCGGGAACCGCCCAGTTTAGAAGAGGTTTGCTATGGGGATTTGCTTCTAAACTGGGCGCTTCCCGAGACACGTGTCATCAGAGAGCACTTAGACAGAAAAGAACAACCTTAACTTCAGAAGCTCATAAGTACTGAAAGGATTAAGATTTTTTTAATAGAAGTAATTTACAAATCTGTTTAACTTTCTGGAGCCAGTTGATATATATATGTAAAAAAAAAGTTTTTTCCCGGATAACCCTTTTAACCCAGGCAGCTGAGGACAGTGATTTTTGCTGGCTATATTATTCACACTTACACAAGATAGGGGAAGGGTTGGGTAGTTCTGTGGTCAGCGCCCCCTATCTAATATAGTCTCATTCACTTTCAAGGTGATATATTTTTGTGTTTGTATACTTACAGTATATATACAGCTATTTTCGACTACAAATCAACTACTTCCAGACTCTTCTGCGTGTGTTATGTTTCATACTGTTCTATCTCTCAGCTAAACTAGATATTCCAGTTCCCTAGCACAGCTATTGAATTCATGTTATCGGTTTAGCATATCCTTGATCATTATTCACAGGTTTTGCACTGGCCCCTGGCTGTAGGTTTTCAGTGCACGAACAGTATGCATGCCCCAAAAAAATATCAAAATATGGAAAGGGCATGTTAACAGATTATTTATGGTGCAGTTTTCTCATGACCGTATCATTGATTTATTTTGGTATATCAATGCGTTCTATAATTCTGTATTGTCAGTGAGTTGTAAAAAAAAGTTTTAATGAAGTAAAAGGCTGCATTCACACCACGTTTTTGCAACACATTTCCCGTATCAGGTTTTTGATGAAAAACTGATTCCTCAAAACCTGACTAAAGTGTATCAAAACGTGTGTACAAATTTTTACCCGTATACGGTTTAAAAAATGTCATTTTGCATCATTTTTTTTTACAAAAAAGTGTGTTTTTAACTTTTCACTACATTATGAATAAAGTTTCACTTATTTGATTGAAATTCCACGGATTCCTCAAAACCTGACTAAACTGTATCAAAACGTGTGTATACTAAACTGTATCAAAACAGTTAAAAACCGTATACGGTTTGAAAAATGATGTCCGGTTGCATCCGTTTTTTAAGAAAAAAACATGTACGTTTTTTAACTTTTCACTCCATTTTGAATAAAGTTTCACTTGTTTGATTGAAATTCCAAGAAAAAAAACTGTGCAAAGTAAAAAAAAAAAAGTATGGTGAAATCCGGATGGACCCGTACGCACATACGGTTCTCTACGGTTTCCATTGACTCCCATGTTAAAAATAAAACATATACGGTTTAATACAGTTTTTCATCCGGACCAAAAACCGTGGTAGACTACGGTTTTGGGGATCGGGAAAAAAACCTGACAAAACCAACACAGGATGCAAAACGGACACAACCTGATGCATCTTTTTGCATACGGTTTCCAAAGGAGAGTCAATGCATGCGGTTTTCAATACGGTTCCGTACGGTTTTCCCATTGAAAATGTATACGGGAACTGTATTGCAAAAACGTGGCGTGAATCACAGCCGCCTTGAGTATATAAGTAAATTGCATTGGATTATGTGTAACTTCTCTGCATAGCTGTGCTTCACATGACCCATGCCTACAATTCTTTTGCCTCTTTCTTCAAAATGGTCTATAGCAGCGGTCCCCAACCTAAGTCCTCAAGGTGCACCAACATTCAGTTACTCCATTGGAACAGAACAGGCAAGAATTCAAATCCTAGACCAGTGGTCTTCAACCTGCGGACCTGCAGATGTAGCAAAACTACAACTCCCAGCATGCCCGGACAGCCAACGGCTGTCCGGGCATGCTGGGAGTTGTAGTTTTGCAACATCTGGAGGTCCGCAGGTTGGAGACCACTGTCCTAGACTGTCAGTGGGCCCTGATGACTGGGTTGGGGACCACTGGTCTGTTATTCAGAGGGTGCAGGAGAATAGGACTGGGGCAACTGTTCATCAGTCTGCTGGGAACTGGCTACATAAGGACTAAATTAGCAAATATGTTGAGGAAGGTATAGCGGTAAATAGGATTGCATTATTGGGTTTAGAGATGAGCGATCTTACAGTAAATTTGATTCGTCACGAACTTCTCGGCTCGGCAGTTGATGGCTTATCCTGCGTAAATGAGTTCAGCTTTCAGGTGCTCCGGTGGGCTGGAAAAGGTGGATACATTCCTAGGAAAGAGTCTCCTAGGACTGTATCCACCTTTTCCAGCCCACCGGAGCACCTGAAAGCTGAACTAATTTATGCAGGAAAAGTCATCAACTGCCGAGCCGAGAAGTTCGTGACGAATCGAATTTACTGTACGTTCGCTCATCTCTAATTAGGTTGTTTCTTGTGATTGGCAGTTTGCCACTCGTAGACCCCATTCAGATCACGATTTCTTCATACAATACCAGCATGAACTTTTCAAAAAGGTTTCCTGACATAAACTGCCATGTGTTCCCTATGGGTCCATTGACTTTACAGAGCCACTCTGTGACTGTTTAGAGTACTTCCTATATGGTTTCAGTGAAGGAGCGCGGTGTGCTGCAAAAAAAATGCATTCGGGAAATGGACTGAACGTGGTCACTATTAGTGTACATTTGTTCCATTAAAGACAATAGGCCTGCTGGGAACACGTCCACAAACACGTGCAGAAATTGTGCTGTCAGTGGGGCCTACACGTCTGCTGCAGAATGCAAAATCCAGGCTGCAATATGCAATAGACAGAAGCCTAAAAATGTACGGGAACATTTCCTGATAAATCTGCAGGGAAATATGCATCTGCAAAGCTGCTCTGTCATGCAAATTTATGTATGGAAAACGCCTGAAAAACTATCATCTTAAAACAAAAGACACTAGGATGCTCACCTTACCAAACCTTAGTGCAGTGTTTCCCAACCATGGTGTCTCCAGGTGTTGCCAAACTATAACTCCCAGCATGCCGGACAGCAAAAGACTGTCCAGGCATGCTGGGAGTTGTAGTTTTGCAACATCTGGAGGTGCCCTGGTTGGGAAACACTGCCTTAGTGCTTCCTTGACAAGTTAGCCCCCTACCTGTCTGTGTACATTTGTCCTTAAAGGGGTACTCCATTGGCCAGCGTTCAGAACTAAATGTTCCAAACACTATTTTCGCGCTGCGGGGGTCGGCTACGTCTCTCGTGACATCATGGCCATGCCTCCCTACTGTCCCTCGTGACATCATGGCCATGCCCCCCTACTGTCTCTCGTGACATCATGGCCATGCCCCCCCCCTCAATGCAAGTCAATGGGAGGGGGCGTCACGCAGCACGAGAACAGTGTTCGGAACATTTAGTTCCGAACACTGGCCAGTGGAGTACCCCTTTAAGTGTGAACACAACACATCATCGTTGATGGTTGGGTAAACAGTAATTTTTATGGGGGTTAGGGGGAGATTATTTGTAATGCCCCCATTGAAGTCAATAGGGAAAATCTGTAACAAATTCTTGCTCTTTTCACTACTGAAATTGACATGCCGGGTGTGGTGTGCCACTAGGGTGAGTGGCAGGGCCACGGGTGTTGCGGTGATGAGTGTTGGGATCAGATGTTATTAACCCCGGGGGTCGGGTGGTATTCCCCCCCGTGACGCCAATATGGTTTTCGGGTTCCGGAACAACACACGCCTGGATTCTCCGCTATCCCACGGGCTAGTAGTGAATAAAGAGTCCACAACCAGTTGAGGGTAAACGGAGGCTTTACTGAATAGAAGACTGGTGTAATTATCTTCACAGCTATGACCAGAATTCCCAGAGATGTGACCAGGACCCAGAGGACCTCGCAGCTTGCTGGACCAATATACTTGTAATAAACGTGACTTTAACTTGTAATTTAGACTTGACTGGTACAATGTGCAGGACTTAACTAACTTCAGTGACAGCAGACATAGACTTGTAGACTTACTGGAGAGTTGTAGCTTGTGGTACTCCAGATACTGAACACTGGTCTCTAAGGCCTCTGGTAGCTGCTTCAGCAAAGACTTTGATGTTACTTACAGGTATTAGCACATAACTCAAAGAGAGTGAATTAAACATGGCTGCCCCTTTATATAGTGCGGGGGCTGGAGTAGAGCCCATTGGTCAAGCTGTGGGACATAGGTTAGAGCTGGTGCTCTCTGGGAGTACATGTTACAACCAATCATATAACTGCATAACACAACATGTGACAGGCGTACTCACAGGTTCTTGAGTCCTCCACAGGTCCTGTATACTATCTAGACATGCTCTTAAAGATACACACGCCGCATTTAATAAATTAACAAGAGAACAATGGAAGTCCCTGCTGGGAAGCCCCCAGGTAACTGAGGGACTCAACCTGACAGGGCCTACAGGTAGTACAGGAACATGTACCTGTACTGGGACATCACACGCAGAATAGGTCACTGAATGGGAAAGAGAGTTGTTAAAATCTGATCTACATGTATTGTTTTGTAATCAGCTGCATATTTCCCATTTGCAACTAAACTGCTCAAAAAAATAAAGGGAACACTAAGATAACACATCCTAGATCTGAATGAATGAACTAATCATATGAAATACTTTCGTCTTAACATAGCTGAATGTGCTGACAACAAAATCACACAAAAATTATCAATGGAAATCAAATCTATCAACCCATGGAGGTCTGGATATGGAGTCACACTCAAAATCACAGTGGAAAACCACACTACAGGCTGATCCAACTTTATGTAATGTCCTTAAAACAAGTCAAAATGAGGCTCAGTAGTGTGTGTGGCCTCCACGTGCCCGTATGATCTCCCTACAATGCCTGGGCATGCTCCTGATGAGGTGGCGGATGGTCTCCTGGGGGATGTCCTCCCAGACCTGGAATAAAGCGAGACATGATGTCCCAGATGTGCTCAATCAGATTCAGGTTGGGGGAACAGGCGGGCCAGTCCATAGCATCAATACCTTCCTCTTGCAGGAACTGCTGATACACTCCAGCCACATGAGGTCTAGCATTGTCTTGCATTAGGAGGAACCCATGACCAACCGCACCAGCATATGGTCTCACAAGGGGTCTGAGGATCTCATCTCGGTACCTAATGGCAGTCAGGCTACCTCTGGCAAGCACATGGAGGGCTGTGTGGCACCCCAAAGAAATGCCACCCCACACCACACTTCTGAGCCACTGCCAAACCAGTCATGCTGGAGGATATTGCAGGTAGCAGAATGTTCTCCATGGCGTCTCCAGACTCTGTCACGTCTGCCACATGTGCTCAGTGTGAACCTCCTTTCATCTGTGAAGAGCACAGGGCGCCAGTGGCGAATTTGCCAATCTTGGTGTTCTCTGGCAAATGCCAAACGTTTTGCACAGTGTTGGGCTGTAAGCACAAACCCCACTTGTGGATGTCGGGCCCTCATACCACTCTCATGGAGTCTGTTTCTGACCATTTCAGTGGACACTTGCACATCTGTGGCCTGCTGGAGGTCATTTTGCAGGGCTCTGGCAGTGCTCCTCCTGCTCCTCCTTGCACAAAGGCGGAGGTAACGGTCCTGCTGCTGGGTGGTTGCCCTCCTACATCCTCCTCCACGTCTGCTGATGTACTGGCCTGTCTCCTGGTAGCGCCTCCATGATCTTGACACTACACTGATAAACACAGCAAACCTTCTTGCCACAGCTCGCATTGATGTGCCATCCTGGATGAGCTGCACTACCTGAGCCACTTGTGTGGGTTGTAGACTCCGTCTCATGCTACCACTAGAGTGAAAGCATCGCCAGCATTCAAAAGTGACCAAAACAGCCAGGAAGCATAGGAACTGAGAAGTGGCCTGTGGTCACCACCTGCAGAACCACTCCTTTATTTGGGGTGTCTTGCTAATTGCCTATAATTTCCACCTGTTGTCTGTTCCATTTGCACAACAGCATGTGAAATTGATTGTCAATCAGTGTTGCTTCCTGAGTGGACAGTGTGATTTCACAGAAGTGTCATTGACTTAGAGTTACATTGTGTTCCCTATATTTTTTTGAGCAGTGTATGTATTGAAAATTATGCAATGTGCAGACAACATACGGAATAGTCAGGAACATTCCCCTGCTGTGAACATCTTGTTCATGAAACTGTTCTGAAAACAGAGGTGTATAAAGGAATTACTGTGCAGCAGAATTTCATTGACAGCAATAGGATTTTGCTGCATGGAATTTCCAAGCAGAATTACACTCGGAAATTCTGCAGTGTGAACCCAGCCTTACAGGTTCCTCACACTGCGGCCATTTCACTCAGATTCCGCTTGCAGCACCCTCCCATTGGTCTGAATTGAAGGCTGCTGCTCAGTTCACATGTCAGAAGTTCTGTAGTTAAACTTCCAACAAAGAATTTGATTCCGCCAAAAGAATGAACATGTTTATTCTTTCAGCGGAATCTGCCTGGAAAAGTCCACAAGCCAATTTCAGGGGTTAATTTTGGCTGCAAATTCTGCATGAAATAAGCGACGATTCTGGGTGGCATGGATTCATATTGGGGGAAATTTATGAAAACCTGTGGAGAGGAAATGTGGTGCAGTTGCCCATAGCAACCAATCAGATTGCTTCTTTCATTTTTTTAAAGGCCTATTTAGAAATGAAAGAAGTGATCTGGTTGCTATAGGCAACTGCACCACCTTTCTTCTGCACAGCTTTTGATAAATCTTCCCCCAAAGAAGTTCCTCAATAAGTACCGTATTTTTCGCCGTATAAGACGCACTTTTTCTTCCCCAAAACTGGTGGGGAAAAGTTGGAGCGTCTTATATGGCAAATACACATTAAAACCCTGTCATATCGCGGCGGTCCCTGCAGCCATCAACGGCCGGGACCCGCTGCTAATACAGGACATCACCAATCGTAGTGATGCCCTGTATTAACTCTTCAGATGCGGCGATCAAAGCTGACCACCGCGTCTGAAGCGAAAGTGAAACTAACCCGGCTGCTCAGTTGGGCTGTTCGGGACCACCGCGGTGAAATCGCGGCATCCCGAACAGCTTACAGGACATCGGGAGAGAACTTACCTGCCTCCTCGGTGTCCGATCGGCGAATAACTGCTCTGTGCCGGGATCCCCTGCATGGCCGGCGCTCTCCTTCGTCATCATCACGTCGTCGCGCACGCCGTCCCGTCATCCAATATGAGCGCCGACGGAGCGCGAGGATCCCGGGCAGCAGAGACGTTCCGGAGCGTCGGGGACACCCTGGGGACGTGGCGACAGCGATGGAGGGCGACATCCAGGGCAGCGGTGACGGGTCCGGAGCGGCGGGGACACGTGAGTATTACCTCCTATACCAGTGGTCTTCAACCTGTGGAACTCCAGATGTTGCTAAACTGCAACTCCTGGCATGGCTTTCCGGGCATGCTGGGAGTTGTAGTTTTGCAACATCTGGAGGTCCGCAGGTTGAAGATCACTGTCCTATACTTTACATTGTATTTGGTTCAGAATCTTTTTTTTCTAGATTTTCCTCCTTTAAAATTGGGTGCGTCTTCGTCTTATATGCCGGAGCATCTTATATGGCGAAAAATACGGTACATATCTTACAGGACAAGTCTTTATACACACTCCCTTTGGTCACGTTGGGGGAGATTTATGAAAACCTGTATAGAGGAAGAATGGTCCAGTTGCCCATAGCAACCATACCGATTGCTTTCATTTTTTACAGGCCTCTTTAAAAATGAAAGAAGAAATCTGATTGGTTGCTATGGGCAACAGCACCATTCTTTCTCTACACAGGTTTTGATAAATCTCCCCCATTTAGTTTACACCACAATTCAAAAAAACAATTGGAGATTGGTTTTGAAGAGCATTTTTGTGTCCTTGTCTGTGAATTGGCATGTTCCTTCCATCTATACTGCTTTTTCAGACACATCATAAGATAGGCCGAAGTGGTGGGCCCAACAGACCCCATAGGCTTTTTTAGGAATGAGAGAAACAGGTGCTCCATAGAGTAGTAACATCAGAACCCGTGGTGAAATGATTATTATACAAATTACTTGCTTACCCTGGGTGGTAAACAACAATGATGTAAGCGTAGGATAATGGTAGGTTGACTGCTGGCCTTCGGTAGATATTTGCAGTATAGGATAAGGCTTCAAAGGAACCCGGCTCAATCGGTGCTGAACGACCACAACAGGTGAACGGTTAAAAGGAATTTATTTGACCTGCGCATGCGCAGCGAAACGCGTTGCATTCTGGTCAAATAAATTCCTTTTAACCGTTCACCTGCTGTGGTCGTTCAGCGCTGATTGAGCCGGGTTCCTTTGAAGCCTTATCCTATACCATAGGCTTTTTTGACAGCAGGAATAGTGCCGCATGCTTTGCAGGCAGGTGTCATTGTGTATAGAACCTTAGCACCACATGGGTTGGTATTATAATTTTAATACAATCTCTGAATATTCTTTAGTTAATCTACATAATTAAATACGATATTTCTTGGTTTTACAATATGCATTCTGTTTGTTTTATATGCTCCTATATATGCAGCTATTGGTTTTCTGATTACTGATATTTTCCTCTGTATGTGCGCTTGTCCTGAGCGTTTGTTTCTCGTTCAGCAAGTTGCAGCAGTATAGGAACGCCCATGACTGGAGGTAACCTATGCAGATCACTGTGGGTGGATGCTGGAAAACTGTGGACGGTACTTCTCTCTCTCTCTCTTTTTTTTTCTATTTCGCTATCCCTCTCATTTTCTGTAGTGCGACACAAGCTTGCCACAGCAGGTCTGACTTGTTTTAATTGCCTTTAGGGAGATTTGCAAAGAGTTGCTAGACTGAAGTATTTCTACCTACTCCATAACTAAAATGCCATCTCTTTCATAGGCTGCAGACTTGGTGCATTTAGTGCCTCTCTATTTCAGAAGACAGTAAGATAGTTACAGGGAAGATGTCATCATAAAATGGCCTCGAATCAAGCTTTATTTTTATATTTAAACCTATATATGTGTGTGTATGTGTATGTGTATATATATATATATATATATATATATATAAAGTGAAAAAATGCAGCACATCCAGTAATACTACCACGGGTGCCCGGCGTCCAAGGCCCGATCCTGGCCTATCTAGACAGTCCACAAAAATCAATGGCGCAGCACTCCAACAGCATTCCAATCAAAAAGTGAATTTATTTACAGCATATCACTTTTTGATTGGAATGCTGTTGGAGTGCTGCGCCATTGATTTTTGTGGACTATATATATATATATATATATACATTGGGTAAAATTTTCACTAGATGTTGATAACAACCCGAGTAATCCATAAATACAAAGAAACCAAATCAAATGAGCTGAGAAATTAAATTATGTTTAATAATGGGAAATGACACGGGGAAAAAGTATTGAACATATGGGGCATGTGAGATGCAAAAAGGTATAGAAAGCCAAGATAACCTTCAACAATCAGTAATCAATAAGAAATCGATCAGTAATTAAAGAGCAATACAGACCCTTGTCAGTACAAATGAATATCAATCATGCAGAAGCAAAGGCAATCAGGCACTGCTGCACTCCGCTAGCCAAAGGGTTAAACCACCATCACACTAGACTAACAATGTGAACTTCCTCGAGGGTGCAGACCAAACGTGGATAAGCAAGATGACTTCAAATTATAGAAAAAATAAGTCGCACTCACCCGACTAGTGAAGTTCCAATACGTAGCTTTATTCAACGAGCGCGTGCAGATGTATTGGAACTTCACTAGTCGGGTGAGTGCGACTTATTTTCTCTATAATTTGAAGGTAAATTAGTATCAGCTGGTTCTGTCCTAACTGATGACTACGAAAAGGTCATCGCTAAGATGTCACACAGGACACATTTCATGATGGTGTTGGCTAGAGTGCAGCGGAAACCTGCTAAAAAGCAGCGAATTTTTGTTCAACTGAGCGTACATCAATAATAACTCCCCCCCCATGTGTTTTGTTTTTTTGTTGTTGGTTGATGCCCTCACATTGAGAGACCTGAGAGTTCACCAACCAAGACGGAAAAAAATGCATGTTAAAAATGTAATAAAAAGCACAGTTTGAACCCAGCCTTAGGGTGATCCTACACATCATGGTTACCACATGCATTAACCCCACATGGTGGCATTGTACTTTATCTGTTGTTTGCTTACACCTCATTGGTAGAATGCTGGGCAACTCGCGGTAAACTGGTCTACCTCATAACGCTACAGAATACCGTGGGTTGGCAAGAAATTATTCCTAAAGTCGTATTGAAACGAATTGAGGTAAACTGGTTTACCACAAGGTGCGGAGGATTTGGGAAAACTACCCATAAAATGCAGATTAAGGACACCTAAAGGCTAACACATGCGGTTATCGAGACCTGTAGGATTGTTCTAAAACCCTTCTGGTATATATATATATATATATATATATATATTTTTTTTTTTTTTTTTAACCCCTCAAGGGATATTCCTTGTGTTGCATTCGGAACACCTTTAGTTTTCAGTCACTGCTATCTCTGGTGTACTCCATTGTCTCATTGCATTACGGTATTCTCCTATTTCAGAGCACTACAAAGCGGGTGTAATCAAACACACTCACCTTTCTGTTTGCAGCATGGGGCCGCTAAGTGTCCATTTAACTGCCTTCTCCCCTTCCTTCTTCCAGTCACCCATATAATCTGTAAACCTAGCCTTAGGAGCCAGAGATCACGAAGTGCTGAACAGCTTCCCTCTATGACAGTGTTTTCCAACCAGTGTGCCTCCAGCTGTTGCAAAACTAATGCTGCGAGTTGTAGTTTTGCAACAGCTGGCAGCACACTTTTTAGGAAACACTGCTCTATGTAAGAACTCGCTGATCCGCAGGACGTTCAGAAGCTAAAAAAATACTTTTGGTCCTGGCAGGACCAAAAATTTTACCAAGTGCGTTATGTACTGGCCATGTCTGTTCTCACAGGGTCGCTGCAGACCAGGATACATTGTGACTCATTACATCGAAAATAATAATACAGTACAAAATAGGTCACATTTTAGCATATTGTATCAACTTTTTCATATACCACTGTTTATAGCTTAGGGTTCATTAATAGGACAAAAGATTAATTAAAGTTCAAATAAAAGCATGATGTTGATGTTTTGACCCATCCGCAGCATCTAAAGGGTGCAAAATAGGATTAGAAAAATGACTTTTGCTTCCCATAAAGCCTCAATTTTGCCCCCTCGTCCACACTGTGGAATTCAGCCTTCAGCAGAGTCCCTTCATTTTTAAAGGGGTTATCCAGGAATAGAAAAACAGACCTAATTTCTTTCAAAGTCTGCTCCCTGTCTGTGTCTAGGTTAGGTGTGGTATTAAAACTTGGTCCATTCACTTCAATGGAACTGAGCTGCAGAACCACACCCAACCTGGAGACAGACAGGGATCGGTCTTTGAACGAAATTGTCCCATATTTATCAATTTAAGGGCAGGAGGGGTGTTAGGAGTAGATAGGAATATAATATGAGTTAGTTTAGAAAATATGGTTTGATGACAGGTACTCTTTAAAGGAGTTCCGAACGGCTGTGTGCGGGCTCCCGTGTTCAGGACCGCCCCTCGTGACGTGACGCCCGCCCCCTCGTGATTTCACGCCCGCCCCCTAGACTTTCGTTGAGGGGGCGGGCGTGACATCACGAGGGACGGCCCTGAAGGGGTTCCGAACGGCTGTGTGCGGGCTCCCGTGTTCAGGGCCACCCCTCGTGATGTGACGCCCGCCCCCTCGTGATTTCACGTCCGCCCCCTCAACTAAAGTCTATTGGAAGGGGGCGCGACGGCCGTCGCACCCCCTTCCCATAGACTTTCCTTGAGGGGGCGGGCGTGACGTCACGAGGGGCGGCCCTGAAGGGGTTCCGAACAGCTGTGTGCGGGCTCCCGTGTTCAGGGCCGCCCCTCGTGACGTGACGCCCGCCCCCTCATGATTTCACGCCCGCCCCCTCAACGAAAGTCTATGGAAAGGGGGCGCGACGGCCGTCGCGCCCCCTTCCCATAGACTTTCGTTGAGGGGGCGGGCGTGACGTCACGAGGGGCGGCCCTGAACACGGAAGCCCGCACACAGCCGTTTGGAACAATAAACTTCCGGACGCTGGGGAGCGGAGCTCCAGAAGCAGGGCAGCGGAGAACCCCTTTAAGGGTACGTTCACATGCAACTAATCCACTGTGGATTGCCTAGAACAGGTTTTGATACCATTGATTTTAATGGGTCAGCAGAAAATCTGCAAATCTGCCACTAGCTTGCATTGGAGACACCTGTTTTCACTGCTTTCAGAAAGTATTGTAGACTGACTTTCTTATTTATAGGTTTAGTTTTCTTTTCTTCTGTTTTCTTGCTAGAAGGACAGACAGTCACTGCGTAGGTTGTCAGTGACTGGGTCCGTATCGGTTTCTCCTGGAAACTCTCACCATCTGCTCCGGCAGTATGCGATGTATAGACCTTATGAAGTCATACCATGTAAGCACAAGTAGTTTTTATAGATCTATATGGTGTTTTGTTATCCTTCCATTGGATTGAATTCATTAGTAATATTTAACTAATGAGCTTTTTATCTTTTGAGTCATTCTGAATCAGATCTCTCAAAAAAATATTAGTGAAATAAAGCGCGTACTGCTTTCATGAAAGGGAAAGAACCGTGTACGAGAAAATGTTTCCTGTAGTAAAAGTAATATGTGTAGATAACGTATATAGCTGAATTTTTTTTTGGTCTTTTTTTTTTTGCGTGTTATTTATGTTCTGTAGCAATGTTGTCCCTGGTCATGGATCCTCCAACAGTGTTGTTCCTTTGGTGGCAGACCAAATGTCTCCTATGGTTCCCATTAGTGTATCAGTCTATGTAGTAGGAAAATATAAGCCAGCTCTCACCTTCTCCGGTAACCGTCTGCACGAACGGGCGCACGAACACCGAGCACTGGCCAAAACATGTCCATAAAGTAAAGTGAAGTTTAGTTCAGCAACATGATTCCAGGTAAAAATTCATCTTCTTTATTAAGTAAAGCCTTAAAAATATAGAAGTCAAACCACATGACATAAAAACACTATGCATTAGGCCTGACAGGTTTCAGTCTTACGACCTTAATCAGAGAGGCTCCATGATTAAGGTCGTAAGACCAAAATGCGCCAGGGCCTGATGAGTAGTGTTTTTATGTTCCTTTGTTTGACTGGTATATTTTTATGGCTTAACTTAATAAAGAAGATGGAGTTTTTTCCTGGAATCATGCTGCTGAACTACCCTTCACTGTATTTTAAGGATAGTGTATCAGTCTGGTTGAATTTTAATCTGTTAGTTGTTTAAGAGATACTTCTACTTCTTACCCAAACAGGGATAGGTTTAGAACAGTGTTTCTCAACCAGTGTGCCTCCAGCTGTTGCAAAACTACAACTCCCGGGCATGCTGGGAGGCACACTGGTTGGGCACACTGGAGGCACACTGGTTGGGAACTTCAGGAAGTTTATAATGGCAATTGCTATTCACTTTTAAGATAAGTTCACAGGGGTCGGATTTGTTGCAGAAATATTTCCACAGGAATATCCGCAAAGCACATCCATACCAACCTGTGTAAATTTGCCGGTGCCGAGTTCCCTTTGCGTTATAACATTGCCTGCGGAATTAACTGTGGATTTAGATTTTTGCTAATGGGGAAAATCTTCAACAAAATAAATTACAATAGTAAGCTGCAGAAAACTGTTACAGATTTCCATTCAATTTCCCTGCAAAAAATTTCCAAAAAATGTGTATGAGATTTGGTAAAACCCAAAAATGTTCCACTTTTTAGTGTTTGTTTTCTTGTAAAGATTTTTCAGCAAATACTTGCAGGAAAAATCCAAAGCAGATCCATCCAGTGTTAATTCACCCTTAGGCGAACACAACTGAATTTCCGAGCGGAATCCGGCAGAAAAATTCCGCTCAGAAATTCTGTTGCAGCAGGGTATCATTGCTTTCAATGGGATTCTGCTGCACAGTGCAGACAGCAGAATATCTGCGGTAGATGTTTCTGACACGGAGATCCAAATTCTGGCATCCGCAGAAAGAAAAGACATTTATTCTTTCTGCAGATTTTGCTTGGAAATACATTTGCCGTCTATGAGATGGTGCATTTTCAAGTGGTCCTAGCGCCCACTGGATCAATTAAATGTGCAGAATGACCTTCTGCACGGAATCGGACATGTGAACCAGGCCTTCGGGCCCATTCACTTGACAAAATTTCCTACTGGAATCCAAATGAAAAATTCTGTTTGGAAATTCTGAATGCAGCAGCGGCCGCAGATATCGGCGCTAGGACCATTCGGACATGATACATTTCCATTGAGGGGAATTATTTTTTGAGCAGATTGTTCTAAAAGAATGAGCATGTTCATTCTTTTGGCCGAATCCAGATTGCAGAATTTCCGTGGCAGAAAATCTGTCATGTGAATGAGATGGCGGCAATCCGCGAGAATTTCCAAGCTTAATTGTTTTGCTGGATTCCACTAGGAAATTCTGCTGTGTGAATGGGTCCTTAGGACCCTATCATATGGCAGAATTTCCTAGTGAAATCCAGCTTAACAATTTTACAAAAAAATACTGTATGGAGCAGCTGCCGCTGATGTCAGTCAGCACTAGGACTGCTCGGACATGCGCCATCTCTTTTGACCGCTATGCATTTATGAGCAGACTCTGCTAAAAGAATTGACTGCTGCTGAAAGGGAGTCCACACGTGAAAGGGCCCTACGGCTAGGTTCACACAATGGAATATCCCTTTCTGAGTGATTCAGATGGCAGTGTATTCCAGGTTGATTCCGCTGAAAGAATGAGAAAGATCTTTAGTTTAGAGGCAGAATTTTTGTGGTTGAACGTCCGCCGATAAAATTCCGTAGTGTGCACTGCGCAGTGGAATCACATTGCCAGCAATGGGATTCTGCTGCACTGGAATTTCTGAGTAGAATTCTAGTTTGAAAATTCCATAGTGTGAACTTAGCTTTATAGTCCGAGCTTGGCACCAACAGTTGTTTCAGCAGATTGTAAATCTTTTTTGACCTTCGAGGTCAATTATATTGTAAGGAGAAGGCTTCAAAAACTCTGTCGCCCTGGTTGTTGTAAATCATGTCTATATGTCCAAAGAGGAATCTCAAGAGATGAAGACACTTGCATAAAGGAAGGAAACTATGTGTTGCCGGAAGGACACAAAAAGCAGACGCACATGTGTGCCACAATTTATGACACTTTCTGGTGTAAATTGGGGTAAATCTGTTGATCTTCAGGAGGCCATGTTACTTCCCACAAAATCACCCATAAATGAAGTCGTGAGAAAAGTGAAAAAAAACACAAAGTTGCAAATTTTTGCCAAAATTTGCAACTTTTATACAACAGAAAACAAGTGTAAATGGTTTAGTAATTTTTGCCTTATTACTTTTATAGACTAAAGTTAAACATCTGCAAAGGGAGCTCGATTGCAGAGTCAGTTCCTGTGGACTAATATTCACCATAATGTTTATTAATTTCAGCAACTGTCGAGTTAGCATTGGATTAAAGGAGTTGCATAGTAAATTTTTTATGCATAGAAAATCTTTTCTATGGCCCTATACAACGTGGTACAAAACAGCAGTTCCAAGACCCAGTAAGACGCAAACCTCGCCATATGAGCTTACAATCTAAAGACATCTCGGACATCATATATTATTGACGGCAACATGAGCCCTGCTGTGCTCCACACATTGTGAACTGCTACATATACCGCTATTGCACACATAGGAGAATAAAAATATTTTAGCCCTTTTCCAAAGCTTTTAAGAACGTAATACACATCTGCCAATTCCTGCTTAAGCCAAATAAAAATAGGAAATATCAATAGTTCTTTCTTCTTTAGGAATTTTTTGTGAAGGCAAGAACAAGGCAACTTTGTATTTCATGTTTGGCTGCATGTACATTTCGGAGAACATTTAAGCTTTTTAAAAGTATACCCTTCCCCTGCAGACAGTCCAGGCGACCATTTTTTGGGTTGTAGCAGCACACTTTCATCCACCTATTAAACTAAATTGGTGACATTGGGGACCACTTTACTGTGTGGTAAAGCAATATTTCTGAATATAAGTTTATTGAGGCCGGAATATTTGTGAAGGCAACAAAATGACCGCTTCCCCTCACAAAGTCATTAACGTTCAGGTGTGGGCCGAGAGTAATCTGGGCCCCCGGGCATATAAGGTCATAGGCTCTACTGTATATGAACTACTAGCACATAGAACGGACCTAGAGTGATCTGGGCCCCCGGGTGTATGGGGTCATAAGCTCTACTGTATATGAACTACTAGCGCATAGAACGGACCGAGGGTGATCTGGGCCCCCAGGTGTAAATGGTCATAGGCTCTACTGTATATGAACTACTAGCACATAGAACGGATCAAAAAGTGATCTGGGCCCCCGGGTGTATGGGGTCATAAGCTCTACTGTATATTAACTACTAGTGCATAGAACGGAGGTGTCAACTGAGGTACCAGGAAGGCACCACTGAAGGCTGCTCTCAAACAAACGTATAATCTTTCTCCAAAAGGGCATGCTAATACATAAAATAGTCTCGGTGAAGAAGTTTTGCTTGTCCAGTAGCCTATTTACAACCTATTGCACCTAATTTCATCTTCCAGGCAAAGCACTCACTTTAAGAAAGGAGACCCCATCACTCTGTTCCTTAGTGTTTCCCTATTCAACCCTATGCTTCTAGAAGCCACAAATGAAAACTTAAAAACTCCCAACGCACTTCTATTGAATTGTTTATTTCATCAGGGGACATACACAAAACAGCTACTACCGCATAATGCATTTGGTTTGGGGGAAACCCTTATTGCCTTTTTTTCAGGCCCTAAAAGGAGCTAGGGCACTGCAGATCCCTTGGTCACTACCCAAATGGTCCATTTGCCATTACAGACATTGGTTAAACAGGAAGAGCCTCTTTTGCACTGGGCATTGAGCTACTTTTCTGCATAAATACTATGAATGTGCTTCGGGCCAGGGCTCCATATACACAATAATCATCCATGCCCCGTCATTTGCATTGTGATATCACATGCAGTGTTAGTCTATGGCAGTATTACCCAACCTCTGGCCCTTTATTTGCTGCATAACTACAACTTTCGGCATGCCCTGAGAGCCGTCATATTTTGAGTTGCAGTTTTGCAACAGCTTGGGGACCCCAATTTGGGAACACCAGTCTATGGGATCACAGCATTGCATGTGCACTTACAGTGTGATTTTGCACTGACATAAAACACAGCAGTGTTGTGATATAGGCAGAGGTGTACAGTTATGGCTGTAAATGTTGGCACCCCTGAAATTTTTCAAGAAAATGAAGTATTTCTCACAGAAAAGTATTGCAGTAACACATGTTTTGCTATACACATGTTTATTCCCTTTGTGTGTATTGGAAATAAACCAAAAAAGTGAGGAAAAAAAGGCGAAATGTCACACCAAACTCTACAAATGGGCTGGAAAAAATTATTGGCACCCTTAATTTAATATTTGGTTGCACACCCTTTGGAAAAAATAACTGAAATCAGTCGCTTCCTATAACCATCAATAAGCTTCTTACACCTCTCAGCCGGAATGTTGGACCACTCTTCCTTTGCAAACTGCTCCAGGTCTCTCTTATTGGAAGGCGCCTTTTCCCAACAGTAATTTTAAGATCTCTCCACAGGTGTTCAATGGGATTTAGATCTGGACTCATTTTTGGCCACTTCAGAACTCTCCAGCGCTTTGTTGCCATCCATTTCTGGTTTCTTTTTGACTTATGTTTGGGGAAGACCCAAAGATCTCGGACACAAACCCAGCTTTCTGACACTGGGCTGTAGAGTGTGATCTAAAATCCTTTGGTAATCCTCAGATTTCATGATGTCTTGCACACATTCAAGGCGCCCAGTGCCAGAGGCAGCAAAACAACCCAAAACATCATCGAACCTCCACCATATTTCACTGTAGGTACTGTGTTCTTTTCTTTGTAGGCCTCATTCCGTTTTCGGTAAACAGTAGAATGATGTGCTTTACCAAAAAGCTCTATCTTAGTGTCATCTGTCCCCAAGACGTTTTCCCAGAAGGATTTTGGCTTACTCAAGTTCATTTTGGCAAAATATCATGCGTTGACACCTTTCATCAATTTTTCCCTTCCGTTCACACCCAGGGAGATTAGCTACAGTGCCATGGGTTGCAAACTTCTTAATGATAATGTTGCGCACTGTGGACAAAGGCAAATCTAGATCTCTGGAGATGGACTTGTAACCTTGAGATTGTTGATATTTTCCACAATTTTGGTTCTCAAGTCCTCAGACAGTTCTCTTCTCCTCTTTCTGTTGTCCATGTTTAGTGTAACACATGGACACACAATGCAAAGACTAAGTGAACTTCTCTCCTTTTTATCTCCTTTCAGGTGTGATTTTTAAATTACCCACACCTGTTACTTGCCCCAGGGGAGTTTAAAGGAGCATCACATGCTTGAAACAATCTTATTTTTCCACAATTTTGAAAGGGTGCCAATAATTTTGTCCAGACCATTTTTGGAGTCTGGTGTGACATTATGTCCAATTTGCTTTTTTCCCCTCCTTTTTTGGTTTAGTTCCAATACACACAAAGGGAATAAACGTGTGTATAGCAAAACATGTGTTACTGCAATCCTTTTCTGTGAGAAATACTTAAAGGGTAGCTCCCACCATCCTATTTATTTATTTTTGCTAGCCCATCCCCCCCCCCCCCCCCCGCTACGGCACTAGCCCGTTCCCTCCTCCCCCGCCCCGCATACCCCGTTCCCTCATTACACTTGCAGTTACTGCAGAGTCCGGCAGCGGGCGTGCAGGGACAGCGGCGGCAACGAGGCGGCGGCGATGTGCGGGAGGAGTGGCCTCCCAGCCAGTGGCCGGGGAGCCAGTGCGCTCGCTCCCGCCTATCTGATTGACAGGCAGGGAGCGAGTGCAGCCTAACTGAAAAAGGACTGATTGCCCCTCCAAAATCAGTCCTTTTTCAGTGTCCGGTTTTTAAATGTAAATTAAACCTTTTTAATGAAAAAAAAATAATAAAAGTATATTAGAGATATGTTGTAGTACATAAGTACTACAACATATCAAAAAATAAAGTTGGTGACAGTGCCCATTTAATTTTCATGAAAAGTTTCAGGGGTGCCAACATTTAAGGCCATGACTGTAGTATGTAAGTTTGCATTGCGATCTCACAGGGGATTAGTGTAGCACATTGCTGGCGATAGGTTGCCATGAAACGCTGACCTTATTGCTATAAATACCTTTATCTTTTATCTATTAGGAACTATTTACATCAAGTTTTTGCTTTTTACTGCAAGTATATATCAGTACTGTGTTTTGCAAAACTACAACTCCCAGCATGCCCGGACAGCCGAAGGCTGTCCGGGCATGCTGGGAGTTGTAGTTTTACAACAGCTGAAGACACACTTCATCAGCATACCATCAAAAAGATAAATATATAATATATTTTACTTTTTTTTGTCTCAGTGACACAGTATATAACTGATCTAGTGTGTAATATAAAATAATGCTATGAATAATGAGAGTGTTATTTTGGTGGAGCTCCGCATATACATGTACGCTGTACAGTCAAGTATGAAGCATTTAAAGCAACATCACCTGTTCTACAGGAAGTGATTGTTAATACACCGGCTAAAAATAGCGTGACTTCAGAGTTATAATTATAGTCTATAGGCTTTCTGGTGTACATCGTGCAATACAAAGGAGTATTTCAATCTGAAATCCAATGTTTTATCGGGATTTTTTTTTTTTTTTTTTTCAGGGTTGTTAAAATCAAAACAGTTTCTTTCGTTTTTTTCTTTTGTTTGTTTTGTTTTTATGTTTTTAAGCAGAAGTCACAACATGAAGTGTTATAGCCATTATTATAGCCACGCGAGGGTTTGTCACCTTATCTGTCCCTGACAACTGAATGACACTGCTGTCTTTTATGCGGCAGGAGACCTGAATGACAACCAGATGAAATGGCAGCCATATTGGTTGTCACCCAGCTTCTAAGAAAAAAGCAGATAAACTTTTAAAAACAATTCAGTGCATTGTCTTAAAGGGGTACTCCCGTGGAAAAAAAATTTTTTTTAAATCAACTGGTGCCAGAAAGTTAAACAGATTTGTAAATTATTTCTATAAAAAAATCTTAATCCTTCCAGTACTTATTAGCTGCTGTATACTACAGAGGAAATGGTTTTCTTTTTGGAACACAGTGCTCTCTGCTGACATCTCTGTCCATTTTAACAACTGTCCAGAGTAGGAGAAAATCCCCATAGCAAACATATGCTGCTCTGAACAGTTCCTAAAATGGACAGAGATGTCAGCAGAGAGCACTGTGGTCATGATGTCAGCAGAGAGCTCTGTGTTCCAAAAAAGAAAACCATTTTCTCTGTGGTATACAGACCCTAAAAAGTACTGGAACGATTAAGATTTTTTAATTGTTTAACTTTCTGGCACCAGTTGATTTAAAAAAAATAATACGTTTTCCACGGGAGCACCCCTTTAAAGGGAATCTGTTATAGGCTTGGTGTGCGGGGGCGGAGTTTCAGGAGCACCCTGAAATCACAGCTGCTTCCCGCCTGTTAGCAGCTGCTCTGAATGAAGAAGCAGTGGCGGTGACGTCAGGGTGCTCCCAAAGCTCTACCTGCACACCAAGCCTGCTGCATGAACAAGGAAGATAACGGGCCAACGGAGCGCCAGATAAGGAGTAGGTAAGTATAGTTATTGTCAGTGTCGCCGGTACCAATAGGTTAGTGCGGGTGCAACTGATGACCTTTTTACTTTAAGGGTACTTCAAACGAGCAGATCCACAGCGTATTTTATGCTGCAGATCCGCCGACGATGGACCCTACAGTGCTGCCTCAGATGTGCCTGCTCGGAGCGGCAATACGCACTACTCGTCTTAAAGTACCCTAAAAAGGATCTATTCTCAGGACAGGCTGTCAATCGATGATTGGCAGGGTGCCAACATTTGACACTTCCATCAATCAGCTGTATAGGTGAACAGGAGGTGAGTTATCGTAACTAAGACCGGCCACTACACAGTGAACGGAGCACACTGCTTCTGGACCTGATCATTGTGCTGTGTGGGTGCCGCCACTGCGTTCCCCTGTCCGTTACCCAGAAACAATGGATGCCTGGACGCAGGATGCCATACAACTGATGACAAATTGTCATAAGTTGTGGCATCAGTTGCGTCGAGATTTAGATTCGGATGCCGGATGCTGGACATATGTGAACCCAGCCTTATAAGAACCTTTGGAAACATTTACCTACATAGGTGTGAATGGAATTAGCAGTTCTCTTATACCCTTATATACTGCCCATTTACGTTGGTGCATACATTAGAGTAGCTCTTTGTGCTTGCTAATGCCTAAAGCAGCTGTCTTCCCTGCAGTCTGGTCACTATTTGCAGAGAAAATCTTCCTGCTAGTCAGAGAACTTCCTTCCTCTTTCGCCCACTTTCCTCCGTCTCTTCTACGAACTATGCAGTGTTCATCTGGAAGTGCACAATTTGTGAGCTTCACTTTTTTTTTTCTAGCATTAAAATTGTTCATGCACCTTGGTGCTAAGAAAAATAAAATGATTACTCCATTTGAAAATGCCAAAACTGTCCAATTGTGGATTGGAATGCATAAAAGTAATTGTGCTTTAAGTAATAACAAATAGTAAAAAAATATTAACAGAAAAAAGTAAAAAGTTAACACTAATCTTTACATCCAGAGGCTGAAAGTACACGAGAACACACATGTTCTTAGATTGGTGGTCTTAAAATGATGGCCCTTCAGATGTTGCAAATCTACACCTCCCCGCCCGTTGACTGTCCGGGCATGCTAGGAGTTGACGTTTTGAAACATCTGGAGGGCCACAGTTTGGAGGCCACTGACTTAGATCATGGGACATGATCTGGGCACAATTTCAGCTTCCTGAAGTAAACAATGAAAGTTTCAGTTCTCTGACAGCAAGCAGAGATCTTGAGGAGTTGAAAGAGAAAGGTGACAGGCCTTTCATTTAGGCCATGATTTTATTTATTTATGTATTTTTATGCAAAAATGGAAAACCCCTTTGAAGAACAATAGAGAGTATTGCAGAGCTGAAGGGAATTTTTCCATCATTAGGGAGAAAAAAAGTGTAGGGGGTGCCCGCTGCTCCCAGCCTAGCTGCTGCATTCATTTACCAGCTTGTCCTAATGGGGATCTGCCAACTCTATATGATACTCAGAGCTGCAGACAGGAGTAGATGAAACAAGTTATATCTATATCTTAGCTGATGGCTGCAAAGTTATAAAATGAAGTTTTTCTTATAATTTCAAGAATAATAAGGCTGAGCGGCAGCATGCACGTCTTCTCACTCCCCTACCCCTTCCCTGCTCTGCGTAATTGAAATACAAGACTCAGTTCTGCAATCTAAACCCTGTATATCAGAGCTCCCCAAACTGTGTGCGAGCTGCAGTATGTAGGTGTGTCATGGAAAAATTTACATGTATTTTTTATGGCTTCCCCTTCTGTCATTTTCATGTATGCACATTGTGGTCGAGGGATCATATAGGTATTGTGAATATCCAGTATTTTTAATTGAGATGCAACAGTGGAAGTGTTTCAATCACAGCAGGCGGGAGTATGACATAAGATATTTTAATGTATTCTCCTAAGACTGAACCAAGTTGTTGCGAAATTCTGCATTTCTAAAAAGTGTGTCACCAACATGGAAAGCTCTGCTGTACATCAGCCATGCAGGGCAGGGAGGGGTGGTGGAGGGAGAAAGCGTGCATGCAGCAGCTCAGTCCGGTTTCTTCGACTCTTGAGCTTCAGAAGAAAACATGATTTTTTTACTTTGCAAACAGCTATCGGCTAATAGACAGGTATCATTTGAGCATGATATAGAGCTGACAGATTCCCTCGAAAGGGATGTTGAAATGATTTTTAAGGGAACCTGCCACCTGTTTTAAGCTGCATAGACCACAGGTAGCAAGACAATATGATTTTCTCTGAAATGCTTTGGTGTTTCAGAGCAGCCGCCAGGAACCTTCCAGTGACTACTTACCTGAGTATCTGCCTGTATCTGTTTTATGCTGCCCGTGGTTTGGAATACTTAAAGAAAATTTAAATTCAACTGGTGCCAGAAAGTTATACAGATATGTAAATTACTTCTATATAAAAATCTTAATCCTTCCAGTACTTATCAGCTGCGGTATACTACAGAGGAAGTTGTGTAGTGCTCTCTTATAACAATGTCATGTGACCACATCACCCAGTGGCTGAAATGCCACATAATATGTTTATAAGGCAGCTGCATTTTTACTGTGGGGCCTGAAATTGTTGAGCAACTATGGAGAATTAGAGCAAAAGAGAACGTCAATTTCTACGGATATGTTCTACATTGGATTCAAATCGGATATGTACTTTGAGTTGTCTTAGTAGAGCACATGACTATTTTTCCGCAGCACAGGGAAAAAAATGCAAAGGGGGAAAAAAAAGGAAAGGGGCTCCATTGGCCATGAAGTGGTAGAATGCCCCTTTAATATAACACTTCTTAAAAATTTTATTTTTTATTAGATTACATTAATTCAGAATTGACGCCAGTATTGACCTTATATGACTCCGTCATGATATTTTTACAGAAATTACTCAAACCAAATGATCTGTTAACAAAAATAGAAACTCATTGCTGCACATCTCCGAAAACAGCTGTTTACCTTGTCTACATCAGAATGTTGATCCTGGTTTACAGCCCTTATGTATCTTTTTTTTTCCCTAAAGATAACTTGTTTTTCCCAATACATTGCAGAATCAAATTACTATATTAGACTAAAAGTAAGACATATTCAGAAATCATTGCCAAAACACACAGTAGTTTTTTTATGATTTAAAAAAAAAAAAAAAATAAAAAAAATAATGAAAAGCAAGAATAAAATTATAAAATTAAAATTATCACTATTGCACTATTTCTTTATCCTGACAGTTTTACATCTGCTGGCATCTCTTAAAAGGAATTGTCTTCCTACGTATTAGAAACCTGGCAGCAAGCGTTCATTTTCCCTACAGTGCCTCCACAGGGAAAATAAATCATTACATTGTGCCCATTCCATTCGTATCAATGGATTGTCTGTGTAATACAGGACAGGTCCTCCAGAGCAAGGGGCGCTCTTTGTATCCACCCACTACTTTGACCAAGAGGTGAGTATCCTGGACAGACGATCCTTTTTTTTCCCTTTCAGGGCATTTCGTTTTCCCATTTGTTCGGGTCTACATGCTTTTTTTTTGTTTTCAGATTCTTCAGATCATCTTGCCTTGTATATTTTTTTTACTATTTATTCATGTGATTGCTTTTTCGGTGGAGGCATTGTTAGCATTCTTCCCCTTCAAGAGATGGATTGACAATGTCCGTTTTACAATTTGTCTGTTCTCAAAGAGAGATGTCACCTGCATGCGCACAAATGTGCTGCTCAAACGCGGTGGCATAGTCACAAATCCCTAAATTGTAAAACTGACAAACTTCATGGCTTTTTTGGACATACAACATACTATTTAAAACATATCAAGAGGGTAGTTGATACACTCTGCGCTCCGGCCGCAAGCACCGCCCGTGTCCCTGTGTCCCCATCTGCCGGCGGGGCTGGGATTCGCATCGCGGGACGCGCCCGCATGTGAATCCCAGCCCGTCACTCACCATGCTCTGCAGTCGCCTCTTCCCCTGTGTCTCAACCCCGGCGCGTGCATCCCTGTCTCCCTAGGCGCGCGCGCCGGAGCTCTGAAATTTAACCCCTTAAGGACACAGCCCATTTTCACCTCTAGGACGCAGCCCTTTTTTGCACATCTGACCACTGTCACTTTAAACATTAATAACTCTGGAATGCTTTTACTTATCAATCTGATTCCGAGATTGTTTTTCCGTGACATATTCTACTTTAACATAGTGGTAAATTTTTGTGGTAACTTGCATCCTTTCTTGGTGAAAAATCCACAAATTTGATGAAAAAATTGAAAATTTTGCATTTTTCTAACTTTGAAGCTCTCTGTTTGTAAGGAAAATGGATATTCCAAATATTATTTTTTTTGGATTCACATATACAATATGTCTACTTTATATTTTCATCATAAAATTGACATGTTTTTACTTTTGGAAGACACCAGAGGGCTTCAAAGTTCAGCATCAATTTTACAATTTTTCACAAAATTTTCAAACTCGCTATTTTTCATGGACCAGTTCAGGTTTGAAGTGGATTTGAAGGGTCTTCATATTAGAAATACCCCATAAATGACCCCATTACAAAAACTGCACCCCCCAAAGTATTCAAAATGACATTCAGTAAGTGTTTTAACCCTTTAGGTGTTTCACAGGAAAAGCAGCAAAGTGAAGGAGAAAATTCAAAATCTTCATTTTTTACACTTGCATGTTCTTATAGACCCAATTTTTGAATTTTTACAAGGGGTAAAAGGATAAAATTTATACTTGAATTTGTAGCCCAATTTCTCTCGAGTAAGCATATACCTCATATGTCTATGTAAATTGTTCGGCGGGCGCAGTAGAGGGCTCAGAAGCGAAGGAGCAACAAGGGGATTTTGGAGAGTACGTTTTTCTGAAATGGTTTTTGGGGGCATGTTGCATTTAGGAAGCCCCTATGGTGCCAAAACAGCAAATAAAAAAAACATGGCATACCATTTTGGAAACTAGACCCCTTGAGGAACGTAAAAAGGAATTAAGTGAGCCTTTATACACCACAGGTGTTTCATGACTTTTGCATATGTAAAAAAAAAAAAAAAATTTTTCACTAAAATGTGTGTTTCCCCCCAAATTTCACATTTTTGCAAGGGTAAATAGCAGAAAATACCCCCCAAAATTTGTAACCCCATCTCTTCTGAGTATGGAGGTACCCCATAAGTTGACCTGAAGTGCATTACGGGCGAACTACAATGCTCAGAAGAGAAGGAGTCATATTTGGCTTTTTGAGAGCAAATTTTGCTCTGGGGGCATGTCGCATTTAGGAAGCCCCTATGGTGCCAGGACAGCAAAAAAAAACCACATGGCATACCATTTTGGAAACTAGACTCCTTGAGGAACGTAACAAGGGATAAAGTGAACCTTAATACCCCACAGGTGTTTCACGACTTTTGCATATGTAAAAAAAATAATTTTTTTTTTACCAAAAATGCTTGGTTTAGCAAAAATTTAACATTTTTAAAAAAGGTAATAGCAGAAAATACCCCCCAACATTTGAAGCCCAATTTCTCCCGATTCAGAAGACACCCAATATGGGGATGAAAAGTACTCTGCTGGCGCACTACAGGTCTCAGAAGAGAAGGAGTCACATTTGGCTTTTTGGAAGCAAATTTTGCTCTGGGGGTCTGCCGCATTTAGGAAGCACCTATGGTGCCAGGACAGAAAAAAAAAACACATGGCATACCATTTTGGAAACTAGACCCCTTGGGGAACGTAACAAGGGGTAAAGTGAACCTTAATACCCCACAGGTGTTTCACGACTTTTGCATATGTAAAAAAAAAATATTTTTTTTACACTAAAATGCTTGTTTTCCCCCAAATTTTACATTTTTACAAGGGATAATAGCAGAAAATACCCCCCAAAATTTGTAACCCCATCTCTTCTGAGTATGGAAATACCCAATAAGTGGACGTGAAGTGCACTGGGGGCGAACTACAATGCTCAGAAGAGAAGGAGCATCATTGAGCTTTTGGAGAGAGAATTTGGCCATGTGCATTTCCAAAGCCCCCTGTGGTGCCAGAACAGTGGACCCCCCACATGTGACCCCATTTTTAAAACTACACCCCTCACGGAAGGTAATAAGGGGTGCAGGGAGAATTTACACCCCACTGGCATTTGACGGATCTTTGGAACAGTGGGCTGTGTAAATTAAAAATTTTATTTTTCATTTTCACAGACCCCTGTTTCAAAGATCTGTCAGACACCTGTGGGGCGTAAATGCTCACTGTACCCCTTATTACATTCCGTGAGGGGTGTAGTTTCCAAAATGGGGTCATATGTGGGTATTTATTGTTTTGCACTTATGTCAGAACCGCTGTAAAATCAGCCACCCCTGTGCAAATCACCAATTTAGACCTCAAATTTACATGGTGCACTCTCCCTTCTGAGCCTTGTTGTGCGTCCCCAGAACACTTTGCGCCCACATATGGGGTATCTCCGTCCTCAGGAGAAAATGCATTACAAATTTTGGAGGCTTTTTTTCTTTTACCGCTTGTGAAATTTTAAAGTATGGGGCAACACCAGTATGTTAGTGTACAAAAATGTTTTTTTTTTACACTAACATGCTGGTGTAGACCCCAACTTTACCTTTTCATAAGGGGTAAAAGGAGAAAAAGCCCCCCAAAATTTGTTAGGCAATTTCTCCCGAGTACGGCGATACCCCATATGTGGCCCTAAACTGTTGCCTTGAAATACGACAGGGCTCCAAAGTGAGAGCGCCATGCGCATTTGAGGCCTAAATTAGGAATTTGCATAGGGGTGGACATAGGGGTATTTTACACCAGTGATTCTCAAACAGGGTGCCTCCAGCTGTTGCTAAACTCCCAGCATGCTTGGACAGTCAATGGCTGTCCGGAAATGCTGGGAGTTTTTGTTTTGCAACAGCTGGAGGCTCCGTTTTGGAAACACTGCTGTAGGATACGTTTTTCATTTTTATTGGGGGGGAAGGGGTGGTGGGGGGGGGGGGCAGTGTACGTGTGTATATGTAGTGTTTTACTCTTTATTTTGTGTTAGTGTAGTGTTTTTAGGTTACATTAACACTGACGGCGGATTACACTGAGTCTCCCGCTAGGAGTTTGAGCTGCGGCTGCTGCAGCTCAAACCTGAAGCAGGGAATTCACTGTAATCCGCCGCCAGTGGGAATGTAACCTGTACATTCACATGGGAGGGGGGGTGGGCAAAACTACAACTCCCAGCATGCACTGACAGAACGTGCATGCTGGGAGTTGTAGTTTTGCAACAGCTGGAGGCACACTGGTTGGAAAATACTGAGTTAGGTAATAGAACCTATTACCTAACTCGGTATTTCCCAACCAGTGTGCCTCCAGCTGTTGCAGAACTACAACTCTCAGCATGTACTGATTGCCAAAGAGAATGCTGGGAGATGTAGTTATGCAACAGCTGGATGCACGCAAGTACAACTCCCAGCATGCCGAGACAGCCATTTGCTGTTCCTGAATGCTGGGAGTTGTAGTTTTGCAAGATTTAGAGGGGTTCAGGCTGGAGATCACTGACAGTGGTCTCTAAACTGTGGCCCTCCAGATGTTGCAAAACTACAAATCTCAGCATGCTAAGACAGCAAACTGCTGTCTGAGCATGCTGGGAGTTGTAGTTTTGTAATATCTGGAGGGCTACAGTTTAGAGACCACTGTCAGTGATCTCTAGCCTGAACCCCTCTAAATCTTGCAAAACTACAACTCCCAGCATGCCAACACAGCAAACAGCTGTCAAGGCATGGTGGGAGTTGTAGTTTTGCAACATCTGGAGGGCGACAGTTTAGAGACCACTCTCTAAACTGTCGCCCTGCAGATGTTGCTAGGCAACAGACTATGGACACGCGGCGCCATACTCACCTCCACCGCCGCCGTGATCACAGCCGCCGCAGCCGCCGGGTAAGTGATCGCCGCCGCCGCCGCTACTACACGGTTCCCCCCGCTGTGCCCGGACACCGATGGGCGGGCATAGCGCGGGGAACCGAACTTTAACCCCCCCGCCCCCAGTCTGCTATTGGTCGGCCGCTCCGCCGATCAATAGCAGGGATAGGAGGGGTGGCAACCCTGCCACCTCACTCCTATCTCTTCAAGGGGGATCGAGGGTGTCTTGGACACCCCCGATCCCCCTTATTTTATCGCGGCGCCGCGATTGATGGGCAGGGGGAGAGCTTTCCCCCTACAAACACCATAGATGCCGTGATCAGACTGATCACGGCATCTATGGGGTTAATGCTGCCGGGACCGGCGCGATCGCGGCCCCGGCAGCTGCGGTGGGACTCCGGCTGTGATTGACAGCTGAGTCCCACCCGCGATCTCCTGCGCTGCCCGCGGCAGAGCAGGAGATCGCTTGGACGTATGCATACGTCCATTTGCGCGAACGTGTAATTCACCTGGACGTATGCATACGTCCAATAGCGGGAAGGGGTTAAAGGGCCAATACACCCATAATTACTGTCACACCTGTCACTACATTATTAAAATTCCTGCACCTCCCCCACTTTCCTGCCGGATCTTCAGTGCCCCTAGCCTGAGATTAAGCGTTCCATATTGCCTGTTTGCCTTATCCGTGGATCTAGACCTTCCCGCTACGTTATAGACTTCGCACCTTTGCCGCCTGCCTTGACCTTCTGCTACGTCTGACTACGCCACTGCCTTATCCTTCGGTACCTCGCCTTGCCCAGCTACCTGTGTGGTCGAGAAGTGTTGGGGGTAGCATTCTAGGTGTCGCCTGCCGCAGCAAGCCCATCCTGCCTTGCGGCAGGCTCCGGTGAACACCAGTGGCACCTTAGACTCCGCTCCCCGATAAGCCATCAGCCACACAGGTTAGAGGATCCATATCCAGCTTCGTTACAGGAGTCCTCCTCTTCTGTTTGAGGGGTTTTTATCTAAATTTAATACGGTTGTGTACCGTATTTTTTTACATATAAGACGCTCCGGCATATAAGATGCACCCAATTTTAAAGCATGAAAATCTAGAAAAAAAAGATTCTGAACCTTCAACCTGCGGACCTCCAGATGTTGCAAAACTACAACTCCCAGCATGCCCGGACAGCCGTTGGCTGTCCGGGCATGCCAGAAGTTGTAGTTTTGCAACATCTGGAGGTCCGCAGGTTGAAGACCACTGGTATAGGAGGTAATACTCATGTGTCCCCGCCGCTCCGGACCCGTCACCGCTGCCCTGGATGTCGCCCTTCATGGCTGTCGCCGCATCCCCAGGGTGTCCCCGTCGCTCCAGAATGTCTCTGCTGCCGGGTATCCTCACTCTCCGTCGCCGCCATCACGTCGCTACGCACGCCGCTCCTATTGGATGACGGGACGGCGTGCGCGACGATGTGATGACGACGAAGGAGAGCGCCGGCCATGCAGGGGATCCCGGCACGGAGCAGACACCGAGCAGGCAGGTAAGGTCCCTCCCGGTGTCATGTAAGCTGTTCGGGACGCCGTGATTTCACTGCTATGGTCTTGAACAGCCCGACTGAGCAGCCAGGTTAGTGTCACTTTCCCTTCAGACGCGGCGGTCAGCTTTGATCGCCACGTCTGGAGGGTTAATACAGGGCATCACCGCGATCGTTGATGTCCTGTATTAGCCACGGGTCCCGGCCGTTGATGGCCGCAGGGCCCGCCGCGATAGGACAGGTTTTAATGTGTATTTGCCGTATAAGACGCACCAACTTCCCCCCCCCCCAGTTTTGCGTCTTATACGGTGAAAAATACGGTATGTTAAAAATGAGACAAATCTTTCATGGCACTTTCAAGTTATGACAAAACATACAATCAAAACAGCACAAAACAACAGTTGTCACTTTTTTCAGTCAAAAAATATACAGCGACAATGGGAAATGTAGTCCTTACTAAGATAGCAGGTGTCACGTGTTCCCTGCTTCAGAACCAACACACTTCTTAAATGGGCACTATCTTAAGAACTAATTTTTGCTATTGCACTCATTATGGGAAATAAAAAATCTTTCTAATGTACTTTGTTTAAAAATGAAATTTTCTATGTTTTATTTTAGTTTAAAAAAGCTGCCACTAGGCGTCTCCCTACTTGTCCAGAGAACATTTCACATTTAAAAATAAAGGCAGGGGGTGGTTTATCATGATGGGGGCATGATGGGACTCTTTAAATGGGCAGTGTTATAAGAACTGCTGGGAAGGGTGCTAAATTGAGATAAACGCAAACGGAGGAGGTTGGTAAATGCACTATTAGGCTATGCTTACATGGTGGAATTTCCAAGCAGATTCCAGCAGAAAAAATCAGTTTGGAAATTCCATTGCAGCAGAGTCCTATTGTTTTCAATGGGATTCTGCTGCACTGCGCATGTGACAGAAACATCTGCTGTAAAAAAAAATTGACTCCAGCCTCTGCAGAAAGAATTGGCATGTCAATTTCCGAGCAGTCCCAGAGCCTGCATGTTTTGCCAGCGCCCACTGTCTGAGAAATTTCTGTCCGCAAATTTTCCGGATGAACATTCTGCCATGGGAACATAGCCTTAATGGTTCCACATTGTATTTTTCACTGTGTTTTTTTTAACTGTAAAATCAAGTGCTGTGACTTTTTTTTTTGTAGAACATTTAGGTCTAAAACAGCATTTTCTGCCTTATTTTGACATGTATTCTAAGTGATAAATGGTCCAAAATATGTCCCAGGGGAGAAAAGTCATACCAACAAATAGATGAAAAAAGGGACAAAAGATGACCCAAGATTAAAAGAAAAAACTGTTGAAAAATACATCTGTAATGAAAATGTATTAGTAAAAAAAAAAAAAATTCTAGCTGACTTGTCAAAAAAATGAGACTGTTGGAGATGTCTTCTTCATTCCCATGATCCTAAGTAGGCCCACTCTCTGTTGTCAAAGTCAATGGCATGTGCCCCCAGTAAAATTAAAAGGGAATTACAGACATAACAGTAAGATCAATTTGGCAAAGGGAGTCTTGGCAACTATATTAAGCTTTGCAGACCAACTTTTATTCTCCTACCCCGTCTGTTTGCTGTCCGGGCATGGTGTGAGTTGTAGTTTTGCAACATCTGAAGGTCCAAAGTTTGGAGACCACAAATTTTTGCCTTTCAAGAGTATACAAATGCAATATACAAATACAGTTGCTTCTTTAAAGAAACAATCTATATATATAAAACTCAACGTGTGTGTATGTGTGTTTATGTATGTGTGTGTATGTATGTGTGTGTATGTGTGTTTATGTATGTGTGTGTATGTATGTGTGTGTATATGTGTATGTATGTATGTTCCAGCATCATGTCTAAACGGCCAAAGATATTAACATGAAACTTGGCACACATGTTACTTATATGTCAACAACAAACATAGGATAGGTGATTTAACCCTTACCCACCCCCATTTGCCAGGGTCAGGGTTTTTGTTTAAAGTCCTATACAAATCTATGGGAAATATATGTTCCAGCATAACTTCCAAACGGCTAGAGATATTTCGATAATACTTGGTCACATGTTACTTATATGTCCACTTAAAATATAGGATAGTTAATTTAACCCTTAGCTACCCCCATTTGTGAGGGTCAGGGTTTTTTAAAGTCCCATGCAAATCAATGGGAAATGTAGGTTCCCACATAACTTCTGTACGGCTGGAGATATTTTAATACCTGGTACACATATTACAGGTCGGGATAGGAGGTCAAGATAGGAGGACAGGATATGAGTACGGGATATGAGGATGGGATAGGAGGTTAAGATTGGAAGTCGAGATATAAGGACGGGATAGGAGGTCGGGATAGGCGGTCGAGATAGGAGTTTGAGATAGGAGGTCGGGATAGGCGGACGGAATAGGAGGTCGGGTTAGGAGGACGGGATAGGAGTTCGGCATAGGAGGTCGGGATAGGAGGTCGGGATAGAAGGTCGAAATAGGAGGTCAGGTTAGGAGGACGGGTTAGGAGGTCGAGATAGGACGACGGGATATGAGGTCAAGATAGGAGGTCGAGATAGGAGGACGAGATAGGAGGTCCGGATAGGAGGACGGGATATGGGGTTGGGAAATGACAAAAGTATGAGGAGGGATATGAAGTCAAATGCTTCCTCTGTTGACTTTCCTCCACAACAAGGATTAGGAAGGAAAAACCGGGCAACACCGGGGACTCAGCTAGTGTATTTATAATATAACACAATTCCTTACAACTGTGTCATAGCTGTAAGGTTTTTTTATTATTATTATTTGTATTCCCTTTATGCCCTAAGGCCTGGTATTAATTTTGCCTTTAGGGTGTGGTATAAGAACATTTTTCAATGTCTTCACTTTTTTTTTTGCTCTATTTTTCTGTTGTATTAATGCTTTTTCCCCAGATGTTTGGGTTTGCTTGTTATCATCTAAATGTTAGACTGTGGGCAGCAAGTCTGTAACAGGATAGCAGACTTTGTTGTTTGTTACGATTCCCTGTTTTACGAAAAACACCCACTACGGTCTAGTAAGCTGTGACAGGACATGTGCTTATCTGTGTCTGTCTCTGAAGCGCAGTGTGAGGGAGTTCTCCTTTCTGCGAGTAGCGAAACGTACAGCTCTAAAACAAACAAAAAAAAAAACTAGATCTTCGACCTGCAGTCCCCCTGTTATGTCATAGAAAGCTTCTCATCTGGTCTTCACTAAGCTTCAAGAAGTTATCCCAGGATTTCACTAAACCAGATGTGTAAGGCCGAGTTTTACATGGATGATTCCTTCCTGTCCCCCGAATGCCAAAGGGCTGTGTGGATAAGTTTTGTTAGAAATAGAAGAAAAATATATAAAGTTGGTGTCTCCATATAGTAAAGATTCCCTTCTGATTGTTGACTTGCTGGTCTTTTAGTGGCCATCCTAAAAAACAGTTCCGAGAGGTTTTTGTAGGTTGAAGGAATCTGGTCTTGATGACCATTTACACTTTTTCACAACGGTGTAAACCTCAGACAGACCATGGACATGGTCTCCTTGTGTTTGCTAGGTTCTCCACAGGGTACTCTGGTGTACTCCCATACTTCAGATGTGATCCCGATAGGTCTGTGTAAATAGCGTCAGTGTGTGTGTGTCTGACATAAGCAAATGTGATTTTTGCTCCCACTGGGAACAGGGCCTATTTTAAGTGAATTTTATTTGTAGACCAGCAGAACATGTTATCTGAAAAAAAAGGGATCCAAAAGGGATTGTTCGTCAATAAAAAATAAATATTTGAAAGGGTTTAGCTCCAAAAAAAAAAAAAAAGTAGGCCTACTTACCAGCCTGATCCCCGCTGCTGCCAGCCATCTTGATGGTGTCAGCACTTCCTGCTTTCATCACTACAAGCAAGAAATGCCCATTGAGCCAATCATTGGCCATAGCAACGACCCTCCTCCTACAGTGATTGGATGGGTGGGTATTTCCTGTGTTTGAGGTGGAAACAGGAAGTCTGGATCAGCAGGGTTCAGTGTCCTGTACATTTAGGGAGATTCCTCAAAATTTGTGCAGAGCAAAAGTCAGCTATTGCCCATAGCAACCAATTAATCGCTTCTTTCATTTTTGAAAAAGCCTCTGAAAAAACTACTCCCATCCTTCCGACAGATAGAAAAAATAGAGTGACTTTTTCACAGCGACCATTCACGGCTCAGCTTTCACTTTACCAGAGCGGTGATTGGCTGCTGTGGGAAAATCACTCTATATTTCCTCTCACCCAGTTTGATAAATCTGGGCCATGGAGGGCAAGCTTTTGAGACCTCTCTGGTTTCTTCATCAGGCACAACAAGGGACCTGAGAGGTCTCGAAAAGCTTGCATTCTATATCTTCTCAGTTAGACAAAAAAAGGTATAATCATCCAAAGGATAGGGGATAAGATGTCTGATTGCGGGGGTCCCGCCGCTGGGGACCCCCGCAATATAGCATGCAGCACCCACCTGTATCTGCTTCCGGCAGCGCTGGAGGTTATGGCTCACGACCACGGGGCCGGAGCATTGTGACGTCACGACTCCGCTCCCCGTGTGATGTCATGCCCCACCCCCTCAATGCAAGTCTATGGGAGGGGGCGTGACAGCTGTCACTCCCCCTCCCATAGGCTTGCATTGAGGGGCGGAGCGTGACGTCACACGGGGGGTGGAGCCATGACATCACAATGCTCCGGCCCCGTGATCGACAGTAATCAGACCCGGAGCGAACACGCTCCGGGGACTGATTTTAACGGGGTGCGGCATGCAAGATCATGGGGGTCCCCAGCGGCGGGACCCCCCGCCATCAGGCATCTTATCCCCTATCCTTTGGATACGGGATAAGATGTCTAAGCGTCAGAGTACCTCTTTAAGGAGAACTGCAGTGTAATACAGGTGTCTGATTGCCTGCACTGCGCCCTGCTCTCCTCCACACCATGCAAGGAGACTATCGACCCCCAAACGAAACGGTGGTCGACACACCCCTTCCATGTATCTGTATGGGAGAGCTGGAGATACCCAAACACTGTACCTCCCGCTCTCCCATAGAGCTGCATGAAGGGGCGTATCGGCCTCCGTTTCATGCAGGGGTCGACACAGCTCAGTGCATGGGAGAGACGGGGCGCCCTGCAGGAGATCGCAGGGGTTTTGGAGTTTCTAGGGGAAAAAGACCTCCAAAACGGTATCCATTAAAACCCAGTAGCCATGATTTTATTCTGTACGATTCTTACAGAATTAAAAAAAATCTCTGTGTTCCCCTTTACGACATTGTAGACCTAGAGTAGTAAAGTATGTAGTATGGTGCTGTACTAAGCTGAAAACTTGTACGTAGTGATGAAATCTGTTACAAACTAGAGACTGCATATCATTTCGAAGCCCACCATAAAATGTGTTTTATCTTTCATTTATGATAGTAAAAAATAACCAAAAAAAAAAAAAGATATCACAGTGAGAGTCGCCTTGACTGACATTACCTTGGTTGGCACTCTATTGACCTGAATGATGTTGTCCAACAATTAGGCTTAATACTGCCCCCTATGGACAAAATTATATACCTGTATACATGTATGATAGGAAATTGGACGCGCGCCATGTTTAGACATTACACCGAAACGCCTTCTTCGATGTCTAGAGCATTTCTCCCAATGTCGGTGCCATTAACCCCTTCAGAAGGGGCTGCCAGGACGTTCCGGAGGATACACTGGCGTGGGCGGTACGCAGCGTACATCCCAGTCGAACCCGGTGTCTGAACATTAATAAACAGCAAGAGCTTGGCTGGCTCTGCCCTCTGGGCTCCAAATAGTACAGCATGCAACAAGGGAGAGGGAAGCCAGCACGAGGATGGAAACAGTAGTATCGGATTACAGTTTCTAAATATCGCTGGAACACATTAGCTGGCTCTACGCTATTAAGTCCCTTTATAATTACATCGCTTATTTGTTAAAGAAGGTCTTGTCTTGCCTTCCAATTACCATGGATGTTACTGCTGGGACCCGGCTACTAGGGGAAACATGTGGCGCTGCTTTGTAAAATTCGGATAATTACACTTAATTCCTAAAAAGTTCTACAGTCGCGGAATATCCATTCTGCCAAACGAGCGTCTTATTGTTGTTTGTTAGATTGCCATCGTTCATACGGAAGAATTTCCCATTTTTTGGAACAGGTTAGGATCATCTCTTTCTCTTCCTATAGAATCTTACCCTTCTAGAGCAGTCTTTCCCAAATAGGGGGCCTCCAGCGGTTGCAAAACTACAACTCCCAGCATGCCCGGACAGCCGTTGGCTGTCCGGGCATGCTGGGAGTTGTAGTTTTGCAACCGCTGGAGGCACCCTGGTTGGAAAAGACTATTCTAGAGTCTTGCATTCGCTGGGTAATGATAGTCCCGACGACGGTGTCTCCGGTATTCTGTACAATGAAATGCGCCCTCTGCTGGACTCTGTAGCACCTTGCATAAGGGAGCATGTTATACAAGGATAGAGCGGATAATGGCATGCAGATGTTCAAGGTGTCATGAACCTGAGCTGACTTTTAGATTGCTGTATAAAGGGGACCGCAGGACTGTAAGGTTTTGGGGTTTGCATTTCCGCTCCAGTGGGTAAAACGCGAACTTGTTAACCCTTCATCTTCCATTAGTTATTGACAATCTGTTTCTGTTATAGTCATCCCTATAGGGGCGATGTAGCTAAGCTTTAACTTGTCGTCCACATGTATACAAATAAACAAAGACAATTTCCTAGTACTCTCCCAGCATGCTTTATGTCTGACAGGTAGACCAGTATTTCCCAACCAGAGTATTCCCAGCAGTTGCAAACCTACAACATTCAGTTTGCCCGGACATGCTGGGAGTTGTAGTTTTCCAACAGCTGAAGCCACCCTGGTTGGGAAACACTGGTGTAGCCTGTTAGGTTAGTCTACTGTTACTTTGCCATATAATCTTATTATTATTATTTTTATCATTATTATTATTATGTTTATTATTTATCTATAATTATTTATGATTATTAATAATAACAGTGGAAATCAGTGTGTGGACACATCCATTCCTATGTCTAAACAAAATAAATATCCGCCTGCCGTATGCACAAACCGAGATGTAAGTACACCCTTGGTTGCCCATAAAAGCCAATCACTACACAGCTATCATTTTTAGGATAGGGTCACACCTAGAGCTTCCGCTGTGGGTTTCCCACACTTGACATCCCACTTGCGGATCTTCTGCTGCGAAATGTCCGCAGCAAAAAATCTGCAAGTAGAACCCATTGACTTCAATGGGTAGCAACGCAATTAGCTTGAGATTTTCCACAGCTGAAAATCCACAAGCGGAATTTCAGCTGCTGGAAACCTGCTGCGGAAGCTCTTGGTGTGACCCTACCCTTACGTAAAATAAAAGCTATGCTGTGATTGGTTGGTATGGGCTATTAAGACAGTTGTAATTTATTCCCCCAATGTTCCATTTAGGCCGTGCCCACTTGCCGGATAAGCCACATCCCTCCTTGTTGGAGGAGCAAGAGTGCCTGAAAAAGGTTTAAAACACATAGTAAGTATGGCGCAAGCCATTAGCCATATAAGCCAGTTTTGGACACTAACAAGAATTATAACACAGGTTCTCATGTGTTATTTAGTGTATACATATGGGCCTAATGAGGAATTTACTATTGGTCACTGGACAAATATTGAATGGTAACTGCACATTATTTGTGGTGCACATTGGCCCTGATTTACTAAGAGTGTTGTTGTTACGGCGAGCGCTCTGGCCGCTTACACTGGCCGTGTGTGCTCTCTTCCTCCCTCGGGCCCGGGATTCGCATCGCGGGACATGCTCGCATGTGAATCTCGGGCCGTCACTTACCTCCTCCTTCTTCTGATTCCTCCGTGTTCTCACACCGCCGGCGCACGTGTCCCCACCTCCTAGGGTGTGCACATGCCGGAGCTCTGAGATTTAAAGGGCCAGTGCGCCATTAATTAGTGGTTGCACCTGTCCCTTCTTTATAGTATGTGCACCTCCCTCTACCGCTTGCCGGATCTTTGTGTGCCCAGTGCCCTAGAGAAAGCGTTTATTGTGTCTCACCTTACCGTGTTCCTGACCTACCTGCTCCGTGACCTGACCTTGCTCCTGTGTCGCCTGCCTACTGACCTCTTGCTACAACCCTGTTCTCGCTACCGTGCTGCCTGCTATGACCTTCTGCTATCCTTACTACGAGTTGCCGTATTCCTCCTGTACTACGTTTTCTCCTCAGCAGCCTGTATAGACAAGTCGTGTCAGGTGTAGCTACCTGGGTGCCGTCTGCCGCAGCAAGTCCATCCCGCTTTGCGGCGGGCTCTGAGGAAAACCAGCGGCACCTTAGACTCCGCTCCCTGACACGGGCCAAGCCATCATTCACACAGGCTCAGCGGATCTACTACCTCCTTTCCGCTAAGAGTTGTGTAGTTTTCTTTGTGGATTTAATTACCTACAATTTTTTTTCCACAGTATTCACTAAGGTTTCCCTACATTTAGCTGTTTTTACACATGCTCTGATCTGTCTGGTTTTCCTCAGCTCAAATCCACTACATTTTCTGTGGAAACCTTAGTAAATATGTTTTTTTTTTTTTTTTTGTGAAAATGTTGGGGACACACCCCTTTTTGGCAACCATGCCCACTTTCCCTGATGACACGCCCATTTTTCTGGTTTTCTCAGTAGGATGGAGAGTAAGTCTGTTTATTTTTTCCATTCTGGCACACATTCTGGCGTAGACAGAATTTCTGGCACAATATGCCAGAATCTGGCGCACAACCCGACAAAACATGTCAAGTTTACAATAGTAAATCAGGGCCATCCTGTCAGATACATTTATTATCATCGTGCCCCACAAAATCCTACTGTTTCCAACCGATACATTTTTTTTCCCACATGTGTAAAAGTAGGTGTTCCCACATATGTGTTCTAGATTCAGAAAGATATATCTCAAGTGTGTGGACAACAAAAAAATGTAAGATTTTTTTAATGCACAATACACTAAAAGAGAATTGGTGTAATGTTTGTTGTAAATAAATCGTGGACACGTGGTGGCACACGACAGGACAGCTTTTGGTGCACAGCCTGACAGGGAAAATTTACAAAGTAGTATGTACAAATGTAATAAATATGTCGGAAATTACATCTTGTGTGTCCTAAAAGGTCAGCAAAGTGAGTCTGGCAGTATTGGTAAGTTCCACCCACTGTTACATAAATAAGTCATTTTATTAGCAAAATCATGAAGTTTGTGAAAGAGCTCCTAATGGTCTGTCCTGGGAATAGAAGTGATCAGGCCCTGCACACAGTAGTCCCAGAGGGAAATTGTGCTGCTAGGCTAAAAGGCCATGATGGACTAGTTGTCTGACGGTAGATGGAGGCCTCACGGCTCCCTTTAGAGGAAGCCCTCGCTCACAATAGTAATTGACATTTCCTGTTAAGATCCATCAGATCCATCAACCATTTGTTCTTCTGCTCTGCACGCTTCTGCTTTTGAAATGAATGTGTTGTATTGTTACCTACCAAGGCTGCTTGCAAAATACCATTTCCAGCTAATGACTGTTAAGGTGCAAATCTGCTGTGACAGTGCAAGAAGATGAACAAAAAACGATGGCAGCATTGTGAATACAGGGGAAGTCTAAGGCCATGTTTACACTGCAGAAAATTTTTTAAGGAATGTCCGACCAGAAAACACGGGCAGATACTCCGCAAATAGCGGGCCCAGAGCATGCCAGCACTAGGACCGCTTAGAGATGACAATGCATTTCCGAGCAGATTCCGCCCCCAAAAATTGACTTATCAATTCTCTCAGTGGAGGCCGGAGTGTGGATTTCCGATGCGGAAATTCCACAGTGTGCACGGTGCAGCAAAATCCCATTGAAAGCAATGGAATTCTGCAGCAATGGAATTTTCAAGCAGAGGATATTGTGGAGCATATTGTAAATTACTTGCGTTTAAAGGGGTACTCCACCCTAGACATCTTATCCCCTATCCAAAAGATAGGTGATAAGATGTCTGATCGCGGGGGTCCCGCCACTAGGGACTCCCGCGATCTCCCTGCTGAACCCAGCGTTACAGCGTCGGGTACAGCACGTCACAGCTGCGCCCCCTCAATGCAAGTCTATGGGAGGGGGCGTGATGCCCGTCATGCCCCCTCCTATAGACTTGCATTGAGAGGGCATGGCCATGATGTCACGAGTGGGGCGTGACCGTGATGTCACAAGCCTCCACCCCGCATTGCCAGTCGTCCGTCACGGAGCGAAGTTTGCTCCATGCACCGGATGTCTTGGGTGCCGCAGCCGAGATCGCGGGGGTCCCCAGTGCGGGACCCCCGGGATCAGACATCTTTGGATAGGGAATGCATGCAGTTTTTGAGACAGGTCAAGTTTTATAGTGCTTGTGTTTCTACATGCTGCAAGAGCACCGTCATAAAAAAAATGTAGGTTTATTGAAGTAGTAAGGTGGGGAAGGTTTAGCTATGTTATTGTTTTTGATTAATACATTAATAGCTTAGTTGTAAAAAAGTATCCATTATTATTTTTAATATAAAAATGTGGTCTAGTGGTCAAATACAGTCAAAATACAGAATTCCTATTGCTCATATGGTTATTAAGGTTTTTATTTTCCTGACATGCTCCAGTGATAAGTTATAGTTGTACTGTGCAGTGGGAGCAAACACTTTGTTGGAGTAAAAAGTGGTATAAGCTCCACACTAGACAGGCATATAAAAACAAACATGTAGCAGAACTTGAGGACGCCAAGGTAAATCGGATTATTATAAATTGCACTACTGTTATATTTACTGTACTTTAAAATATAAACTTCATGGCACACATTTTGGAGGTTTCATACAGTTGTAGCATATATGAAGCCAAAACTTTATGAACAGGGATCTCTCCTTTTATTATGTGGCACTGAGGTCAAACACACTGTAGCTGGGATCAAGTCAGTTTATGGCTGTTCCAAATAAACAGGGACAGTCCCAGATTTAGCAGATTTATCGCTGGAAATGTCCCAGTATTGCACAGCTGCACGCTATAACTTCTCTACTGGATATTGAATGGGATTTTACCCTAGTTTCCAGCTTTTGTGATATTCTGCACTTTTGCTTAGAGATACTGCTAACAAAATGTTTTATTAAGGGTACGTTCACACATATGCAGATTTGATGCACAGGATTTGATGCACAGGATTTTCTGCTACACATTTCAATGTAAACTATAGGACTGAGCACAGCTTCTAATCTGCAGTTACAAATCCTGCGCATCAAATCTATTTTTTTGATTTGACTGTGCTACAGGGGCTGTAAAGTTAGTTTAGTTTATAATAGTGTCTGTACCTGTGTTTGATGCCTGGTCTCACAATTCTTATGTGATCTTTGCTCTGGATGTTCATTTTTAGCAGCAAACCAAATGACTGTCATTTAAGTGCTTTTCTCAGGTTACAGTGGGGCCCAAGACATGACATCACTAGTCAGGTGTTGAAAGGGAACCTGTCTGCTTCAATGGGTGGAGCAACCGCTGGGAGATCATTCTCCACAGGGCGTCAGGGAATTGTCCTAGGTGTGCTTCAATAGGTGGGGTGGCTGATTGGTGGGAGGGAGAAAAGTGACCTCCAACTTACAAACAAGGGATGCTGGGACTTGTAGTTGGAGGGAGGGAACTCCAATAGGAACCATTTCCCAACAAGATAGCCAAAGCATTATGGTGGACTCACAACACAGCCATTTATCCCCAAGACAAGCAGGACCCCTTCCAACGCATGGGCAGTGTGTATTGTGCCCAAAGTCACCATGTATCTCTAGCGTTATAGCCCGTGCATATAGACCACATCCGTGCTTCTACTAAACTGAACTTGGATGACTGTAATGTTTTATATTGGTGGAAGTTTTGTAGTTTTGCGAATGCTGAAGGTCAACATTTTTGGGATCTAGACCTTAGACAGTTGGCCAAGCCAGCCGAAGGCAATGGGCTTAAGGTGTATGGGCTCCTTAACACGGGAAAATTAGACTACGCAGGACTTGTTTTCAGTCTCAAACCATGGAGGCACCTAGGTCTTATTTGGAGATGTAGACATAGAATGTAAGGATATTTCTGAACCTGGATTACTATAAGGTTGTATAGAGTTCTAGGTTTGCTTTGGTTGTAGCATGGATGGTCTGGATCTTGCAATCAAAATACAAACATGTGGTAATGTATTATCATGTAAAACATGCCTAAAAGCCTCTTGAATAAGATGCCCTCCTACATAAATACTTACTGACAGTTAAATTAAGTGACAAGTTGTGATTACAAGTATTGTGCAAATAGAAATCTTGTGGGCACCTTTTTTCAGCCTCTTTCTTCTTCACCCTAAGAGCTCCCTATATCTATCTATACATGAAGAGAAAGCCAGTTCTTGGAATAGGACCACAATTTCATAAAAGTTTTTTGCAGAGGAAAAAAAAATTGACCTTTTGCCCATATGTACTTATGAATAGGCTCTTGTGCTCTCTTAAAGTGACGGGCCTGCTTATTAAACAACAGCCCTGGAACACTTCACTCAGTGAGCACAGTATGTTCATTCACTGAGTACTGAGGCCGGGATATAAACCTAGTCATTAATTATAGAGGTAACATACAATGGATTTCTTCTACAAAGAAGATCTCTGACTTTTTAAGGGGTTGTCTGGCATAAACAATTGGGAACATAAAATAAAGTTAAATAGAACAAAATGAAGACCTATTCGTGTGACCAGTCCCCTGCTGGTGTCTACTTTCTGGTCACTTTTGACATAGGACATGGACCAGGAAGCACAAATTGGTGGTGGACCTGGGGTACATTAGACTTCGGTCCAATTAAATTACACCAGAAAACAAAATTACACAAGACAACGTCAAGCAAAATAAAATACGTTTGCCAGTAAACACATGCTCCGATCCCCTGCCATATCCTCCCCAATGGTGCTCGGTCCCGGCAGTGCTATCTGATCTTGGAAATGCATGCTCAGTCAATCCTTGACCAAAGCAGGTCACTATCCCAAGTTGGAGACCCCCTTTATGTTGCCTATAGAATATCAAAATATTTTACCATTTTGACTACTGGAGAGCAGTGAATACCTATCAGCCCAGAATTCAGTAGGTGGTGGCAGCGAGGTGTGTGGACTGTGCTGGGGTGGGATTTAGGCACCATATATGATTAGAAAGGTGCAAGAGTGTTGCCTCAAAGAAAACAACTGCACTGCTCAAAAAAATAAAGGGAACACCAAGATAACACACCCTAGATCTGAATGAATGAACTAATCGTATGAAATACTTTCGTCTTTACATAGTAGAATGTGCTGACAACAAAATCACACAAAAATTATCAATGGAAATCAAATTTATCAACCCATGGAGGTCTGGATATGGAGTCACACTCAAAATCAAAGTGGAAACCCCACCACAGGCTGATGCAACTTTGATGTAATGTCCTTAAAACAAGTCAAAATGAGGCTCAGTAGTGTGTGTGGCCTCCATGTGCCCGTATGACCTCCCTACAACACCTGGGCATGCTCCTGATGAGGTGGCGGATGGTCTCCTGAGGGATGTCCTCCCAGACCTGGACTAAAGCATCTTCCAACTCCTGGACAGTCTGTGGTTGGTGGATGGAGCGAGACATGATGTCCCCGATGTGCTCAATCGGATTCAGGTCTGGGGAACGGCCGGCCGGTCCATGTCATCAATGCCTTCTTCTTGCAGGAACTGCTAACACACTCCAGCCACATGAGGTTTAGCATTGTCTTGCATTAGGAGGAACCCAGGGCAAATCACACCAGCATATGGTCTCAGAAGGGGTCTGAGGATCTCATCTCTGTACCTAATGGCAGTCAGGCTACCTCTGGCAAGCACATGGAAGGCTGTGCAGCCCCCCCAAAGAAATGCCACCCCACACCTTTACTGACCCACCGCCAAACCAGTCATGCTGGAGGATGTTGCAGGCAGCAGAACATTCTCCACGGCGTCTCCAGACTCTGTTACGTCTGTCACATGTGCTCAGTGTGAACCTGCTTTTATCAAATGCGCCAGTGGCAAATTTGCTAATCTTGGTGTTCTCTGGCAAATGCCGACTGCCTGCACGGTGTTGGGCTGTAAGCACAACCCCCACCTGTGGACATCGGCTCTCATACCACCCTCATAGAGTTTGTTTCTGACCGTTTGAGTGGACACATGCACATTTGTGACCTGCTGGAGGTCATTTTACAGGGCTCTGGCAGTGCTCCTCCTTGCACCAAGGCGGAGGTAGCGGTCCTGCTTCTGGGTTGTTGCCATCCACCGGCCTCCTCCACATCTCCTGATGTACTCGCCTGTCTGCTGGTAGCGCCTCCATGCTCTGGACACTATGCTGACAGACATGGCAAACCTTCTTGCCACAGCTCGCATTGATGTGCCATCCTGGATGAGCTGCACTACCTGAGCCACTTGTGTGGGTTGTAGACTCTGTCTCATGCTACCACTAGAGTGAAAGCACCGCCAGCATTCAAAAGTGACCAAAACATCAGCCAGGAAGCATAGGAACTGGGAAGTGGTCTGTGGTCACCACCAGCAGAACCACTCCTTTATTGGAAGTGTCGTGCTAATTGCCTATAATTTCCACCTCTTGTCTGATCCATTTGCACAACAGCATGTGAAATTGATTGTCAATCAGTGTTCTTCCTGAGTGGACAGCGTGATTTCACAGAAGTGTCATTGACTTGGAGTTACATTGTGTTGTTTAAGTGTTCCCTTTATTTTTTTGAGCACTGTACTATGCAAAATGTAAGGTGAAGGAAAATCCGTCACACAAATTCCGGTCTAGATAAGGGGTAGTCTCAAAGTGGCTGTCTTTTGTAGAGGTTTTACTGTAGTCATGGTTAAAATTATTCTACCATTTTGTCTTTACAGCTCCTATGCCAATCTGTGTGTCTTCATTTACTAAAAAAAACAACCCCTTTGTAGTGTAATGTATGTAAGAAAGAAGTATAGGACAGGTGAAATGGAATAAAGGTGGCCATACATTTTCCATAAATCATTTGGCAAAAATTTTTCTCTCCCAACTCCCCCATACACATGAACATTTGTTATGGCTGATCCTTCATGTGTTCTCTAATAGGAGGGAAGGGGGGAGCCACATCTAGACCATCCTGGAGCTGGTTTATGATGCCCTCCAAAGTCATCATAAAGGGTTGGGTGGTGGAAATCTAACAGGCCCAACCCTTGTCTCCACCAACATCATCTCTCGGTGGAAAGTCAGAAGGCCACTATACACCGTAAACTAGTGATCTTCAACCTGTGGACCTCCAGCTGTTGCAAAAATATAACTCCCAGTATGTAGTTTTGATTTAAACTAGCCAAAAACAGTGGGTCTAAGGTGTATGGGCTACTTAAAACTATTAGACTATATAGTACTTGTTTGTAGTCTGAAATCATAGAGGCACGTAAGTCTGCATAGGAGCTGTAGACACCGAATTTTAGGATATTTCTAATTATGACTGTTAGCTAATAAGGCCTCGTCCACATTGCCGTCATGCTCCGATATATGGAGCTCTGTCGGCAACTCCCTTGTTTTTTCTCCATTAAACTCCAGTAACATACCAAATCCTTGATGGACCCCATTCAGGTGAACTGTATCTGTCAAGACCTGGAGGTGTCAATTGTGCTCCGACCTATTCAGTCGGAGTCCATTCAGTGAAAAAAAAAAGAGCCAAACGGACCAAGAATGGGATGGAGCACAACAGCAATGTGAACTTAGCCTAAGATGCTTCTTTAAATGCAGATGTGTTATAGCAATATAATTGGTTGCACAGGCTCGAAAAGTTCTTTCTCTTAGGCCATGTTTACGCCTTAGAATTTCCGTGCCGAATTCCGCATTGGAACCTGGAGCTGCAGAGTCCTGATGAATTCAAAAGGACTCTGCTGTGCTGTGCACACGGTGGAATTTTCGTGCCAGATGTTTACTGGCACAAAAATTCAGAATTCCGTGTCTGCCCAAAGAATGAACACGCCCAATGTAATAAAGCAGCAGGAAACGCTAGCAGAATGCTTGGATGTATAGGGAGAGGTATAAGCAGTAGAAAGAGAGAAGTGCTCATGCGGCTGTACAGAACACTGGTGAGACCTCACTTGGAGTATTTTGCACAGTACTGGAGGCCGTATCTCCAGAAGGATATAGATACACTAGAGAGAGTTCAAAGAAGATACTAAACTAGTACATGGATTGCAGGATAAAACTTACCAGGAAAGGTTAAAGACCTTAACATGTATAGAAGAAAGAACAGACAGAAGGGATATGATAGAGACTTTCATACATAAAGGGAGTCAACACGGTAAAGGAGGAGAGGATATTTAAAAGAAGAAAAACTACCACAAGAGGACATCGTTTTAAATTAGAGGGGCAAAGGTTTCTGCAGTGATATTAGGTAGTATTACTTAACTGAGAGAGTAGTGGATACATGGAATAGCCTTCCTGCAGAAGTGGTCGCTGCAAATACAGTGAAGGAGTTTAAAACATGCATGGGATATACATAAGGCTATCCTTCATATAAGATAGGGATAGGCATAAGGCTATCCTTCATATAAGATAGGGATAGGCATAAGTCTATCCTTCATATAAGAAAGGGATAGGCATAAGGCTATCCTTCATATAAGATAGGGATAGGTTTAAGTCTAACCTTCATATAAGATAGGGCCAGGGACTATTCATAGGAATCAGATTATTGGGCAGACTAGATGGGCCAAATGGTTCTTATCTGCGGCACATTCGATGTTTCTAAGTGTTTCATTCTTTATGCGGAGTCCACACGGAATACATAGCCATCTATGAGACAGCGCATTCCTGTGCAGCCCTAGTGCCGAAAGATTATTCCTGCGCCCCACAGTTTGCGGAATGTCTGTACGGAGATTCTCCATGCGGACATTCTGTCGTGTGAACATAGCCTTACAATGAACCACACAGCTTCCTTTTCCTCTAGAACAGGTGGATTCTGCCTGCAGACAACAAATTGGTCGTGAGCGCCTCACGGAATTGTCTAGTCAGCAGAATTTTTGCTTCAATTTAACCTTCGCTAACCTCTACATAAATTGTATTCTGTGTCTCTCTAGTGGAAAACTCTATATATTAAATGCTAGCGAGCATTCTACCAACCTATTATATTTAGCCAACATCTTGTTGCATAGATGTATGAAAACGTTAATTGTATGTATATGTGGAAATTAATTGTTACTTTGGAAAGCAAGTTCTGAAGGCATTTATTTTTTTTGTTTTAGTTTTGCTTATGTGCTGCATATTTATCATACTATCACAGGGGGTTGATAAATTTGCAGCACATAAGCAAAACAAAAAAGTTGCAACTGAGACTTTTTTTTTTTGCGACTTTTTTATTTTGTTCACGTACGGGAGCTTTGTACTCCAGGTCAGACCTGGAGCAGACTTGCGACTTTTTGTAAGGGGTTTGCCTACGTGCAACTTAGCATATCATAGGGCTGTTTGCAGCTTTTTGCTTACCCACAAAAGGCGTCCCAAGTAATCAAAAAAAAGGCTCTAAATACCTTGATAAATGTCTCCCATTGGGATTACCATCACCAACACCTGTAGGACTGCAGGGAATACAGTATCAATCTATTTCTCTTGTTGCCCAGTTGCCTATAGAAGCCAATCAGATCGCTTCTTTCATTTTGCAAAGGCCTTGTTTAAAATGAAAGAAGTGAGCTAATTGGTTGCTATGGGCAACTGGGCAACTTTTCCTCTGGACAGGTTTTGCTAAATCTCCCCCATGGGGACTGGCACTTGTAGTATCTGCATTAGGACTGTTAGTGTATAAACAGGATTGGGGGAATTTATAATTGATGGTGTAGATGAACCATTTTGGTACACCTTAATTTTGTGTGCCGCTAATGTGTAGGTATGTCAAATTTATTACATGGTCACAGGGCATTTGATGAATTATGTGCAGGTATAGATTTCCTGTAATTTCCCTTTTTTACACCATTTTCTATGGTTTAGTTGTTCAGCAAACATTTGCGACTTTACTACACACACAGCAAAAAGTTAAGTCGTCTCAGGGCTGGAGTTTTGGACTGGTGTGATTTGCAATTTACTTTTAGGTATTTGCGCAAAAAAGTTGCAGTTGTTAAATCCCTGATAAAGCTGACCATGCTGCACTACATTCAAGTTGCCTTCTTGAAACAGTCCAAATGCATTGCAACCTTTTTCGCCACTGTTTGACCCATTGCGCAAAAAAAATTGCTACTTTTTACAATAAAAAAAAGGTGTAAAATGAATGATAAATTCCATCAAGTGAGGGTGGGCTATCGCTCTTCTGTTCTGTCTGATAGGACAGGAGTGAGCACAGATGATTCCAATCACACAGGAGAGAGCACAGAGGAGTGCTATCATAAAGGAGAGAGCACAGAGGAGTATTATCAGACAGGAGAGAGCACAGAGGAGTCCTTTCAAACAGGAGAGAGCACAGAGGAGTAATATCAGACAGGAGAGAGCACAGAGGAGTGCTATCAGACAGGAGAGAGTGCAGAGGAGTGCTATCAGACAGGAGAGAGTGCAGAGGAGTACTATCAGACAGGAGAGAGCACAGAGGAGTCCTTTCAAACAGAAGAGAGCACAGAGGAGTACTATCAGACAGGAGAGAGTGCAGAGGAGTACTATCAGACAGGAGAGAGCACAGAGGAGTCCTTTCAAACAGGAGAGAGCACAGAGGAGTACTATCAGACAGGAGAGAGCACAGAGGAGTGCTATCAGACAGGAGAGAGCACAGAGGAGTGCTATCAGACAGGAGAGAGCAAAGAGGAGTGCTATCAGACATGAGAGAGCACAGAGGAGTGCTATCACACAGGAGCGAGCACAGAGGAGTGCTATCAGACAGGAGAGAGCACAGAGGAGTGCTATTAGACAGGAGAGAGCACAGAGGAGTACTATCAGACAGGATAGAGCACAGATGGGTCCTATCAGACAGGAGAGAGCACAGAGGAGTGCTATCAGACAGGAGAGAGCACATAGTATTGCTATCAGACAGGAGAGAGCACAGGGGAGTGCTATCAGACAGGAGAGAGCACAGGGGAGTGCTATCAGACAGGAGAGAGAACAGAGGAGTGCTATCAGACAGGAGAGAGCACAGAGTATTGCTATCAGACAGGAGAGAGCACAGGGGAGTGCTTGCCCACCCTCACTTTCTGGACGTTGTCCATGCCTGTGCTTCAGCTTGGACAAAGCTATGATTTCTCTAAAAAGGAAATAAAATTGTCTTATGAAGTATATTAGAAAGGTTCATGTTTTGCCAATATGTACAACATATAAAAAGTTTTTGTATCTGACAGTGTCCATTTAAGTTCAACTGCTATCTCTCCATCCCTGTTGCAAAACTGCAACTCCCAACATCCATGCTGGGAATTGTGGTTTTGCAACAACTGGAGGCACACTGTTTGTAAAACACTGCCCTAATGTATCCAGGCTAATACAGAATGTAGAGTAGGGGGATACAAAGAATGCAAAGCCAAAAGTTGCAATATTCTGGTATTTTTATGTGAGAATTCAGACACACAATCTACTTTTTTGCATTAATTTACTTATTTTTATTTGATTTTACAATCTGCCACTGTAGCGACTGTAACGATTTCCTATCGGTTAATTGCTGTCTCTTGCCGTTTTGTATATGTGACTTTTGGAAATGGACTGTGAAAGAGATGAGTGAAAACTACCCCTGATTCCCTCCTCCCAGTAGGATGTATTCCAAACAGTTATGTCCTAATGCACTGTTATGTTTAGTAATATATGCTATTATATAAGGCATGTACTGCATGCTTCGTGGAAATTAATGCTGCTATGGGATTTGTATTAAAGGGGTACTCCGGCACTTAGACATCTTATCCCCTATCCAAAGGATAGGGGATAAGATGCCTGATCGCGGGGTTCCCGCCGCTGGGACCCCCGTGATCTTGCACGCAGCACCCCAGTTAAAATCAGTCCCCGAAGCATGTCCGGGTCTGATTACCGGCGACCACGGGGATGTGATGTCACGCCTCCGCCCCCGTGTGACGTCTCGCTCCGCCCCTCAATGCAAGCCTATGGGAGGGGGCGTGACAGCTGTCACGCCGCCTGCCCCGTGGTCGCCGGTAATCAGACCCGGAGCGAACATGTTCTGGGGACTGATTTTAACTGGGGTGCTGCATGCAAGATCACGGGGGTCCCTAGCGGCGGCACCCCCGCGATCAGGCATCTTATCCCCTATCCTTTGGATAGGGGATAAGATGTCTAAGTGCCAGAGTACCCCTTTAAAGGAGCTCTGCAGCCATAGAACACTTATCCCATATACATAGGATAGGGGATAAGTGTCTGATCGTGGGGGGGTCCGAAATGCTGCGAGCCCCCGCAATCTCCTGTATGGGTCCCGGCTCTGCCATGGCTCTGCCATGACACCGCGGCTGACACTCCATGCCATGTATCTCTATGGGAGAGGCAGAGATGCAGCGTTCGTGCATCCCCACCTCTCCCCTAGAGCTATATGGAGGGGGCGTTTCTGTAGACCTAAGTGAGATCGACGACAAGGGTCAGAGCCGCGGTAATGCCGAGTCCCCATACGTAAGAATGTGGGGGGTATGAACGCTGGGATCCTGCAGATAGGGGATAAGTGTCTGCAGCTGCATTACTCCTTTAAATCTATTTGGTTATGGGGTATGCATGCACATTGCTGTATAACGCATAATGTTGCCAACCAGATTTTTATTTTTATCTTTATTATGGACACATTTAACATCCATAATAAATTATAAAGATCGTAAGTGAAGTATATCAATAAATCAGATATAAATGTGATCACATTCGCAGCCTTCACTGTAAACTGTAAAATGAGGAGAATTACCTAATAATCTTTAAAACTGCACCAGTTAAAAAAAAATCACATATCAATTTATTTTTCATTTATTTATTATTATTATTACAGACAGTTAAATTATAGACGGTTGGGACCCCAGCCAAATCACTTAGTCTATTTGCATCGGCCACCAGAAAGCTCTAGGCCAGACCACCGCCTTTTTATGGCGGGGCTTTAGGCTAAAGTAGCGCTAAGTGGGGGTCATCTGGGCATACAGAAGGACCAGAACTGTGGATTGTAACTAGAAAAAAGCCACCAATAATTTGGATGGAGATTCAGTTGCCAGCAGATGCGGGCATAGCAAGCTGGTGCTAGGACCACTCAGAAACGCGCTCTGTCCATAGACAGCAATGCACTACCGAGCGGACCCCCATCGATTGCTAGAATGAAGGGGCAGAGATGAATGGCTGCAAGCAATGTCCCCTTACATCTCCGCTTAGCGAGTGGTATATGGCTACAATGGAAGTCTATGGGACTTCCTGTCTACAGAATTTCCATAGGTCCCATGGATTTGCAGCCGTGTTCTTCTGTCCCTTCATTCTGGTGATTGGTTGGGGCCGGACCCCCATCAATCCATACTTTTGACATGTCACTATATAGGTATGTTCACATGGCAAAACTTTTTAGGATGGACATTCCACAGGCACCACCAAAACATGCCGATGCTAGAATCGCTCGGAAATGCACCATTTCCAAAGACTGCAATGCATTTCCAAGCGCATTCTGCCGAAAGAGGTGACATGTCAATTCTTTCTGCAGCAGAATCCATTTGAAAACAATGGGACCCTGGAATTTCCAAGCTGAATTTTTTTGCCAGATTCCGCTGGCAAATTTCGGCGTGTGAAAGAGGCCTAAGTGTTAAAATGTAGCTCCATTGCTTATTCAACTTTCCATTTACCGTATATACTCGAGTATAAGCCGACCCGAAAATAAGCCGAGGCCCCTAAATTCACCCCAAAAACCCAGGAAAAGTTATTGACTCGACTATAAGCCTAGGGTGGGAAATACATCATCCCCCCATGTCATCATCCCCCCCTGTCATCATCCGGACCCCGTCATTAACACCCCCATCATCATCACCGCCTGTCAATCCCTTCTCAGTGGTCTTCAACCTGCAGACCTCCAGATGTTTCAAAGCTACAACTCCCAGCATGCCCGGACAGCCGTTGGCTGTCCGGGCATGCTGGGAGTTGTAGTTTTGCAACATCTGGAGGTCCGCAGGTTGAAGACCACTGAAAAGGGATTCACAGGTGGACAGGCCGAGACCATCCCCTCACAACTAAAGCCAAAAACGTTTTTTGTTCACTCGAGTATAAGCCGCGGGGGGCGTTTTCAGCACGAAAAATCGTGCTGAAAAACTAGGCTTATACTCGAGTATATACGGTATTTATTTTTTATGGAGAACATCAATAAGCTCATACTAACACAATTTATTATGGCTTTATATTTTATTTTACCTTAAGCCTGTATGAAAACTCAGGACAACGTAACTTGTGAGCATGCAAATCACTAATACTGCTCATCAGCTTATGACTGGTTTCGGGGGTATTGACTAAATCATATGCACCGTGCACGGAAAGTACATCAAATATACACATACTAAGAATAACAGATCTGTCAACATCATCTTGTTGGCAGTGCGAAGATAGAAGCAAGAAAGTTTAACACCGTACAGAGGATATAAGCTAATAGATGAGTGAAAACTGCAAGAAGGAGCTTATAAAGAAATTACCAGCGTGCCTCCAGCTGTTGCAAAACTACAACACCCAGCGGCTGTCCAGGCATGCTGTGAGTTGTGGTTTTGCAATAGCTGGAGGCATACCGATTGAGAAACACTGAGGTAAATGTAGCCAAGCAACATTTTATTAAGGTCCTAACCTTTAGATCCTAAAGTCCATATGTTGGAAATGTTTAATCATTAGTCGTAAGACGGCATGTTTGTATGCTTAGGCCGTGATAAATGACCATGGCCTAAAAAATTTAAAGGGCAAGTAAACAATATAACTGAGGGTTAAAATGATTTCGATGTAAAATGGCTTTTGATTGGACACTATAAAATACCAATATGAGTCTGGCACCACTTTATTTTCTGATGCGCTTCAGCGAAACATTTGACCTTTCTGTCGGACAGCTACAATGGTGTCACTTCAGAGCAGAGCGTCGTTTTATGGGGCGATTACATCCACATGAGTTATTTTCCCATTATCCAATTTGTCTAAACAAAATGAACAGGATTCAGTGATTGTCTCATTCATAAATAATACTGTGCCGCCTTATACTGCCATGCTAGTCAGAGAGGGCACACGCTCCCATCCCTTCTCCAGTGAGGTTCATGGTCTATCGCTCCTCGAGGAGTACATGCCACACATGAAGGGTGAGCACCCGTTGTCTTCCTAAGATCACCCTGATTTGGCCCAGCGCTAACTATGCTGCTTATCTTGGTCCAGCAGTACGTCTTTTTGTTAGTAACCCTCCATGTACTGATAGCGATAAGGTCACTGCTTTCAGTTTCATTTTTGGCTGTAAAGTCATTTGTTGTTTTAGGGTGTATTCACACGTACAGTATGCTGCGCATATTTGATGTGCAGTATTTAAAGCTGCAGATTTTATGGATGCAGAGTTCTGTGTAAACTAAATGACTGAACACAGCTTCAAATCTGCAGCTTCAGATATGCACAGGATACTGTACATGTTAATACACTCTTAAAGGGGTACTTTTTTTTTTTTATCAACTGGTGCCAGAAAGTTAAACAGATTTGTAAATTATACAATGGAAAAGGGTAGCGTGCACTCACCGCGGGTAAACAGACCTTGAGCCTGCAGCTGTTTACCCGCGGTGAGTGCACGCTACCCTTTTCCATTGTATTGTTTGATACTTTATCTAATGTGTGCACCCCGCAGGTGCTGCGTATGTTATATATCGGGTCCGGAGGCTGCCAGTGTATACCAGTGGTATCGTATATTTGCATGCTTAAGCTATACGGTGTGCTCTCTCCTCCTCTAGTGGCTTAAGATTTGTAAATGACTTCTATTAAAAAAATCTTAATCCTTCCAGTACTTATTAGCTGCTGAATAGTACAGAGGAAATGATTTTCTTTTTAGAACACAGTGCTCTCTGCTGACATCATGAGCACAGTGCTCTCTGCTGACATCTCTGTCCATTTTAGGAACTGTCCACAGCAGCATACGTTTGCTATGGGGATTTTCTCCTACTCTGAACAGTTCTTAAAATGGACAGTGATGTCAGCAGAGAGCACTGTGGTCATGATGTCAACAGAAAGCTCTGTATTCCAAAAAGAAAATAATTTCCTCTGTAGTATTCAGCAGCTAATAAGTACTCAAAGGATTAAGCTTTTTTAACAGAAGTAATTAACAAATCTGCTTAACTTTCTGGCACCAGTTGATTAAAAAAAAAAAAAAAAAAAAAAAAAAGGTTTTCCACCGGAGTACCCCTTTAAGGATGGTGCTGATGGACTAACTCTCTAGTATATATACATGCAAAAAAAGAGCTCTATTGTTTGTTCACAGACTATACATAGTGGTTTGTTTTCTTTTCTTACTTAATGTATGCAAGGAAAACAACAAATGGCTTCTGTGCCCCTCTGTAAAATTTTTCTTTGATTATAGGGAAATCCCAGAATAAGTCATTGGACATTTTTGTCAATGACTATTAAGCACTTCAGATGTTTATGAAAGGGGCATTTCTGCTCTAGACATTTAAAGGGGTATTCCAGGAAAAAAAAAATTTTTTTATATTTCAACTGACTCCAGAAAGTTAAACAGATTTGTAAATTATTTCTATTAAAAAATCTTAATCCTTTCAGTACTTATGAGCTTCTGAAGTTAAGGTTGTTCTTTTCTGTCTGAGTAATCTCTGATGACACGTGTCTCGGGAAACGCCCAGTTTAGAAGCAAATTCCCATAGCAAACCTCTTCTAAACTGGGCGGTTCCTGAGACAGGTGTCATCAGAGAGCACTCAGACAGAAAAGAACAACCTAAACTTTAGAAGCTCATAAGTACTGAAAGGATTAAGATTTTTTAATAGAAGTAATTTACAAATCTGTTTAACTTTCTGGAGCCAGTTGATATATATAAAAAAAAGTTTTTTCCTGGATAACCCCTTTAAGGAATATACACATGATGTCTGATAGTTTGAGGGTCCTACCTATGGTATATGTAGTTGTATATGCCTCTAGCTGTCACATCTGGGCAATGAATCAAGAGGTGGTCAGACGTGTCTGCAGTTCTTTTCTGGTACAGTGACCCCTCGACCTACGATGGCCCCAACATACGATAATTTCAACATGTGATGGCCTCTCAGAGGCCATCGCATGTTGAAGGCAGCATCAACATACGATGCTTTTGTATGTCGGGGCCATCGCATAAACGGCTATCCAGCAGCGCTGACTGCTTCAGCTGCCACCGATTACGGTGCCCCGTGTGGTCCGCTGACGATCACTTACCTGTCCTCGGGGCTCCGGCACGTCCTCTTCGGGATCCCCTGCATCGTCGGCGCTTTCCATCGTCGTCATCACATCGCTGCGCACGCCGTCCCGTCATCCAAAAGGAGCGGCGTGCGTAGCGACGTGATGGCGGCGACGGAGCGCGCGGATGCCGGGGAAGCAGAGGCCTTACCGGAGCATCGGGGACACCTCGGGGATGCGGCGACAGTGATGGACGGCGACATCCAGGGCAGCGGTGACGAGCGGTGACGGTCCGGAGCGGCGGGGACAGATGAGTACAACTTACTCTAACAGTGGTCTTCAACCTGCGGACCTCCAGATGTTGCAAAACTACAACACCCAGCATGCCCGGACAGCCAACGGCTGTCCGGGCATGCTGGGTGTTGTAGTTTTGCAACATCTGGAGGTCTGCAGGTTGTAGACCACTGCCCTATACTTTACATTGCACGGATCCCTCAACATGCGATGGTTTCAACAAACGATGGTCCGTTTGGAACGGATTACCATCGTATGTTGAGGGACCACTGTATTCCAATGGGAATCACGGAAACAGCCAAGAATGCTTGCATGACTATTTCCATAACCGGGTCAAAAAACCTGTTGCATGCAGCATTTTTTAATCTGGTGCAATGACACTTGAGGACCTCTATGCCTGATGGTCCATAGGTTCAGTGGGATAGGACGCCATGTGCCATGGATTCAGCGTGTCCCATCTGATGTCCCCACCTAGGCCGTGTCTGCTTCCTTGGACATGAAAAGCCTTAATCTGCTGGTACCTTTATGGTTTAGGAGGAACGTGAGAGTCCTAGTCAGTAATGTGTTCTTACAGTAAGCTATGAAAATAAACATCATTTTAATGTCTTGTTTCATGAAGTAAATGTGGAGCTATTGTGCATTAGGGCTAGAAAACATACTGTGCAGACTGAATGTGACCTTGATGGAGACTGTTATGTCTAGTGAAGATACATGTCCCTTTTCTATGGAACATTTGCTTTTAACTTTTTAACTACCAAATGTTTGTGCAGAATTTGCTATGTAAAACAGATTTCTTCCTCTTTCTCTTATCCACACTGCAGAAATTATTAAAGGGGCCGTCCACAAATAAAAGGTTTTTACTCTGCAAAACTGGGAAAATAATATCTTAATTTTTTACTATTGGAATCATTTAAAAAATGATTAGTAAGGCTGGGTTCACACTACGATTTGAACTACGGTTCCTGTATACGGTTGGGAGGAGGGGTGGGCGGGGCTTAATCATGGCGCCCGCACTCAGCCGTATTCGGGAACCGTAGTTAATGTATGTCTATGAGCCGACCGAAGTGAACCGCAGCCTCCGGTCGGCTGCTTTTTCGGCCGTATGCGGTTTCCCAACCGCAGGCAAAAACGTGGTCGACCACGCGATGATACCACATATGTTAATTTTTATTTCTATTTACACAGGTTTTTTTTTTTTATGGGAAAAGGGGGGTGATTCAAACTTTTATTAGGGAAGGGGTTAAATGACCTTTGTTAACTTTTTTTTTTTCACTTTTTTTTGCAGTGCTATAGCTCTCATAGGGAGCTATAGCACTGCACACATTAATCTCCTATGCTGATCCCTGCAGAGCCATAGCTTTGCACGGATCAGTCAGATAGGGGCTTGATTGCTCAAGCCTATAGCTCAGGCTTGGAGCAATCAATCGATGATCGGACGCCACGGAGTCAGGTAAGGAGACCTCCGCCTGCGTCCCAGCTGATCGGAACATCGCGATTTACTTTCGTTTTCAGACGCGGCGGTCAACTTTGATCGCCGTGTCTGAAGGGTTAACAGCGTGCGGCACAGCGATCGGTGCCGCACTCTGTTAGCCCAGGGTCCCGGCTATCGTTAGCAGCCGGGACCGACCCCGTGTGATGCAGGGTCACGGCGTGACCCCGTTTTTCACACCGGACATAGGGCGTACAGGTACGTCCTAAGTCCTTAACAGGTTAAAGAAGGCCAATTAATGGTCTGCGTTGTGCAGAATAGGAATGTGGTTCCCATTGTTTGCTATGGTCCATTCTACAGTCCAATTTTATTCAGAGACACAATGCCCAGATTTTCTATAGCAAATGCGCCAGGAGGACTGCACAGACAATCCCTGTCTACATGATGGTTAAAGCGTGTAAATTCTCATTAGCAGGGTTATCCAATATTTGAAAAACAAGAGCTGATGTCTTCAAAACACTGCACCACATTTGTCTGCAGGTTGTGTGTGGTATTGCAGCTCAGTTCCATTGAAGTGAATGGAGCAAAATTGTAATACCACACACAACCACAGGTCTAGTACAGCCCTTAGACTGGCCAAGGGGAGTGCCAGATCATTCTCTAATGGGCACAGGCTTTGACATGGGGCAGGGCCCCAAAAGATCTGCAGAATACAACCCTTTTTGGATTGTACTTTGGAGCTAATCACTTGCCATTTTTTGTATCTAGATGGAGGGTAGACCCTAGATTATTTTCAGTAGCTCAAGAGACTGACACTGGTCCTTTGTGGGTAATCTTAAGGCAGATTTATTTATACATGTAATAAACCATTTTCTGACTGGTGTTTTTGCCATTAAGAACGTGCAGGACAGCTATACGTATAGACACAGAAAACTAATCTGCGTTTGCTGTGCTCAGTCTCTACGTATTAGTCTCATTGTGAAGTGGATGCCATTTCCATTTGAGAATACAAGGACCTTCGCTGCAGATAATCTTTTTTGAACATTCTCCGGAGACAGACAAGGGAAGTGTCAGGATCACTTGTAAAGCTTTCACTACAAGAGGAATATCTCCTGTGCTTTAGAACAGAGTGCATTCCCATTCCCAGGACAGAAGTATGATTTCATGATCATCAAGTTAACTCCTTCTCTACTAAAGGCGCGTGAAACATACTGTGTTGGGCATTGCTGGCATTTTTTTTTCACAGACAGTTTTAATTTCATGCCGAAAATTCCTCAATTCTACAATAATATTTAACTTTGAACTCTCAAGTTTATTACAGAACCTTGTTTTACAGCCATATTTTCAACTAAAATAATATAACAATTGCTTAATGGGGTTCTTCACTCTGTCCAATCCCTACTTTTTAGAGAGGTCCCTTGGTAATAAGTTAATCACAGAAAGTGTCCCACTATTGAAACCCCCAGTGATCAGCTGTAATCTGTTTTAAAATCTGGCAGTAAGTGTTACATTTCCTTGCTGTGCCACCACAGGGGAAATAAAGTATTACACTTTGCCTAATCAAATCAGGTGTTATTGGTGTAATGCTGAACAGGACAGGTCATCCAGAGAGGGACAGAGACATAGAGAAACTGCTGTCCACTCTGACCAAGACACAAAAATCCTGTACGGGGGACCTGTAGTATGAACTCAAAATTCCCTGATAGGGTATACGATAATATGATTTCTAAACCAGAGATCCACTTTAAGCTCCTCCATTGCAGGTTTTGTCATAAATACATAAACAAAATAGTGCAGCATGCAGCGCTAGTGCTGTGCGGTATACCGGTTCATACTGAATACCGAAATTTTTCTGCTGCACGATATGAATTTTAACCCATACTGCAATACCGGATTGGCCCCTCCCCCTCGGGAATGAATGAATCAGCCCAGCGCTGCGCTATCCCCACATCGAGGAACTAATAATATGTGACCCGCGAGCGTTGTTCTGCCCCCCCCCAATAAATTATCAGCCCAGCACTGTCCCGGAGAAAATGCTCACATGTAACCCGCATGCGCTGCCCTCCCCCTCCTCCTGTTTGTTGCGGCCGCCGGCACTGACACTCTATACCAGTGGTCTTCAACCTGCGGACCTCCAGATGTTGCAAAACTACAACTCTCAGCATGCCCGGACAGCCAACGGCTGGAGGTCCGCAGGTTGAAGACCACTGCTGTTTACTGTGCGGTATCCCTATGCCTGGGCGGGCTGCAAAGAATAAACAAAATAAACTTTAACTCACCTCCCGTTGGTCCGGTACTGGCCTCACCTGCTTCTTGGGGACGGAACGTCGGACAGCCGTCAGCCTATCACCGGCCGCAGCAATGTTCCGCCTCGGCCGGTGATAGGCTGAGCCCGCTGTCATGTAAGAAGCCGGCCAGAGCTCCTTACATGACAGTGGGCTCAGCCTATCACCGGCCGAGGCAGAACATCGCTGTGGCCGGTGATAGGCTGACGGCTGTCCGATGTTCCCGTCCCCAGGGTAAGTCCGACATCGGAACATGCGTTAGTTTATTTTGATTACCTTTTGCAGCCCGGGCATAGGGATACCGCACAGTATAGAGTGTCAGCGTCGGCGGCCCGCAACAAACTGGAGGACGAGGAGGGCAGCGCTTGCGGGTGACATGTGAGTATTTACCCCGATGGGGGCAGCTGATAATTAATTTGAAGGGGGGGAGGAAATACCGTTATATACCGTGGAACCGCAAAAAGTTACAAAAATACCGTGATACACACATTTGGTCATACCGCTCAGCCCTATGCAGGGCAATTATATCTTGTAAAACACAAGGCACTTTGATGGAAATTCAGCAGACCCCATTGAAGGTTATAGAGTCCATTGGGTGTCATTTGGGATCAGCATATAAGGGATCCAGTACTGCTGCAGAATTATGGAATAATGGAAAAACAACCAAGTGAGTAGATGACCGATACAGACTGGTGTTTACTGCTTTGTGGTGGACCACTTACTATTATTCTGATTTCTATGACTGTCCAGAAGAAGGTTTGAAAGCCTGGTCCTGTTGACAACAGAATAGTGTGTCATAGCAAAAATTTACATATAGATACAATTGCTGACATATAATTTAGTTTATCACAGGAAAAGCAAGCTTACTAATAAAGTGTATTGATCCATAGCTGTAGTAATTTTTTACCTAGACCTAAAATATAGTGTTTGTACACTTTAATGCACTCTGTTTAGGTTGTGTTCACACTACTATCAGGGGCCCCATTTGGAGCATCTGTCAGTAATTACATGAGATTTGATGGGAAGAATAGCATAGCGAGCAACAATGTTCTTCCTGTCAAAATTACAAGTTAATAGGACCCATCAGATAGAAACCTTTACAGTCTGTAGTTTGTCATATCTGGGAGTGCCGTCATAATGGGGGGTGAACAGAGCCTTAGAAGTTCACTATTTCATACCATAAAATACAATTAATAAATGTATAGTGTTATGTACAGAACAGTCACAACCTGATGTTCCTCTGCCTCTTTGTCTTTTAGATATATGTTGGCTAAACCGGGAAAGCGAAAGTTTGACGAGCATGAAGATGGGCTGGAAGGCAAAGTGGTGTCTCCGACAGATGGGCCATCGAAAGTATCCTACACTTTACAGCGCCAGACTATCTTCAACATTTCCCTTATGAAACTCTACAACCACAGGCCACTTACGGAGCCAAGTTTGCAGAAAACAGTTTTAATAAATAACATGTTGAGACGGATACAGGAGGAGCTAAAGCAAGAAGGCAGCTTGAAGCCTGTTTTTATTAGCACTTCACAGACCTCGGATCCTCTCGGAGACTCGTACCAGGAGGCTCAGCCTGCATTCAGCCATCTCAGCTCCCAGCCTCTTCAGCCCACTGACTTATTAAGCACTACACCACTAGAGTCTTGCCTCACTCCTGCCTCTCTGCTTGAGGAGGACACATATTGCACTTCCCAAACAGTCCAGCAGAATATTTCTAGCAGCAAATTACCATCACCACCGCCACCTGCTCTTGTCCAGCCAGTAAAAGACAGTTTCTCCTCCGCATTGGATGAAATCGAGGAGCTGTGTCCATCGTCTACCTCCACAGAGGCAGCTGCAGAAGCAGCCGTGCATCTAAAAGATGAACCTGTTGCAGCAGGAACCCTTAAGCCTGAGGGAACACAAGAGAATAGAACAAGTGAGCCAAAACTAATGGATTCTCTTCCAGGGAATTTCGAATTAACAACCTCCACCGGCTTTCTTACAGATCTGACTTTAGATGATATCCTTTTTTCTGACATTGACACGTCCATGTACGATTTTGATCCTTGCACATCCAATACAGGAGCAGCCTCGAAAATGGCACCTGATGAACTCCTTAAAACTTTATCTCCTTATAGCAACCAACCGGTAACCCCAAATCAGCCTTTCAAGATGGACCTCACGGAATTAGATCACATAATGGAGGTTTTGGTTGGTTCCTAAAAAAAAACTCTGCATAGTCCTCAACTCCTTACACCACAGATTCACAGCACTGTGCACGCATACTTTGCCTTTTTTTTTTCAAGAAAAAAAAAGGATCCTGTTTAGATATTGCATTACGCTGTATTGGAGTGCCTTCTGTATGACCACTTTGGAGATATACTTTATAAGTCCGTCTCCAGGGATGGTTATACCATAGTCCACTGAAGATTTCATACATACTATCAAGAGACAACTTAAACATCCTTTTAAGCTGTCTGTGTATAAGCACAAGAATTATGTTGGGGAACGCTGTAAATTGCATGTGCATAACTGTCTATTTTTTCAATAAGGTTTATTGCAAGAGGTAAAATTTTATTATTTAGGTAATCGAAACCCCTTTTTTGTCATTTAAGGTTGGGAGGAAAAATTGGAGGCATTAATTACTGCTTTTTCAGTAAGAATTGCATATACCTGGCTGCTTAGATCCCCCTTGCCCAAATGTTTTTTTTATATTTTTGTACAGATTCTGTCATTTATTATATTGGGGTTTTTTTTAGAAAAGGAAAAAAAAGAGAGAAAAAAATTATGCCGAGACAGCTAATGTTTCACGTGACAAAGTAATTTTGATAGGATTTGCGTATGAATTTCCATTCTTATTGAAATGTACAATGTTGGCCCATAACTTTAAATACCTAAGTTCTTCAAGTCCAGCCAGATTTTGAAAGTAGGTTACTTTCAAGCTGTATTCTAATAGAAATAGGGTTATTGCCTATTTAGGTGCAAAAGAAAATTAAATGAATTGGCAAATATTCTGCTCACCCAGCGAAAAGTATTATTTTCTAACTCCCTTGCATATTTACACTTGACTGGGTCTTAGGCTTCCACTACTATCTTTAATTATTTCACCATGGTCCCTGCTGATATATTGAACATGCATAGATACATACACTTAGAACGTGGCTCCTTAACATTAACAATAAAAGTTTAGATTTTCCTGCATTGATGGTAAGACAAGTAATATACGGTAGCTGCATGACTTTACCCTCACCAATGACTTTACCATTGTCACCAATACACTCTTGATAACCGTTTTGGTGGCTAAATCATTGTTGTCAGTACATTCTATTAGGTTGCTTGGAATAATGACAACTTTACATAGACACAGTCATGATGTACACCATGTGGTTATGCTATTTAAGAGGTTTTCTGCCTTGGCTAGATCCTTAGTTAGAATGGTTCCTTGACAATAAGCTGTTCACAAAGTGTCCCACTGCGGAGACCAACAGATTCAAATCAATGGGTTGTCTGAGTAGTGCAGGACAGGACATCTTCTCCAGAGCAAGAGATACTCTTTGTATGCACTCTCCATTTTGGCCAAGAGATGTATTTTCTACACTGGACACTCCCTTTTATTCTTTGGGTAGATAACTGGATTGGTCAACTATAAGTAGGAACAAGCTCTAAGTTTGCTAAATGAAGACTTTGAGTGCCCAGGTTTCAACCTCAACATAGTTCATATTCTGTCATGTCACCATCAACAAATGCCTCACGTAAGAGATTGCTGAGTAATAAAGTCCAGCTCCATATTACACAATATAAATCACTAAACTGTAACTATTTGCCTTGATCAATGAAAGCCTAAACAACACCATTAAGTAAGTGAGATGCAGCCACGTCCTCCTTGTGTTGTGTGCATTTTTTTCCCATCAGACATTTGCCATACATGTGCCTTTCCATGTCCGAAGTGTACAAATATGTTAATGGGAACCCAACGCAAGCTGTTACCAGACACGTATCCTCTGAAGTAGAACCAAAAGACCATCTGTATCTGTAGTTCTAAAAAAAAAAAAAGTATAGATCCATTTAATGGTAAACATGCTGGAACTAAAATATTGTCTCACAATGTTTGCGGTAGGCAACTTTTTATCAGTGTTTTATTGTGGTAAAGCCCATGGTATGTGAGATCAGATAGAAATATAGCCTAGGACTGAAGCTGGCCATAGATAGGGATTTTGTTGTGTCTATGATAACTGGCAAACCGCCCACCAATAAAGTGACTGAACAGATCAGATTTAAACCCATCCGATCCAACTAAAGGAAAAAGGCATTAAAGGGGTATTCTGGGAAACTCAAATTATCCCCTGTCCACAGGCTACCGGATAAGTGTCAGATTGCAGGGGCCAATGACTGCTTTGACTCCCTGAGATCCCCTTGTACAGGATCTGACAACTCACCTGTCCTTGGAGTGCCCCCGTCCCCACCTTCTGAGATAAACAGGAGTGACAGCCCGCTCAGCCAATCACTGGCTTAAACAGGGTCCTAGCTCAGCCGGTGATAAGTGGGCAGAAGCACTTAGAGGACTGATGAGTTGCTGGGCCTTGTACAGGAGATCTTAGGGGAGAGGGGAGACCTCCCCACAATCAGACACCTATCCCCTATCCTGTGGAAGGCAATGCTCACTGGGAAAAGTATGAAAAATGTCCTTAACGAATACAATGTTTATCTAGCTGAATAATATGGGCACATTTATGGTGAAATCAGGATAGATAGATAGACAGCTGATTAATATATTGAAGAAACTAAAGATGCTCCCTGTATCTTTTTTTAAATGGGTTATTCCAAAATAAAAAAGTATCACCTATGCAGAAGAGTGAAGATAACTAGCTGATTGTCGGCGGTCCTAGTACAGTGCTTGGTTAGCTTCGAAGGCAGCTTAGAGACTGAATGGACAAAGGCTAAGCATGAGGCTGTCATTCCAATCACTCAGTACACAAGGGATCCCCATTCTCATAATCCATGGGGGTCCCAGTGGTTTGATCTTTACATCAGCTAGTTATCACCTGTAAACACTCAAAGTAAAAAATACCTTAAAATAATTAACCTTCAGTTAATGCTTCACATACGCAAAGAGTGTTATGATTAGACAACTTCAGATCATACGTTTTGTCCCAAGTGTAAGATAAGGAGACGTTTGTTTATAAAGCCCAAGACATGGCATGGTTTCTCCATGTTTGAAATGTAACAACTCAAAATGGTGGAATATGAAAGGTACAGCTGTAATTTTTTGGGGAAAGGTAATATATTTAATACGTTTGGAGCTGTCCACGAATGAGCAGCCTTCTCTTCCGATGAGTCTGTCTCTTAAGTTCTCTCCCATCTTTCAAAACCATAGAGAACCCATTTCATGCAAATTCTTCCATTAACAAATCTAGTGGAATCTTTTTTCCCTCAAACTTTTTGAGTTTCCTACTCAGTTTTAATTTGCATATAAACACCTCCCAGCTACCTCATAAGAACCATTGCTGACCCACCCAGTTCTCTAGGTAAACCCTTCCATATTTCTGTTAGCTTTCACTATGGCTCATTCACATTTTGTGTAGGGGAAAAGGGAGCACAGATAAACTTTAGTAGGCAACATTCTCTTTTTATTATGTGTGTACATTAAAATCTAAGTAAAAAAAAAAAAAGACATTTAAACTGTATTCTAGCAAATGTTCAAATGCCATTTTAGGTTTCTATCAGATATTGTGCTTCTGTAACCATTGTCAGAAACCATGAATTACCCATAATTGGGTTTGTATGCAATTTTTATACCTTATTCACTTAAGAAAAAGTGAGAAAATGGGCTTACGCGATCAAAAACTTTCTTCTTCTTTGTTCCCACCAAATCTGTCAAGCGCCTCATCTCCTTGTACCTAAGGGAATGGCGGTACAGCTAAACAGGAAAATTCTATAAGAACCCACTGGACATTTGCGATCAAATGAAATTTTTTTATCAACTGGTTGCTATATGATAACGCATTGGTTCTCACACACCTTTTCGACACACTATTACCATTGCAGTACACGTCTTGCCTTTTTTTGGGTCACTTTGCTTGCATTGTACTTTTTGTTCAGTTTTATATGAAAAATGCTCAAATTCTGTCTGCAAGCAGGAAGCAGTCAACTCTTACGATATTTAATGGGTTTGTCAAAAGTGACGTCATCACTTTGCTGTTTCAGTACTTTTATATCATTTTGTTGTATATTTGTTCACTCTTACCAATACTTTGTGTAAAAAAAAACAATGTTTGTGGCTTTCTTTAATTTATCCTTTCCTATTTAATTTTGAAAACTATGTCTTGTATGTTTTGAGATAGAGGCAAGTTGAAATTGTCATTTGGCAGCCATTTTGAATGGTTCACCTTTTTACTACAAGATTTTTGAGTCATGTGTCAAAAACAATCGCAACGTTCAATCTACCGTGGCTTTATAAGAGTGTTGCCGATTTTATAATGGAAAATAGAAAAAAAACTTTCTCTAGTCCTTCCTTCTCCAAACTCTGTGCAGTATTTCTTTGCTTTCTGTATGGTACTTTTTAGCTGTTAACTACAGATTGCAACCTACTATTTTAAATGTGTATTACTTCTTTAGAAATTACTTTTATATTAATTTATTTAAGAAATTTTAAAATTATGTTTTTATGTCATCTGGCAATATTAAGCGGTCTCTGCTCACTTCTTGCCCTTGATCAGCTTGGGTCTGTGATAGGCACTTTAAGGCACCACACTGACAACTTTAACTAAAGAGTCTACACGATGGCAATAGGGGAGAGGGTTAATGATTGTGAATGGCTTGTATTAAAGGTTGCTAGATAATTTTATATATCTATATATGTGCACGGGAAATGTGAATTTAATCAGCAACAAATTATTTGCTAAACAAAACATATAGATTTCTTTTTATTTATTTTATAGCATGTATGAATTAATTATATAAGGGACATATTTTAAGTTACAAAATGTGTTTACAAAGAGGCAACACCATGCTGAAATATGTAAATATACAATTAAGATATGGTTGATATTCTAAATAGTTTTAAATTTATTTTTTTCCTACAGAAGTCCGGGAAGGTAGCCATTTTGTATAGGTAGGGAATTTCTAAATAGTGATTTTTATTTTTTTTTATTCTTTTTTAATATTAGTACATTAAATTGTTTAATTTATAATATTTATTATATTCTGAATTATCTAACAATGCATTCACCAGAAGAAAACAGTCTTATTCGCAATTGTCTTAAACTGGACAAGGTATGACTATATGCAGTAGCAGAAAGATGAGTGTCAAAGTGACATTTTTAGAGCCACTTAAATTATTGTATAAGGATATTGCAATATCTTACTGTGTCTTCTGGATCTCTTCCATTGCAAGCAGGAGACGTACCACTAATAGAGTGGGGGAATGAAAAATGTTCTATGGTTCTCTGCATAGAAAACTACAAAAATAAATACAAAGGCCCAGATTTATCAAACTGTGTGAGAGAAAAAAAGAGGAAATTTCCCACAGCAACCAATCACAGCTCAGCTTTCAATTTACGAGAGCTCGTTAGCTGAGCTGTGATTGGTTGCTGTGGGAAATTTCCTCTATTTTTTCTCTCACACAGTTTGGGCCCATATGGCTACTCTTCCGATTCTTGGCAAATTCGAATTATTATGTTATGATTTTGTTTGTTTTACTTTAATTGAATTTGATTTATTGTTTAGCATATCTACTATTTTCTTAAAACTTGTAGGCCACATCAATGGATCCAGTCTTATGTTTTATGTAAACCTATGGTGGGAGAAAATAATCCGTTTAAAGGAGTAGTCCAGTCCTGAAAAACTTATCACCTATCCTAAGGATAGGGGGTAAGTTTTAGATCGCGGGGGGTCCGACCCGCGATCTCCTGTTTGGGGCCACGGCAGCCAGCAAGAAGGGGGCGTATTGATCAACACATGAAGTTGCGTCCGAAACACCCCCCTCAATATAGCACTATGGCAGAGCCGGGGATTGCCGAAGACAGCGATCCGGCTCTGCCATAGAGTTGTATTGAGGGGGTGTGTCAGCCGCTGCTTCCTGCGGTGGTCAACATGCCACCTTCCCTTGGGCTGGCGGGGCCCTGGATAGGCGATCGCAGGGGGCCCCAACGGTCGGACCCCCCGCAGTCTGAAACTTATCCACTATCCTCAGGATAGGGGATAAGTTTTCAGGACTGGACTACTCCTTTAAGGGTTACAACTGCAAAAGAAAGATCTTTTACACTCTCATGTGCAATGATTTGACAAGAACTGAGCAGAGCCGATCAGCTATGATTTTGAAGTGATGTTTTCCTAAGTTATTTATACCTGTTTTTATTTTTTATTTCTTTCGTTCGTTCTTTTTTTTTTTTTTTTTGTAAATATATTTATTTTATTGTGAAGCTAACATCTGGATTGTAACATGTACAGAATGTATGGTAGGAATGTACTCTGTTTAGGAATGTATGTCCATTTCAAAAGTGGGTGTGAGGCAAGGATAGGAAAATGTCTGCCATACCCCTCAATAGGTGCAGAACTAAAGATCCAGTTTGGTGTTCCAGTATTTGAAATGTAAAGTTAGGGGTTCTCTGAGATTAGAACAGAGTTCTCTAGCATTAGGAAAACATGGCTACTGTCAACAATAGCACGACATCAGACAACTTCATTTCAATGGAGCTGTGCTGCAATACCAGACATGACTCATGATGTTCTTTAAAACTTTATTGTCATTTAAAAAATGCAGACATGTCAAAAGTTTTGATCAGCTCGGGTCTTGGTGTGAGACCCTTACCAATCTCTAGAGACTGCCTTCCAGACTATAATGAAGCCTGTTTTCTGCAATGAGTCGGAGCAAGCATTGAGCCAAGAAGTGAATCAAGCTATCAGCCTATACCTGCAGATAGGTGGGGGTCTCAGCACTGAGACCACAACTCATCAAAACATTTGACAAGTGTTCATGACATGGCAAAACTATTTTTAAATGACACGCTTCAAATTGAGCAGCTATGTTTTTCTAATCCCAGACAACCACTTTTTGCTTTGTCTTGAAGCTAACATTTACATGTGCACAGCCTATTTGAAACATTTAAAATTTGAGAAGTATTACCTGTCTTCCAACTTTGTTTTACTTGGGACCCTAGTAGGAATATTTTTACAGCACTTACTGATTTGTAAACTAGCTTTGCTTGTGCATCTTACTTTTAAAGGGAAACGGACATCCGGTTCACCTTTATGATTCTTCATAAAAAGTAGAAAGAGGTTTGGTAGGTTAGCAGCAGTGACACCATTGAAATCCTGCTGCAACCTGCATTATTAATAGATGCTTAACTAGAGAACCTGTTTAGAGTGAAACGGACAAGAGGTTTACCGGCACTAAACCTAATCCACAGGGTTATAGTGTGGGTAAACCGTATTAAAACAAGGTATAAATTACCTGGATCTGTGTCTGGTTGCGTGGATACACCCTTTATTAGCCAACATTGCTAATATGTTGATTGCCAGCTTTAAGCAATGGAGGTGGGACGCAGCATACTGAGCTTCCCTGCCTCCTTTCCCAAAGCGAATGGAGGCAGGGATGCTGGGTATGCAGAGTCCCGCCTCTTTTGTGCAAATCTGGAGTTTAATATTTTAGCATTGAAGGCTAATAACTGGTCTATTTCTGGAACCGGACCACACATCCAGCTAAGTTTTATCTTATTTTAATCTGGTTCATCCACATTATAACCCTGTGTATTAGGTTTAGTGCAGGTGAATCGGCTGTATATTTCCCTTTAAATAGGTTCTTTACCTGAATGTCTGTTAAAGAAAAATCCTATATAATTTCTATGTAGGAATGCCATGGTGTTACTGCGGCATATCTACCATTTTTCTACTTTTTATGGAGAGTCGTACCTAGCAAGCAGTCTGTCTTAGAACACTCGGGTTGAAGTGGAATTGAATTATGGGTATTGGAGAAATATGGAATTTTTCTAATGCTATCTGGTTATATTAATCAGATTTTCTAAATAATAGATTTAGGATGTAAAGCCCCTAAAAACTTTCCATGTTGTTTATAACAATAATTGAGTCAGATCATATATATCTGAAGCTTTATGATTATTATTATAATTATTATTAGTAGTAGCATTATTTTTCTTTATAATTCCATTATAATACACAAGGTTTAAAGAATTTTAGTCGTTTACCAACTAAAAAAGGGGATTTTTTTTTTTGTAAATAGATTTTTCCTTCTTCTGCCGGCTACTTTAACATATGCCATTTTTCAATCCAGAGTACAGAGTTTATTTCATTATCTATGGCTAGTTCCAATCCTTGTACATTAGAAATGACAATTGATGACAGCCCCACATAAGTTTAATACGTAAAAGTGTTTTGGTCACCCGTTGGCACCCCAGGCAAGCTTTTTAGCCAGTCCATCAATAATTTAGCTACTCCAGACTAAATATTACTAAAGTCATATTGGTGACGCCTAAAGTGTTACACACATCGTAGTATTTTTCTCTGATATCAAAATATTGTATTACGTTTCTATAGTTTTATGTACATGATACATGAAATGACTCAAACTGTGTTGTGCCTGCCCTCTACAGGATTTTAGTTATATTTCCTAAACATTGTACAAATATTCCGAAAATATTGTAGAAATTTGTAGTTTTACCTTTATATGTATTATTATCACAATGATCAAATTTCTATGAGTAAGTGTAAAGGGTTGTCTTGTGTTAGAACAAATTATTTTCTTTCTTTCAAAAAAGTGGCACTCTTGTCCCATTGGTTGTGTCTGTTTGCAGTTCAGATCCATACAAGTGAATGGAGTTCAGTTGCAATAACAGGCAGATGATGCGATATAGGTGGGTCGGCATATCGGTTTTGGGTGGTGCACGAGGATAAGTAGATATAGGAATGAACAAGAGTCCCAGCACTCACCAATATTTCAAGCTTGTGTGGTAGTTTATTGTAAATCCTACAAACATGACGCATTTCAGCACTTGACCTTCCTTTGCTGACAGCAGAGAAAGGCCAAGTGCCAGAAGACGTCCTGTTTGTAGGATTTACAATAAACTACCACACAAGCTTAAAATATTGGTGAGTACTGGGACTCTTTGTTCATTGCAATAACAGGCATGGACAGGAGTGGCGTTGTTTGTGGAAGAAACGAATAATCAGACTTCCTTCTAATCCTGGACAACCCCTTTACTTTGTCTCTCTGTTACATTGCACTTACACATCCCTCAACAAACAAATTACTCAAACTTATTTGCATTAGAGTTTATATAATATTAAGTGTTTTTCAAATACTGGAACACCAAACTTCTCACTTTTATGCAAATTTTATCATTTTTGTCTTTGCAGAAAATGTAAATTTTTCTTTTTTTCTTTAATTGGGCAATGCATGAAACTTTCACTGTCTAAACGAAGGCCGCATTTTCCTCCTACAGACCTTACAGCTGTGCCTTTTCTATGCAATACGACAGACACGTCTGATATCAAATTACTGTATTCACTTGTAGGTATGGGCTGTAAAGCAAAACAATTGGGCAAATGTACATGGAAATGAGCAGTCTTTTTGTAGTTTTATATTATACAATAAACATTTAAAAGAAACATATTTGTAAGTTGTATTGTTTTTCTTGTCCTGGGCAAAATGAACCTTATGTGTGAGAAGAGATTGAAGAAATTGTATAGAAATAACTTTTTGGTTGAAGGGCCACATTGCCAGATCGCACTATTTTAAGGGGTAGAAAAAATATTTAATAATAACCCCATATACATTGTCTGCCAGAGTGTGTCCTCCTACTCTGTAGCTGCCAGAGAGTGACTTGGTGCCTGATATAAAGTGCCTATATAAGAGTACCACAAGTAGAGAGTGCACCCATATCCGGTACCACCCAAACAGTGCTCCCATGCACATTTCTAGAGAGTTTCACCATACTTATTCACCACCAAAGCCTGCCTTCTCAGTAGTGTATTATGAATGGAAGTCCTAACCAACTGCGGGGCTAGTGGCTTGAACTCACAGCATTAGATCACGATGATGGTTTCAGGTCGAGGCTCTACAACAGCAGTTGCATCCTGAACATGTTCACATAAAAGCGGTCAAAGAATGGCATGTATACATTGAGATGGACAATGCATCATTACCAGTGCCATAGGTTCTCTTTTACAATGTATCAACGAAAGGCCTTAAAAGCCACTGGCAGGTCATACTAAAAATGTATACACAACTTTTAACTTTTAATAGACATATTAAACTTAAACCCCAGTTGGAAAGAAAGGTTAAAATACAATGCAATGTATCTCATCCCCAATATGTAGGTCATTTATGGTCAGTGGGATAGGTACTAGCCAGTCTAATAGCCTATGTAATATCCACTACAAAGAATAATAATAGACTGGATATGGCTGTATACAACCTGTTATACAGGGTTAGGTTCCAATTAACCCTATTATTTGCAAATATACAGTGATGGTTTAAATAAACCCAAAATACGTCAATCTTTTATTAATAACGACTCACTGTGATATTGGGAATGCAGCATACATTTTGAACTTTTCACTCCATTATGAATAAAGTTTCACTTGTTTGATTGAAATTCGAAGAAAAAAAACTGCGGAAAGTCAAAAACCATATGGTGAAAACTGGATGGAACCGTACGCACATACGGTTCTGTACGGTTCCGATTGACTCCCATGTTAAAAAAAAAAAAACATATACGGTTTTATGCAGTTTTTCACCCGGACCAAAAACCATGGTAGGCCATGGTTTTCTGTCCGAAAAAAAAAGTAAAAAACCGTATGGTTTGAAAAATAGAGACAACCGTATACAATATGGTGCATATGGTTTTGAATGGGAAGTCTATGGGCACGGTTTTCTGTGCGGTTGCATACGTTTTTTTTTTTTTAATGAAACTGTATGCTGAAACCATATAGCAAAATCGTGGTGAGAACCCACCCTTATACATTTCGAAAAGTAGTGACTGCATGCAAAATAGTGGATGAAGGTCATCAAATGCAGACAAAATAGACTGCACCAGTAGATGTGAAAACAGACAGTTTTCACACTGTTAGAGCAGTTTAAGGCCATGTTTATACAGCAGAATTTCCGAGCGAAATACGGCAGAAAAATTATGCTAGAAAATTCCAGGGAAAATGGGATTCTGCTGCACCATGCAGCAGAATTGACTTGTAAATTTTTTCTGCAGAATCTGCTCAGAAGTTTTTCGGTGGAAATTTTGCTAAAATGATGCCATGTAAACATAACCTAACACTCACCATTGCTACTGCAACTGGGGGCCAGGAGAAAAGTCAAACCGAGTAAATGTGATCCACGTATAGAAATCCCCCCGCCCCCTTTATTTGACAGGCAAATCTGTCAAGATACTCCTCTGAAGCTCATCCAGATCTCCTCCTTCACCTCCACGTCATCTAAACAATCCGCCCTCTGTCCATCTCTATAGATGCGATTCAGCCAGATCCTTCCATATTCTCTTATTGCCATCTGGAGAGAGTGAATGTGCTGTCACCCACTCTAAATCACTTAAGAGTAAGCTCAGACGGATTCATGGGATTCATGCGAGCAGCGCCTTCTAAAGACCGGTTTTTGTAACTCCTAGTTGCCTATCTTGATTCTCTACTGGCTCTTGCATAAGAGTCCAGCCCCGGTCGGAGCGCAGCAGCTCCCACTTTACTACTCACAACTACATTCTGTGAGCTATTAGCAAAATCTGACACAAGATACAGCATTGCATTCTACTCTGGGAGCGCTTCCTATTTTTGTCCTTCTCTATCTATATTCAAGTGAATGGGATCCTCTGTGCCCGTTATGACTCCCGTTAGGCTACGTTACAATAACGGACGTTAATGGCAGTAAAAGTTTGTAGCCTCTATCATAGTATGAAAGTAGCCTAACACAAGAGAATGCAATTTGTAATATAGTCCCATGTTGTGTGAATCACTCTGCAAAACTGATGTAAAAGCTACATTGAGCCAAAAGCTGAAGGCAGCAAACCATGCACAGATGTACAGCTACAAATAGTGCAGAATTGGCAATTTAGTAAGGGTGTCGTAGAAATGTTTCCAAAAGAACTTTTAACCACTAAAGTGAAATACAGAGACAACTCCATTATGCATTGTCTGTGCATGATCATCATGTAGTATTCACATATGATTGCCACTGGTCCACAGAGATACATCTTTGCCCCTTCTATGTATGGATCCTTTTCTTTAAGCAGCCTAAAAGGGGTACACCAGTGGAAAACATATGTTTTCAAATCAACTGGTGACAGAAAGTTAAACAGATTTGTAAATTACTTCTATTTAAAATCTGAAGACTTTCAGTACTTATCAGCTGCTGTATACTACAGAGGAAGTTGTGTAGTTCTTTCCAGTCTCACAACAGTGCTCTCTGCTGACACCTCTGTCTGTGTCAGGAACTGTCTTTGGAAAGGGGATAAGATGTCTTAGGGCCGGAGTACTTTAAGCTGACTACACAACTAAGACATATGAACAAACTTAAAAGTATCTAATACTGTGTGCCTTCAACATACGATGGGCCCAGCATACCATGGATTCATGGCCTCTCATAGGCCATTGTAAGCTGAATACAGCATAAACTACAGCAGTGATGGTAATAACCAGTTCTGCCAACTGTAACATGTAGGTTATGCAGAGATACTATGGTTCCATCCACACTAGGCAAGAGAACAGTGGTCTACTACAGTGGTAGTTGGCCTGTGTAACCACCACTGCATTCACTGCTCCCATCCTTCTTGAAAGTGATTAACCATTTTGCTGCCTGTCCTCCTGTTGTGGTTGTTGGACTGACCAGTAGGTGCACACTGCTCTCTAGGGCCAACACAAGCACTCTAGATCCTGCATTACCTATTGAATGGTGTTCCACCCATTCACCTATGCCTGAGCAACATTGTGGTTTACCATAGCAAATGTGTTCTGAAAAGCTTTTTGGTTCCTGTCTTTGACCTGTGTCTGATCTCCTAACTCTGCCTCTGCCTGACCTTAGTGTACTTTACTGTCTTTCCTGTGCTTCACCCAGATTGTTAACCCTTATCTGCCTGCCTTCACTCTCTTTCTTGTATTTGACTATACTAGTCAGTCAATTGACCACAACTCCCCTAGGCCAGCCGATACCCACACAGGGACCACTCTTGGGATGAGAACTGGTACCATCTAGTAGCTTTCACATCATGGAGTGGGATAAAGGGAGAAAACCTAGAGGGTACTTAAATTCCAGATTTTATCATCTCATCCACTTAGTTAATAAGTAGATGCTTTGGATTTTCTACACAGAAATTCTGTGATGCTAATATGCAGCATTTCTGCCATGTGTGGCCGTATCCTTAAAGTGTACACCTAACAATAGCAACAGTTCTGTATATGGTAGAAGAGGTGTACTAGTACATAAGGGTTAGAATTCCTTTTTTCTTCATCATAGCTCCAATGCACCACATGAATGCAAATTAGATCAAATACACAGCGGAACATGCATAAGACATGTTAAAATCCAACATCATCACAGTCATCCAGCTGTTATATACATTAGATTATGGTCACATCCTATAGAAAACAATACAATCTGTAGACAAGTATCACATGTTTATGCCCAGTATAAGTTACCCACATTAAATGGCTTTGTTACCAACTATGATCTGGACCTTCTGATAGGACGGGAGGTCCACACCCAGTCAAAAATTGTCTTTTAGCATTTGGCTTCAGATAACAATATTGTAGTATGGATTTGGATATACTTATAGTTTAATGTTGTGGACTGTAAGATCACTACAGAGGCTAACAGAATGGACTCTAATATATATATACAGTATATTTATTTAAGATTCACTATTCTCTACTCTTGCTGCAAACAATGCATCTCTTTGTAGTTTATATAAATGGTGGCCAGATGGTATATTCTTGTTTAAATTGCTAAGATGACCCAGCTGTAAGACTGACCATAGACATATAGTTCTATTACATATATGAGGACTTCCTCAGATGTCTGTGTAACGCCCAGCGCGCCGGCCAGACACGCTGGCCGTGAGCGCTTTCCTCCCCAGCCGGCGGGGGTGGAATTCGCATTGCGGGACATTCCCTCATGCGAATCCCAGCCTGTCAATCACCTCTGCCCTCTGCTGTCCTGTTCGTCCTTCCTCAGTGTCCCCTGCCTCCTAGGGCACGTGCACGCCGGAGCTCTCTGATTTAAAAGGCCAGTATGCCCATAATTATGGCATACACCTGCACCTTTGTTTTAAGTACCAGCACCTCCCACAAACCTCTGCCGGATCTTTGTTACCATTGTGCCCTAGCTAAAGCTTTCCTGTGTCTTGCCTTGCTGTTCCTGACCCCTCTGTTCCGTTACCAGTCCTTGCTCCCGTGCCGCCTGCCTTTGACCTCCTCCCACGTTCCTTTCCACGCACCTGTGCCGCCAGCACTGACCTTCTGCTATTCTGACCAGGACTAGCTGTATCTCTCCTTTGCCTCGAACCTCCTCAGCCGCCTGTGTGGTCAAGTTGTGCCTGGGGTAGCGACCTGGGTGCCGCCTGCCGCAGCAAGACGATCCCACTTTGTGGCGGGCTCTGGTGAAAATCAGACTCTGCTTCTTGGCACGGCCCACGTCATCTACCACACAGGTCCAGCGGATCCACTACTACCCTTAGTGCTACCGCCTTCTGCCGTGAGTCTTAGGCTAGGTTCACACTACGGAATCTCTGATTTCTGCCCGGAGATTCCGAGTGCGGCCAGCGCCGACTGAATCAGTCGGCGCTAGGACCGTGCGGACACTGCAGTCTCCAATAGACTCCAATGTGTTCCGCTTGTATTTCCTCCTGAAGAATGAGCAACGCTATTCTTCAGGCGGAAATTTTCAAACGGAAATCCATTCACTACACCATACATTTTAGTAAGCGGAATTTCTGCCTGCAATTTCAAAGGCAGGCGGTAATTCGGTAGTGTGAACCTAGCCTTACAGTCTGCTTTAAATGTCCATGACTTTCATCTTAGGTTTTTAATATCCCCATATGTAATAATAAGAGATATTTGTATTTTTCATAAATGAGTAGAATAGATATATCAATGCAGTATGCCGTGTACTGGGGGTTTTATACTCTGCCTTGACTTGTCTTGCATGGTCTTTCGCTCTCACACTGTGGCTAGGGTTTCAGTATTCACAGCCAGCTATAGCCGGCACTGCATTTAGAAAGCTTCCAGCTCTGTGTTATAGCAGCTGCTGCTAACATTGTAAACTGTTGCTCAGCACTGGGAACAAATGGCTGGAGATATGTAGGACACAGATTGAGGAAAGCAAAATGTGGCAGCGGTCCTGGAATAGATCACCTGCTCATTCAGAATGTCTGTGACATCATTTTTTAAGTGGGTGGTGTGCCCCTTAAATAAAGGGCAGATTGCTTTTCATTAAATTAAAAAGTAGATTTAAAGGGATGGCAGTAAATAAAATGTAAGCATGAATGAAGGTCTTGAAAAACTTGGGTTGGTGTCACTATTGTACATTTAGTTTACTACTGGGTAGTCAAGAGTTCTGCTGTTGCTAAGTCCCAAGTTGGCATCCAACAAAAACGTTCTCGTGCTCACCAGTAGACATTTTTTAAAAGGCTCCCCTACATTTTGCAAGTTCACATTAAAGGGGTACTCCGGTGGAAAACATTATTTTTTTTTTTTTAAATCAACTGGTGCCAGAAAGTTAAATAGATTTGTAAATTACTTTTATTTCAAAATCTTAATCCTTCCAGTGCTTATCAGCTGCTGTATGCTCCACTGGAAGTTGTGTAGTTGTTTTACTCGCCGCATGGCGTTTGTTTGGGACAAAAAGGATGCAGCCAGATGTTAGCTGGGTGTCTATAGGGCCATAAAAATGCCATATCCACATGGTGGAGTTTGTTATGGTGTTTTTTCTTAACCTTTTGTGTCATTAGTGGCAGTTTATAAAATTGCAGCATGCTCTGGATATGGGGGAGATTTATCAAAACCTGTCCAGAGGAAAAGTTGCTGTGTTGCCCATAGCAACCAATCAGATCGTTTCTTTTAATTTTGAAAAGGCCTCTACAAAATGAAAGAAGCAATCTGATTGGTTGCTATGGGCAACACAGCAACTTTTCCTCTGGACAGGTTTTGATAAATCTCCCCCATGGTGTTTTTTTTTCTTTTTTTTAAAGAAAGAAACTGCCAAATAAAAACGCCTATACTAATACAAACTATTTTTGCAAATAATTCCACGAAACTGCATTATGTAGAAGAAAAATGAGGAGGAAGTTGTGACTGTTCATAGCCAAAAGTCAGCTTTAAATGAGGTTGTCATTTGCTAGACCTTTGCGGCCCTATATAAGGGGTAGGTTATTGCCTCATGGCTTGTCCTACTGGTTGGTCCTCTGATGGGCCAGTCCTACCCTAAATATAAGTTTCATTTTGCAGTCAATTAATTCTGCTCTACAGAGTAGACAGTTTCTGAAAAGAGGTTAAAAATTCCAGGACTATTCAAGCCCATTGCATAATGAATTTGACCTTGGGCCTATTTGCAGTGAACGAGAGGAGAGCGTGAGCTGTGGTAGCACAACATCTCTGTCACAGTAAGGCTCTGGAGTCTACAAGGAATAGTCTTTTAATATTTTGCATCATTCTGTACAGCTGAATAGTTGATCACAATGTGACTCTTGACCAATGAATACAGGATCCTGTCCCAAGTCCACCCTCCTCTTCTGGGGAATAGGGTGGGATATAACATTGTCCTTTTGTTCAGTTGACTCAAAGCCTTGGCCTAGCCAAGAGTATATGTCAGCTCCTCTGTTCTGTCACACTACACATTCATGAGGAGACTGATTTCTGTGAGCCTAGGTATAGCTAATGTCAGGCATACCTCCAACATATAGGCCACATTCTCACTAGTCCTGTCTACAATCAAGCTCAAAACTGTGCCTAGCTGAGTCCTGCTGCAAGGATAGTTCAGCATTCTATCAAAGGGGTCAAAACAATAAAATTGTTGTCTACATCATTTTGCCTCAGGACAGTCCAGTGCTTTCCAGTTTAGTAAGGGGAAGTGTCACTTTACCAGAAAATTAAGTGGAGTTCTACAGTTTTTCTTGTCACAGTATATCTGTTAAAGCAGATTTATTTCAATGGGCAGTGACTGGGCTTCCCAGTTGTTGGTAAATAGGTTCCCATGGGACATGCCCTGGTATAGTATCCTGGCTTATAGCAGTTAGGGTGATGTGGATGTTACGTGTACAGATATAGCCTGGCAGTGGAAATCAATGCAAATGGGGAACTTTACCAAACAACTTAACTTCTTCCAAAAGTTCTTGAACAGTTCTTAAGGCAGTACAGGTTTGTGAAAGGCAATTGAAGGGCTAACCCATGCAGTGTGTTGTGCTAAGTTTAATGCTAAAAATACCCCAGAGAGGTCAGGGAATTGACTTAAACATCATACAGTGGGGATCAAAAGTTTGGGCACCCCAGGTAAAACTTTGTATTAATGTGCATAAAAAAGCCAAGGAAAGATGGAAAAATCTCCAAAAGGCATCAAATTAAATATTAGACATTCTTATAATATGTCAACAAAAGTTAGATTTTATTTCCATCATTTACACTTTCAAAATAACAGAAAACAAAAAAAATGGCATCTGCAAAAGTTTGGGCACCCTGCAGAGTTAATATCTTGTACTGCCCCCTTTGGCAAGTATCACAGCTTGTAAACGCTTTTTGTAGCCAGCCAAGAGCCTTTCAATTCTTGTTTGAGGTATCTTTGCCCATTCCTCCTTACAAAGGTCTTCCAGTTCTTTGAGATTTCTGGGCTGTCTGTCACGCACTGCTCTTTTAACCCCTTAATGACCACGGACGTAAATGTACGTCCTGGTTTGGCGGGACTTCCCGCACCAGGACGTACATTTACGTCCTGTGTATGACACCGAGCATCGGAAGGGTGCTCGCGTCATACACGGCAGGTTCCGGCTGCTAGCAGCAGTCGGGGACCCGCCCGTAATGGGCGACATCCGCGATCGCGCGGATGTCCGCCATTAACCCCTCCGATGCCGTGATCAATACAGATCACGGCATCTGCAGCATTGCGGCACTTGGATTGGATGATCGAATCGCCTGCAGCGCTGCCGCGGGGATCCGATCATCCAGCATGACAGCTGGAGGTCCCCTTACCTGGCTCCGGCCTTCTCCCCGGGTCTTCTGCTCTGGTCTGCGATTGAGCAGACCAGAGCAGAAGATCACCGATAATACTGAGCAGTACTGTGTCCTATGCATAGCACTGCACAGTATTAGCAATCAAAGGATTGCTATAGATAGTCCCCTATGGGGACCTAAAATGTGTAAAAAAAAAGTTGAAAAATGTATAAATAAAAAGTAAAAAAAAAATTAAAAATCCCCTCCCCCAATAAAAATTTTCCCATTTTACCCCCAAAAAGTGTTAACATTTTTTTTTTATAAACATATTTGGTATCGCCGCGTGCGTAAATGTCCGAAATATCAAAATATAATGTTAATGATCCCGTACGGTGAATGGCGTAAACGTAAAAAATTCAAAAAATCCAAAAATGCTGCTTTTTTGTCACATTTTATTAAAAAAAATTAATAAAAAATTATCTAAAAGTTTTATATATGCAAATATGGTACATAAAAAAAGTACAGATGACGGCGCAAAAAATGAGCCCTCATACCGCCCTATATACGGAAAAATGAAAAAGTTATAGGTGGTCAAAATAGGGCGATTTTAGATTAATGATTTTGTTCAAAAAGTTTTAGATTTTTTTTAAGCGGTACAAAAATATAAAAGTATCTAGCCATGGGTATCATTTTAATCGTGTTGACCCACAGAATAAAGAACACATGTCATTTTTACCGTAAAGTGTACAGTGTGAAAATAAAACCCTCCAAAATGTGCAAAATGTTGTTTTTCATTTAAATTTCCTCCCTAAATTTTTTTGTGGGTTTTCCGTACATTTTATGGTAAAATGAGAGGTTTCATTACAAAGTACAATTGGTCACGCAAAAAACAAGCCCTTACATGGGTCTGTAGATGGAAATATAAAAGAGTTATGGATTTTAGAAGGCGAGGAGGAAAAAAAGAAAACGCAAAAATAAAATTGGCCTGGTCCTTAAGGGGAAAATGGACTTGGTCATTAAGGGGTTAAGGTCTATCCATAGATTTTCAATTATGTTGAGGACAGGAGTTTGTGAAGGCCATGGCAAAACCTTCAGTTTACGCCTCTTGATGTAATCCCCTGTGGATTTCGAGGTGTGTTTAGGATCATTATCCATTTGTAGAAGCCATCCTCTCTTTAACTTCAGCTTTTTCACAGATGGCATCAAGTTAGCATCCAAAAGTTGCTGAAATTTTATTGAATCCATTTTTCTTTCTACTGTTCAGATGTTGCCTGTGCCACTGGCTGCAATACAACCCCAAAGCATGATTGATCCACCTCCATGCTTAACAGTTAGACAGAGGTTCTTTTCATTAAATTCTGTTCCCCTCCTTCTCCAAACGTACCTTTGCTCATTCCGGCCAAAAAGTTCAATTAAAACCTCATCGGTCCACAGAACTTGTTTCCAAAATGCATCAGGCTTGTCTACATGTTCATTTGCAACGTTCAAACGGGGATTTTTGTGGTGAGGACGTAGAAGAGGTTTTCTTCTGATGACTCTTCCATGAAGACCATATTTGTACAAGTATCTCTTTATAGTGGAATAGTGTACCACAACTCCAGTGTCTGCCAACTCTCTCTGGAGGGATTGTGCAGTCAAATGTGGGTTTTGAATTGTTTTTCTCACAATCCTGCGAGCTGTTCTGTCTGATATTTTTCTTGGTCTTCCAGATCTTGCTTTAACTTCCACTGTTCCTGATGACTGCCATTTCTTAATTACATTCCGAACAGAGGATACTGACATCTGAAAATGTTTTGCTTTCTTCTTATAGCCTTCTCCAGCTTTGTGAGCGTCAACTATTTTCAGTTTCAGATTTATAGACAACTGCTTAGAAGAACCCATGGTGCTGATTGTTGGGGCAAGGTCAGATGAGTCTGGGCATTTAAAACCTTGGAGATTGACATCACCTGGTCTTCCCAGATGATGATTGAGAACAATTCATGACACTGGCAGGTCTCAGCTTTGCAAAGGGGGCAGTGCATGCTATAAATTCTGCAGGGTGCCCAAACTTTTGCAGACGCCATTTTTTTGTTTTCTGTTATTTTGAAAGTGTAAATGATGGAAATAAAATCTAACTTTTAATAGGTACAATGGTGTATCGGCGCTATGAGAGTAGGGTAATTTCAAACGGTACTTAATGTAGAAAGGGTTCAAATATAGATACAACGGTCACTGAAAAGAAAAGACAAGTGCCGTGATTGGTCTATTCACTGTCACTCTATTGTATTGTACTGACTATTTGGACATTAATTATACAAGCTAGGTCTCTATACTATGGTCCATGCAATCCTCGTATAACTAGAAGTTACGCTGATAACCACACAGTCAATCTTATACCTCTGATTCCCAGGTATGGCAACAACACATTTGCACACGGTCGCTGCCTTATTATGCCGCCAACGTGGCTTTACTAGCGTAGTACCTGTTCCTCCAATGTGTCCATGGTTTTTGTTTCCTGGTCCCTCCAGGGGTTATAGGTGGGTTCTTATGACTTGCGTTGTCTTGCTGCGTGACAAGTAGCTGAACGTCGGGAGAACTGCTCCGGCCGGAAGCGTCTCACCGGCCGGCCACCTTGATCTTACAGAACTGAGCCGAGGCCCGTGATTTGTCATTTTTATAACACTATTATATCATAATTCAGATTTTACTACACCTTTATTTAGCCCTTCCAGCAAGTTTTTGAACATTTTAGAAATCTGACTCAATTCACATGGTGCGACATTGAAGGTGCGTTTTCAGTGCGTTTTTTGCATGGGGACTGCTGTTATAGTTAAAGGAACTTGACCCAAATCTTATTTTGATGTAATTAAGAAAACCTTGGATAATGCACTTGGAAATCAGGACAATGCTGAGGTGGATTGACATTACTGCCTATAAACAGCCTTGAGCCCGTACCTCTAACGATCTCTGAGGAAGGAAAGCAAACTTTCTGAAACGCGTCAGATCCAGAATCTTTTTGGCCCTAGGCCTTTGCTGTAAAGTGACGTCACTAAGCAAATCACGGGCCTCGGCTCAGTTCTGTCAGATCAAGGTGGACAGCCGGTGAGACGCTTCCGGCCGGAGCAGTTCTCCTGGCGTTCGGCTCCTTGTCACGCAGCAAGACAACGCAAGTCATAAGAACCCACCTATAACCCCCGGAGGGACCAGGAAACAAAAACTGTGGACACATTGGAGGACCAGGTACTACTCTGGTAAAGCCACGTTGGCAGCATAATAAGGTAGCAATCGTGTGCATATGTGTTGTTGCCATACCTGGGAATCGTAGGTATAAGATTGACTGTGTGGTTATCAGCGTAACTTCTAGTTATACGAGGATTGCATGGACCATAGTAGAGACCTAGCTTGTATAATTAATGTCCAAATAGTCAGTACAATACAATAGAGTGACATTGAATAGACCAATCACGGCACTTGTCTTTTCTTTTCAGTGACCGTTGTATCTATATACGAACCCTTTCTACATTAAGTAAGTAACGTTTGAAATTACCCTACTCTCATAGCGCCGGTACACCATTGTACCTACTTTTTAGTTTACTTAATATTGGAGTGGAAATACAGGGATCCACCCAGTTGTATCTAGACTGCTGAATTAAACATCATTGCGCCGGTGCCATAATTATTTGTATCAAAATCTAACTTTTGTTGACATATTATAAGAATGTGCAATCTGTAATTTGATGTCTTTTGGAGATTTTTCCATCTTTCCTTGGCTTCTTTATGCACATTAATCAAAATTTTTACCTGGGGTGCCCAAACTTTTGATCCCCACTGTATACCAATACCACGGGCATAAAGCTTTATGTACCTCCCCTAAAATGTCACTTTTAGGGTGCGTTCACACAATAGTAACTAGCAACGGGTTTCCCGCTGCGGGAAACCCACTGCAAGTTACGCTACCATTCATTTGAATGGGTCTGTGGAGAGTCCCCAAATCTGACACTATTGCGGACACTATTGCGGACTGTCTGACTTTTCCGTTTTTGCATTTTTGTTTTTTACTCCTTGCCTTTAAAAAATCATAACTCTTTCAATTTTGCACCTAAAAATCCATATGATAGCTTATTTTTTGCGCCACCAATTCTACTTTGTAATGACGTCAGCCATTTTGCCCAAAAATCTACGGTGAAACGGGAAAAAAAATCATTGTGAGACAAAATTGAAAAAAACCCCGCTGTTTTGTAACTTTTGGGGGCTTCCGTTTCTACGTAGTACATTTTTCGGTAAAAATGACACTTTATCTTTATTCTATAGGTCCATACGATTAAAATGATACCCTACTTATATAAGTTTGATTTTGTCGTACCTCTGGAAAAAATCATAACTACATGCAGTAAAATTAATACGTTTAAAATTGTCATCTTCTGACCCCTATAACTTTTTTATTTTTGCACATGTGGGTTGGTATGAGGGCTCATACCGCCCCATACGCGCAAAAATAAAAAAGTTATAGGGGTCAGAAGATGACAATGCACTATTTTGAACTTTGGAATTGTTTTGCGCGTACGCCATTGACCGTGCGGTTTAATTGACAATATATTTTTATAATTCGGACATTTCCGCACGTGGCGATACCATATAAGTTTATTTTTATTTTTATTTACACTGTGTTTTTTTTTTTTAGGGGAAAAGGGGGGTGATTCAAACTTTTAATAGGGAAGGGGTTAAATGATCTTTATTCACTTTTTTTTCACTTTTTTTTGCAGTGTTATAGCTCCCATAGGGACCTATAACACTGCACACACTGATCATTGTTATCTCATAGGGACCTATAACACTGCACACACTGATCATTGTTATCCCATAGGGACCTATAACACTGCACACACTGATCTCTTACACTGATCATTGTTATCCCATAGGGACCTATAACACTGCACACACTGATCTTTTACATTGATCACTGGTTTCTCATAAGAAACCAGTGATCGATGATTCTGCCGTTTGACTGCTCATGCCTGGATCTCAGGCACTGAGCAGTCATTCGGCGATCGGACAGCGAAGAGGCAGGTAGGGACCCTCCTGCTGTCCTGTAAGCTGTTCGGGGTGCCGCGATTTTGCAGCGGCTATCCCGAACAGCCCACTGAGCTATCCGACATACTTTCACTTTCACTTTAGACGCTGCGTTCAACTTTGAACGCCGCGTCTAAAGGGTTAATAGCACCGCGATCAATGCCGCGCGCCGTGGCCCCGCGTTATAGATCGGGAGCGGACACAGGACGTTTCAGTACGTCATGTGTCCTTAACCCCTTAAGGACTCAGGGTTTTTCCGTTTTTGCACTTTTGTTTTTTCCTCCTTACCTTTAAAAAATCATAACCCTTTCAATTTTCCACATAAAAATCCATATTATGGCTTATTTTTTGCGTCGCCAATTCTACTTTGCAGTGACATTAGTCATTTTACCCAAAAATGCACGGCGAAACGGAAAAAAAAATCATTGTGCGACAAAATCGGAAAAAAAACGCCATTTTGTAACTTTTGGGGGCTTCCGTTTCTACGCAGTGCATATTTCGGTAAAAATGACACCTTATCATTATTCTGTAGGTCCATACGGTTAAAATGATACCCTACTTATATAGGTTTGATTTTGTCGCACTTCTGGAAAAAATCATAACTACATGCAGGAAAATTTATACGTTTAAAAATGTCATTTTCTGACCCCTATAACTTTTTTATTTTTCCACGTACGGGGCGGTATGAGGACTCATTTTTTGCGCCGTGATCTGAAGTTTTTATTGGTATGATTTTTGTTTTGATCTGACTTTTTGATCACTTTTTATTCATTTTTTAATGTTATAAAAAGTTACCAAAATACGCTTTTTTGGACTTTGGAATTTTTTTGCGCGTACGCCATTGACCGTACGGCTTAATTAATGATATATTTTTATAGTTCGGACATTTACGCACGCGGCGATACCACATATGTTTATTTATTTATTTTTTTACACTGTTTTATTTTTCTTATGGGAAAAGGGGGGTGATTCAAACTTTTATTAGGGAAGGGGTTAAATGACCTTTATTAACACTTTTTTTTTACTTTTTTTTTGCAGTGTTATAGGTCCCATAGGGACCTATAACACTGCACACACTGATCTTTCATCCTGATCACAGGCGTGTATTAACACGCCTGTGATCAGCATTATCGACGCTTGACTGCTCCTGCCTGGATCTCAGGCACGGAGCAGTCATTCGTCGATCGGACACCGAGGAGGCAGGTAAGAGCCCTCCCGGTGTCCGATCAGCTGTTCGGGACGCCGCGATTTCACCGCGGCGGTCCCGAACAGCCCGACTGAGCAGCCGGGATACTTTCAGTTTCACTTTAGAAGCGGCGGTCAGCTTTGACCGCCGCTTCTAAAGGGTTAATACCGCACATCGCCGCAATCGGCGATGTGTGGTATTAGCCGCGGGTCCCGGCCGTTGATTAGCGCCGGGACCCACGCGATATGATGCGGGATCGCGGCGCGATCCCGCTTCATATCGCGGGAGCCGGCGCAGGACGTAAATATACGTCCTGCGTCGTTAAGGGGTTAAGGGGTTAAATCAATGGTAGCGTAACTCACAGCGGGATTCCCGCAGCGGGCAACCCGCTACTAGTAATAGCGTGTGAACGCACCCTTATTAGGATCACTAAAAGTAATTATAATATACAGTGGGGCAAAAAAGTATTTAGTCAGCCACCAATTGTGCAAGTTCTCCCACTTATAAAGATGTGAGAGGCCTGTAATTGTCATCATAGATATACCTCAACTATGAGAGACAGAATGAGAAAAAAAATCCATAAAATCACAGTCTGATTTTTAAAGACTTTATTTGCAAATTATGGTGGAAAATAAGTATTTGGTCACCTACAAACAAGCAACATTTCTGACTCTCACAGACCTGTAACTTCTTCTTTAAGAGTCACTCATTACCTGTAATAATGACACCTGTTTGAGCTTGTTATCAGTATAAAAGACACCTGTCCACAACCTCAGTCACACTCCAAACTCCACTATGGCCAAGATCAAAGAGCAAAATTGTAGAACTGCACCAGGGAGCAATTATTAGAAAATGGAAGACATACAAGACCACTGATTATCTCCCTCGATCTGGGGCTCCACGCAAGATCTCACCCCGCGGTGAAAAAATTATCACATGAACGGTGAGCAAAAATCCCAGACAGGGGGACCGAGTGAATGACTAAAATCATGCAGTGCCAGACGTGTCCCCCTGCTTAAGCCACTAAATGACTGGGCTTGTCTGAATTTTGCTAGGGAGCATTTGGATGATCCAGAAGAGTATTGGGAAAATGTCATATGGTCAGATGAAACCAAAGTAGAACTTTTTGGTAAAAACTCAACTTTTCCTTTTTGGAGGAGAAAGAATGCCGAGTTGCATCCAAAGAACACCATATCTACTGTGGACCATGGGGGTGGAAACATCATGCTTTGGGGCTGTTTTTCTGCTAAGGGACCAGGACGACTGATCAGTGTATTGTGAAATTTTGAGTGAAAACCTCCTTCCATCAGCAAGGGCATTGAAGATGAAACGTGGCTGGGTCTTTCAGCATGACAATGATCTTAAACACACCACCTGGGCAATGAAGGAGTGGCTTCATAAGAAGCATTTCAAGGTCCTGAAGTGGCCTAGCCAGTCTCCAGATCTCAACCCCATAGAAAACCTTTGAAGGGAGTTGAAAGTCTGTGTTGCCCAGCGACAGCCCCAAAACATTACTGCTCTAGAGGAGATCTGCAGGGAGGAATGGGCCAAAATACCAGCAACAGTGTGTGAAAACCTTGTGAAGACTTACAGAAAACGTTTGATCTCTGTCATTGCCAACAAAGGGTATATAACAAAGTATTGAGATGAACTTTTGTTATTGACCAAATACTTATTTTCCACCATAATTTGCTAATAAATTCTTTAAAAATCAGACAATGATTTTATGGATTTTTTTTCTCATTATGTCTCTCATAGTTGAGGTATGCCTATGATGAAAATTACAGGCCTCTCATCTTTTTAAGTGGGAGAACTTGCACAGTTGGTGGCTGACTGAATACTTTTTTGCCCCACTGTATTATACCAAAATATAAAGTTATTTAAAAACTAGCTGCCATCATATTATATGCCAGTCCTATTATATTGGCCGGATGTCCAACATCATCCTATGTTTGTATTCACAATGGAGTCTGCAGTACTCGACTGAGTGTGACTCTATAATGGCTGCACTTTAAAACATGCAAATTTGCCCCCTCTACATGTTTCAGAGCTACTGCACCGTCTTCAGGAGGAACATGAGGCAAACATTGAGGCTTGGTTCACATCACGATTTTACCATCTGATTAACAGACAGTAAAATTGGACAAAATTGGATTACCTGAAATCGTATACAATCGTATTAAAAAAATTGTTTGGTATTTGATTTAAAATCGTATGAAAAAATCGTACAGTTAAAAATTCCATCCGATTTTTCCAAAAAATCTGATCATATTAGGAATATTATATGTATGTCAAGGGCAATAAAGTTTATTTAAAGACGCTACTGCGCATGTGTAAAAAGAAATTGTGTGTGATAAATCTGATGAAATTGCACAGTCACACGATTCAATACGATTTACGTAGGCCATAATAATAAAAAAAAATTGGACACAATTTCGATCCAATTTTGAATCTGGGTGAAAAATCATGGTCAACCACGATTTTACCCCTGATATGAAATTGTGCAAATCCGAATGCGGATTAAAACTGATGCATGTGTTGGACATGATTAATGGATATGAAACATTTGAACGATTTGAAGATAAAAAAATTGTGAGAAAAAGTAGGATGGTAAAATCGTGATGTGAATGCACCCTTAGAAAAATGGCCGCCAGTGATATTTATAGATGCTCCCATCATGTCATCAAGGTGCGTCCTGTCCTTGCACTTCAATGTGTGACTACGTTAGCTTTACCTATCACAATCCAAACAAAAAAAGCTCAATGGTCAGGCCCGAGAATGTGGCAATAGAGTTACCTGTAACAATTGTGTTCAATTGCGTCACTTATGCTTAGTGCTAACCCCTAAGTTCTTTCTAGATTGAAGGGTGATGTTAGCTGGTTGGTTCCCAGTGGATGTCTTGTGTAAAACTGTAGTTGAGCTGCAGTTTCCTATCACAGGATGCAGGCCTGAACAGAGACATGAATTGGCAGCCACGAGTACTGGTCAGAGGCCTGTACAGGTACCAAGAGAAATAATTAAGTCCTTATAAAGTTTACCTTTAAAGACATTGGTCCTTTATCTAAAAGGCGCAAAAGGTGGAGAAAAATTGTTAAACCCTGAAAAGGGTTAGGTTGCTACTATTTTTGTCAATGCCTACAGGCACCACACTGATCCCAAGTGATTCTAGGTAGGCCTCTGCTACACTGACTAGATGTTACTTTGGCTCTGACTCTGCGAGCCTCCAGCAAAGCTGAATATTTATAGACAGTTCCTTAGACTAGCTCCTCCGTTTCTCTAGATTCTCCTAAAATGTTAAATCTATTGGGCTATGTAATATAACTATGTCTTTCCTAGCAACACCATTAGGAGGCAAGAAAGTGTAACCTGAACTGAACAATGTGTGTGCATGTGTGATATTGACCCCTTAGCACCTGCCAAAACAATAGTACAGTACACCCCTACCCCTTAATTCCCTGGTTGAACTTGATGGACATATGTCTTTTTTCGACCATACTAACTATGTAACTATGTAACTAAGTACAATATAAATACAGAGCAAATTCACATTTCAGAAGCATGGCAATTAGAGATGAGCGAACTTACAGTAAATTCGATTCGTCACGAACTTCTCGGCTCGGCAGTTGAAGAATTTTCCTGCATAAATTAGTTCACCTTTCAGGTGCTCCGGTGGGCTGGAAAAGGGGGATACAGTCCTAGGAGACTCTTTCCTAGGAATGTATCCACCTTTTCCAGCCCACCGGAGCACCTGAAGGCTGAAGTAATTTACGCAGGATAAGTCATCAACTGCCGAGCCGAGAAGTTCGTGACGAATCGAATTTACTGTAAATTCGCTCATCTCTAATGGCAATAAAAAAGGTTGTGCTATACCGATCCAACCATCAAGAACGCTGCAGTTGTACAATGTGAAGCCTAACATGCATGTCTATGTGCACAGACAGACACATGAAAACACATTGTGGTGTTGGGTGAAGGATGTGTGAATTAACCTTTTTGTGATGCCAGGGCGTGGTTGACCTATACACCACCCGAGGTAGACCAGCTTCTCCTGTGCCAGGCATGGGGCAAATAATTACGGATAACTGGCTTTACTGAGGTTGGAAAAATGGTACAATCCGTTATAGCTCAGATTAGCATGAAGGAGATGCAGGGTGAACTTTGGGAAGCTTATCGGCTTGCTGGGACTTGATTGTTCTGTATATGACTGACTTGACTTGTATGCAACCCACGCTAGACTGTAGTTACTTGGACTTGACAAACTTGACTTGAATTGATCCCCGGACTTTAGTGCTTACCGCCAGGCTTTGACTTTCACCCAGGTGCAGGGGTTAGCTGGTAGTAGATAATGCATGGTTGCTGGACTAGGCCTCAGGCCTCCTTCAGGATCACCTCACAGAAAGACTCCACACTTCTCTCAACTGTACCTCAGCTAGAACTGAACTCTGAACTCTGGTTACACTATATATGGGGCAGGTTTTGAGCATTCCCATTGGGCAGATAAGTCACATGGTTCATCTCTGCATACTCCCCTAACAACAAGGTTCATGACAACAGGTTTAAAAGTTTAAAAGTGACAAGTACATAGAGCATACCAATAACTTAACCATTGCATAACAGTGCATTATACCCAGAAATATAGAGAGTCCTGAGGAGTGTGGGCCCAAGACGGACATTGAAGCAGCATCTGCCACACAGGATGGGCAGGAGTACAGAACACTTTATAGGTCACCACAAAATGAACTTATCAGCTGCAATCCAATTAAGCCTTAACATCACCATAATAATTTCTAAGGGTATAATATCTGCCTCAGCTGCTGCAGAACCTTATTTTAAAGAGGCCAAAGTAATTTGTGTTATTCATTCATGACACTGAGCATATAACAAATGTTTTGCGACTTCTGTGGTCTGTATAATAAGAAATAATATACTCCCCATCATTATGTATTAAAGGGGTAATCCAGCAAAAAGAAATGATTTATAAATCAATTGCATATATTAACTTTGTACCTTTGTAATATATTTCAATTAGCTGAGATGTAAGCGTTTCCCCAGCCACTATATTCTTACCGTTTCCATGAAGCTCTGAAGTTCAGGTGTTTTTTGTTTTGTTTTGTTTTTTCATGTGGTCTGCACTCTGCTCCTGACTCCTCTCCTCCCCCTTTACTTTTCCCAGATCACGTGTCATCACTCTCCGGTGCTCTGAGGAATTGGCTTCACTATTAAAGCCATCCCCCTGAGCTGACATCAGCTCCCTCAATCTTAGTAGAAGCACCATACCACTCTGAAAGCCTAACAGAAGATGCAGCTGCTAGTTGGAGATGCCAAAGCAGTGTAAACATATTAACATACTGCCCTAAAGTAAGGCGCAGACCATGAGGTAAATGGGGGAACGGAACAGTGGGAGGAAACTTCAGCACAATGCTTGGAGACTTTGAGGGAGATATGTATCATGGTAATTGTATTCCTATGAGAGACAGCAGAAGAGACTCTAAAGAAAATTCTATTTTTATTATTATTATTATTATTATTATTATTATTAATAATAATAAAATTATATGGAGAGCATGTATATCAAGAATTAACAGGGTTTTTTTTTCTTTTTATGGATTGCTGGACAATTTCTTTAACTCCTTGGGGACGGAGCCCATTATAACCCTAGGGACGAGAGCATTTTTTGCAATTCTGACCACTGTCACTTTAAGCAATAATAACTCTGGGATGCTTTAACCTTTCATTCTGATTCATTGTTTTTTCGTAACATATTCTACTTCATGTTAGTGGTAAATTTTTGTCGATACTTGCATCATTTCTTGGGGAAAAATTCAAAAATTTGATGAAAAAATAGAAAATTTAGCATTTTTCAAACTTTGAAGCTCTCTGCTTGTAAGGAAACAGACATTCCAAATAAATGATATATTGATTTACAAATACAATATGTCTACTTAATGTTTGCATCATAAAGTTGACATGTTTTTACTTTTGGAAGATATCAGAGGGCTTCAAAGTTCAGCTACAATTTTCCAATTTTTCTTAAAATTTTCTAAATCGGAATTTTTCAGGGACCAGTTCAGTTTTGAAGTGGATTTGAGGGGTCTTCATATTAAAAATACCCCATAAATTACATTTGACAGATCTTTGGAACAGTGGGCTGTGCAAATGAAAAATTTAATTTTTCATTTTTCCGGACGACTTTTCAAAAAATCTGTCAGACACTTGTGGGGCGTAAATGCTCACTGTATGCCTTGTTACATTCCGTGAGGGGTGTAGTTTCCAAAATGGGTCACATATGGAGGGGGTCAACTGTTCTGGCACCATGGGGGCTTTGTAAACACACAACACACATAGCCTTCAATTCCAGCCTAATTATCTCTCAAAAAGCCCAATGGCGCTCCTTCTCTTCTGAGCATTGTAGTTCGCCCACAGAGCACTTTACTTCCTCATAAGGGGTATTTATATACTCAGAAGAAATGGGGTTACAAATTTTGGGGGGCTTTTTTCCTATAACTCCTTGCGAAAATGAAAAATTTGGGGTAACACCAGCATTTCAGGGTAAAAAAACTAATTTTTAATTTTCATGTCCAACTTTAACGAAAATTTGTCAAAGACCTGAAGGGTGTTAAGGCTCACTATACCCCTTGTTATGTTCCGTGAGGGGTGTAGTTTCCAAAATGGGGTGTTTTTTTTTTTTTGCGTTCATGTCAGAACCGCTGTAACGATCAGCCACCCCTGTGCAAATCACCAATTTAGGCCTCAAATGTACATGGCGCTCTCTCACTTCTGAGCCATGTAGTTTGTCCGTAGAGCATTTTACGTACACATATGGGGTATTTCCATATTCAGAATAAATTGTGTTACAAATTTTGGGGGTCATTTTCTCCTTTTACCTCTCGTGAAAATGAAAAGTAGGGGACAACCCCAGCATGTTAGTGTAAACATTTTTTAAAAAATTTACACTAACATGCTGGTGTAGCCCCCAACTTTACCTTTTCATAAGGGGTAAAAGGAGAAAAATTTCCCCAAAATTTGTAGTGCTATTTCTCCCGAGTATGGAAATACCCCATATGGGGCCCTAAACTGTTGCCTTGAAATACGACAGGGCTCTGAAGTGAGAGAGCGCCATGCACATTTGAGGCCTAAATAAGTAATTTGCAATAGGGGCACACCCGGTTACCTACAGTAAAACCCTATAGCAGTGTTTCCCAAACAAGGTGCCTCCAGCTGTTGCAAGACTCCCAGCCTGCCAGGACAGTCTATGGCTGTCCGGCAATACTGGAAGTTGTGGTTTTGCAACAGCTGGAGGCTCCCTTTAGGAAACACTGCCGTATGTGACTTTTTTTCATTTTTATTTGGGGGGGGGGGGACGTGTAAGGGGGTGTATATGTAGTGTTTTACTTTTTATTATTTGTTAGTGTAGTGTAGTGTAGTGTAGTGTTGTATTTTTAGGGTACATTCACACAGGCGGGGATTCACAGTAAGTTTTCCGCTGGGAGTTTGAGCTGCGGCGGAAAATTTGCCGCAGCTCAAACTTGTAGAAGGAAACATACTGTAAACCCACCCGTGTGAATGTACCCTGTACATTCACATGGGAGGTGGGGCACCCTAAACCTTCAGCTGTGGCAAAATGACAACTCCCAGAATGCACTGACAGACCATACATGCTGGGAGTTGTAGTTTTACAACAGCTCTAGGCAAACTGGTGGGGAACCACTGAGTTAGAAAACAGACTCTAGCTCAGTGATTCCAACCAATGTGCCTCCAGCTGTTGCAAAACTACAACTCCAGCATGTATGGCCTCTCAGTGCATTCTGAGAGTTGTAGTTTTACAACAGCTCTAGGCACACTGGTGGGGAACCACTGAGTTAGGAAACAGACTCTAGCACAGTGTTTCCCAACCAGTGTGCCTACAGCTGTTGGAAAACTACAATTCTCAGCATGGCCAGACAGTCAAGGATGCTGGGCATGTAGTTCTGCAATATCTGGCCCTTCAGATGTTGCAGAACTACAACTCCCAGCATGCCTGGACAGTCTGGGCATGCTAGGAGTTGTAGTTATGCAAAAAGTGGGGAAGAACAGTTTGGAGACAGCTAAGTAGTGGTCTCCAAACTGTAGCCCTCCAGATGTTGCAAAACTACAACTCCAAGCATGCCCAGACTGTCAGGGCATGCTGGGGGTTGTAGTTCTGCAACATATGAAGGGCCAGATATTGCAGAACTACACGCCCAGCATCCCTGACTGTCTGGCCATGCTGGGAATTGTAGTTTTGCAACATCTGGAGGGCTACAGTTTAGAGACCACCTTATAGTGATCTCCAAACTGTGCCTCTTCAGATGTTGCAAAACTACAACTCCCAGCATGCCCAGACAGTCAGTGCATACTGAAAGTTGTAGTTTTGCAACATCTGGAGGACCACAGTTTAGAGACCACTACACAGTGGTCTCCAAACTGTGACCCTCCACATGTTGTAAAACTACAACTCCCAGCATGCCCAGACAGACTTTGGCTGTGTGGGCATGCTGGGAGTTGTAGTTTTGCAGCTTTTAGAAAGCCACAGTGAAGATCACTTACCGCGATCTTCACTGCAGCCTTCTCCAACGCACTTTCCGGCCGATGCTCCTCCTGCTACCGCCGCTGCTCCGGGATGCCGCCTCCGCCACCTCCACCGGTCCGGGTAAGTCGGGCCATGTTCCCCCCCTCGCCGCCCATATTCCCCCTGCTCTGTACCGACTTCCGATCGGTGGCCAGAGTGAGGGAAATTAACTCTATACCCCCCCGCCCCCCTCCTGCCATTGGTGGTCAGCCTGACCGACCAATGGCAGAGGATAGGAGGGGGTGGCAACACTGCCCCCTTGCTCCTATCCTTTAGGATGGTCGGAGCTGTATCTGACAGCTCCGATCATTCTTATTTTCCAGGCCCAGATCGCAGGCAAATCGCTGGTCTGAATTGACCAGCGATTTGCCACGATCGCCGACATGGGGGGGTCTCAGGACCCCCCTAGGCATTGCCACGGGATGCCTGCTGATAGATATCAGCAGTCATCCCGGTCCGATCACCGCCCGGCGAGCGGCAGTGATCGGAAATGCCGAGGGCGTATGGATACGCCCTCCGTCCTTAAGTAGTTAAAGGAGTACTCCGGTGGAATACTATTTTCTTTTAAATCAACTGGTGCCAGAAAGTAAAACAGATTTGTAAATTACATCTATTTAAAAATCTTAATCGCTCCAGTACTTATCAGCTGCGGTATACTACAGAGGAAGTTGTATAGTTCTTTTCTGTCTGACCACATTGCTCTCTGCTGACACCTTAGTCCATGTCAGGATCTGTCCAGAGAAGGATAGTTTTGCTATGAGGATTTGCTCCTACTCTGGACAGTTCCTGACATGGACAGAGGTGTCAGCAGAGAGCACTGTGGTCAGACTGGAAAGAAAATTCAAAAAGAAAAGAACTTCCTCTGGAGCATACAGCAGCTGATGAGTACTCGAAAGATTAAGATTTTTAAATAGAAGTAATTTACAAATCTGTTTAACTTTCTGGAACCATTTGATTTAAAAAAAAATATTGTTTTCCACCGGAGTACCCCTTTAAGAATATTAGATTTACATGACCTATATAAAAAAAAATCCCTAGTGCATATTCATGATGAAGAATATGTGAGAAAAAGCCATGTATAAGCACGGTGTATGTTTCTTTTATCTTTGAAAAGCAAATGTTGTGAAGTGCTGCAAAATAACTTGCACAAGGCAATTGAAAGGTGTTGCCATTTTATGAAGAAAGCCCATAGTTAGAATGTAGGACTCTCCTGCCAAGGAGGCAGCGAGTGTGGCTGGTTCGTGCAGAGGAAGATGGTGTTACAGCACACATGGGAACTGGGCACGCAGCCATGTATCAGCAGGAGAGGATACATATGAAGTACACACAACACATTTCACTCCGCGCAACTGGTTGCTTAATGCTGACTGATTTGCTTAGCACTTTTACAAATGTTTGCCTTTTTCTCCTATGGAACAAATTCTTGCCTGCACAAGGAAATATTTATTACGTGACCTTCAAGAGTGAAAAAAGTAGATCTATTTTTAGACGGAGTTGATCAGAAACAGGAAACAGAGCATAGAAAATAGACAAACTCACTTCTACAGCACAGACCTGGGCGATATTTTATGTTCTATATGTAGCTATAGTAACGCAAAGGTCTCCATAAAACAGCAATATGTGCTGCTGTGCAAAATATATGTCTAGGCTGCAAAGAAGCTAGACTGAGAAACTCTTAAAGAGTCATTTCAGGAGTCATAGATTGTTGCAACAGATACATTTTGTATGGTTTATATAGAACAGGGCCTGTTGTTTATTGGAATTACTAGATGAATACATAGCATTACCCGGTCTTCCTACCTTAACATTGTAGGATAGGAAAAGCAACAATAACGCTCTCTTACTCATATCCCAACCACATAGCCTGTACTCATTTCCTAACCTCATATCGTGTCCTCATGTTGTCCTTATATCTCATCCACTTATCCCCACCTTATATCCTGTCCTCATATCCCGTCATTATATCCCAACCTCATATTCCAACCTCATATCCCAACCTCATATCCAGCCACTATATCCCAACCTCATATCCCAACCTCATATCCAGCCACTATATCCCAACCTCATATCCCAATCTCATATCCCATCCTCATATCTCGACCTCAAATCCCACACTCCACACCAACTATTCTCTGCACCTGCCTTCCAGACAGTCAAATCATACTTTATCATCACATTATCATCTCTGCAGCTTGAGAGTAACGCAATCAAAAGATGTACAGTAAGTCTCATAGACTTGCATGGAACTTCCAAGAAAAAAAAACACCCTCGCAAATGGCGGGTTAGGGTTATTTTAAATCTACAATATTATTAGTTGACATATAAGTAACATGTACCAAGTTTCATCAAAATATCTTAAGCCATTTGAAAATAATGTCAGAACATAGATTCACACATACCTTATATACATTTGTGATCGGGGTTCAATAAGCGTAATGTACTTACCTATTGTTCTAGCCACCTAACCTAATGGTCTGTGGTGTGCCAAAACCGTATTGTGAGGGCACGCCTATAGAGGGCAAAAAGTCAACACAATTAGGATAACCAAAAGCTTGTTAATATGAACTCAATTACAGTACCAGTATCTGAAAACTACAGACAACTCATTATGAGGAACAGGAACATACTGAGCATGCAAAAGGAATTAGACCGTCCCAATTCCTAAACCAGTGGGCAGGAGAATTATGTCTTGAAGCAGCTACTGCTGCACCCATACGGAACGTGAGTCCCGAACAAGCGAACAGGCTTTAAAAAACACTGAGTAGTAAGAGGAGCATTATTAACTGAAACAAGCTTGTGGCATATTATTTGTGGCAGCATATAACTGAGAGCACTACACCAAACACCATTTACGTCCTGTTTGAAAAAACTTAATTTGCTTACTTTTACGTACATACTTCTCATACCATACTCATATTTGAAAGAACAAACTTCTCATTCTGTAGACTGCAAAAATAACGTACAGGACAACACAAGTACCAGCAACCCAACTGTGACCATGTCAGCTAGCCTCTGTAGCCATGAAGCCTTGAGTTTTGCACCTACTCCAAGAACCACCTGCCAACAGGAGCAGAGCATGTAGACTTCCTAACTAATGTCTAAATCACATTTGTCATACTTGCCTGTGGCAAGCTCAGCGGAAGAGTAATCAAGTACCTGCCAGGCACAGGCATAATCACCCATACCTTACAATAAAGGGCAAAATGAAAACAACTAGGAAAATGGTGCATGAGAACCTGTGAAATGAAAACCTACAAGCCCAAGTATCATCATACTGAGACCTAAGTAGATACGTCCTTTATGACATCAGCTGGGAGGCGTAACCTTTGGAAACACAATTTAACATGTAGACATAACAGATTGTACCCAAATCAACAAGAAATCATCAAGCATAAAAATTGTATACCTCTAAACAAACTATATGCGTGGGAGTCATGCCACTCTGACAATGAGTTAGGGTAAAATATGAAGGGAGCAAACACATGCAACGAAAATTAAAGATAAATAAATCTTATTGCGATCTGCAGAATAATGTGATACTTGCACTACTAACTGGATAACCAAACGGTGTGGAAGGAACCTTCCTGTGCAGACGTGACAGTACATACCATGTGTCATGAAGTTATTGCTCTGACGTGTCAGCAGGCATAACTGGAATAGTGGATCCCCCTGCAGGCATGGCAGATAGGACAGGTATACAACCACATCTGTGTTGTAATGTCATGCTCTGAAGATGTGCACATAGGTCACCTTTGTGTCATGAGGTTATCACTCTGTAGACATTTCAGAAACAATAACTGAAGCAGTGCAATCCACTGCAGATGTGGCAGGGATGATGATTATACACCACCTATGTGTCATGAGGTTACTTCTTTAAAGACGTGTCAGTAACCATGACTGTGTAGTACATCCCCCTATATAACCAATAATGTGCCATAATGTTATTGCTCTGAAAACGTGTCAGTAACAATAACTTTCACAGTGCTTCCCCCTGCAGATGTGGCAGGCATGACTGGTATACAACTAACTAGGAATCGTGATGTTATTGCTCTGATGATGTGTCAGTAGCAAAAACTTACACAGTGCTTCCCCTGCAGATGTGGCAGGCATGACAAAATATAACCACCTAAGAATATGATGTTGTTGCTCTCAAGATGTATCAGTAAAAATGACTAGTAGTGCATCCCCCATCCCCCTGCAGACGTGGCGGCAACATAAAACGTATGCACGATATAACTGCTATAACATATGCATTATATGAATGCTGTGAACGAATACTATGAATAAATGTACAAACTATTATAAAATGTATGTACAGTAAAATACTATGAATGTGCATAGTAAAAGCTATGAACCTAAAAATAGAATGAACGCTAAGCCTCATAATTGCTATATAACCGAAAGCCCTGAAAGCTATAACAGAATGCACATAATAAACGTGCTAACCATATGCACAGGAACATGCTAACTATAATCACAGAACAAACATGCCAATGATAAGCACAGAAAACATACTAACCGTATTCACAGATTAAACATACTAACCAAATGCACAAATTACCATACTACTCATATGGACAGAATACACATACTAACCGTATGCACAGATTTGGCATACTTACGGAATACACAGAATAAACATACTAACTGTATGGACAGAATAAACATACTAACATTATGCCCAGAATAACATACTAACCGAAAGCAGAAATTAACATATTAAACGAATGCACAGAACATACTAACTGAAATGCACACAATAAACATACTAACCGAATGCACAGAATAAACATACTAACCGTATACACAAAATAAACATACTAACTGTATGCACAGAATAAACATAAAAACCGTAAGCCGAATCCCGCCTGAAAACATGTCAGATACCGTGGGGATACAACCGTCTACATGTCGTGATCTCATTGCTCTCAAGATATGTCAGAAACAATGACTGAAAATTCATGTCCCACCTGAAAATGTGTCAGGTACCGTAGGGATACAAAGACCTATATGTCATTATGTTATTGCCCTAAAGTAGTGTAAAAAAATAACTAAAATTTGTATCCCACCTGATGAGTCAGGTACCATGGGAATACAACCGCCTATATGTTGGGATGTTGTTGCCCTTAAAGACGTGTCAGTAACAACAACTGTGAAAAGCTGAATCCCCTTGAATATGTGTCAGATACCATGGGGATACAATCAACTATAAGTCGTAAAGAATTGCTCTAAAGATGAGATAGCAATAAGACTTACCGCAGACGGCAGGTACCCAGGGAGTAGATGATCTGTAATACCACGGTAGTCTGGAACAGGTGATGTAGTAGATCCGCTGGATCTCTGTGGCAGATGACGCAGGCCGTGCCAGGGAGCGGAGTCTAATGTGCCGCTGGTTTTCACCAGAGCCCGCAGGGCTTGCTGCGGCAGGCGACACCCAGGTCGCTACCCCTGGCACGACTCAACCACACAGGCGGCTGAGGTGAAGCGCTGTACAAAAGGACGTAGTAAGGCAGGCTAGAGGTCAGGGCAGGCGGCAGTCAGTCGGATAGCAGAAGGTCAGGAGGCTGGCGGCTAGAATCACGGTTGGGTCACAGAATACAAAGGACTGGTATACAGCAAGGAATAACAAGAACTGCTTTCTCTAAGGCCCAAGGCAAACAAAGATCCAGCAGGGGTACAAGGGAGGAGCAAAAACTTATAAGAAAGGTGCAGGTGCGAACATTAATTATGGGCGCACTAGCCCTTTAAATTTCAAAGCTCTGGAGGCGGGGGCGCCCACGTTGGAGCTGAAGGACAGAGACCGGGGACGGAGGTGAGTGACGAGCTGGGACTCGCACGGGGGGAGAAGTGCTCGCGGCCGGTATGTCCGGCCGGAGCGCCACACGTTACAGTACCCCCCCTTTGGTCTCCCCCTCTTCTTGTGGGACAAAAAATTTTTTGAGGAGATTAAGGTCCAAGATGTTTTCCTCGGGCTCTCAGGATCTCTCCTCAGGACCAAAACCCTTCCAATCGACCAAAAACATTTTTTGCCCACATACAATTTTAGAGGCCAGGATTTCTTTAACTTGAAAAATATCAGAGGAACCGGAGCGGAATTTTTTTCTTTGAAAATAATGGTTGACAACCAGAGGTTTGAGGAGAGAAACATGAAAGGAGTTAGGAATGCGTAAAGAAGGTGGCAAGCAGAGTTTGTATGAAACTGTATTGATTTTTTGTGATACCTCGAACGGACCCAGGAAACGAGGACCAAGTTTGTAATTTGGGATTTTAAACCGGATAAATTTAGAAGATAACCAAATTTTATCACCAGGAAAGAAGGATGGAGGAGATCTTCTTTTTTTGTCTGCCTGAGTATTCATTCGGGAGGATGCCAGAGATAAAGATTGCCAAGTCTGTCGCCAAATGGAGGAGAAATCTCTGACAAGTTCATCTACAGCAGGGAGACTGGAACAGACTGGGACCGGAAGAGGAGACCTGGGATAATGACCAAAAACAATAAAAAACGGAGATGTCTTTGTGGACTCAGAGTCTTTCTGAGAGTAGGAAAATTAGGCCCAGGGAAGAATATCTTCCCAGTCGTCCTGACGAGCAGACACAAAATGGCGTAAATAAGTCTTCAAAATTTGATTTGCCCTTTCCACCTGACCATTGGACTGGGGGTGGTAGGCAGTGGAGAAATCCAAACTGATGCCAAGACAGGAACAGAGGGCTCACCAGAATTTGGACACAAACTGTACTCCGTGATCCGAGACAATGTTTTCTGGAAGACCATGTAGACGGAAGATAGGAAGTAAGAAGTGCTTTGTGGAGCTGATGGGAGTCCGGGGAGAGGAATGGAATGAGCCATTTTAGAAAACCGGTCTACCACAACCCAGATGACTGTGTTATTATGTGATGGTGGAAGGTCGGTAATAAAATCCATAGCGATGCGAGTCCATGGAATCTCAGGAATGGGCAACTGATGCAAAAGTCCTGCAGGTCTCAGTTGGGTGGTCTTGTCTCGAGCACAAGTGGTACAGGAATGCACAAATTCAGAGATATCGTGTTCTAGACGTGGCCACCAATAGTGTCGGGAGATAAAAAGTGTCTTGCGTACTCCAGGATGTCCAGCCAATAAGGAAGAATGACCCCAGTTTAGAACTTTGCATCTCAATCTGACTGGTACAAAAGTTTTACCAGGAGGCTGCTGTAGAAGATTGTCAGGAGCTACAGAAATCAGACTATCAGGAGGGATAATATGCCTTGGAGTAGGATCCAAATCCACAACGTCAGAAGATCTGGAGAGGGCATCAGCTCTGATATTCTTATTAGCTGGACAGAAATGAATAAAAAAATTAAATCGGGAGAAGAACAAAGACCACCTTGCCTGATGAGGATTGAAAAGTTGGGCTGATTGGAGGTACAGAAGATTCTTGTGATCAGAATAAATACTGATCGAATGTGGAGATCCTTCCAACAGATGTCGCCACTCCTCTAAGGTGAGCTTTACAGCAAGCAGTTCACGATCTCCGATGGAGTAGTTTCTCTCCGCTGGCGAGAAGGTTTTAGAAAAGAACCCACAGGTCACAGTTTTTCCCTTGGCACTTTTCTGGGTAAGAATGGCGCCTGCTCCAATGGAGGAAGCATCAACTTCCAAGGCAAAAGGTTTTCCCGGATCCGGTCTTGATAGCACGGGAGCTGAAGCAAAAGCAGGCTTTAAGCTGGAGAAAGCTTGCTCAGCCTCAGGAGGCCACAACTTCGGGTTAGCGCCCTGCTTGGTGAGAGCTACAATGGGAGCAACCACAGAAGAAAAATGTGGGATGAACTGACGATAGTAGTTTGCAAATCCCAGGAAACGTTGAATAGCCCGCAGACCGGTAGGGTGAGGCCAATCCAAAACCACAGACAATTTTATTGGATCCATTTGCAGTCCTTGTTGAGAGACAATTTATCCTAGAAAAGGAAGACTGGATTTCTCAAAGAGGCATTTCTCCAGTTTGGCATAGAGATGATTCCTCTGAAGGCGTCGTAGGACCAGACGAACATGAGTACGATGCTCCTCCAAGTTGGAAGAATAAATCAGTATGTCATCCAGATAAACGATTACACAGATATAGAGAAGGTCGCAGAAGATATCATTGACGAATTCCTGGAAAACAGCTGGAGCATTGCATAGGCCAAAAGGCATTACAAGAAACTCAAAATGTCCATCGCGGGTGTTGAAAGCCGTTTTCCATTTGTCTCCCTCTCGAATTCGAATCAGGTTGTAGGCACCACGTAAATCCAGTTTGGAGAAGACTTTGGCCCCCTGAAGACGATCAAAAAGTTCTGGGATTAGAGGAAGAGGATAACGATTCTTGCCCGTGATCTTGTTGAGACCTCTGTAATCAATACAAGGACGGAGAGAACCATCCTTCTTGCTGACAAAGAAGAACCTGGCTCCAGCCAGTGACGAAGACTTCCAGATAAATCCTTTTTGGAGGTTCTCTTAGATGTATTCTTGCATGGCTTGAGTCTCTGGGACAGTCATAAGGTCGATGTCGAGGCAAAGTCTCGGCCTGTCTTTCGCAAAAGACATCAGAAAAATCTTGATAAGGCGTAGGCAGACCTGGCATGGGAGAAATAGCAAGGAATTTTAGGCTGGACTGACTCTAGACAACGGATATGGCAGCATTGTCCCCAGCGAGTGACCTCTTCGGATTTCCAGTCAAGCTGCAGGGAATGGAGTTGGAGCCAAGAAAGACCGAGAAGTATCTGGGAAGTACAATGTGGTAGCACACATAATTCAATCCTTTCCTTATGTGAGACTCCCACCTGCAGAAGAAGAGACTCTGTGCGATATAGCACTCTACAGACCAGATTTTGTCCAGTGATGGAAGAGATGAACAGTGGCTTGGCAAGGCGACTCTCTGGAAGGCGATATTCATGCACGAGAGAGGCATCAATAAAATTGCCAGCAGAACCAGAGTCCAAAAATGCTGTAGCGAAGAAGGAAGTCTGGGCAGAAACGTGAACTTGTACGGAGATATTCAAACGGGGAGAGACGGTGCTCACACCAAGAGAAGTCCCTCCTACATATTCTGGGTTCGGACGTTTTCCTGGAATCTAAGAACGGGAAGGACAGTCTTTGAGGAAATGCTCTGGACTGGCACAATATAGACACAAACTCTCGCTGCAACGTCGGGATCTTTCCTCCAGTGTGAGACGAGTATGATACATAGGCATAACCTTTTCAGAAAATCCACTTTCTTTTTGGAGCTCCTCCTGTCTTTCGGAAAAATGGATCAGCTCACACAGGTTAGATGGAGAATCTCGTGCAGCAAGAGCATCCTTTATACTACTAGAAATTCCTTTTTTAAATATAGCACACAAGGCCTCGTTGTTCCATGCCAATTCTGAAGCAAGGATACGAAACTGGATTGCATAGTCTCCCACAGAGGAAGTCCCTTGACTTAGGTTAAGGAGAGCCGACTCGGCAGAGGAGACACGTGCAGGTTCTTCAAAAACGCTGCGGAATTCAGCCAGGAAAGCCGAGAGGTTAAAAGTAATTGGATCGCTACGATCCCAGAGCGGAGTAGCCCAGGCCAGGGCCTTCCCAGACAAGAGACTGATCACAAAGACCACCATAGCACACTAAGTAGGAAACTGATCCGTCATGAGCTCCAGGTGCAAGGAACACTGCATCACAAAGCCTCTACACTGCTTAGAATCTATGTCAAACTTCGTGGGAAGGAGAAGACAGAGCTTTGTAGCTGAAGGAACTGCAGGAACCGGTGGAGACTGCTGCTGCATAGACAGAAGTTGCTGCACCATGGCGGACAGTTGATTTAATTGCTGCGCCTGGTAGGCCAACTGCTGTGACTGACGAAGCACTTCGGAGGAGAGATCCAGGGGTACCTCAGCGGGATCCATGGCAGAATCTTACTGTAAGACTCACCGCAGACGGCAGGTACCCAGGGAGTAGATGATCCGTAATACCACAGTAGTCTGGAACAGGTGATGTAGTAGATTCACTGGACCTGTATGGCAGATGATGCGGGACGTGCCAGGGAGCGGAGTCTAAGGTGCCGCTTGTTTTCACCAGAGCCCACCGCAAGGCAGGCTGGGCTTGCTGCGGCAGGCGACACCCAGGTCGCTACCCATGGCACAACTCGACCACACAGTCGGCTGAGGTGAAGCGTGGTACAAAAGGAATAGGCAGGACGTAGTCAGGCAGGCTAGAGGTCAGGGCAGGCGGCACAGGAGCGTAGTCAGTGGGGTAGCAGAAGGTCAGTAGGCTGGCGGCTAGAATCACGGTCGGGTCACAGAATACAAAAGACTGGTACATGGCAAGGAATAACAAGAACTGCTTTCTCTAAGGCGCAAGGCAAACAAAGATCTGGCAGGGGTACAAGGGAGGAGCAAAAACTTATAAGAAAGGTGCAGGTGCAAACATTAATTACGGGCGCACTGGCCCTTTAAATTTCAAAGCTCCGGCACGCACGCACAGGGAGGCGGGGGCGCGCGCGTCGGAGCTGAAGGACAGAGGCCAGGGACGGAGGTGAGTGACGGGCTGGGACTCGCATGCAGGCTCGCCCCTCGTTGCGAATGCCAGCCCCGCCGGGAGCTGACACACGGGGGGAGATGCGCTCACGGCCGGTATGTCCGGCCGGAGCGCCACACGTTACAAACTGTGACAGTTGTATCCCACTTGAAGATGTGTCAGGTACCAAGGGAACACGACCACCTATATGTTGTAATGTTATAGCTCTGAAGACGTGTCACTAGCAACTGAGAAAATCATATTCCAACTGAAAACATGTCAGGTACTGTGGGAATACAACAACTTATGTGTCAAAACTTATACACTTAACTCGTACATATAACTTATACATGTAACCAAACCTACCTATAAACTATAAACAACGTACAGCCTAGCCATAATTCTCTTACTATTTAAATCCTAATAAGTGACATAACAGTGATATACCATTGTGATTGACTTGCAACCTTAACAATGCTGACATAATATAAATATAACTAGTGAAAATAACATAAAATATGGTCTAAAATAGTTTACCCTGCTGCATCCACCTACAAATGATAACCCTTACAAAAACTATGAGGACATACAAAAATGACTACCATGAGGACGTGTACCAAAGTTATTGCTGTAAGGACGTATCCATGAATGACTTATGAGAATGTACACATGAAATAATTGTTATGCGAATATGACTATGAATAACTTATGGGAAACGTACCAAAATGACTACTATAAGGACATATGCATGAAATGACTGTCCTAATGACATATGTTGACTATTACTAGAACTTATGCGAAATGACTGCTATGATAATATATACAAAAATGACTGCTATGATAACGTATACATGAAATGACAACTATGAGAACGTAACCACTATGATGGATGTGTACATGCAATGACCGCTATGAGAACATATAAATGAAATGACTACTATGAGAACAAATTAAATGACTGCTATGTGACCGTATATATGAAATGACTGCTATGAGGACATATGCTTGAAATTACCGCTATGAGAACATATACATGAAATGACCACTATGAGAACGCATTAAATGACTGCTATGAGAACGTGTACATGAAATGACCGCTATGAGAACGTGTACATGAAATAACTGATATGAGAACGTGTACATGAAATAACTGCTATGAGAACGTGTACATGAAATGACTGCTATGAGAACGTGTACATGAAATGACTGCTATGAGAACGTGTACATGAAATGACTGCTATGAGAACGTGTACATGAAATGACTGCTATGAGAACGTATACATGAAATGACCGCTATGAGAACGTATACATGAAATGACTGCTATGAGAACGTGTACATGAAATAACTGATATGAGAACGTGTACATTAAATAACTGCTATGAGAACGTGTACATGAAATGACGGCTATGAGAAAATGTACATGAAATTCCTGTTATGTGATCGTATACATGAAATGACTGCTATGAGGACGTATATGTGTAATGAGTGCTATTAGAGCCTATACATAAAATGACTGCTATGAGGACATATACATAAAATGACCACTATGAGAACGTATACATGAAATAACTGCTATGAGGACGCATACATGAAGTGACCACTATGAGAACGTAAACATATGACCGCTATGAGAACGTATACGTGAAATGACCGCTATGAGAACGTGTACATGAAATGACTGCTATGAGGACGTATACGTGTAATGAGTGCTATTAGAGCCTATACATAAAATGACTGCTATGAGGACATATACATAAAATGACCACTATGAGAACGTATACATGAAATAACTGCTATGAGGACGCATACATGAAGTGACCACTATGAGAACGTAAACATATGACCGCTATGAGAACGTATACGTGAAATGACCGCTATGAGAACGTATACATGAAATGACTGCTATGAGAACGTGTACATGAAATGACTGCTATGAGAACGTGTACATGAAATGACTGCTATGAGAACGTGTACATGAAATGACGGCTATGAGGATATATACATAAAAGGACCACTATGAGAACATATACATGAAATAACTGCTATGGGAACGTATACATTAAATAACTGCTATGAGGACGCATACATGAAATGACAACTATGAGAACGTAAACATGAAATGACCGCTATGAGAATGTATACATGAAATTACCGCTATGAGAACGTGTACATTAAATAACTGCTTTGAGAACGTGTACATGAAATGACTGCTATGAGAACGAGTACATGAAATGACAACTTTGAGAACCTATACATGAAATGACCGCTATGAGAATGTAAACATGAAATGACCATTATGAGAACGTATACATGAAATGAAGGCTATGAGAACGTGTACATGAAATGACTGCTATGAGAACGTTTAAGTGAAATGACCGCTATGAGAACGTTTAAGTGAAATGACCGCTATGAGAACGTATATATGAAATAACTGCTATGAGAACGTGTACTTGAAATGACCGCTATGAGAACGTGTACATAAAATGACCGCTATGAGAACTTGTACATGAAATGACTGCTATGAGAACGTATACGTGAAATGACTACTATGAGAACGTATTAAATGACTGCTATTTGATCGTATACATGAAATGAGTGTTATGAGGATGTATACGTGAAATGACCGCTATGAGAATGTGTACATGAAATGACTGCTATGAAGATGCATACATGAAATGACCGCTATGAGAACGTGTACATGAAATTACCACTATGTGAACGTGTACATGAAATGACTGCTATGAGAACGTGTACATGAAATGACCGCTATGAGAATGTATACGTGAAATGACTACTATGAGAACGTATTAAATGACTGCTATTTGATCGTATACATGAAATGAGTGCTATGAGGATGTATACGTGAAATGAACGCTATGAGAATGTGTACATGAAATTACTGCTATGAAGATGCATATATGAAATGACCGCTATGAGAATGTGTACATGAAATGACTGCTATGAAGATGCATACATGAAATGACCGCTATGAGAATGTGTACATGAAATGACTGCTATGAAGATGCATACATGAAATGACCGCTATGAGAATGTGTACATGAAATGACTGCTATGAAGATGCATACATGAAATGACCGCTATGAGAATGTGTACATGAAATGACCGCTATGAGAACGTATACTTGAAATGCCTCCTATGAGGACGTATACATGAAATGACCACTATGAGGACGTATACATAAAATGACCACTATGAGAATGTGTACTTGAAATTAGAGATGAGCAAACTTTTGAAAAATTCGATTCAGCTGATTCGCCGAATTTTCCGAAAAAATTTGGTTCGGTCCGAATTTATTTGCGGCAAATCATTATTAAAAACGGCTATTTCTGACCTACAGAGAGCCTCAATATGGATTTGGAACATGTTGCCTTGATGTTACGAGCATAGGGTGTGTGCTGGGTTACTGAATAATACTGTTATTCAGTATGACATGCATAGCGTGGAGGTGGCGGCAGCATGAGGAGACCATATAGTGGCTGAAAGACACAGCTTGGAGTTGGCAGCAGCATGAAGAGACCACATAGTGGCTGAATGACACAGCCTGAAGGTGGCGGCAGCAGGCGGAAACCATATAGTGACTAAATGACACAGCCTGGAGTTGGAGGCAGCATGAAGAGACCACATAGTGGCTGAATGACACAGCCTGGAGTTGGTGAAAGCATGAGGAAACCATATAGGCTCAATAGGGGTATAGAACACTTTGTCTTGTCTAACATGCATAGGGAGTGTGCTGTGTTAGTGAAATAACACTGTTATTCAGTATGACATTGTTAGGAATCATGGCATGTGGTGGATCCTCAGGACATGTGTGGATGGAGACTTGAGCCGTGCCAGGGAGCAGAGTCAGGGGATGGTCTTGCTGCGACAGGTGGCACCCAGGTCGCTACCCCTGGCACGACTCGTCCCCACAGGTAGCTGGGGGTTAGCATGGTACAGAAGGTGACTAGCAGGACGTGGTAAAATGGCAGAAGGTAAGGCAGGTAACATTGGGATAGGGAATGTAGAGTAGCTAGGAATGGATACACAGTAAAAGGAGCACAGGAACACAGGACTTCACAATGGCATATACTACCAAAGATCCGGCACAGGAAACAGGGAGGAGCAGATACTTATGTACAAGGGACAGGTGCAGGCACTTTAATTAATTGGTACTGGCCCTTTAAGAAACAGAGCTCCGGCGCACGCGCGCCTTAGGGGGCGAGGGCAAGCACGCTGAAGCTGCGGGGACACCAGGAAGCAAAGACACAAGAAGGTGAGTGACGTGTTGAGACTCGCATGCGGGCGGATCCCGCGATGCGAATGTCAGCCCCGCCGGCAACAGGGACAGGGAGCGCTCACGGTCAGAGAGTACGGCCGGAGCGCCACTATAACAGTACCCCCCCCCCCCCCTTTGGTCTTCCCCTCTTCTTTGGAACTCAAAGAGTTCCCCACTACATGAGACCAGGGGGGTACTGGACTGGGCAAAGGCTGAAAGGAACTAGCAGACTTCTGGCAATGAGTCTTCCTTCTTCTAAGATGACCACCTGGTGAGGAAGAATGTCCCCATTTTAAGACTTTACGTCTGACAGAAGACATCACAGGAGGAACAAGACAAAGATCGTGGCAATATTGTCCCCAAGAAGCAATCTCCCCGGTCTTCCAGTCGAGATGAGGAGAATGGTGTTGCAACCAAGGAAGACCAAGCAGGAGCTCTGAAGTACACTGTGGTAGTACATAGAATGCAATTTTCTCCTTATGCAGATCTCCTACATGCATGTCCAGGGGTTCCGTGCGAAATTGCACCATACAGTTCAGATTTTGTCCATTTTCAGATGAGATGTAGAAGGGCTTGGCAAGACGAGACACTGGAAGACGGAATTTATGGACCAGGGAGGCAGTAATGAAGTTGCCAGTGGAACCGGAGTCCAAAAGAGCAGAAGCAATGAAAGAGGTCCTGGCAGAGGTGAAGACTTGAACTGGAATGGACAAGCGAGGAGAGAAAGAATTCACACCAAGGGACGCTACTCCAACTTGACCGATATGAGAGCATTTTCCCGAACGTGGAGGATGTACAGAACAGTGTTTGAGAAAGTGCTCCGGACTGGTACAATACAGGCACAAATTCTTATTGCGTCGACGGGATTTTTCCTTTGGCATTAAACGAAAACGTTCCACATCCATAGTCTCTTCAGCAAGAGGCAAAATTGGTAGCAGAGAAGGGTGTTGGGACATCAGACGAGGTAATGTTCGGACAGGTTCTCTTTCCAAGGGAAGTTCTTCTTGCCTCTTGGCAAAACGCACATCAATTCTAGTGGCTAAATGGATAAGTTCACTCAGGTTAGCCGGAGAATCTCGTGCAGCGAGAACATCCTTGATTCTAGAGGAAAGGCCTTTTTAAAAGGTAGCACACAAGGCCTCATCGTTCCAGGAAAATTCAGAGGCAAGAGTTTGAAAATGAACCGCGTAGTCGCCAATGGAGGAGTTTCCTTGGCAGAGGTTCAGCAGAGCCGGGTTCTTGCGCGGGTTCTTCAAATGCCATGCGGAATGCTACAAGGAAGGCAGACAGAATCAAGTAGACCGGATCTCTACAATCCCAGAGAGGAGTAGCCCAGGGCTTTTCTGGCCAGAAGACTGAAGACAAACGCCACTTTAGCACACTCCGTCGGGAACAGATCCACCATAAGTTCAAGATGAATAGAAGACTGTGTCACAAAGCCTCTACACAGCTTGGGATCTCCGTAATATTTAGAAGGCAGGGACAAACGAGGCTTGGAACCAGGTGAAACTGCAGCTACAGGAGGAGGCTCAGGAACAGGTAGCTGCTGCTGCTGTTGTTCCTGCTGCATGGCAAAAATATGTTGCATCATGGCTGTAAGTAAATCCAGTTTTTGCGCTTGACGGGCTAACTGCTGCGACTGCTGAGCCACTGCTGAGCCAGCGGATCTTACTGTTAGGAATCACGGCAGGTGGTAGATCCTCTGGGTCTGTGTGGATGGAGACTTGAGCTGTGCCAGGGAGCGGAGTCTAAGGTGCCACTGGTTTTCACCAGAGCCCGCCGCAAAGCGGGATGGTCTTTCTGCGGCAGGTGGCACCCAGGTCGCTACCCCTGGCACGACTTGTCCACACAGGTAGCTGGGGGGGGGGCGTGGCACAGAAGGTGACTGGCAGAACATGGCAAAATGGCAGAAGGTAAGGAAGGTAACACTGGGATATGGAAGGTAGGGTAGCTAGGAACGGATGCACAGTAACAGGAGCATGGGAACACAGGACTTCACAATGGCATAGACTACCAAAGATCTGGCACAGGGAACAGGGAGGAGCAGATACTTATGGACAAGGGACAGGTGCAGACACTTTAATTAATTGGTACTGGCCCTTTAATAAACAGAGCTGGCACGCACGCTGGAGCTGCGGGGACACCAGGAAGCAGAGACACAAGAAGGTGAATGACATGCTGAGACTCGCATGCGGGCATGTCCCGTGATGCGAATCTCAGCCCCGCCAGAAGCGGGGACAGGGAACACTCACGGCCAAAGAGTCCGGCTGGAGCGCCACTGTAACAGACATGCAGATTACAGGCATTGCTATTAGAATCACTGCCACAGAAAGAAATTATTTTTTATGTAATTTTTATTTTATTTGAATTTATAAAAAAATTTTGAGTACCCATTCTGGTGAGCATCGATCTGGCAGTCCGTCTGACTGTGAAAGTGCGAATGTTTCATTTAATCAGTTATGGTTCATTGTTATTGCTCCAACCTGTTTCATTGGATTCTTGTGGTAATTCCACAGGTAATATATGACGTCGACGACCATAGGGCCTCAGTCTTCAAAAGATTACATCTAATTTTTTTTTTATTTTAATTTAAGATTTATATTAGATTCCCAAGTTTAATGTCCCGGCGCTTACTTTGAACTAATACTTTATGACCACAAAACCCAATCTAACAAGGAGTCACATGGCGGCACAATGACAGAGCCTAGAGGTGGCAGCAGCCCGACAAGACCATAGGGCCTCACAATAGAAAAGATTAAAGATATTTTGTAAAATTTTAATTGAAGATTTAAGATACTTAAAATTTTTAAAAGTTGAATCTGAGGTGCCAACAGCATAAGGAGACAACATGGTGGCACAATGACACAGCCTGGAGGTGGCAGCAGCATGATGAGACCATAGGGCCCTACAATTACTAAGATTAAAACATACATTTTCAAATTTTTATTAAAGATTTATGGTAGCTAAAAATTTTTTGTTAATGTCCCAGCAGCATGAGGAGACCACATGGCGGCAAAGTGACACAGCCTGGAGGTGGCACCAGCATGCAGAGACCAAAATGTGGCAGAATGACCAGGCCTGGAGGTAGCAGCAGCAAGAGTAGAGCATATGTAACAGAATGACACAGCCTGGAGGTGGCGGCAGCCTGACCAGACCAAAGGGCCATGTTAACATCCTCCGGATACTTGATGAAAAACTGCCACACCACAGAGTAGCTGATTTTCCCACCAACAGTCCACACTGACTGACTGCTACTGCCACCGACTCCAGGGACCCCTGTTCCATTACCTCCCGGGCAGGAAGGCTGCCACAAAGCAGGTGGTCTACCCCGGGCACACTTGGCTCCAGACTTCCCACTGCTGTCACCATGCTGACTCCCAACCCTGCTACCACCTTGCTGGCTCAGCTGCTGCTTCACAGGCAACCTGCCACCCTCCTTTCCTGATGGTGAAGCCCCTTCTGCAGCTGACTTCCAAGTGCGATCGGCTTCATCATCATCGAGTTGTGTTAGCACGTCACTGATGTCCTTCAACATTGTGTGCTTCAGGAGCCTGAACGCTCCCAACACCACCTACCACGCCACTCTCCTCATCACTACTTGCCCGCCTAGCGAAGGGAGTGGGGGATGTCTCCTCCTCTTCTTGGGTGGGCTGCTGACTGTCCTCTAGTAGATCGTCCTGACTAAAAAGTGGAGCTGAAAGTACAGCATAGGATCCTTCTATGGGGGTGGGAACAGCATAGGACAGAGGCAATTGGAGGACAGGGACTGCTCCTGGGCCATGCCAACTGATGGTTGTATCTGGGGAACCCACCGACTGTTGACTGGGGTGTCAGATGTCAGTTGTGATGGAGTGGATGACCGAGTTAACCAGTCAATGACAGCAGATGGGTTGCTGGTCGAGACACGGCCGCTAGCTGATACCAGGAGCCAGGTCTCTCGCTGCGACTCCTGCTGCCACTCACCCCTAATCTGCTGTGACCTGTGCCTGAGGAATTTAGGCCTCTGCCACTCCTCTCTGCCTGACATACTTAGCGCGTATATGAGGAGAGTAAAATAAGCTTCACTATCCTTAAAACAGTATTTGTCTAGAACAGCAGCAGGTGTGTCCTTTTGTGGGCCTTTTACAGTAACTAGGTACTTAAGACTTTAACAGGAACAAAATGGTACAACACTTATTTGTACATATGTGGTATTCACTTATGAGGGAAGGACAATGCGCTCCAGTACGCTTAAAAAATATTTGTGTACAACACCAGCCGGTGAGTACTTCTGCCTGGCCTTTCACAGTATCTAGGCTCTTGAGACTTTAACAGGAACAAAAGAGTACATCACTTTGATGTATGTATACGGTTTGCACTTATGAGGGGAGGACAATGCACTACAGTACGCTTAAAAAAGTATTTGTGTACAACACCAGATGGTGTGTACGTGCAGTTAGAATGTGTAACCTGACCCCCGAGCTACAGGCAGAGGTTGCGTTGGGAGCTATAGACGTCAGACGGACAGTGATGGTAAGGCCGAATCCGAGAGAGATACCCTAGAGAAAATATTCTCCCTTCTGGAGAGAGCCCAGGGGGCCTTACCAAAGTGGTGCAGTTGCAAGGCCACTTTTTCAACCGACCACAGCGAGAGGGCAAGAACCTGATACAGTACCAGGGATGTGGAAATCCTATCGCCCGACGGCCGGGACAAGTAGTTTTGGGCGCCGGGCAGGTGAATTGTTCATAGATTTAGCCATGTATCGGGCTAGCAGGGACAGACAGACTTCTCCCTTATTTTTCTTTAATTCCGGTGTGAGGTGCAGGATGCATATCTGCACCTCACACCGGCGCTATAATGTGTGCATATGTATGGTGTACGTGTCATGTGTATATATGATGTGTGTATGGTGTCTGTGTATGTGTGATGTGTGTATGTAATGTATGATATAGGAGGCAGCAGGGGGTGTATGTATGATGTGTGCATATATATATATATATGGTGTATATTTATGGTGTGAGTGTATGTGTATATGTGTGATGTGTGTATGTAATGTATGATGTGGGGGGGGGGGCAGGTGTATGTATGATGTGTCTGTATGTATGTATGTAATGTATAATATAGGGGTCAGTGGCCGGTGTATGTATATGTGTATGTATGATATGTGCATGCATGTATGTTTTGTACAGAGGCGGACTGACAAGTGCTGCTGCCAGTTGTGCTATCTAATTTTATTTATTTTTAGTGGCTTCTGGCCACCCGCACTAAATTGCACCCCCAGAATCCCACCCCCTTCATACTCACCCGCCGACCAAGAGCCCCACAGATGCACGCAAACACGCCTGAACCAAAACTACAACTTCCAGCATGTTGCACCATAACTGAAACTGTAGAACTATAAAGTATAACATGCTGGGAGTTGTAGTTTTGGTTCGGGTCAGCTGCAGAGCCATAGGCTGTATCAGGGCATGCTGGGTGTTGTAGTTACTAACTGCAATTCCCAGTATTCCTTGACGCAGCCTATGGCTCTGCAGCTGACATGAACCAAAACTACAACTCCCAGCATGTTACACAATAACCTTAACTGTACTACTATACAGTGCAACATGCTGCAACACCCACACAACCATAGGCTGTATCAGGGCATGCTGGGAGTTGTAGTTACTAACTGTAATTCCCAGTATTCCTTGACACAGCCTATGGCTCTGCAGCTGGCACGAACCAAAACTACAACTCCCAGCATGTTACACAATAACCTTAACTGTACTACTATACAGTGCAACATGCTGCAACACCCACACAACCATAGGCTGAATCAGGGCATGCTGGGAGTTGTAGTTACTAACTGTAATTCCCAGTATTCCTTGACACAGCCTATGGCTCTGCAGCTGGCACGAACCAAAACTACAACTCCCAGCATGTTACACAATAACCTTAACTGTACTACTATACAGTGCAACATGCTGCAACACCCACACAACCATAGGCTGAATCAGGGCATGCTGGGAGTTGTAGTTATCTAGTAACTAAATACAACTTCCAGCATTTTCTGACACATAATTAGAGTAAATAAAATGCACCATATAAACTGGAGAAGCAGAACTCCCCCAGTAACACAGCGGCGTTCAGTGTTATCCAATCAAAAGACTCCATATATAAGTCCCTATGAAGACTGAAAAATAGTGATTAAAATATTTTAAGAAGTGTGTATATATGTAAATAAGCCCCTTTCCTAATAAAAGTTCTGATAAAAACTACAGATCATGTCACACAAGATTACCCTCATCCCTGTATATGGAAAAATTGGAGTTATAGGGGTCAGATGGGGGGGCGCAATTTTCTGGGCTTGCCTTGGGTGTAAAAGGAGCTACCGTATATACTCGAGTATAAGCCGACCCGAGTATAAGCCGAGACCCCTAATTTCAACCCAAAATCCCAGGAAAAGTTATTGACTCGAGTATAAGCCTAGGGTGGGAAATACATCATCCCCCCCTGTCATCATCCAGACCCGTCATTAACATCCTCATCATCATCACCGCCTGTCATCATCCAGACCCTCATCATCATCACCTGTCATCATCCCCTTGTCATCATCCCACACCCCCCCTTCATCATCCCCTTGTCATCATCCCCACCCCCCTTCATTATCCCCTTGTAATCATCCCACACACCCCCTTCATCATCCCCTTGTCATCATCCCCACCCCCCTTCATCATCCCACACCCCCCCTTCATCATCCTCTTGTCATCATCCCACACCCCCCCTTCATCATCCTTTTGTCATCATCCGCCCTCAGTGGTCTTCAACCTGCGGACCTCCAGAGGTTTCAAAACTACAACTCCCAGCAAGCCCGGGCAGCCATCGGCAGGTTGAAGACCACTGGGGCCTTCCACATCATCCAGCCCCCTCTCACCCCCTTTAGTTGTGTACAGTACTCGCCTCCGCTCGGCGCTGGTCCGGTGCTGCAGGGCTGTCCGGAGAGGAGGTCGTCCGGTGGGATAGTGGTTCCGGGCTGCTATCTTCACTGGGGGCGCCTCTTCTCCGCGCTTCGGGCCCAGAATAGAGGCGTTGCCTTGACGATGACACACAAGTACGTTGGCAATGAACGTACCTCTGCGTCGTTGTCAAGGCAACGTGACTATTCTGGGGCCGGGCCCAAAGCGCTTAGAAGAGGCCTCCCCGGTGAAGATAGCAGCCCGGAACCACTATCCCACCGGACGACCTCCTCTCCGGACAGTCCTGCAGCACCGGACCAGCGCCGAGCGGAGGCGAGTACTGTACAGAACTAAAGGGGGTGAGAGGGGGCTGGATGATGTCGAAGGCCGCAGGTTTCAAAACTACATGATGTCGAAGGCCGGAGGTTTCAAAACTACAACTCCCAGCAAGCCCGGACAGCCGATGGCTGCCCGGGCTTGCTGGGAGTTGTAGTTTTGAAACCTCTGGAGGTCCGTAGGTTGAAGACCACTGCGGGTGGAGAGTTCACTCGAGTATAAGCCGAGGGGGGTGTTTTCAGCACGAAAAATCGTGCTGAAAAACTCGGCTTATACTCGAGTATATACGGTAGCTACAGCTCTCCCGACGCTAATAGCCTGGCATGCTGCGATCGCCGTGGCCGGCTATTAAACCATTAGATCACCACTGTCTAAGTTGACAGCAGTGTCTAAAGGGATCTTATATCCATCCCTGGTGGTCTAGTGGGGTGGATCGTACTATTTTGGTGGAATTATTTTATCTACCAGGACAAGTGGATTTTTTTGAGGGACAAGTAGATTGTGTCCCACTTTAGTCCCTTGGACAAGTAGTTTTTTTTTTAATTTCCACACCCCTGCAGACCAGTTCATAGTAGGGCTCTCCAACAAGTTCTTACGGGACAAATTGCAAGAGATGACCCGGACAATTCCCAACATGACATTCTACAGTGTCTACCTAACTGCCATAGAGAAAGGAAGAGCGCATGCCTGTGGCGGAGAGAGTAGTGAGTAGCACCCATGCTACAGGAGGGCAGTCTGCATCTAAAACTTAGTCCTTAAAGCATGTGGTCCAGAGCCTGCTGACGGCGTTGAGAGAACTTCAGCTGGAAGTTTGCCAGATGAAGGCAGGATCACCCTGGCCTCCGGAAATTACTCCAGCTCCCCACGCCACTCCACCCAGGATAACTCAGGTGCGGAGGCTCGCCGAAAGAGGGCCCCTCTGCTGGACTTGTTGACAGTACGGCCATATGGCCAGAGAGTGCCCAGAACTTCCGTCCTCAGTAGCTGGGCGTCCTGCAGCGGTACCCCAGAAGCTGAGCCCTATGCTATATGTTATGGAAGCTGAATTGGAAGGACAGAAGGTATGCTGCTTAGTCGATACAAGGTCAGAGTGCACCCTTATGCCTCTGGAGTTCATCGAAATACACATTGGACATATGATGGAGCCGGAAGACGGGAGCGTCATCAGGCTGACAACTGCTAATAGCAGAAATGGAAGTCTGAGGGATAGTCTGGATGCGGGTCCGAATGTTTGGACAAGACATCGGCAAGAAGGGGGTCATCCTGGTGGACCATTGGTCCCGGAGAGGGGACGTTAGGTATGAATGTGCTGAGAACCTAGACCATCAACTCTATGCCAAAGAAGGGCCGAAGTATTGGCAACGGGCCACCACACACTGGCCGATCCAAAAGGTTCTACAGCAAATGGTGAGGAGCTGTAGTCTGCAAAAGAGCAACATGTACAGTCAACCCATTGGACATGTCACAGTCAACCCAGTGAATCCTGTGACGATCCCACCTCGACAAGAACAAATATTGATGCTGCTGGTGGGGGCTAGATGTCAACTGAATGGACTGGAGGTCCTGATCGAGCTTGCTTACCAAGAGGGAACACAGACTCGCCCATTGGTAGCCCAGGCTCTCGCAATTGTGAAGGATGGATGTGTGCATGTACGCTGCTTCAATGTTCAAGACGGCTGTAGAGGGCCATCAAAGGGAGAACCCGACAGCGGAGTGGAACGGTCGAGTGATCATGGCTTGATTGGGGGTGAACTGCAAGACCCTGACTCCAGGACAACAGAAGTTGCTGGAAGACACCCTTTGGGAATTTCAGGAGGCATTCTCTAGGCATGATGAGGACTTCAGGTGCGCTTCCGCCATTGAACACGAAATCCCCACCGGCAATGCTGCACTGATCAGGGAACGTTACCGGCAAATCCCACCTAAAGGGTACCAAGAGGTGAAGGATATGGTGGCCAGCATGTTGGAAAACCGAGTGACCCAGGAGAGTCAAAGTCCTTGGGCTGCTCCAGTAGTCTTGGTGCGAAAGAAAGATGAGAGTCTCCGGTTCTGCGTGAATTATCGGAAGCTGAATGCCCAGACCGTCCAGGATGCCTACCCCCTTCTGCGGATTGAGGAGTCATTGACCGCCCTGAGTCATGCAAAGTTCTTCTCGACTCTTGACCTGGCCAGTGGATATTGGCAGGTACCGGTTGCCAAGAGAGACAACGCAAAGATGGCCTTCATCCTACCTATGGGACTCTACGAGTTCAACCGGATGTCGTTTGGCCTTTCCAACGCCCCGGGAATATTCCAGCGGTTGATGGAGCACTGTTTGGGGGATCTCAACTTCAAGTCAGTATTGATATACCTGGACGACATAGTAGTGTTTGGGTCCTCCTTTGAAGATCACCTCCAGAAGCTGCGACAGGTGCTAGGACGGGTGCGAGACCATGGGCTCAAGATCAAGCCTAAGAAGTGCCTACTGTTTAGACAACAGATAGAGTATTTGGGACATTTGATCACCCAGGAGGGGGTAAAGCCAACCTCTAGCAAGGTGGTGGCCATTCAGAAGTGGCCCCAGCCCCATACACTACGAGAGGTGCTGGCATTTGTGGGACTGGCCGGCTACTATAGGAGGTTTATACCCAAATTTGCTCAAGGGGCAATGCGGGGGGGGGGGGGGGGCACAGAATCGTCCTATTGAGTGGGGACCCAGGGATCAAGAGGCCTTCGAAGCTATTAGGGAGGCGCTGACCAATGCCCCGATTCTGGTTTATGCACGGTTCGACACTCCATTCCTGCTGTACACTGACTGAAGTCTACATGGTCTGGGGGCTGTGTTATCCCAAGTCCAGGATGGACGTGAAAGAGTCATTGCCTATGGCAGCTGGTCTCTGAGGGATTCAGAGTGCAACCCTGACAAGTATAGCTTCTTTAAATTGGAACTACTGGCTCTGGTGTGGGCCATGACCAAAAAGTTCGTGGAGTACCTAACAGATGTAGAGGTGATGACGTAATGACGGACAACAACCCATTAGCACATCTAGAGAATACCAAGCTTGGTGCGCTTGAGCAGAGGTGGTTGGCTCACCTTTCTGAGTACCAATACCGCATCAAGTTCCAGTCAGGAAGGGAGAACGGCAATGCAGATGCACTCTCCTGAGTCCCTGTAGGGTTGTCTAGTCAGAGTGTCGATGAGGAGCTAGAAGACACTGAGACTTCTGATCTTGGTCGGTTACCCATGTACCAGGACGTGGCACATTCAAGTGGGGTGGTGTATGGGATGCCCATGGTGCTGAGCAAGATGTTGGCTGATTGGGAGAGAGTCCGGAATGGCTGCCCGGATCTATGGAAAGTGAAAGAGTGGGTCTGGACTAAGATCTGGCCTTGGCCAGAAGAGCGGGCCCGTCTGACTCCAGAGGGCCAAAAGTTTTTTGAGGCAGTGGGATAAGCTGACTCCTGTGTCGGAAAATATACTTACAGTCAGAGCTACACACCCTCGAACACACCCCTGCCTGAGCAGTGGATGTCAGAATAAGTGAGCAGCAGAACAGAGCTACAGTACCGGCAATGTAATTAGGACCGGAGGCCGCCGGGGAAGCCTATGAGGGCGGTTCCCATTTCGGAAGTGAGAAAACATACAAGTGGCTCAAACGACTGGTATACTGTCCAGATCTGGCAGACATGGTGGCTGAGGCATGTCTTAAGTGTCGACCCTGTGGGCTGAGTAAACGTAATGAACAGCGAGCTCCTGTCCAGGCAATCCGGAACTCAGCGCCCCTAGAGCTTCTTATGATCGATTATGTACAGATTGGGTACTCTGCCTCGGGACAGTCAAGCTGTCTAGTCATGACAGATCATTTCACCAAGTATGCAGAGGCTGTACCCACCAGAGACCAGAAAGGAGCTTCGACCGTTGGAGCGATCTGCAAACACTTTATACAGGTGTTTGGGTGTCCACGGAGGATACATTTGGATCAAGGGGCAGCATGTTTTCAGGGTACTCTAATAAATGAGCTGTACCAACTGTATGGCATCGAACGTTTCCGCACCTCCCCCGTATCACCCCCAGGGAAATGGGGCGTGTCAGCGGTTCAACCGTACCTTGCTCCAGATGCTTGAGGACAACCAAAAGTCTTGGTGGCCCGAGTACCTCCCTGAACTGATGTGGGCCTATAACAATAGAGTAAACAGTACTACCGGTTACTCCCCACATATACTCATGTTTGGGAGAGCCAGACGGGAGATCTCCACATGCCTGACCCGATGGAGCCACCACCGAGATATACCACCGCATGGATGCAAGACCACAGCCGCCAGCTGAGAGTTGTCCACAAGGTTGTGGAGGAACGCCTAGGACAAGTGGTACACCCGAACCCAAGACCAGTGCAGAGAAATGGGTATGCCCCGGGTGATCAAGTGATGGTAAAAGCCTGCTATCCTGGTCTATGAGGCAGAGCCAATAGGGACTGTGGGGGCCCTCACGAAACTTGCACAGTAACATGTTGAGGCGTTGTAATTTTTATGAGCCTGTGTGTGGAGGAGATGCCTCCTCCTGCTCAGAGTACAGAGGAAATCCCCTTAGAGGAAGAAGAAGAGGAATGGTAGGTTGTCGCTGCCCCAGTACCCACAGGGGCGCCAGCTGTGGCAAGTTTGCCTCCCAGGGAAAGTGTTAAGCAGTCAGCAGCTCCTCCCCCATTAGATGTGTCTGACGCCCCCAGGGCTTCTGAGCCTACCCCTCTGCAAAGGCCAATCAGGCCCAATGCTGGTGTGCCCCCACAGTGCTATGCCCAAGATGAGTTTGTATGGGAAGGGTTGCCGAGGATGACAACCTCTTGTGGGGTGGCATGTGAGATGGGAAAAATCTCATTGTCTGAACAATGTTTGTTTAAATTTAGTTAAAAGTCTGGACTGACGTTCTGCTGTTTGGCCACAAGATGCTGCTGTTTCCTAACACAGCTAACAGAAGGAGCTCCATCACAATCAGATCGCTTCTTTCATTTTTGAAAAGGCCTGTGATAAATGAAAAAAGCGATCTGACTGGTTGCTATGGGCAACTGCACCTCTCTTCCTCCACACAGATTTTGATAAATATCCCCCATGTCTTATAAAAAAAAAAAAAAAAATCCAGGACATAATCCTGTCCACCTGCAGCATCATCTTTGTCCAGGTTGGAGCACAGGTACGGACAAAGTCCTGGAAGTGAGGGCGAGACTATCACTCCTCTGTGCTCACTCCTGTGCTGTCTATCAGACTGCAGCATAAAAAAAGGGAGGAGGGGGTTACAGACCAGCCTGCAGTGATTGGATGAAGAGACACTGCACAGCAGACTCAGGAAGGAAGTAAATGCATGGTTAGTCAGTGCTTGCCTCGAACACACCCCTTCCTGAGCAGTGGATGTCAGAATAAGTGAGCAGCAGAACAGAGGGTCTTATGAGCCAAATACAGAAGACACATAAAAAGACATGTAAAGCATCTGCATGACCCAGTGAGCAACATATATAAGCATTAGTTTTTCTGTGATCTGACAGGTATGCTTTAGGGTCTATTCACACGTACAGTATTCTGCGCAGATTTGATGCGCAGGATTTCAAGCTGTGTTCAGCCAATCAGTTTACATTGAAATCTGCAGCAGAAAATCCTGCACATCAAATCTGTGCAGAATACTGTACGTGTGAATAGACCCTTAAAGGGGTACTCCGGTGAAAACCTTTTTTCTTTTAAATCAACTGGTGCCAGAAAGTTAAACATATTTGTAAATTACTTCTATTAAAAAATCCAGTAAAAACTTCCAGTACTTATTAGCTGCTGAATGCTACAGAGGAAATTCCTTTCTTTTTGGAACACTGATGACATCACGAGCACAGTGCTCTCTGCTGACATCTCTGTCCATTTTAGCAACCGTGCATAGCAGATGTATACTAAGGGCAGCATGGTGGCTCAGTGGTTAGCACTGCTGCCTTGCAGTGCTGGTGCCTTGGGTAAATATATAAATAAATAAATAAAGAGTTATTATTATTATTATTATTATTATTATTATTATTATTATTATGACGTCAGCAAAGAGCACTGTGCTCGTGATGTCATCAGAGAGAATTCCAAAAAGGAAATAATTTCCTCTGTAGTATTCAGCAGCTAATAAGTACAGGAAGGATTAAGATTTTTTAATAGAAGTAATTTACAAATCTGTTTACCTTTGTGGCACCATTTGATTTAAAAGAAAAAAGGTTTTCACCGGAGTACCCCTTTAATGCATATTAAAGTTTCCAAACGTATGGTGCAAAGTCTTATGAAGTAGCGAATAAAGGGGTAAGTTTGAGAAATGGAATAGCAGTGTTTAGTTCAACAAAAAGTAGCAGAAGAGAAAAACATCAATACAATGCACCTATGTACATAGGAGTCCAGCTCCAATATGAACTTGGGATGTACAGAAACTGCAGAAAACCTAAATACAGTATATCTCTATAAAGTTTGTATAAATCTTTCAAAAATATTTTTTTTCATGCAAAAGATGTTGTAAAATAATTCATTTATTCAGAGTGGATGCAAAGCCAAGAAAATCACCAGTGCTTGAAAAACAATGGAAGCGAGGGATCTGGACCGTTAAATGAGAAATAATATTTTTCTTAATGTCTACACATAATGCTGTTGGTCCATACAGGAGAAGGATCCTTACATGGATGAGCGTCTTCAGCCAACAGTGATTTCTTTGTAGATTTAAGGGTCCAGTTTTGCTAATGGGTGTTAGTGAATGGGTGACAGGTCATTTTTTAAAATAGCGGGGAGGGGGGGGGGGGGGGTGAAAACAAACCCATCAGTCTGATCGACTCCACCTTCATTCTAATGTAAACCAGGTTATTGAGAATTATCAGTTCTAATAGCGTGGCATCTGCTGAACCCTGGTTTCAATATAATCACGTCTGCCTAGACAAGAGTTTCCCAGCTAGGCTACCTCCAGCTGTTGCAAAATTACAACTCCCAGCATGCCCGGACAGCCTTCGGCTGTCCGGGCATGCTGGGAGTTGTAGTTTTGCAACAGCTGGAGGCACCGTGGTTGGGGAAACATTGTTCTAGAATAAGGCTGCAGCTAAATGTTGACTGGCTGCAACCCAGGTTGGATATCTGGCTATTTTTCGGGTTTCGCAACGTGACCCCAAAACACAGCAATCTTTGCCATGATGAAAGTTGTTGTAGCCCTAGCCTTAAAGGGGTATTCCAGGAAAAAAACTTTTTTATATATATATATATATATATATATATATATATATATATATATATCAACTGGCTACAGAAAGTTAAACAGATTTGTTAATTACTTCTATTAAAAAATCTTAATCCTTTCAATAATTATCAGCTGCTGAAGTTGAGTTGTTGTTTTCTGTCTGGCAACAGTGCTCTCTGCTGACATCTCTGCTTGTCTCGGGAACTGCACAGAGTAGAAGAGGTTTGCTATGGGGATTTGCTTCTAAACTGGGCGGTTCCCGAGACAGGTGTCATCAGAGAGCACTTAGACAGAAAAACAACAACTCAACTTCAGCAGCTCATAAGTACTGAAAGGATTAAGATTTTTTAAATAGAAGTAATTTACAAATCTGTTTAACTTTCTGGAGCCAGTTCATATATATATATATAAGTTTTTTCCTGGATAACCCCTTTAACTGCAAAAATGGAAGCATGATTGCCGAAAGCCTCTAGGCCACAACCATGCTGTACAGATCCATTATATGGTGTCTATAGAAATATATGACCTCATACTGTACTTCATTTTGCATAACATACAGATGCACCATACAATAGCACATGGGGGAAGATTTATTAAAACCTGAGCAGAGGAAAATTTGACCAGTTGCCCATAGCAACCAATCAGATCACTTTCATTTTTGAAAAGGCCTCTGAAAAATGAAAGAAGCGATCTGATTGGTTGCTATGGACATCTAGTCAACTTTTCCTCTGCCCAGGTTTTGATAAATCTTCCCCCATGGAGACACAACCTAACTTGCTTACAGTGAATCTAACAGAACTGTTACAGCTTCAAAGTTTCCCCAGTATTATATCTAGTTAAAACTTTACTCCTGTATAGAAATGGGCAAACTTTGTCGATATCCAGATAATGTTTAAATACCATGCATGACAGCCCTATAAAACTCAACTTAGTCTTTGGTGGGGAGCTCTATAAATGTGTCTTCAAGAAAAACGTTATTTTTATTTTGTTGCCCATAGCAACCAATCACAGAGTTGCTTTTGAATTCACATTCTGATCTTGCAAAATGGAAAGTAAGCTGTGTTTGGTTGCCATTGGCAAAAAAGAAAGTGTTAGACCCTTATCATATATTGACTTCTTATGAGGAATCCCCTATGCAACATCTTATCCCCTATCCAAAGCCCCGGCGGCGTCCGAAACAGCACTTGGAGCTTCCGTGTTTGTGACTTCACTCCACACCCCCTCCATTCACGTCTATGGGAGGGGCGTGGAGGCTAGTATGTAGGCTAGTCACGCCTTCTCCCATAGACATGAATGGTGGGGGCGTGGCGGATGTAGTTGCCAGTCCTCCGGCATGGAGCAGAGTTCGCAGCATGCAAGGGTGACTGGGGTGCCACACCGGAGATCACAGGGGTCCCCAGTAGTGGGACAACTGTGATCAGACATCTTATAAGCTCTGACAGGAGCGGGACCTGTCAGACAATAGTTTAGATGCCTTTAATCCTACTGATCATGACAGCTAGAGGGTTAAACTGCAAGGAAAGGACAAAAGTTTAGTAAGAACCCGTTCCATATTCTCCACCCTCCTAGTCAGATACGTGTGTAAGGGGGTTAATTTAATAACCTCCTGTTATCTCTGGCTAATCCCTAGAATTCTTATTTCTATTACATGCTCACCATTTTCATTAGGCACCAACTCAATCTGAGCAGATTCCGCTTAAAAAATGGAAGTGGGGTCCCACCTTATGCCTTGAAAGGGGGGCACACGATCCCATCTTTATTTTGGGTTAGGTTTCTTTTAATTACTTCAGTTGTCCCTCTTTCCCACCGTCCCTGCTTACAATCATCTACCTGTTTCAGCTGATTGTCTGCACATTGTATTGGCCTTCTGGGCAGTGGCAGGAGCTGAGAGCTGCGGTGCTCATTTCCCCTCTTCTGAACGCTGCGTCAAGAGGAAGACAGCGCCAGCCCTGCCTCCCCTTGTGGTGATGCTTTATTAGATAGGTTTGTTGTCCAGATGATATGGGTGAACTTATTTGAATTGAATTGAGTTCATGAAATATGATCTGATAAATTTAATTTGTGGTGGTTAATTGATTTGTTAATGCCAATTATTCTGCCCTTAATAAACATTGCGGCCTATTCACCATTTTAGGTCTCTGTATTTTTTCGTATTGTAATGTATTTATTAGTTAAATAGCCACTGTTATCATGCAAAACCTTTGACATGTCCTAGCCACATATCAAAGTTTTGATCGGCGAGGGTCTAAATGTTCAGACCTCCTTGTCATGTGATTGGGACAACCACCATACAGCCACATAGATGATATCAGAGACATCAGTAGGGAACGAGGAGGACGGGAGACAATCCAAGCCGCATACTTGGTGTGAACTGATACCAAGAGAACAAGTGCAAAAAAAATTTGATTTCTTGCCAAAAACTTGCCAAGAAAAAAAATGTAAAATGTCAAAAATGTATTAAAGCATGATTAAAAAATATGTAGAAAAACCAAGGGTAACAGCTAGGTAGAAACTCCGACGAGTTTTGAATGGGTCCAGTTCTAAGTCATGGCACAAGCCATAAGAAATCAATGAACACCTCTTCGTCACTGCACCAATTTATAAAAACGGTCTAAAACTTTTTTGTTGCCAATGGCAACAGACCACAGCTTTCCATTTTGCAAGACCAGGATGTGAAAGCTGCTCTGTGATTACCTGCTCACTGATTTCCCACATTCTTTAAGAGGAATCCGCTCATATTCTGCTCAAGTTGGCGTCTGATTGAGTTGGTGCCTGCTGCGCACGGAATATATGCCCGAACATTTCCAGATGGATATGCTGGCATTCACACCACAGAATTTTTGCCTGTGTGATCCTGTGTGCAGTGGATGCTGTCAAAATCAGTCAGCGCTATTACATACTTTCATTGGAGCTCAGAATCTGGAATTTTCACATCGGAAATCTGCAGTGTGCAAGGTGCAGCAGAATCCCATTCAACTGACACGGGAGACTTTCCGCAGACAGCCAGCGCTAGGTCAACTCTGAAATGCACCCTCACTATGGATGGCAGTGCATATATGAGTGGATTCAGCAAAAAGAATTTCCATGTCAATTCTTTCTGTGGAGGCTGGGATTGGAATTTCTGTGGCAGATGTTCTACGGAAATTCTGCCATGTGCACGGTGCAGCAGAATCTCATTGAAAACAATAGGAGTCTGCTGCATTGGAATTCTTGAGCAGAAATGATCCAGTTTCGGGGTGATCTGCAATGGACATAAGTCTCATTGACAGACAAGACTCCTCTGCCAGATTGGCCCGGTACAGGAGTTGTACCCCTGTACGTTATTAATAACGGGCTATAATGGGTTAAAACGGATAATGTAAAAATCCCATAGACTATAATGGAATTTCTAACGGCCGTATGGGCTTTTGTAACGGCCGTTTAACAGCCGATTTTCAGTGTTTTTTTAACGGACGTTTATAAACGAATGAATTTTTTAGTGTGAAAGCAGCCTTAGACTGACTAAATATGGTATGTGGTACTATTCTCTGTGCCTGGATGGTAACTGTTCCTGTGTTGACCTTTGGCATCTGCGCAGCACCACCTCTGGAGGATCTGAAGCTCTTGGCACTTCTGGAGCTGCAGCCGGCTCTTCTTCAGCGAACCCAGGAGCTGGGATCAATTCAGGACTTGACTGGACTAGTTGGATCTGCCAACTGTGACAGGACTGGGACTGGTGGGGTGACTAACGTGGGTTGAACTAGTCCCGAGGTTGGAGACACACAGAAGATTGCCGGCTGGTTTGGAGAAAATATGGGGAAATCCATAGATGGGTGGATTCCCCTTGCCAGGAACGTATTCCCTTGCAGGTCTGTGGCTCATACCCAGGTTTCTGTACTTCATATACATCAGACTCGGGGTAAGGTATTGCCATCGCCGTATAAGGTTTTGTCCCCAGATGGAGTCCAATTTGTAAGTTCTTGGGAACTTTCGTAGCCAGACTATATCACCCAATTGAAGGGGTTTGGCATAGGCATGACTGTTATAATCCTCTTGTTGTCTCTGTTGAGCCTTGCCCATTTTCTTACTGACAATTTCTTTGGCTTCTTGGATCCTTCTCTGATGGTCAGAGACCCACTCAAGAGAGGCTTGCGGAGAGTTATTGATGTAGTCCAAACGTGCGGTCTTTAGGCAACTGCCCATGTCGCCCCATCATCAATTAGAAGGGGGTATACCCAGTAGAACAATGGATTGTGTTATTATAGATCTCCAGCAACTCAGGCAGTAGTCAGGGCCACTCTTCTTGTCTTGACACAGAAGCTGCTCGCAGCATATGAATAAAGACTTGATTGATGCGTTCACAGAGCCCATTCCCATGAGGGTGGTAGGCAGTGGTCCAGAGTTTCTGGCAGGCATAGAATTGGAAGAGTTGGGCCTCAAAGGCCATTCCCTGTTCAGTTAAGACGGACACCAGACACCCAAGAGTAGGCCGCTGTCTTGGCTGTGTGATCTTTGACGGGTACTACGACAACCCATTTGGAGTAATGATCCACCATGGTGAGAGCATAAGTATACCGGACCAGGTAGGAGACAGTTTGACATGGTCTAGCGTGACCAACTGGTTGGGCCTTTCACTCTGGATGGAATGGAGGGGTGCTCTTGCATCCTTACGCACATTCTTGGTCATGTTGCAGACTGCACACTCACTGCACCATTTCTCAATGTCACTCCGCATTCCAATCCAATAGAATCTTCGCCTGACAGTAGCTTTTGTTTTGTGGACTCCAAAGTGTCCCGACTGGTCATGGTATGCGTTGAGGACCATCGCCGCATCTCTTCAGGGAACCAGAATATAATGAAGTAAACCACTAGAGACCAGATTCAAAGAATTTCAGTACAACAGTCCTTTGTGCACAAGCAGTTGCTTCCTTTGTCGCCACAGACGTTTCAGCTCATAATCACATTGGGCCCGGCGTAGATGAATTGGTACCTTGCTCGCCAGAAGGTAGACCAACAGATCCCCATGACTCGACTTTCGTCCTGAAGAGTCTTCCAAGTGTATAGGTCGTCTTTAACCTTTTCGGACATGGGTTCACCGTCCATGGGCGGTCAGAACATTCTGGTTCACTAACCATTGGTAAAATGGGGGTATCTCCACATCTTCCCACATACAGTACATTGGCATTGACATTTGACTTGTTACTTCTGTACTTGATGGTGAAACTGTAATGGGCTAATCTCGAAGCCCAGCGCTGTTCGATAGCACATAACTTGGCAGTGTTCAGGTGGGCCAATGGGTTATTATCTGTGTAGACAGTTAAAGGGGTACTCCGGTGAAAAACTTTTTTTTCATGTAAATCAACTGGTGCCAGAAAGTTAAACAGATTTGTAAATTACTTCTATTAAAAAAATCTTAATTCTTCCTGTACTTATTAGCTGCTGAATACTACAGTGGAAATTCTTTTCCGTTTGAAACACAGTGCTCTCTGCTGACATCTCTGTCCATTTTAGGAACTGTCCAAAGCAAAATCCCCATAGCAAACATATGCTGTTCTGGACAGTTCCTAAAATGGACAGAGATGTCAGCAGAGAGCACTGTGCTCATGATGTCAGCAGACAGTTCTGTGTTTCAAAAAGAAAATAATTTCCGCTGTAGTATTCAGCAGCTAATAAGTACAGGTAGGATTAAGATTTTTTTAATAGAAGTAATTTACAAATCTGTTTAACTTTCTGGCACCAGTTGATTTAAAAAAAAAAAAAAAAAGGTTTTCACCGGAGTACCCCTTTAAATGTGTGGCAGCCAAATAGTCTTAGAACTCTTTGGTCATACCAGGGCGAGAAGTTCCAACTTGAATGAGCTGTAATTGGCATCATTCTTCTCTGCTCCTCGCAGGTTACGACTGGCATAGGCGATCACTTGCTCTTGTCCTTTCTGGACTTGGGACAGGACAGTTCCCAGACCTTCAAAACTAGCATCAGTATATAGCCAGACCGGCTGACTGTAGTCTGGATACTCTAAGATAGGTGGTTATGTCAGCAGACGTTTAAGAGCTCGGAATGCTGTCTCTTGCTCTTCGGCCCATTCAATAGGTAGTCTTTCATTGTAGTTCTCCTTTGCCATACCCCGCAGGAGAGCTGTGAGGGGTTCTGCAATTTGGGCAAAGTGTAGAATGAAGCAGCGGTAGGAGCCAGCAAATCCCAGGAAGCTCCTGACATCTTTTCCCCTACACGGGGTAGGCCAGTCCTTGACCAGTTCCACCTTTTCAGGATTGGGCTGGACTCCCTCTGCGCTGACATGACCCAAGTAATGGACTTGAGGTTTGAGCAAATGACACTTTAAAGGTTTAATCTTCAGTCCTTGCTTGATTAAGGCTGGGTTCACACCTCGTTTTGTACTTACGGCTCCCGTATATAGCTGGGAGGAGGGGTGGGCGGGGCTTAATCGCGGTGCCCACACTCAGCCGTATAGGGGAACCGTATTTAATGCATGTCTATGAGCCGACCGGAGTGAACCGCAGCCTCTGGTCGGCTGCGTTTTCGGCCGTATGCGGTTTCCCGACCGTAGGCAAAAACCCGGTCGACCACGTTTTTGCCTGCGGTCGGGAATCCGCATACGGCCAAAAATGCAGCCGACCGGAGGCTGCGCTTCACTCCGGTCAGCTCATAGACATGCATTAAATACGGTTCCCCTATATGGCTGAGTGCGGGGGCCGCGATTAAGCCCCACCCACCCCTCCTCCCAGCCGTATACGGGAGCCGTAAGTACAAAACGAGGTGTGAACCCAGCCTAAGACTTGAAAGACATTTGACAGATGACTGAGGTTTCCTGGTAGGACTTGAAATACACAATGACATCGTCCAGGTACAATAAGACACTTTGAAAATTCAGATGGCCCAGGCACCTTTTCATCAGACACTGGAACGTAGCGGGGGCATTACATAGCCCAAACGGCATAATTTTAAACAACCCCATGGGTGTCATGAAGGCAGTCTTCTCCCGATCCTTCACGGCCATGGGCACTTGCCAATTTCCACTGGTTAAGTCTAGGGTGGAGAAGTAAGCGGCCGTCCTGAGGGCCGTGAGTGACTCCTCGATCCTTGGCAAAGGGTAAGCATCTTTATGTGTGACATTGTTCAGTTTCCTGTAGTCGACACAGAAGCGGATGATTCTGTCTTTCTTCTTGACCAGGACAAGTGGTGCCGCCTAGGCACTCTGGCTTTCTTGGATCACGTCCACCTTTTATGTCGGCCAGCATCTTCTTGACAGTCTGGTACATGCCTGGTGCAACCGGGCAGTGTCTTTCCTTGATATACGTACTGTCACCTGTGAGGATTCGGTGCTGGATCATGGAAGTATGCCCGAAGTCTGTGGGGTGTTTGCTGAAAGCCTCATGGTACATTTTGGCGACATTGATGACTCCATTGACTTGGTCCCTTGGGGTAGTGTCGTTTCCCACCTGGAGTTGCACCCACCAGGGCTCTGGAGGGCTCGCATTCGATCCTTCGGCCACTTGGGCTGCGCACTGTCAGGCCACCAGATGTTCTGTCACAATGTCCTCCGACTGTAGAAGGTACAACTGAGCTACTGGAGTATATTTGGGTAAGACAGGAGCAGAATCAGACAGGTTCACTAACCGCACTGGGACTCTCCCACTTATGTCAATGACAAGGCTTCTTGCAGCTCAGACAAGAGGATGATCTTCTAATTGCACAGGTTCCAGCAGGGCCTGATAGTCCTTATTAGAGATGAGTGAATTTTTGAAAAAATCAATTCGGCTGATTCGCCAAATTTTCTGATAAAAGGTGAATCTGTATTAAAAATGGCTATTTCTGGCCTACAGAGAGCCTCAATAGGAGTGTACTGTTATTCAGTATGACATTCAGATTAGAGGCATCACAATTAGAATCACTCTCGCAGAGCGGCACGATGAAAGAGCCTGGAGGTGGCATCAGTATGAGGAGACCATATAGTGGCTGAATTACACAGCCTGGAGTTGGCAGCAGCATGAGGAGACCATATAGTGGCTAAATGACACAGTCTGGAGAAGGCGGCAGCATGAGGAGACCATATAGTGGCTGAATGACACAGCCTGGAGTTGGCGGCAGCATGAGGAGACCATAAAGTGGCTGAATGACACAGCCTTGAGTTGGCGGCAGCATGAGGAGACCATATAGTGGCTGAATGACACAGCTTGGAGTTGGAAGCAGCATGAGGAGACCATATAGGGGCTGAATGACACAGCCTGGAGTTGGCAGCAGCATGAGGAGACCATATAGTTGCAGAATGAGACAGCTGGAGCTGGCATCAGCATGAGGAGAACATATGGTGGCCGTATAAGACAGCCTGGAGCTGGCATCAGCTTGAGGAGAACATATGGTGGCAGAATGAGACAGCCTGGAGGTGGGATCAGCATGAGGATAACATATGGTGGCAGTATGAGACAGCCTGGAGGTGGCATCAGCATGAGTATAACATATGGTGGCAGAATGAGACAGCCTGGAGCTGGCAGCAGCATGAGGAGAACATATGGTGGCAGTATGAGACAGCCTGGAGGTGGCATCAGCATGAGGAGAACATATGGTGGCAGTATGAGACAGCCTGGAGGTAGCATCAGCAGCATCAGGAGTCCTGAAAGTGACCCGGTGACATAGTGAGGTGGTGGGTGGCAATACCAGTACCCGGTGACGAAGGTGGGTGAAAAAAGGAGAACATGGCATGAGATGTGTGTCATCAGGTGGGTGGCAGGTTCAGAATAGTAGCTGAGGCAGGTAGGCAGAAGAAAACTGTCTCTTTTGTAAAAGTGTTAGTGTGCACAAGTAAGTATTGAGGATATGCATTCCATAAAACTTAAGTTTTAATAATATTCTTAGGGTAAAATATATGTACCCCAAATATATGTACCCCAAAAGTTTGCGCTGCAGCGTGTGTTTGACAGAAGACAGCGGAGACGAGCGCAGCTGTCGGAGCCTCAAATATGGCTGCGCCTAGGGAACGTCCGGTTTTGGTCCAGTCTGCAAAATCTTCCCTTGTGCAACACAGGGTGGCTCTTTGGTTCCTCTTCGCTGTACTGAAGAGGTGTCACCACTTGGGACTGACGGGGCGGAGCAGCAAACACTCGCACGTGGGAAACACCGGGCCAAGTTGACCCTTTCAGGTATATGCTCTCTACAGTTCACAATGGCAAACAACAGTCTTTTCTTCACCTCCCCCCTCTATTTCACAAGCGCTTTTGACATAAACTTTTCACAGACATAGTCCCGTACACTTTCTGGTACACTTTTTGTCGCACTACTGTGTAACACTGGACACTGTTCAGACTGGGGGGGGGGGGGGGGGCATAAGGCGCACACCCTCTACCACAACTTTTGGCATCATAAACAGGATACGGGTGTGCGCCTTATGCCCCCCCTCCCAGTCTGAACAGTGTCCAGTGTTACACAGTAGTGCGACAAAAATTGCGCCAGAAAGTGTACGGGACTATGTCTGTGAAAAGTTTATGTCATAGGCGCTTGTGAAATAGAGGGGGAGGTGAAGAAAAGACTGTTGTTTGCCATTGTGAACTGTAGAGAGCCTATACCTGAAAGGGTATACCTAAAATGTCCTAGGAGCAGATGGCATTAATCCCTTGTGTTTGTGACGCCAGGGCGTGGTTTATCCTCAATACCATCCAAAGGTATACTGCTGGATCCTGGGCTAGGCACGGGGGCAATAATGACTCCGACGCCAAGTTACGGAACAACAGTAGCTTTACTGAGTTAGACAGGTGGAATAGTTTATTTAGCTTAGCCAAGCCCACGGAGGTGACCAGTGACTTCAGAGACCTTAGGGCTTGTTGCGATTTGCAGTGAACTGGAACAATTTTGATGCAGGCCATGCTGATTGAAGACAGATCGACTTTGACCGACTTTACTGAGGCTGACTATACCCAGTTTGTTGTTTACCAGGCTCTGACTGGGACCTGGGGGTTGTGGACTTGTAGACGTGTGGCTGCATGGTTGACTTGAGGCTTCCTCTGGACTCCAGACACACTCTTAGGACTTGACTTTCAACTGGACCTCAGCAAAGACTTAACTGGAAATCAAAACATTGAGCTAGCTCCTCCCAGGGCTTATATGGGGGAGACTAGGAGGGGTCCCATAGGTCACATGGGATACCTCACTGGGTTACAATCACATGACACTGGTTAATCACGTCAACGGCTCTTAAAGACATAACACTTTTATATACAATACACAGCATAAAGATAACTATACAAGGGGAACAGGTGCAGGGGCCCAGGGGACACTGCAGGGAGGCTGTCTGACAGGGCCGCTAGCGTACAGGGGTGCAACTCCTGTACCGGGTCACCACAGTATCTTTACTTTGCTGGAGGTAGCAGATCTCAAACAATACAGTCTCTCGTGCAGAAGGATGGGCAGAGTGGAAGCCGCGGAGCCTGTCACCTTGCTGGGAGCTGTAGTTGCTGTGGAACACAGCTTTAGCCCCTTAAGGACGCAGCTCATTTTCACCTTAAGGACGCAGCCCTTTTTTGCAAATCTGACCACTGTCACTTTAAGCATTAATAACTCTGGGTTGCTTTTACTTTTCATTCTGATTCTGAGATTGTTTTTTCGTGACCTATTCTACTTCATGTTAGTGGTAAATTTTTGTCGATACTTGCATCATTTATTGGTTAAAAATTCAAAAATTTGATGAAAAATTTTAACATTTTGCATTTTTTTCACTGAAACTCTCTGCTTATAAGGAAAATGCACATCCCAAATAAATTATATATTGATTCACATATACAATATGTCTACTTTATGTTGGCATCATAAAGTTGACATGTTTTTATTTTTGGAAGACATTAGAGGGCTTCAAATTTCAGCAGCAATTTTCCAATTGTTCACAAAATTTTCAAAACCTGAATTTTTCAGTAACCAGTTCAGTTTTGAAGTGGATTTGAGGGGCCTTCATATCAGAAATACCCCATAAATTACCCCATTATAAAAACTGCAACCCTCAAAGTATTCAAAATGACATTCAGTAAGTATGTTAACCCTTTAGGTGTTTCACAGGAATAGCAGCAAAGTGAAAGAGAAAATTAAAACCTTTACACTTGCATGTTCTTGTAGACCCAGTTTACAGTGAGCCTTAACACCTCACAGGTGTTTGACGACTTTTCATTAAAGTCGGATGTGTAAACGGAAAAACATTTTTTTCACTAAAATGCTGGTTTTTACCAAAATTTTACCCCCCAAAATTTGTAACCCCATTTCTTCTGAGTATGGAAATAACCCATGTGTGGACGTCAAGTGCTCTGCTGGTGCACTACAATGCTCAGAAGAGGAAGAGCGCCATTGAGCTTTTAGAGAAAGAATTTGGTTGGAATAGAAGTCGGGGGCCTTGTGCATTTACAAAGCCTCCCGTGGTGTCAGAACAGTGGACCCCCCCACATGTGACCCCATTTTGGAAACTACACCCCTCACAGAATTGAATAAGGGGTGCAGTGAGCATTTACACCCCACTGGCGTTTGACAGGTTTTTATAATAGTGGGCTGTGCAAATGAAAAATTACATTTTTCATTTTCACGGACCACTGTTCCAAAAATCTGTCAGACACCTGTGGGGCATAAATGCTCACTGAGCATTACGTGAGCAGAGTAGTTTCCAAAATGGGGTCACATGTGAGGGGTCCATTGTTCTGGCACTATGGGGGCTTTGTAAACACACGTGGCCTTCAATTCCGGATAAATTTTCTCTTCAAAAGCCTAATGGCACTCCTTCTCTTCTGAGCAATGTAGTTCGCCAGCAGAGTACTTTACATCCACATATGGGGTGTGTTCTTACTCAGAAGAAATGGGGTTTCAAATTTTTGGGGGCTTTTTCCTATTCTTGTGAAAATGAAAAATTTAGGGTAACACCAGCATTTTAGTAAAAAAAAAAATTATTTTCTCATTTTCCCATCCTACTTTAATGAAAATTCATCAAACACCTGTTGGGTGTTAAGGCTCACTATACCCCTTGTTACGTTCTGTGAGGGGTGCAGTTTCCAAAATAGGGTCACATGTGGGTATTTATTTTTTTGCATTTATGTCAGAACCCCTGTAAAATCAGCCACCCCTGTGCAAATCACTAATGTACATAGTGCGCTCTCACTCCTGAGCCTTGTTGTGTGCCCGCAGAGCATTTTACGCCCACATATGGGATATTTCCGTACTCAGTAGAAATTGTATTACAATTTTTTTCCTTTTACCGCTTGTGAAAATAAAAAGTATGGGGCAACACCAGCATGTTAGTGTAAAATATTTTCATTTTTTACACTAACAGGCTGGTATAGACCCCAACTTTTCCTTTTCATAAGGGGTAAAAGGAGAAAAAGCCCCCCAAAATGTGGCGCTAAACTGTTTCCTTGAAATACGACAGGGCTCCGAAGTGAGAGAGAGCGCCATGCGCATTTGAGGACTACATTAGGGATTGCATAGGGGTGGACATGGGGGTAATCTATGCCAGTGATTCCCAAACAGGTTGCCTCCAGCTGTTGCTGAACTCCCAGCATGCCTGGACAGTCAGTGGCTGTCTGGAAATGCTGGGAGTTGTTGTTTTGCAGCAGCTGGAGGTTCCATTTTGGAAACACTGCCAGATTATACGTTTTTATTTTTATTGGGGTGGGGGAACAGTGTAAGGGTGTGTATATGTAGTGTTTTACCCGTTATTTTGTGTAGTGTTTTTAGGGTACAATCACATGGGCGGGTTTATGGTGAGTTTACCACTAGGAGTTTGCGCCGCGGCAGAAAATTTGTTGCAGCTCAAACTTGAAGCAGGAAACTCACCGTAAACCTGCCTGTGTGAATGTACCCTGTACATTCACATGGGGAGGGGCAAACCTCCAGCTGTTGCAAAACTACAACTCCCAGCATGCACAGACATACCGTGCATGCTGAGAGTTGTAGTTTTGCAACAGCTGCAGGCACACTGGTTGGAAAACCTTCAGTTAGGTTCTGTTACCTGACTCCGTATGTTCCAACCAGTGTGCCTCCAGCTGTTGCATAGCTACAACTCCCAGCATGCACTGATCGCCGAAGGGCACGCTGGGAGATGTAGTTATGCAACAGCTGGAGGTACGCAACTACAACTCCCAGCATGCCGAGACAGCCGTTTGGGCAGGCTGGGATTTGTAGTTTTGCAAGATTTAGAGGGCCACAGTTTAGAAACCACCGCACAGTGATCTCAAAATTGTGGCCCTCCAGATGTTGCAAAACTACAAATCCCAGCATGCCCAGACAGAAAACTGCAAGAGGGCCACAGTTTAGAGACGACTGCACAGTTATCTCCAAACTGTACCCCTTTAAATCTAGCAAAACTACAAATCCCAGCATGCCCAAACGGCTATCTGGGCATGCTGGGAGTTGTAGTTTTGCAACATCTGGAGGGCTACAGTTTAGAGACCACTGTATAGTGGTCTCCAAACTGTAGCCCTCCAGATGTTGCTAGGCAACTACTCACCAGCTTCCGTAGTCTGTACGAGGAGCCACACCAGGGAGCCGCATGTCATCGCCGCCCGCTGCCGATCTCAGGTAAGGGACTTCCACCACCGCCGCGTTCACGCTACAGTTCCCCCGTTCTGCCTAGTGGTAGGTTGCTTCTGACCGACCAATAGCAGGGATAGGAGGGGTGGTCCTTAAGGACTCAGGATGCAGGGTGTGTGCATACGCCCTGCGTCCTGAAGAGGTTAAGATTATTAGCAGCACACCTTGTAAGACTTGAAAGACTTTGACTTGACTGACTGAGATTTTCCCTCATGAGCTTTGCTTACCACCCGGCTTTGATATTCACCTGTGTGCTGGGGTTTTTCCGGAGAATGGCGTGGCTGAGGAATTTTGTAGTGACTTTTCCCTAGGCTTCTACTCACGGTATTAGCAGTCTACTCATTACTCTTCTTACACTCTCCAACTCTCTCACTAAACTACTGAACTCTCCCCCCCCCCCCCCCCCTCAACTACATAAGGGCTAGCTTTGGGGATCCCCCATCTTGGCGTCAGGGTCAACTGGTATTTATGCCACAATCCCTTAAAGGTACAGTGCATAAATGAATGCATAACATTACACACCAATATATCACATCATAACAGGTCAGACAATGGAGAGGTCGCCCAACATATAGACAGCAGGGAGGTCCAAGGCAATCTTTAGCCCACAGGACAGCCTTCGGTGCTGGGACATCACAGTATGTTGGGTTATACACTAAAAGCCATGTATACAGTCATGTTGTGTTGTTCTCTATGTAGCATCTGAAACTCCACCATTAAAAATAAACAATGATGAATGGAGCTTTTTATAGAGGAAGGACAAAGAATGGCAGAAAATCGCTTCATGTATTTACGCTCGGTAATGCATTTTACATTGTGGAGGTATATAAATGTTTTTTCGCTGTCAATCACAAATTTAAAGAAGGAAAGGGAAAGAAAGGTCCTGTTCTTTGTCACCGCCATGCAATTTACAAGTCAGCTTTTAATAATATAGAACAGGATTTCGCAAATTCTCACAAATATTTGGTTACCATGGAAACACTAAACTCCATGTTTACAGTACTGTCTTGTATTACCAGACATCGTGAAGTCTCAGATAATGTGTATTTCATTCACAAAGTGCAAAAGTCACCCTGTAACTATGTTAGTACATTAATAGGATGTAACATTTATTTTATCTAACATTTAGTCTAGATCAGTGGTCTCTTAAGTGTGGACCTACAGCTGTTGCAAACTTCATCCTACTACTATCCCAGTATCGGTTGTCCGGGCATGCTAGGAGTTGTAGTTTTGCAACATCTGGAGGGCCACCGTTTAGAGGCCACAGATCTGGATGTAAACATACAATGGCCAACGGCAGTCAGGGCATGCCGGTGCACTGCCGTAGATTGTGATTTGCCATAGATTGTGATGGAGTGACACAGCAGTTTTCCCTGCTCGAGCGCTCCGCCTCCATTACAATCTATAGGCTGACACTCGCACACCACCCCCCAGCCATTGGTTACTGCGGGGGCTGGGGGGGGGGTGCGAGTGTCACGTTATATGTTTATTCATCAGGCATCGCAGCTCACGGCAGTCTCACTTGGGCTATCACAGGGAGAGGATCTCTCCCTGTGATAGCCCGAAGCTGCACGGAGCTCTCATGGCCTTTGTGGCCCGATTCTGAGAGCGGTATCGGGCCACAGAAGCTAATACTTTTACTGTTTTATTGTCACCCGCCAGCACGCTCGTTCGCCACCGCTATCGGGATCCCTATGCTCGATAGCAGCGTTATCAGCTTGTCACCCGCCAGCGCGATCGCTCGACAGCGCTATCGGGATCCCTATGCCCGATAGCGCTGACAACCGCTTGCCTCCCCACCCGCTGCTCTGCTCCCTGTCCCCGTTAACTCTCAGGGAACGGGGAACAGAAAGTAGAGCAGCGGGCGCAGCTAAAGTAGTACTGCGCATGCGCAGCATTACGCAAATAGCGTAGGTAGGTAGCGTAGCCGTAGATTAGTGTAGGTTGTCATTTAGCATAGTTTAGTATTAAAAGTGAAAGGGGGTTAGGCACCACAACTCCCAGCATGGAAGTTGTAGTTTAGGACAACAACTCCCAGCATTCCCATACAGCTAAAGGCTGCCAGGGCATGCTGGGAGTTGTAGTTTGGCTTAGATTAGACAGCAAAAGGACTACAACTCCCAGCATGCCCAGACAGCTAAAGGCTGCCCAGGCATGCTGGGAGTTGTAGTTTAGCTGATGGGACCACAACTCCCAGCATGCCCAGACAGCTGAAGGCTGCCCGGGCATGCTGGGAGTTGTAGTTTAGCTGATGGGATCACAATTCCCAGCATGCCCAGACAGCTGAAGGCTGCGTGGTGATGCTGGGAGTTGTGGTGCCTTCACTGCACTACAACTCCCAGCATCATCACACAGCCTTCAGCTGTCTGGGCATGCTGGGAATTGTGATCCCATCAGCTAAACTACAACGCCCAGCATGCCCGGGCAGCCTTCAGCTGTCTGGGCATGCTGGGAGTTGTGGTCCCTTTGCTGTCTAATCTAAGCTAAACTACAACTCCCAGCATGCCTGGGCAGCATTTAGCTATCTGGGCATGCTGGGAGTTGTAGTCCTAAACTAAAACTCCCAGCATGCCTGGGCAGCCTTTAGCTTTCTGGGCATGCTGGGAGTTGTAGTCCATTTTTCATAAATCGCGGTAAAGCCGTGCAATTTTTGGCGCGATTTTTCCATAAATTGTTCTGGTAAAGTGACCTGTTGGAGACCTGTGGACACTGGAGGAGGGAAAGTGACCCCTCTGGAAGGACAACATGTGAACACACTGCTAGTATATCATTACCCCTTAAGGGTACATTCACATGTACAGGATCTGCTGCATATTTTTGCTGCATATTTTGTGCAGATGATTTTGCAATCCATTAGCTTCAATAGGTAGCAAAATCAGCTGCAGAAAATATACAGCAGATCCTGTACGTGTGAACGTACCCTAAGGGCTCATTCAGGGATGGATCCACAGTGTATTTGACGCTGCAGATCCACCGACAATGGACCCTACAGTGCTGCCTCCATCTGTGCCTGATCATAACGGCAATCCTCCGCTACGAGCAGACACGCTTTGATGTGTATACTCGCGCACATCATGGCCGCTCCTCCTGCTCTCTTAGCTAGGCCGAGAACAGCCGCGATGTGTGCGAGTATACACATCAAAGCGTGTCTGCTCGTAGCGGAGGATTGCCGTTATGATCAGGCACAGATGGAGGCAGCACTGTAGGGTCCATTGTCGGGGGATCCGCAGCGTAAAATATGCTGGGGATCCATCCGTGTAAATGAGACCTAAGGACACAAGGCGTATGTGTACGCACAGTGCCTGCTCCCACTGTGTTGTATAAATCATTAGCTAGAACCCTCGGCTAATGCCACACATCACCAATCAGGCTGATGTCCGACATTAACCCTTTAGATGCCGCTATCAAAGTTGATGGTAGTGTCCAAAAGTTTTAACGCCTTAAGGACATAGCGTTTATCCACTTTTGTTTTTTCCTCACCTTTTAAAAATCATAACTCTTTCAATTTTGCACCTGTATTTATTTATGATATATATATATATATATATATATATATATATATATATATATATATGAATTCAGGTAGAAAAAACAGACATGGTCGCACATGGGAGGAGGACCATCATACTTCCCCCCCCCCCCCCATTACTTAAACTAAAATAGAAGACACGACAACTGTTGGGGATAAAGGCCACGGCCGTTTATTGAGGGTAAATAATTTAATTAATAATTAATCAAACAATTAATAAATAATCAATAACTGAATTAATAAATAACCAATTAAAACCATAGTAAACCAACCAATAATAATAACCAGTGTATCCTTACTCCACCACAGCTGTCCACCCAGAACTGGGTGACACCCCCCTTAGGAAATTAACTTAAACCACTAAAAACTATAGCTGTCCGCCATAAGGCGACGCCCTCAAAAACAGACCGTGACAGGGAGGGAGGGACGGGCACGCTGAATCTTCCACAGGTGTTACTTCAGACTGACCACTGGGTCAGTCCAGCTGTTACTTAAATAGACTTCTATCTTCCTGCCGATGCAGCGATTCACCAATCCTGATCCAGAGCCATTCTGCCCAGCAACATGCTGGCCCTATGAGAAAACTCGGCATAGAGGTTAGTAACTGTATAAACTCATCCCTGTAAACGTTATATTAACTATTTCCCATCCACTTGAACTAAATCTTTAGGGAGGGGATGATGGCCCATCCCATGTGGCCCTTACATTACCTTCCAGGGCCCTAACATCTACAATCTTGTATAATGATCTGATTGCTTCTCAGCATAATATCAAAAACTAACAGGTTGTTAGTATACATTTTTGATCAAAAAGTACAAGCCCACTCGTCACGTCAAGGCCACCTATTTAGAGTGGGTCCCTAATGTCCCTAGCATAAAATGGCGTAGCACTGGGCGGCGACTACCACCGCCGCGGTACCAGTGACTGGTTTGAGTGGCATTGGGGCCGCTCTGCCAGTGGGTCGTTCCCCCCCGTGGGCACTGGTGTCGCGGCGGTGGTGGTCGCCGCCCAGTGCTACGCCATTTTATGCTAGGGACATTAGGGACCCACTCTTAATAGGTGGCCTTGACGTGGCGAGTGGGCTTGTACTTTTTGATCAAAAATGTATACTAACAACCTGTTAGTTTTTGATATTAGGCTGAGAAGCAATTATATCATTATACAAGATTGTAGATGTGCGACCATGCCTGTTTCTTCTACCCGAATTCACACTGTGTTTTCTATCCCCTCCTTTTTTTTGTTTGAACATGTTGTCTGCACTCTTCCCCACCCCCTCAGCCCAACCCTATATAAGTAGTAGTTAGCTACACAGGGGCCATTTCTTTCCTAGCAGCCTCCCAGTCTGACTGGGAGAGCATGGTAAGTGAGCTATTACACCTTGTTCACACTGGTGTGGTGCTGTGCGGCGTCTGTTGCTGCCGTGGCGCCGTGTCTGCGGGGACGTGCGACCCATAGACTGGTATGAGTGGCATTGGGGCCGCTCTGCCAGTGGGTCATTCCCCCCCCCCCCCATGGGCACTTGTGTCACGGCGGTGGTGGTCGCCGCCCAGTGCTACGCCATTTTATGCTAGGGACGTTAGGGACCCACTCTAAATAGGTGGCCTTGACGTGACGAGTGGGCTTGTACTTTTTGATCAAAAATGTATACTAACAACCTGTTAGTTTTTAATATTATGCTGAGAAGCAATTAGATCATTATACAAGATCGTAGATGTGCACCAATGACTGTTTCTTCTACCCGAATATATATATATATATATATACACATACACACGTTTTAAAATTGCCCCCCCACTTTTGTCACTGGCCCCCCATGTGCCCCCCCTAAATATGAATGCTGGAGACGCCACTGGCAGCCCCTTATATAATAAGGGGCTGGACTAAGCTCATTGGTCAGCAAACCTGTAAGTTATTAACCCAGTGAACTCTGAGTACATCACATGACCTCCAAAAGGTCCTTAAGCATTTTATACATTACAACTGTGTATCACGTGACCACTAAGGTCCTATACATACATTTCCTATACATTAAATTAATATGTAAACACTTTACTTAAGACGACTAGGGGTGAGCCCTACAGGAGAGCCCTATGGACATGGAGGGACTCTAGCTGCGGGGACCTTAGACAAGGGACAGGACCAGGTCCTGTACCGGGACACCACATATATATTATAATGTGTTGTAGACATATGGCTTAGCAGTAAATGGTTGTGACTTGGGCAAAAGGCTGTGGCTTGATATTCAACATTAACACAAAATATTGCCATAATGTAAGCCAACCAATAGGTGGTGAAAAGTTAGACAATATTGTCTAAGAATGCACCAAATTAAGAAAACAGCATGAACTACTATAGTAAATTTGTGACCTTAGTCTATGTTTACACCAGCATTAGGGATTCCATTAACCCCTTAAGGACCGAGGGTTTTTCCGTTTTTGCATTTTCGTTTCTTCCTCCTTGCCTTTAAAAAATCATAACTCTTTCAATTTTGCACCTAAAAATCCATATGATGGCTTATTTTTTGCGCCACCAATTCTTCTTTGTAATTACATAAGTCATTTTGCCCAAAAATCTACGGTGAAATGGAAAAAAAATCATTGTGAGACAAAATTGAAGAAAAAAAACACTGTTTTGTAAATTTTGGGGGCTTCCGTTTCTACGTAGTAAATTTTTCGGTAAAAATGACACCTTATCTTTATTCTGTAGATCCATACGATTAAAATGATACCCTACTTATATAGGTTTGATTTTGTCGGACTTCTGGAAAAAATCATAACTATATGTAGGAAAATTAATACGTTTAATATTGTCATCTTCTGACACCTATGACTTTTTTATTTTTGCGCATATGGGGCGGTATGAGGGCAAATTTTTTGCTCCATGATCTGAAGTTTTTAGCGGTACCATTTTTGCATTGATAGGACTTTATGATATAAAAAGTGACCAAAAATGCACTATTTTGGACTTTGGAATTTTTTTGCGCGCACGCCATTGACCGTGCGGTTTACTTAACGATATATTTTTATAATTCGGACATTTCCGCACGCGGTGATACCATATATGTTTATTTTTATTTACACTGTGTTTTTTTTATGGGAAAAGGGGGATGATTCAAACTTTTAATAGGGAAGGGGTTAAATGATCTTGATTCACTTTTTTTTCACTTTTTTTTTGCAGTGTTATAGCTCCCATAGGGACCTATAACACTGCACACACTGATCTTTTACATTGATCACTGGTTTCTCATAGGAAACCAGTGATCGATGACTCTGCCGCTTGACTGCTCATGCCTGTATCTCAGGCACTGAGCAGTCATTCGGCGATCGGACAACGAGGAGGCAGGTAGGGACCCTGCTGCTGTCCTGTAAGCTGTTCGGGATGCCGCAACTTCGCCGCGGCTATCCCGAACAGCCCACTGAGCTAACCGGCATACTTTCACTTTCGACGCGGCGTTCAACTTCGAAAGCCGCGTCTAAAGGGTTAATAGGGCACGGCACCGCGATCAATGCCGCGTTCTATTAGCCACGGGTCCCAGCCGTTGTTAGAGGCCGGGCCCCACCCGCTATGATGCGGGGCCACGCCGTGGCCCCGCGTTATAGATCGGGAGCGGACACATGACGTTCCAGTACATCATGTGTCCTTAAGGAGTTAAAGGAGTATTGCAGCCTTAGACAACTTATCCCCCATCTGTATGGGGATTCAAAACTGCTGCGGCTCTGCGTGGCTAATGCTAGTGTTGTCCACCTCACTAAGAGGCCGACAGACATGCCTCCTCCATTCATCTCTATTGGACAGGTGGGGATGCATGAAGGCCACATCTCCCACAGAGATACATGGAAGGGGCTTGTCGGCCGCGGTGTTATGCTGCAGTCAACATGCCTCCGGAATGGGGAGAGCTGCAGCAGAGCCGGGGCCCCGTACAGATCGTGGGGGTCTGAGGGGGATAAGTTGTCTAAAACTGCAGTACTCCTTTAAATATGCCAGGCAAACTAGCATAGAATGAAGTGCTATTTTGACTAGCAAGATGGTAGATATCATTATTGAGACCATAAAGGAAACCTGGTATGGAAAGGCTGTCAGCACTTTGAAGGCGGTGGTGCACATCAAGGTAGGTCCATGTAGAAAAGTCAAGGTCTCAGCACTCACCAAAGTTCTGATAGAACCATTTAATAAAGTTTTACATATAAGGGTATACAGGATGCATTTCGGCAAAGACCTTGAGACAGCTGAGGAAGGCAAAGTATTTGTCCAAACGCGCGCCCTGTATACCCTTATATGTGAAAATTCTATTTGTTTCTGGCATAACTTGGTGAGTGCTGGGACCTTGACTTTTCTACATGGACCTACCTCGACGTGCACCACCGACTACAAAGTGCTGACAGCCTATGTATACCAGGTTCCCTTTATAGTCAATCTGCCTTTTTAGCAGACAAAATAGCACTTCATTCTGTGCTAGTTTTTCCGGTATATTTGATGGAATTTGTGATCGATTTGTGCTCCTAATGGATTCTCGATGCAGATGTGAACATGGACTAAGAATGTGACAAATTTATTATAGAGGCTTATACTGTTTGATACATTTGGTGCCTCTTGGTGTCACTATGGTCAATTTTTTCTACATAAAGAAAACCTGTTATCACTTTTATAGTGCCTGAACCACAAGTCATTGGTGGTAAGCCATTGACCGTGCAGTTTAATTAACAATATATTTTTATAGTTCGGACATTTATGCACGCGGCAATACCACATATCTTTATATTTATTTTTATTTACACAGGTTTTATATGGGAAAAAGGTGAGGAGGGCACCCTCCTGATGCATCCTAGCTGATCGGGATATCGTGATTTTACCGTGATGGTCCCGATCAGCCCAACTGAGCTGAGTTTTTGCTTTCACTTTAGATGCGGCAATCAAAGTTGAAGAGTTAATGCTGGACATCAGCCCGATGGTCCTGGTTGCTTATAGCAACCTGGACCCAGCGGGTATGATGCGCCCTTACCTGCTGAGCATGCGGCATACCTTGGGAGCCGCTTATGGACGTTTATAAATGTCTATATGCGGCAAGGGGTTAATATTCAAGTGGGAAAGGGGGCCCCCGCTTCATTCTGTCACTGGATGCTAACAAAGCTCTTGACAGATTGTAGTGGGGCTTCCTGTTTAGGGTGTTGAAACAATTTAATTTGGGAGATTTCTTTATACAGGAGATTAAAACAATGTACAGTATAACACACCTAGAGCAAGTATAGAGGTTAATGGAGAACTAACAGAGAGCTTCCCCCTGGAAAGAGGGACAAGACAGGGGTGCCCATTATCCCCAATGCTTTTTGCTTTGTTTGTAGAGCCCCTTGCGAAAATTCTGAAAGACTCAGACAAATTTGATGGGTTTGGGGTCAATGGTAAGAGGGAAAGAATTCTCCTATATGCAGACGATATTGTCTTGTTTGTGGAGGATGCAGTAGAAAAGCTTCCTTTGCAAATAGTGGAAGAATATGGGAAATATTCAGGGTTCATAATTAATTGGGACAAATCATGTTTGTTACCACTAGATCGTGAAACAGTAAGTCCAATTGGGAATGTTAAAATTCTAAAAACATCTGAGAATTTTTAATACCTCAAAATTAGTATTTCACGAAGGTAGAAGAATATAATCAATTAAACCATTGGAAAAGATTAGTAATAAATGTAAAATATGAAGCGGTCTGGGCTTGGATATATATGGCAGACAGGCTGGTCTTGAAAAAATAAGTTATTTTACCCATGGTTCTACATTACTTAAGAGTATCCCCTATTTGGATAGGAGACAATTTTTTTAAGGGGTTAGATAGGAAATTAAATGAACTCATTTGGGGGAGAAAACACAGGAGGTTGAAGAGTTGTAATATGAATCCCCCAATGGAAATGGGAGGGGTGGGGGGGGAGTACCTTATTTATTTTTTTGTTATTTTATTGCGGCACAAATAACTTTAATGGTACAGGAACAAGAAGTACTAGTTAAAGTAATTAGGGCTCACAGGGAGACAGTAGAAAATGTATTTGAGATTTTGGAGTGTGGGAGGTTGGGAAGGAAATTATATAGCAAAATAATTTGACATTGGTAGCATTAAATAAAATGTGGGTCACTTTGAGAAGGTTGATGGGGTTTAAAAACAGTTTTCACTTTACACCCCTCTGGGATAATGTTTTTTTTTTACCAGAGCTGAAGAAAGTCACAGGATATATAGATTTTCCATAGAGAAAAAGCTACACTGAGATATAATAGCACACCAAAAAAATAATATCAATTACAAATAATCTTTATTGCACAATTGTTTACATACAATTACGAATCACAGACACAGAGGGTATTAAAAACAATTAAAGCCACAATAGCACGTCCCTATCTTCATCACTACCATCATTGTGAAATCCTCCAGTCTGGGACGCTTGCCTTATTTAGGGTTTAGTATCCACTAGTATTAGACCAATAACTATCTTTAATTATTGTTCTATTTTGGGGATTACAGCTTCTTTTGCACTTATTAACCCCTTAAAGGGGTACTCCGGTGCTTAGACATCTTATCCCCTATCCAAAGGATAGGGGATAAGATGCCTGACCGCGGGAGTCCCACCGCTGGGGACCCCCGTGATCTTGCACGCTGCACCCCGTTTGTAATCAGTCACAGGGCGGATGGTGTGTGACATCATGCCTGCGCCCCCGTGTGACGTCACGCTCCGCCCCTCAATGCAAGCCTATGGGAGGGGGCGTGACAGCTATCCCACGGGGGTGCAGGCGTGACGTCACACACCCTGTGATCGCCCGTAATCAGACCCAGAGCGAACACGCTCCGGGGACTGATAACAAACGGGGTGCCGCGTGCAAGATCACGGGGGTCCCCAGCGGCGGGACTCCCACGATCAGGCATCTTATCCCCTATCCTTTGGATAGGGGATAAGATGTCTAAGCACTAGAGAACCCCTTTAAGGACACAGCCCATTTTCACCTTCAGGACCAGAGCGTTTTTTTGCACATCTGACCACTGTCACTGTCACTTTAAACAATAACAACTCTGGGATGCTTTTACTTATGAATTTGATTCTGAGACTGTTTTTTTCGTGACATATTCTACTTTGTTAGTGGTGAATTTTCATCGATACTTGCACCATTTCTTGGTGAAAAATGTAAAAATTTCATGAAAAATTTGAAAAATTTGCATTTTTCTAACTTTGAAACTCTCTGCATGTAAGGAAAATAGACATTCCAAATAAATGATTGCAAAATCCGCGCTCCGGCCAGACACACTGGCCATGAGCGCTCTGTCGTGTCCCTGCTGCTGGCGGGGCTGGGATTCGCATCGCAGGACGTGCCCGCATGCGAATTCCAGCCCGTCACTCACCTCCCTGTCCTCGCATCCCCGGTGCGCGTGCCCCCACCTCCTAGGGCGCACGCGCGCTGGAGCTCTCACTCTTAAAGGGCCAGTGCTCATTTAGTCAAGTGTCTACAACTGCACCCTGATTGTTAAATATCAGCTCCTCCCTTGGTTCCCTGCCGGACCTTTGGTTGTCTATTGCCAAAGAGAAAGTTCTGTGTCACTGATACTGTGTACCTACCTGTTCCTTGCTACCTACCTACCCTGCACCTGTGTTCCTGCCCTGACCTACTGCCATCTTGCCACATCCTGCCAGTCTACTTCTGTGCCACACCACCTCCCAGTTACCTGTGTGGACGAGTTGTACCAGGAGTAGCGACCTGGGTGCCGCCTGCCGCAGCAAGACCATACCGCTTTGCGGCTGGCTCTGGTGAAAACCAGCGGCACCTTAGACTCCGCTCCCTGGCACGGCTCACATCATCATCCACACAGGCCAAGAGGATCCACCACCTGCCGTGACCATAACAGTAAGATGCCATGGATCCCGCTGGGGTGCCTTTGCCAGATGTCTCGGATCTTCCCACAGTCATGGCTCAGAAGTTGCAGCAGTTAGCTCATCAAACACAACAGCTGAATCAACTCTCAACCATGATGCAACAGCTTCTTGCTGCTCAGCAGCAACAACAGCAGCAGCCACCTGTTCCTGAGCCTCCTCCCGTGTCTGTAGCTTCTCCTGGGACCAAGCTTTGTTTGTCCTTGCCTTCAAAGTATGATGGAGACCCCAAACTGTGTAGAGGCTTTTTGATACAGTGATCGATCCATCTTGAACTCATGGCGGATCTGTTCCCGACAGAGCGTGCTAAAGTGGCGCTTGTGTTCAGTCTACTGTTTGGAAAAGCTTTGGCCTAGGCTACTCCTCTCTGGGATCGTAGAGATGCTGTCTCCTTAAACTTGTCAGCCTTCCTTGCAGAATTCCGCAATGCAAGCCTCCTCTGCCGAGACGGCTCTACTGAACCTCCTGCCAAGGGAATTCCTCCGTTGGCGACTACGCGGTTCAGTTTCGCACTTGCCTCTGAACTTTCTTGGAAAGACGAGGCCTTGTGTGCTACCTTTAAAAAAGGACTTTCCTCTCTAATTCTCCGAGATTCTCCGACTAACCTGAGCGAACTTATCCATTTAGAGGCAGGGAGAGCTTCCTTTAGAAGAAGAACCTTCCCGAACACGGCGTTTACCTCGTCTGGCACCCGTGTTCCAACATCCACCTCTATTGTTTACTTTGCCTCCTGCTGAAGAGGCTATGGAAGTGGACCATTTTCACTTAACGCAGCAGGAAAAATCCTGTCGACGCAATGAGAATTTGTGCCTATATTGTGCCAGTCCGGAGCACTTTCTCAAAGACTGTTCTATACATCCTCTGCGTCCGGGAGAACGCTCTCAACTTGGACAAGTAGGAGTGGCTTCCTTAGATGTTAATATTACCTCTCCTCGATTGACCACCCCGGTTCAAGTATTTTCCTCTGCCAAGTCATCATTTATCGCTTCTGCTATTTTGGACTCCGGTTCTGCTAGTAACTTCATTGGTGCCTCCCAGATCAATAAACACGGTCTTCCAGTGTCTCGTCTTGCCAAGCCCTTCTACATCTCTTCTGTTAATGGACAAAATCTGATCTGTAAGGTGCAATTTTGCACGGAACCCCTCGTCATGCAAGTAGGAAATTTGCAAATGGAAAAAATTGAGTTCTATGTGCTCCCACATTGTACTTCGCAGCTTCTTCTTGGTCTTCCTTGGCTTCAACCTCATTCTCCACAACTTGACTGGAAATCTGGTGAAATCACTTGTTGGGGACAATATTGCCAAGATCACTGTCTTGTTCCCCCTGTGATATCTTCTGTGCCTGTTAAACTCAGACGTAAAGTCTTGAATTTGGAACATTCTTCCTTGCCAGTTGGTCACCTTAGAAGACGGAAGACTCCACGACAGAAGCCTGCAAGTCCCTTAAAGTCTTTGCCCATTCCAGAAACTCCTTGGTCTCATGTAGTGGGGAACTTTTAGAGTTCCAAAGAAGAGGGGCAGACCAAAGGGGGGGGGGGGGGTACTGTAACATCCGCGCTCCGGACAGACATGCTGGCCGTGAGCGCTCTGTCATGTCCTCACTGCCGGCGGTGCTGGGATTCGCATCGCAGGACACACCCGCATTCGAATCCCAACCCGTCACTCACGTCCCTGTCCTCGCAGCCCCAGTGCGCTTGCCCCGCCTAATAGGGCATGGGCCGGAGCTCTCACTCTTAAAGGGCCAGTGCTCATTTAGTCAAGTGTCTACACCTGCACCCTGATCCTTAAATATCAGCTCCTCCCTTGGTTCCCTGCCGGATCTTTGGTTGTCTATTGCCATAGTGAAAGTTCTGTGTCTCTGTTACTGTGTACCTGTTCCTTGCTACCTACCTACCCTGCACCTGTGTTCCTGACCTACTGCTATATTTGTCCCGTCCTGCCAGTCTACTTCTGTGCCATGCCACCTCTCAGCCACCTGTGTGGACTAGTCGTGTCAGGGGTAGCAACCTGGGTGCCGCTTGCTGCAGCATGACCGCTTTGTGGCGGGCTCTGGTGAAAACCAGCAGCACCTTAGACTCCGCTCCCCGGCACGGCTCACGTCATCATCCACACAGGCCCAGAGGATCCACCGCCTGCCGTGACCATAACAATTATATATTGATTCCCATATACAATATGTCTACTTTATGTTTGCACCATAAAGTTGACATGTTTTTACTTTTGGAAGATATCAGAGGGCTTCAAAGTTCTGCAGAAATTTTCCACATTTTCACAAAATTTTCAAAATCTGAATTTTTCAGGGATCAATTCAGTTTTAAAGTGGATTTGAAGGGCCTTCATATTAGAAATACCCCATAAATGACCCCATTATAAAAACTGCACCCCTCAAAGTATTCAAAATAACATTCAGTAAGTGTGTTAACCCTTTAGGTGTTTCACAGGAATTTACACTCTCATGTTCTTGTAGACCCAGGTTTTGAATTTTTACAAGGGGTAAAAGGAGAGAAATTCCCCCCAAAATTTGTAACCTAATTTCTCTCGGGTAAGGAAATACCTCATATGTGGATGTAAAGTGTTTGGCGGGCACAGTAGAGGGCTCAGAAGGGAAGGAGCAACAATGGGATTTTGGAGAGTGAGTTTTTCTGAAATTGTTTTTGGTGGGTATGTCACATTTAGGAAGCCCCTATGGTGCCAGAGCAGCAAAAAATAAAAAAATAAAAATAAACACATGGCATACTATTTTGGAAACTGCACCCCCCAAGTAACCTAACAAGGGGTACAGTGAGCCTAAAAACCCCACAGGTTTTTGACAACTTTTCATTAAAGTTGGATGTGTAAATAATTTTTTTTTTCACTAAAATGCTGGTTTTCCCCCAAATTTTACATTTTTACAAGGGGTAATAGGGAAAATTCCCCCAAAATTTGTAAGCCCATCTCTTCTGAGTATAGAAATACCCCATATGTGTGGATGTCAAGTGCACTGCGGGCGCACTACAATGCTCAGAAGAGGAGACACATATGATTTTTATAAAGCAAATTTTGCTGAAATGGTTTTTGGGGGGGCATGTCGCATTTAGGAAGCCCCTATGGTGCCAGAACACAAAAAAAAAAACACATGGCACACTATTTTGGAAACTACACCCCTCAAGGAACATAACAAGGGGTACAGTGAGCCTTAACACCTCTGTGGGGAGGGGAAAAGCAGAAGAGAAAGGTAAATATAGAGATGGGAAAAGGAAGGGTAGAAAGTAAAAGAGAAGAAAGTGGTACAGGGAAGCAGGTAGCGGGGAAAAAAGGGTGTACCTCATGAATTGGAATAAAACCAGCCACCTCCAGATCTGCAGTCTCAGTTGAGCTATGGAAGCGATCCTAAGCGGTCCCGGATCTCTATTCTATGCCTCTAAGTGAAAGGATTCAAACTCTTCTGATTCCATGAAGGCAAGCCAAGGACCCCAGATACTCTGGAATCTGTCAGCCTGGTGCTTTGAGTCCACAATCAATTCTTCCATCCTACATATATGTGACAGTTCCCAAAGCAAGGAGTAGGAGGACTGGCAGTCCGCCATAGTCTAGGAATCACTGACCTGGCAGCCATCAACATATAGTGTAGGAGATGGGCCGAGGGTTTAGGTAGTGATGGGGGGGGGGGGGAGGATGGATAGCAAAGTTAGTACTGGGGTCTTGGGGAGTGTGTGAGAGAAGTTTAGACATTAAATTTAACGAGCCAGTCCAGAAGGAATCAAGGGATGGACAGTTGAGCCAAATATGGGACATAGTACCTCTATGGTCTCCGCCTTAAAGGGGTACTCCGCCCCTAGACATCTTATCCCCTATCCACATCCTGTTTGCGATTCAACCCTTTTGGGAAAAGTGTCAAGTTCTAATATTTTTTGTCTGTAATTGCCACCCCTTGTAGGGGGATTAACCCTTTCAGTTCCTTGTAAGGTCATGAAAGAGAAATCTCCCTGGTATGCCTCAACACAATGGCCCTCATTTACTATTGCAAACCCGGCATGTCTTGACGGATTGTGCGCCAGAAATTCTTTTTTGTGCCAGAATTGAAAAAAATAAACGACTAACTCTCCATTTTACTAAGAAAACCGGAAAAAGGGGGCATGGCTGTAAAGAAAAGTGGGTGTGGTCACCAAAAATGGGCGTGTCCCAGACATTTTCACAAAAACCCAACATATTTACTAAGATTTCCACAGAAAATGTGGTGGAGGAAAACCCTACAGATCAGAATATGTGTATTAAAAAGCAAAATGTAGGAAAGTGGAAAATGTAGGGAATCCTTAGTAAATACAGTGGAAAAAAATTGTAGGTAATTAAAACCCAATAAGGAAACTAAACTGCACTCTTAGTAAATCAGGGCCAATGTCTAGTAACCATAGAAATGTGACGGGAATTGAAGTGAGCAACATCTGAAATATGTTTTTGGAGTCTAGTTTTTAAAGTGTTAATAGTGCACCCCACATATTGGAAAAAAGGTATATAACGTGATGTATTACAGTTCATGTATTGTTGTACCTTATAACTTTTACCCATGGAATATGAGATAAATTGAGCAGCATTACACATGATCTTGCAGCACATGCAAATCCTGTGGCCTCATTTATAGGAACCCTTAGTGGTTAACCATGTTTTTTGATTTGGTATCTTACTAATAAACATGCTTGGTGACAGTTTTTACCCTATGGCGGGGGCCTTTTTGGAAACACATCTGTAAACTGAAGTAAATAAAGGATCTCCGTTAATGATCAGCGTGTATTTATGGATCAGGTTACAGTCCTGACTATACTGAGTGACAAAAGTAATTTTTTTTTTTTAAAGAAATGACAGTACTGTTTTTAATTTTCAGACCTCTGTGAGGAAAATAGCAATCATTCACATTCCTTATTTATAGCTATAGATCTGGCTTTTCTGATGTTCCATTTCGGATAACCTCAATGAATAAGACGCTTCTCTATATTGTCTGCTTCTATGTTAAATAGCTCAATTAAAGAGCAATTCCTCCTAGCCCTGACCATCTTTCCAATGGGGAGATTTTTGGTCACTTGGGGAGGATGGCAGGAGGCAGCATGCAAGATTGTAGTCGCAACTTTTTTGTTTTTACGGTAAATGGATGTGACAATGATCTTATGGACACTGTCTCCAACCAGGTTCAAGTCCAGGAAGGACATTTGATCCTTACTGAGCTGTAGTGTTAATTTTAATCCCAGTTGATTGTCATTCAAGTAGGCAGAAAATGCCTGTACGGCCGCCACAACCGACCCCCAAATAAACAGGAGGTCGTCTATGTAGAGGCCGTACAATTGAATGCAATAAAAAAATATGTTATTAGGGGCTTAAAGTGTCCCCTTCTCCCACCAACACATATAAATGTTGGCGAGATAAGGGGCGAATTTCGCCCCCATGGCCGCACCAGTGATCTGCAGGAAATAGACATCATCAAACATTAAAAAAAATTGTGTGTTAATAAATATATTCAACACATAAAATTAAAAATTCCTGTAGAGTACTGGGGATATACATCTGAGAGCAAGAATGGCCTTGTCATGTGGAATTACTGAATACAATGCGGTAACATCCACGGTAATCCAAGAGAAATTACTCTGCCGTGGTATTTGCTGGAAACCCGCTAAAACATGTTTGGTGACACTCAAGAAACCTGGGATGGTTACCACTAAAGGTTGTAGTAAAGTGTCTGCCAGGCGCATAATCTCTCGTTGAGAGAAGAGATGCCCACCACTATAGGCCTCATCAGAGGAGGGAAGACCTCTTTGTGGATCTTGGGGAGAGAGTGGAAAATAAATGTTACTGGATATTCTATTTTCACATATTCTGCCTGTTTGGCCATAAAAAAATCCACTTCTCTCCCCAATATCCACAAGGTCTGCCATTATTATTATTATTTTTTAAATGGCTGTGTGGTTACCTGATCCTATGGGGTCACCTGATGTCCATGTTAAGTTTGGAGTATAACCCCCTTATCCATAACTATGACCCCTCCAAAAGGACATAGGAACAGAGGGGAAAACGATACAAGCGATGGAAGCAGAAACATCAATATGTTAGGGGAATTCTGTTTTCATATTCTCATTATGGGGTTTTGAGTGCAGAATCAAGAGGAGAAAATCACATTTGTTTTTTATTTTACCACAAGACCGCAACATAACAAAATGTGAAAAGTGAAAGGGTCGGAAGACTTTCCAAATACACTGGTTTACTTAAATTTCAGGCCACGGTTACATGGAGTAAAATGTGCAGAATGTCGGCACGGAAAACATGCGTGGACAATCCGCACATTTGTCCCATCTGGTGGATTCTAGAACCGTTCAGAAATGCTCATAGACAGCAATGCATTTTCATGCAGAATCTGCAAAATGAATAGACAAGTCGTCCTTTTTTTTTTTTTCTAAATAAATAGACAAGTGAACATACCCTTACATTTGCTTGGGAAAACCCCTTCCACGTTCTCTGCTGCGACACCCCAGACATCTGGATGACTGGCAATGGGGGGGCGGAGGCTCTTGACGTCACAGCCATGCCCCCTCAATGCAACTTTATGAGAGGAGGCGTGACATTACGAACCTCCGACGCTGCACCCGATGTCTGGTGCAGCAGGGAGATTGCAGGGGTCCCCAGCGGCGGGTCTCCCGCAATCAGACATCTTATCCCCTATCTTTTGTATAGGGAATAAGATGTCTAGGGGCAGAGTACCCCTTTAAGTGAACCCTGAATAGTGGGGTGATCTGGTTATTACTAACCACACACTATACAGCCTGCAGATCTCTCTCTATACAAAAAAAATTATCTAATTCAAATTGTAACAGTATTAGAAATTAATTCCAGATTTAACTCTTCTGTAATAGCTCTGCATAGTTAGAATTTTTCATGGTTGAACATCCTTATGTTTGGATCTTTGCACTGTTCTTACTGAGTGAGCGAGTACAAGAGAGGATTGTAATATGACACGCTCCATTAGGAAGGAATTTATTCCGAGACTTTTGTAAGTCGGGGAAATGTTTGTGCCACTTGTGTACTACTTTGACACCGGACAGCCAAGGTTTTACAAGGCTCTCAAGTTCCTGGGCACGTGCTACTCCTGACCGGGAACCTGATGAAGGGGCAGGATAGACCTTGGACATTGTTGGTTCCCATGACAGTGTCTATTTATAGGTCCTCTCCGAGTACGTTATGCTGAATTCACTTCTGAAGTTTAGTTACTGTTCATGTAGGACACCTTGATTTTAGTTTATATGGCTAAAAATACATAATATAATGTGACAGCTGACAATTATTTTATCTCATTCATGCATGACTGTACGACACAAAGCAGGGGTCAACTTTTTATACTGGAATTGATACATTAGTAATGCGCTGTCATTTATATACATTGGTAGTGTACAATTACATTGTATACAGAAGGGAAATGTCCTGACCTGGGGGTAGACACTCATAGCAAAGGGCCTCTGTGCAAGGCGTGTGTAAGCCCTCCTTCCTTAAAGGGGATGTGTCCTTAGAAAATAACCTATTATTGTTTAAAGGAGTACTGCGAAAATTAACATATCCCCTATTCACAGGATAGGGGATAAGTAGCATATTGGGGAGGTCCAACCGCTGGGAACCCCAACGATCTCCAGGACGGGACCCCGCTGCTCCCAGTAAGGAGCACGCATCGTCTACCGGTATACAGCATGTGCTCCATTCTTTTCTATGGGAGCAACGAAGATGGCCGAAAGCTGTAGGGTCTTTTCTCATAGAAATGAATGGAGGGCGTGCCATTAAAGTTTTCCAGTGAAAAATTAGCTGATCGCAGGGGGTTCCGACCATTAAGGCCCCCTGCATTCACCATGATGGGACCCGTCACTCAGTGTAGGGTCTTTTCTCATAGAAATGAATGGAGCATGTGCCAGGTGCAGCACGCCCTCCATTCATTTCTATGAGAAAAGACCCTACACTGAGTGACGGGTCCCGTCATGGTGAATGCAGGGGGCCTTAATGGTCGGAACCCCCTGCGATCAGCTTATTTTTCACTGGAAAACTTTAATGGTGTAGTTACACGTACAGTATCCTGCGAATATTTGAAGCTGCAGATTTTAATGTAAACTAAATGTCTGAACACAGCTTCAAATCCTGCACATCAAATATGCACAGGATACTGTACGCATGAATAGAGCCCAATTCAGGTTTTTATGTTAACCATATTTTTTAAGAATTTGGGGGGATTTTTTTTTCTTCCAATTTTCCATTTTAAACTTTCTATGTTTTAAAATAATCCTAAAATCTTGCAGTTTCCATTCGGCCACTAGGGCTCCAACTCAGCTGAGACTTCCTGTTCTCTAGAGAACCAGCATCTCCCTCCTTATCGTCACAGGCACAAAAGAGCTGTTGCTCACAGCTCAGCCCCCCCCCCCCTCCTCTAGAATGACCCTATCTCTTCAGATGAACAATTCTGTATCGTGTGGATGGGATAACCTGTATCGTGTGGATGGGATAATTGTTCATGGTGATAAAAGGTTTTTGTTTTACAAAGAGAGTCAATGAGCAATATATCTCGAACGTGAGGTTAACAGATCCTAAAGCAGTGTTTTCAAACCAGGATGCCTCCAGCTGTTGCAAAACTACTACTCCCAGCATGCCCGGACAGCCAAAGGCTGTCCGGGCATGCTGGGAGTAGTAGTTTAGCAACAGCTGAAGGCACCCTGGTTGGAAAACACTGTCCTAAAGTAAATATGCAGTAGAATGAAGATAGAAATTTGTCCGCACTCACCATGCCATTTCAAGTGGTTCGTTTTATTGGATTCTTCAAATTTCCATTAAAAAGCATGTAACAAAAACACCCGAGTGCAGGGAGGGGGAGCTGCTCCGGGCAAGGAGACTAGGAGCGGCTGTCAGGAACAACAGCACCGTTTTGCGTTATTCACGCATCTTCCGGTTCCGTGAATAACGCGAAACGGTGCTGTTGTTCCTGACAGCCGCTCCTAGTCTCCTTGCCCGGAGCAGCTCCCCCTCCCTGCACTCGGGTGTTTTTGTTACATGCTTTTTAATGGATATTTGAAGAATCCAATAAAGCGAACCACTTGAAATGGCATGGTGAGTGCGGACAAATTTCTATCTTCATTCTACTGCATATGAAAGGCTGTCTCTTTAATTGTCCAGACCATATACCAGCCATACACCCGAACATATTGATTGTTACACCTGCATAGCGGTTCTCTAGCAGTGCCCACCCATTTTTCTACTTCTACTTACCTAAAGTAAATATGTTCTTCCCTAAATGCAACAGTTTTTCTTCTCAATAGATACAAAAAAGAATATAAATAACATACAAATATGTTATCTAGAGCACATGTGTGCCCCGTACAATGCTGCAGAATATAAAAGTATCACATACATTTCCCATCTAGGCTTCCTCTACTCAGAGGTGTAGCGTGGGGGGTGCAGGGGGGGCCGGCCGCACCAGGCGCAACATCTGGGGGGGGCAGTCTCGCACTCGCAGCTCTCTGCCCCTGCCTGGCTCACTCACTCTCTCTGCAGTGCTGGCTGTGCGAATCCCATCCGAGCCGTCGGGTCGCCGCCCACTGTGGAGGCAGTGGCGGATCCAGGGGGGGGGGGGGGGGGGCAATGGGGCAATTGCCCCCCCCCCCCAAGATTTTTGCCCCTCTTCATGAACTATCGCATGGTGGAGTGGGAGCTGTCGGCTGTCCCGCTCCACCACCCCTTTCTCACGCCCGTCACTTTGCTATCACACGCCGCGGCTGCTCTATTCCTGAAGTCAGTGAGAGCCAATCACGGCAGGCCGGCGCGATGACATCACATCATCGCACCGGCGCCCGGAGATCACGTCCCCGCGGCTCGCACTGACTGCAGGAATGGAGCAGCCGCAGCGTGGGAGGAAGGTGACTGGCGTGAGAAAGGGGAGGGGGGAGCAAATTATAAGTGAGAGGGGCAAATGATGAGTAAGGGGCACATGTCAGGGGGGGCATTATATGTGGGGGCACATGACAGGACCCCCCTGTCATGTGCCCCTCATATATAATACCCCATGTCCTGTGCCCCTCACATATAATGCCCTCCCTGACATGTGCCCCTCACATATAATGCCCCCTGTCCTGCCCCCTCAGGGGGCATTATATGTGAGGGGCACATGTCAGGGGGGCATTATATGTGAGGGGCACAGGACATGGGGCATTACATGTGAGGGGCACAGGACATGGGGCATTATATGTGAGGGGCACAGGACAGGGGACATTATAAGTCAGGATCACATGTCAGGGGGGCATTATATGTGGGGGCACATGACAGGGGGCATTATATGTGGGGGCACATGACAGGGGGCATTATATGTGGGGGCACATGACAGGGGGGCATTATATGTGAGGGGCACATGTCAGGGGGCAATATATATGGGGGCACATGACAGGGCCCCCCCTGTCATGTGCCCATATAATGCCCCCCTGACATTTGCCGCTTACTTATAATACCGAAAGTCATGTGCCCCCACATATAATGCCCCCTGTCATGTGCCCCCACATATAATGCCCCCCTGTCATGTGCCCCCACATATAATGCCCCCCTGTCATGTGCCCCCACATATAATGCCCCCCTGACATTTGCTGCTTACTTATAATACCCAAAGTCATGTGCCTTGGATCATCTCCAGGGTTTGGTTCCATTTTGATGTTTAGTTTTTGTTCTTGATATACGATGGTTGTGAGACGACATATAATAGCGCGGCCCGTGCTCGGTTATTACATTTGTAGATTTGTATTCATAGACCTGCTGAGAATGTGGAGAATGTGTAATGTTCGCACTCAATAAAGTGTTTGAAAATAAACTTGTATTTAGATGCATTTTACTTTAATGACATCAGTATTTTCATAACAAACAATACATGTGCTTAGGGGGTAAGGGTTTCTTTACCTAATCTAGAGGAAGAGACTCGAGTGCTAAAATCCACGGGTTAGGGGGCGCAAATTACTTGCCCTGCCCCGGGTGCTGACAACCCACGCTACGCCGCTGCCTCTACTTGCTATTACTTTTTTACAGTGAAAAATTCAAAATAGACCTTATATGGAGGTAGATTATAGCGCATAAGAAATAGCAGCGTGTTCACTTCTCTCTGCCTTCACATACGTGACAACAAGTCAATAGGATGGGGCTATGACATTTCTGAATTGTATGGTACTTCCAGATCAGATTAAACTCCTTAAATCAGAGTGACACCTTTATATGCTGCCATCTGGAGAAGGTAGAATGTATACTATACATACTAATGGATAGGAAACCGGCAGAAAACAAAAAAGAAACCTGTAGATTTCTCTCTTCTTAAAGGGGTACTCCACTGGAATCAACTGGTGCCAGAAAATTAAACAGATTTGTAAATGATTTCTATTAAATCTTAATCCTTCCAGTACTTATCAACTGCTGTATACTACAGAGGAAGTTCTATTCTTTTTTGAATTTCCTTTCTGACCACAGTGCTCTCTGCTGACACCTCTGTCCATTTTAGGAACTGTCCAGAGTAGGAGCAAATCCCCATTGCAAACATCTCTTGCTCTGGACAGTTCATGACATGGAAAGAGGTGTCAGCAGAGAGCACTGTGGTCAGACAGAAAGGATATTTAAAAAGAAAAAAACTTCCTCTGTAGTATACAGCAGCTGATAAGTACTGGAAGGACTAAGATATTTAAATAGAAGCAATTTACAAATCTTTTTAACTTTCTGGCACCAGTTGATTTAAAAAAAAAAAGTTTTCTAGTGGAGTACCCCTTTAAGGGTACGTACGCAGATTTGATGCACAGGATTTTCTGCTGCAGATTTCAATGTAAACTATATGACTAAGCACAACTTCTAATCCGCAGTTACAAATTCTGCGCATCAGATCTGCACAGGATCCTGTACGTGTGAACGTACCCTAATGGATTGTTATGTAACAATTTTGCGAATTGTGAAAACAAAATTCTGAATACCATGACCATGTTCAACAGTGGCGTATATGTTTCAGATTTTGCATTAAAACAAATAGCATGCATAATAAAGAACAAGTCCTAAGCCGATAAGTACAGAAAAACGTATCCCCTAACAGCAGGATAGGGCATAAGTTTTAGATCACGGGGGGTCCGAGTGCTGTAACCCCCTTGATCGTCTGTACGGAGCCCTGGCTTTCTCACAGTGGCGAGTCATGACCCCCGCCCGGAGCGAGGGCTGCCACACCCCCTCTATATATCTCTATGGGAGAGCCAAAGTTAGCCGTACGGTTCACCCATAGAAATATATGGAGGGGGTGTGGCCTAGAGCAGCCGCTGCAAAAAAAAGTTAGTAATCAGCCAGCATAACCATCTCTATAATGTATGTTTGTTACAGTGTGTCACCCTAGTAGTAAGGAGATTACATGAGGAGGAGGTTTGTTACAAGTGTGTCACCCAAGTAGTAAGGATATTACATGAGGAGGGGGTTTGTTACAGTGTGTCACCCAAGTAGTAAGGATATTACATGAGGAGGGGGTTTGTTACAGTGTGTCACCCAAGTAGTAAGGAGATTACATGAGGAGGAGGTTTGTTACAGGGTGTTACCTCAGTAGTAAGGAGATTACATGAGGAGGGGGTTTGTTACAGTGTGTCACCCCAGTAGTAAGGAGATTACATGAGGAGGAGGTTTGTTACAGTGTGTCACCACAGTAGTAAGATTACATGAGGAGAAGGTTTGTTACAGTGTGTCACCACAGTAGTATGGTGATTATATGACAATGGGGTTTGTTACAAAGTGTCACCCCAGTTGTAAGGGGCGAGCGTTTCACACAAGAATTTCTGCTGCGGAATGTTTGATGCAGAAATCCAGCAATCTGCACTCCGTAAAAATAAAGTCTGGTATTTTTCCAGACTTTGGTTGCGGAATCCTATTGAAATCAATGGGGCTTGAATTTCTGCTAAAAAAGTGGAATTGGTGCAGAATTCATGCGGAATTTGTACTTCACTTTAAAAAAAGGCCCCCTGTTTAACTATGCTACATAATCATGCAGAAAGCATCCGGAAATTCTGCACGAATGCCACATCAATTCTGTGTCAATTCCGCGAATGAGGGAAAGATGCGGAATTCGGGCAAAATGAATGTGTGCAGAAATTCTGCCACGAGAATGCAGCCTTGGGCCGGGGTTCACACAGAAGAATTTTTGCACTGAATTCTGCATAAATCTCACACAGCAGAATTTTTACTGCAGGAATTTCACTAAAGTGAATTGGCTATAAATTCATGCAGAATTCCATGCAGAATCTGGAGGAGAAATTCAGCTCAGAAATTCTGCTACATGAGTGAACATTTGGGGTGAATGGAATTTCCACTGTCCCATTCACACAGCAAATTTTCCGCTGCGGAAATTCTGAATTCCGGATTCTGCAAAGACATTGAACATGTCAAGAGTTTTTGAAGAATTCCTCAGCAGAGTCCACTGAAGCCGATAGAACATTAAATTGCGGCCAGAAGCTGTGTGTTAAGCGCAAGAAATTCTGCATATATTCAGCACAAATTCTACACAGAATTTGCAAAACTGCAAAAAAACTGCTGGCAGCTTGGCAGGAAGGAATCTGAGTGGAAGCACGCCGTGTGAACATAGCCTTATTTTTCCTGAGTGTCAATTGTTCAGAAGAGAGGTTGGAGGGATTTAGGGAGATTGCAATCTAGATCAGTGTTTTCCAGTGTGTCTCCAGCTGTTGCAACACTACAACTCCATGCATGGCCAGAAAGCCAAAATAAAAAATGATTTTATATGAGCCTAATGTGCTGTATATTCCTGCCCTATTTGTGCATCTAGTGCTGAATGTGTTGTCCGAGTACTGGGGTGCCCATCGGAACAGATATTAAGGTGCGTTTCCTTAGCTGGGTAGGAGCTTTTACTGAATAACTTGTTATAGGGCAAAACAGAACACATTCATTTGCAAATATGGGGTAACCAAAGGTGCACGTCTTCTGCTAGAACGGTCTGCGTACAGGACAGGTGCAACTTACAGAAGCCACTTTCAAAAACTCTGTGCATGCATTGGAAATCACATTACATTACATGCTGCTCTGACAGATCAGGCCTCGTTTACATCACAAGAGTCATACACCAGATCCTATATATATATATATATATATATATATATATATATATATATATATATATACATACACCGTATTTATCGGCGTATAACACGCACTTTTACTGATTTAATGCGGCCGCAGCAGCGGCTGCTTGTTAAGTATTTGCAGCACGGCCGCAGCCACTTTAAATCAGTCACATGTTTTCTCCCGCACTATCCACAGGTACTGATGGATAGTGCGGCAGACACTGATTAAAATGAGCCCTACCTTGTCCGGATCTGCGCCGCCGTTCTCCTGCAATTGTAGTTTTAGTATGTGTTGAAATCTTCTGTAAATGGCACGGGCGGGGCTTCAGCGCTTAACTGGCACTGACGTCAGCGCCGCTTATGAATATTCATCCCCACCTCCCTCCAGTTCTCCCTCTCTTTGCTCCTAACTGGGGGGATGAATATTCATAAGTGGCGCTGATGTCAGTGCCAGTTAAGCGCCGAAGCCCCGCCCGTGCCAGTTACAGGAAGATTTCAACAGATAATAAAACTACAATTGCGGGAGAACGGCGGCGCAGATCCAGACAAGGTAGGACTCATTTTAATCAGCTTCTCCTGCACTATCCACCAGTACCTGTGGATAGTGCGGGAAAAAACAAGTGACAGTTTTACTTTTAATTTTTCTTACCTCCCCCCTCCCTCATCATTCCCCCTTTTCCCTGCTCTTTATAGTTTTTTTTTAAATTATTTTCCTTACCTGGCTGCGCTTCTGGTCAGGCTGGGGGTCTTGCGGGCTGTGGTCAGTGAAGCAGATGAATGACGTCCTCTGCCGCCTTTTCTGCGTGGCATCAGTGACGTCACTTCATTTCCTGTAGTCGCCGCACTCCGAACTCTGACAAGCGGCAGTTACAGGAAATGAAAAGTGACGTCCCTGATGGCGCGAAGAGAAGCCGGGATAGGACGTCACTCATCTGCTTCACTGACCGCAGCCTGAAAGACAGCCGAAGCGCAGCCAGGTAAGGAAAATATAAAAAAAACAATGAAAAGCAAGGAAAAGGGGGAATGATGAGGGAGGGGAAGAATAGCATAGGAGGAACATGATGGGGGGGGGATGATGAGACAGGGGGAAATGATGAGGGAGGCGAAGAATAGCATAGGACAGTGGTCTTCAACCTGCGGACCTCCAGATGTTGAAAAACTACAACTCCCAGCATGCCCGGACAGCTATTGGCTGTCCGAGCATGCTGGGAGTTGTAGTTTTGCAACATCTGGAGGTCCGCAGGTTGAAGACCACTGGCATAGGAGGAACATGATGGGGGGATGATGAGGGGGGGGAAATGATGAGGGAGGGGGGAAATGATGGGGGATGATGAGACAGGTTGGGGGGATGATGAGGTGGGAATGATGGGGGACATGATGAGACAGGGTGGGGAGATGATGAGACAGGGGGAAATGATGAGGGGGGGAATGTTGGGGGGACATGATGAGACAGGGTGGGGGATGATGAGGGGGACATGATGAGACAGGGTGGGGAGATGATGAGACAGGGTGGGGGATGATGAGGGGGGAATGATGGGGGACATGATAAGACAGGGTGGGGGATGATGAGACAGGGGGAAATGGTGGGGGAGGCACAAAATGCTTAATGTCTGTATGGCTAGTGGTGGTCTATGACAGGGGTAAATGATGAGACATGGGGGGATGATGAGACATGGGGGGTGGCAATGAGAGGGGTAAATGTGGCACAGGGACTGATAAAAGGGAAGGAATGATGTGGCACTGGAGGGGACGGGACCAAACTGAGGTGCAGAAGAAAACAAAGTTGGGGGGATGATGTGGCATTTAGTCCAAGTCATTTATTTTACCATAAATTTTTTTTACTTAAATTTTCCTGTTAAAATGGGGGTGCGTGTTATACACCGATAAATACGGTATATGTATTCCTATATACCTCACCTACTGGGGCACTGCATGTTAAAAAAATCCACTGTCTACAAAGCCCCCTGGAGGTGACCCAATCCATGCACAACCCATAGCAGAAAATGTGGGCACATATGGTTCTTATAGTAACTAACTTTAGATCTCAAATCCCAGAGATTCCCTTTAAATTGATTCTTCCATAGGTTAACTATGTGGCTACTGGAGTTTTACAACCCCTGCCAGTATAAACATCTTACTTCTGTTGTCATGGGGGATATATAAAAAATAAAATAAATGTATCAGCTTTCAAATACATTAAAGTAGTAAAAAAAGGAGCCTCAAGATTATGACTTCCACAAAATGATGGTACGGTCCCTACATACAATTTCCCATTATGCAGAAAAAAGCTTTATTAATGTTCAAATCAGAAAAGAAAAAAATATTTTTATAAAAGTACAGTGATCCCTCAACTTCCAATGGCCTCAACATACAATAGTTTCAACATACAATGGTCTTTTCTGAACCATTGTAAGTTGAAACCAGACTCAACATACAATGCTACGGACAGTCTAGATCTGTGAAACGCGTCAATGATGGAAGAACTGACCAATCAGAATGTGCATTCACTGGTAAAACCCCTGTATTACTGAAGCGTATGCACTGACTGGCTGTCTGGTAGCACCCCCTACTGTCCAGAGAGGTATTACATGTTCTGTACACTTTACCTGTACTAGGGTTACCTGCTCCTTTGGACAACAGGTGAGGGCGGCTCAATGTAACTTTTTAGGACACTGTGTGTACTGTACAGGACCCCGAAGAAGCTCCTGTCCTCTACATAGACCAGTGTTTCCCAAGCAGGGCGCCCCCAGCTGTTGCAAAACTACAACTCTCAGCATGCCTGGACAGCCTTTGGCTGTCCGGGCATGCTGGGAGTTGTAGTTTTGCAACAGCTGGAGGCTCTCTGCTTGGGAAACACTGACATAGACAGTGATTTACAGCTCCCAGCAGATCTTTATTACTTTTATATGTAAGGATTTGCTTTATCTATATTAGTTATCTATTTATTTTTCTTTAATTCTCAACATACAATGGTCGACCAAGTACCAATTAATATTGTAACTTGAGGGACCACTGTAACGTTTGTTTTTTTCTTCCTCTGAGACGCTTCTGCCTATGGAATTTTTAAGCATGTCTGTCATGAATAAAACAACTAGTGCCCCCTAGTGGATATAACTATAACCTTAAAACATTGTGACATTAGTTTGATGAAATTTAACCTAGAAATTTTGGGGCGGCAGCTGTGGAGTGGGGGGTGTTTCTTTAAAGCAGTTAACCCACGATTAAATGTTATATCCACAGCACTTACTGTAAAATGCATTAAGAAAGTCTTCAGATCTTTTTACTTTTTTCACATTTTGTTATGTTGCAGACTTGTGCTAAAATAAAATAAAAATCTATTTTTCGATATTTTGCCCGTAGTAAAAACAAAACAATTTTTTTTGCAAATTTAATAAAAAGGCAATACTAAACTTCCAGACACTTTGCTATGACACTTGAAATTTTGCAAGCTGCCATTTCTCATGTTCTGTCCAGATATGGTCTGGTGCAAAGTAAATATATACATGCAGGAAAGGACCAAACGTAGGCACTCGTTTGGCTACATTCGGCCCATTATAGCGGTGTTTTCCAACCAGGGAGGTCAAAGGCTGTCCAGGCATGCTGAGAGCTTCTCAGGAGGCACAATGGTTGGGGAACACTGCATTATAGTGAAGGGGGCCAGTACAGTGCAGTATATTTCTTTTTGACAGAATGCCAATTTAGGTTAAATCGTGATGTGAACAGCACTAGGGATCGACCGATTATCGGTTTGGCCGATATTATCGGCAGATATTCACAATTTTGGACATTATCGGTATCGGCAATTACCTTGCCGATATGCCAATAATGCCCCGCCCCGGCCAGAGACCGCCTCCGCCACTGCCCCATTGCCTCCCCGGTTTTATAATTACCTGTTCCCGGGGCCCGCGCTACTTCTGTCTCCTGCGACGTCCTGCGCTATTGCTGTGCATCGCAATGACAAGTGACGTCCTCAACGCAACGTCACCGTCAGTGCGCACAGTGACAGCTTAGGATGCCGCTGGAGCCAGAAGTAGCGCGGGCCCCGGGAAGAGGTAATTTCAAAACCGGGGATGGGGGAAGCAATGGGGCAGTGGCGGCAGTGGTGGTGGTTGGACTAGGGAGGACCCCAGGACAGGCAGGGGGAGAGAATCGGGTGGCGGTGGCGATCTCTGGCCCCGCAAAAGCCGCTGCAGTTCATCGATTTAAAGCGCCCGCTTTAAATCATTGATCTGCAGTGGCTTCTGCCAGGCCGGGGGGGGGGGGGGGGGGTAAATAGCCGATAACTTATACCGGAATATCAGTATAAGTTATGGGCCTGAAAGGTCATAGATTATCAGGTATTGGCCCTAAAAAATCAATATCGGTCGATCCCTAAACAGCACCCTAGTAGGTTAGCACAGACCCGTCATAAAGCTGTGCAATTGTGAATCTGTAACTGAGCAATGAAGCTGCTGTATATCTGGGAGCCGCACAGGACGTCAAGGCATGTTGGAATCTTATTTGCATAAACGGGGTTAGTAGGTTGGGAACACTCGAGATCCCGGGCGAGTTCCCACATTCCTCCCCCCCCCCCCCCCAATACTTGCCTTCTACCTACAATGAGGTATGGAGGGGTAGCATTTTGCTGTAGGAATGATTTTCAGAAGCTGGGACAGGGTGACTAGTCAGGGTTAAGGGAAAGCTGAATGGAGCAAAGTACTGAGATATTCATAATAAAAAACCTGACCTAGAGTGTTCTGGACCTCAGACTGTGCTGAAGATTCACCTTTCAACAAGACAATGGGGGGGGTTATTCATCAAAGGATTTAGGACATTTTTTTCCCCGTCTAAAATTGTCTCTCAAAAAGTCTAAATATGTGCAACTTTTTTTGCGACTTTTGCTTTAGAGGATTTTTAGTACATTCTAGTCTATATTAGATGTGAAAAAATGCATTGGTGCTGAATTTATCAATAGTGATTTCTTGTTGAAAAGTCGCATCAGCCAAAAGTACGCTGAAATGTCAGACCATACTGGAGCATACTCTTTAGGTTGGTCTATATTGATGCGGGAAATAAGCAACTTTGATAAATCCCCCCCATTGACTCTAAGCACACAGCAAAAACACAGGAGCGGCTTAGGGGCAACTTTGTGAAAAACACAACAGAAGAGGATAGTCTGACATGGTACAGCTACCACACACTACACATTAGTTAGAACCTCTTACAAATTTCCAGTTGTCGTTGTTAGAAAGGGAGTCTCAGCTCTCAGCGGTGCACATGCATAAATAGTATAAAAGAGCCGAGGCCTTTTTTGCACATCCTTGTTTTCTTTTGTATATACACCCCCCCATTTTTGTAAGTATAATAGTATAAGATATAATATAGAATTTTGGAGAATTCAGTAGTTGGTGAGTGCCACATTTTTTTTTTTTTACTTGATTAGTACACAACTCTGTGAATGTCCTTGAAGGGCTCAGCCAGAGCCTCCACCGAGGGTCCCCATCCAACTTAAAAGAGCAGGGGAGTGATGGCCGAAAATCCCAAAATCCAGGTATGTAAACCTTGTGGTATCATCTACAAGAAGACTGGATCCTGCAATCACTGCTAAAGGGGCTTCAACTAAGTCCTGAGTAATAATAAGATTCTATGTTTTTTATTTTAGCACTAGGCCAGAACTAAAAATGTGAAAAAAGTGAAAGGGGTCGAGAAACCAATGGGACAGTTGGATGAAAGTAACATTCCTGGAAAGACTAATACACTGTGGCAGATCTATAGTACTAATGTATAAAAAAATAACAGTTGTGCAGCTCCCAATATCTGCAAGACATACAGAGGTTAACTGGAAGGCACAAAACACCCCCATGTGTAGTAACAAGTAAATGAAAAACTGAGTATTCAGTCCTCTAGTGATTCCTAAGGTGTAGACAAGAGATGTGACCAAAATGTTTATTGTTTAAATGAACAGCTGTTGAATTAGATAAATTTGAAGACAATATAACACTAAGAAAATGAAATAAAATACAGTAAGGCAAGTGTTGATAAAAAGCGATAAAAGCAAATAGTGCACTTCGTATCAATATTCATAGTCTCTGTATACTCCTGCGGATGACAAGGGATCATATATATACAGTGTTAACTATTGATATATACAGTGGGGCAGAAAAGTATTTAGTCAGCCACCAATTGTGCAAGTTCTACCACTTAAAAAGATGAGAGGCCTGTAATTTTCATCATAGGTATACCTCAACTATGAGAGACAGAATGAGAAAGTCACACTGTCTGATTTTTACTGAATTTATTTGCAAATTATGGGGGGAAAATAAGTATTTGGTCAATAACAAAAGTTAATCTCAATACTTTGTTATATACCCTTTGTTGGCAGTAACAGAGGTCAAACGTTTTCTGTAAGTCTTCACACACTGTTGCTGGTATTTTGGCCCATTTCTCCATGCAGATCTCCTCTAGAGCAGTGATGGTTTGGGGCTGTCGCTGGGCAACACAGACTTTCAACTCCCTCCAAAGGTTTTCTATGGGCTTGAGATCTGGAGACTGGCTAGGCCACTCCAGGACCTTGAAATGCTTCTTAAGAAGCCACTCCTTTGTTGCCCAGGCAGTGTGTTTGGGATCATTGTCATGCTGAAAGACCCAGCCACGTTTCATCTTCAATGTCCTTGCTGATGGAAGGAGGTTTTCACTCAAAATCTCATGACACATTGCCCCATTCATTCTTTCCTCTACACGGATCAGTTATCCTGGTCCCTTTACTGGAAAACAGCCCCAAAGCATGATGTTTCCAGCCCTAGCTTCAACCAGGAGTTGAGTTTTTACCAAAAAGTTCTACTTTGGTTTCATCTGACCATATGACATTCTCCCAATACTCTTCTGGATCATCCAAATGCTCTCTAGCAAACTTCAGACAGGCCTGGATATGTAGTGGCTTAAGAAGGGGGACACGTCCGGCACTGCATGATTTGAGTCCCTTGCGGCGTAGTGTGTTACTGATGGTAGCCTTTGTTCCTTTGGTCCCACCGTGTGGTTCTGGGATTTTTGCTCACTGTTCTTGTGATCATTTTGACACCATGGGGTGAAATCTTGCGTGGAGCCACAGATCGAGGGAGATTATCAGTGGTCTTGTATGTCTTCCATTTTCTAATAATAGCTCCCACAGTTGATTTCTTCACACCAAGCTGCTTGCCTATTGCAGATTCAGTCTTCCCAGCCTGGTGCAGGTCTACAATTTTGTTTCTGGTGTCCTTCGACAGCTCTTTCGTCTTGGCCATAGTGGAGTTTGGAGTGTGACTGAGGTTGTGGACAGGTGTCTTTTATACTGGTAACAAGTTCAAACAGGTGCCATTAATACAGGTAACAAGTGGAGGACAGAGGAGACTCAAAGGGGTACTCCACTGGAAAAAAAATTAAAATCAACTGGTGTCAGGAGGTTAAACAGATTTGTAAATTACACTGCTAAAAAAAAGGGAACTCTTAAACAATATAATGCAACTTCAAGTCAATCACACTTTTGTGAAATCAAACTGTCCACTCAGGAAGCAACACTGATTGACAATCAATTTCACATGTTGTTGTGAAAATGGAACAGACAACAGGTGTAAATTATAGGCAATTAGCAAGACTCCCCCAATAAAGGAGTGTTCTGCAGGTGGTGACCACAGACCACTTTTCAGTTCCTATGCTTCCTGGCTGATGTTTTGGTCACTTTTGAATGCTGGCGGTGCTTTCACTCTAGTGGTAGCCTGAGACTGAGTCTACAACCCACACAAGTGGCTCAGGTAGTGCAGCTCATCCAGGATGGCACATCAATGCGAGCTGTGGCAAGAAGGTTTCCTGTGTCTGTCAGCATAGTGTCCAGAGCATGGAGGCGCTACCATGAGACAGGCCAGTACAATCAGGAGACGTGGTGGAGGCTGTAGGAGGGCAACAACCCAGCAGCATGGTCCGCTACCTCCGCCTTTGTGCCAGAGCCCTGCAGAATGACCTCCAGCAGGCCACAAATGTACGTGTCCACTCAAACAGTCAGAAACAGACTCCATGAGGGTGGTATGAGGGCCCGGCATTCACAGGTGGGGGTTGTGGTTACAGCCCAACACCATGCAGGACATTTGGCATTTGCCAGAGAACACCAAGATTGGCAAATCGCCACTGGCGCCCTGTGCTCTTCACAGATGAAAGCATGTTCACACTGAGCACATGTGACAGACATGATAGAGTCTGGAGACACCGTGGACAACGTTCTGCTACCTGCAACATCCTCCAGCATGACCGGTTTGGCAGTGGGTCAGTAATGGTGCGGGGTGGCATTTCTTTGGGGGCCCGCACAGACCTCCATGTGCTTGCCAGAGGTAGCCTGACTGCCATTAGGTACAGAGATGAGATCCTCACACCATATGATGGTGCAGTTGGCCCTGGGTTCCTCCTAATGCAAGACAATGCTAGACCTCATGTGGCTGGAGTGTGTCAGCAGTTCCTGCAAGAGGAAGGCATTGATGCTATGGACTGGCCTGCCCGTTCCCCCGACCTGAATCCGATTGAGCACATCTGGGACATTATGTCTCGCTCCATCCACCAACGCCACTTTGCACCACAGACTGTCCAGAAGTTGGCAGATGCTTAAGTCCAGGTCTGGGAGGACATCCCTCAGGGGACCACCTGCCACCTCATCAGGAGCATGCCCAGATGTCGTAGGGAGGTCATACGGGCACGTGGAGGCCACACACACTACTGAGCCTCATTCTGACTGGTTTTAAGGACATTACATCAAGGTTGGATCAGCCTGTACTGTGGTTTTCCATTTTGACTTTGAGTGTGACTCCACATCCAGACCTCAATGGGTTGATAAATTTGATTTCCATTGATAATTTTTGTGTGATTTTGTGTGATTCAATTATGTAAAGACGAAAGTGTTTCATACGATTAGTTAATTCATTCAGATCTAGGATGTGTTATCTTAGTGTTCCCTTTATTTTTTTTGAGCAGTGTATTAAAAAAAAAGCACATGATTTACTTGCTTAAAGTGGTACTCCGGTGGATTTTTTTTTTTTCTTAAATCAACTGGTGCCAGAAAGTTAAACAGATTTATAAATGACTTCTATATAAAAATCTTAATCCTTCCAGTATGTGTCAGCTGAGCTGCTCTATACTACAGAGAAAATTGTTTAGTTATTTTTTTTTCAGTCTGTCCACAGTGCTCTCTGCTGACACCTCTGTCCAGGTCAGCAACTGTTCAGATCAGGAGAGGTTTCCTATGGGGATTTGCTCCTGCTCCGGACAGTTCCTGACATGGACAGAAGTGTCAGCAGAGAGCACTGTGATCAGACAGAAAATAAATAAAAAAAAGAAAAGAACTTTCTCTGTAGTATATAGCAGCTGATACGTACTGGAAGGATTAAGATTTGTAAATAGAAGCAATTTATAAATCTGTTTAATGTTCTGGCACCAGTTGATTTATTAAAAAAAAAAATAATTACACTGGAATACCCCTTTAATGTGCCCATAGGCTTACATTGTCCCTTTTGACTGGCATACACAAAATGTAAAGATTATTTAGTGCAGTAGACTATGCTATGCCATCAAATGGGACCCTTTACAAAAAAAACTTGTGTAAATGGATACCATATTAGCCTATGGGTGGTAATATTTACCATCCTTCACTCTTCATCTCTTCCCCATATACAGTAGAGACTAATGGAGAATAAAAAAGTGTCCCCTATTGGGAAAACAGACTCAAAAATCTTTCTAAATGACCGAATACTGTACTGTACTCACTCCAGAGTGTTATTACCTATAAAACGTGATAAAAAGCCATATTACAGTAGAATCTCCCAATGTCGCTTAATCACTCCTTATCCCTCCATTGTATTGTTTCCTCCCTCCATTTTACCCTGTGCCACTTTATTCCCCCATGCCTTGTGCCAAATTATCCCCCCCCCTTACCCTCTGTGCCATTCCAATCCCCCTTTATGTAAATCCATCACCTCCTCTTTATGAAGTGGCACAGGGGGATAAAGGGGGAATGAAATGGCACAGGGGGTGGTAAAGAGGGGGTGATGAATTTGTACAGAGGGTAATAAAGGAGTAATGAAATAGCACAGTGGGGATCAAGAGGAAATGATGTGGCACAGGGAGTAATAAAGAGGGGGATGATTTGGAACTAGGGAAATAAAGTGGCACGGGGGGGGATCAGGGAAGGAGGGGGTGAATCATGTGGCCGGCGGACGTACAGAATCAGAAGACCACTGTTTAAACTGGGGCTTCTGCAGGTCGGTGCAGTGGGGGGCCTGGCCCCCTGGACCTCTAACTGGGGTATTGGTTGTACCCCCTGACAGTGGGTCTTTGTACAAGGTAGGGCCGGCACATAAGACTGGTTGTCCCCTAATGGGAGTGTTTTGTCCCTTTTCGGGTGAGTCCGCATCCGCTATTGAGAGTGTCCCCTATTCGACGGGTGCAAATGCATTAAGTCTTATGGGACTCTGACGGGGAATTAAAAACTGTCCGCTATTGGGAGGTGTCCCCTATTGGGAGGTGTCCTAAGGGAGATTTTACTGTACATTGGGAGCTCCAGTAATGGCAATGTTCATTTATAGACACTATCACTGGAGCTTTCTACTAAGATGGTACTGCAGACAGTCACAGACACACATTTTGCAGCCAAACTACCCAAATTCCTCAGGAAAGCCCTGATCATTTATGGACACTTACATCATCACAGCATCTCCTGGGCTCCTTTTTTGGAAGGCCAACGTATCCCATGGTCTGCCTCCACAGTGAGATATGTTGTAGCCTTTCATTGGAGGTATATGTTGGGGTTTCCCCAGATAAGACTTAAACCCAATGTGAACCAACTTTGGTGAAAGGACAGTGTTACATTAATATACTTTATGGACCATCCTAAAATTAAGAATGTAAAATAAACAGTAAGTAAAAGACAAATTTTTAATTTTTTAAATTTTTTTTTTATTTCTGTGTAAGCTAAAAGAAAATGTACACGCTTACATTTCAAAAGAACTTGGGCATGCACTTGGACCTTGCTGCTACAGATCAAATTAGTTTTTTTTCCATAGGAATTTTCCCATAAATTTACATCCCAAAGTCTTCAATGTATGTACAGCCTAAACCATAGCAACCTATGATTATGCCTTTTTTATTTTTACACTGTGCAAATCAGAAGAGTAGTGGTACAAGAGACACAAATAAAACTAAATAAGAACAATAATCAGAAACACATTCATATTATTTTGGTCCTTCTTAACCTTAATCAAGGAGAATCAAACCCCCGAAACCTTCAAATTTAACACACACAAAAAATGGAGCAGGACAGACACACGGATGGTTATAAATGGATGGTTTCATATAGAACCCTGTAATAAAACCTGTCCTGGCAGACAACATTTACACCTTATGCTGCCAATGTAACTGCTTCTGGCAGGGAAAGTATTACAGAGCATCGCCACCGATAACATCTCCTGGTCCTTGAGGTGGCCTCTTCTGCTACATTGTTAAAAATTGTATCTAAACAGGATCTATCAGATCTCGAAACTGGTCAGTTTTTTCCTAAGTGGGAAGGGATACGCCCAGTTAACAAAAGAAAGGGCGAAGCCCAATTGTCAACTTATCAAAACATTTTTAGGAGAAACAACATTGTATCCCCTATCCATCGATATCCTGCACGGATCCCTGGTTTTCCTTATGCATGGTGCGGGGTTGGCATGCCCCCTCCATGCAACCCTATAGGAGAGCCAGAGATACACAAGCACTATACTCATGTTTCTTTGGCTCTCCCATAGAGAGGCATGATGGGGGCATGCAGCCCCCCACAAACTGCACGAGGAGAGCTGGGGGTGCCATGCAGGAGATCCACAGGAGGGTTCCTGCAGTCAGACTCCCTACAATCAGACACCTATCCCCTATTCTTTGGATAGAGGGTACATTTTCCTGAACTGGGGTACCTCTTTAACATTACAGCATTGTTACTCCATGTATTCATTATTAGACAACAGAGAGAAACCAGCTCACCTCCTGCTTTATTTTAAAATCGCAGCGGTATATAAAATCACACCTGCACAACACACTGTTCACATCTTTACACGTTTCGTGCATGCAGGTGTGATTTCATGCAGTTTTGAAATAAAGCCCTATTTGTGTCACGTGCTGGATTGCCCTTTTTTTATTTTTATTTTACAAATTAACTAGATCGGACATGCTAGGAGAGCTGCCCAGCCGTTCTTAAATAGTTTACTATCTATATCTGTTTCTTGGATACCTGGATGGTGACGTCTACTGGGATAGTCACTCACTTTATTAAACAACTATATGGTGATAGCAAAACTTCTAAGGATTTCAGCACAGTCATTTCTTTCATTGTTAATATTTCCCTTACTGCCCTTAAAGGACAACTGCAGCGCAATATACACTTATCCCCTATCTACAAGATAGGGGATAAGTGTTTGATCGCGGGGGGTCCGACCGCTGGGACCCACCGAGATCTCCCTAACGGGGCACCGCCATTAGCGCTCATAGTGAGCGCTAAGGCGCGTAGCGTCGACTTAGAGGTCGGCGGTGAGGCCCCGTCTCCTCCCCGTCCCCATACAGTTCTATGGGGGAGCCGGGGAGGCACGAACGCTGCCTCCCCGCCTCTCCCATAGAGATGCATGGAGGAGGTGTGCCGGCCGCAACGTCATGCTGCGGCAGGCACGCCTCCTGCACGGGAGAGCTGCGGCACAGCTGCGGCCCCATACAGGAGATCGTGGGGGGTCCCAGCGGTCGGACCCCCCGCGATCAAACACTTATCCCATATCTTGTAGATAGGGGATAAGTGTATATTAAGCTGCAGTTGTCCTTTAAGTCCAATGTCAAAGTAGGCAGAGGATATGACACTGGCCTTGCCCTTACTACTTTGTCAAGCGGAAGTGAAGTGCTGGGGAGCAAAGCTCCTGGATAAATCCTTGAAGCTGGACATATGCCATATATTCTGATCCCCCCTCCCCGTACAGACATGCTCAGGGGGAGATGGGGGGGGTGGCTACGCAGCTACAGAACCTCTGACAGCCGCTTATCATCCCAAGAAGAAAAGGATCGGATCGGGTAGTTGAACTTGAATATGTTTGATCCTTCTCTTCCCCCCGACACCACCCTACAACTTAGATGGTCATCCAATCCTTCCAAAATTGGTGGGTTTATTCAACATTTAAGTGTATGGCTAGCATTGGAGAGATGGCCAGCCCAACGAAATAAGCAGGTTCTGGTGGCCATTGTCTAACATGAAAGGGGGCCTTTAATTTGTCCGGTGTCTTTAGCGCCATCATGAGTGCATGGTTAAATGGATAAGCCAGAACAAAGCCTAAGTGGGAAGGCTGTGCCCATCCTACCTATAGGGTGCATGGTCTACTTGGCTCAACTATCATTATTACTACAGATGAGCGAACTTACAGTGATTCAATTCGTCACGAACCTCGCGGCTTGGCAGTTGCTGACTTTAGTCTGCATAAATTAGTTCAGCTTTCAGGTGCTCCGGTGGGCTGGAAAAGGTGGATAAAGTCCTAGGAGAGAGTCTCCAGCCCATCGGAGCACCTGAAAGCTGAACTAATTTATGCAGGATAAAGTCAGCAACTGGCGAGCCAAGAAGTTCGATGCGAATTGAATCACTGTAACTTCGCTCATCTCTAATTATTACCATCTATGCAATCTATTATTGCACCTATGGCCCATCTAAGAACTGTATACCTAAAAGGTCAAGATGAGATAAAGAAAACAACATTTTCAAATCTACCTTATTATATAGAGATATGGGAGTATCACTGCAAAACTAAGCAGGTTTTTTATTCAGTGGTAAGGGACCACCTCAATGGGAACAGTAATGACGACCATATTGGTTGTCACCAAACTTATCCAAAAACCAATGTTTTTGATAAACTATTTTTAGTAAAGTGACAGAAGAAGACAACTAAAAGACCTACAGGTGTTAATGCCCGTAAAGCTAGATTCTGCTCCATCTCCATTAAATTTAAGTTAACACTTAAAATAAACAACACTGAACATTCAGATGTAACAGTACAACAACTTCAATACAACCGGGAGCAGAAGTAAAAAAAAAAAAAATAGAAAAAGAAAAAAAAAAAGTCACCACGACAGGCTCACAGGCAGTGAAGGTTTTGCATGTTCACTTTCTCTTTTTTTGATTTTTTTGTAAGAAAGGATCCACCAGTGTATGTACCCAGCACGATAAAGAGAAAAAAAAAAAGAAACCTTTCCCCTTTCCTTTATATACAAATTAATTTGAAGATTTCTCATATAAATGAAGTATTCAGTGTTGAAATATACATCAGAGTGTATATATACCCTTTATAGAGCTGCTTACCGACAAATCAGCCAAAGTGATTTTTTTTGTTATGAAAAAGCAAGAACACTTTCATCCTCTTTAAAAAGTTTGGATATAAAACATCCAATGCATTTTGGATTCTTTACTATTTGTCTTAGTTTTTTTTTGTGTGTGTGTCATCAGTTAACCTTGTCTTGAGAACTAGTTAAAGGTGTTAAGGAGACCGGGAACATCAACACCTTAGCATGCATGAAGGAAAGGTCGGGGAGGCTGGCGATCACCTTTGCAGCCTCTTCACTAAGGTTTTCTTCCCTTCTAGGTTTCCTGTAAGGAAAGAAGAAACACAACCTGGGTTACACCAAACAGGAAAAGAACTAAAAATGTTTTAAATTGTTTTAGTATTTTATGTATGCACTAATTAAAATGAGACTGAAGGTTTGTTTTTGTTTCCAAAAGGAGCCTAAAGGCCTCCATACACATTAGAAAAAGGTTGTCCAAACTCCACTTTTGGCAGGACTGGATGATTTTCTGATGTGAATCGGGGCATTCAGATTCTCTCCTAAAATATGATGTAGGGAAGAGAAGGATTGTGGCGTTTCTGATACTTTCGTTTTTGGAGAGATACGGTAAGTTGCTGCCACTTACCCCTCTCACTTATAACACAAGAATGCTCAATCGAATATTCATGCATATTGAGCAGTGGTCTCAAACTGTAGCCCTCCAGATGTTGCAAAACTACAACTCCCAGCATGCCCGGACATCCAACGGTCAAACGTTCGTTGCTCCTGATCCCTCTATATCAGTGGTCTTCAACCTGCGGACCTCCAGACGTTGCAAAACTACAACTCCCAGCATGCCCGGACATCCAACGGTCAAACGTTTGTTGCTCCTGATCCCTCTATATCAGTGGTCTTCAACCTGCAGACCTCCAGATGTTGCAAAACTACAACTGCCAGCATGCCCGGACAGCCGATGGCTGTCCGGGCATGCTGTGAGTTGAAGTTTTGCAACATTTGGAAGGTCCCAGTTTGAGAACAATGATATAGAGGGATCAGGAGCAACAAACGTTTGACCGTTGGATGTCCGGGCATGCTGGGAGTTGTAGTTTTGCAACGTCTGGAGGTCCGCAGGTTGAAGACCACTGATATAGAGGGATCAGGAGCAACGAACGTTTGACAGTTGGATGTCCGGGCATGCTGGGAGTTGTAGTTTTGCAACATCTGGAGGTCCGCAGGTTGAAGATCACTGATATAGAGGGATCAGGAGCAAAGAGCGTTTGACCGACATCTATCGCATGTTTACAATAAAGGCTGTGGTAAGAGTTCTGACCAATTCAATTCAGTGCAGCTGGGCAGAATATGTGTAGACACAGAGATTCATCAAAACCTGTCCAGAGGAAAAGTTACTGAGTCGCCCATAGCAACCAATCAGATCGCTTCTTTCATTTTTGAAAATGAAAGAAGCGATCTGATTGGTTGCTATGGGCAACTCAGCAACTTTTCCTCTGGACAGGTTTTGATAAATCTTCCCCATAGACTCACAAGGCAACAAAATAGTTGCTAAAACTTAACTTTTACTAATTACTATTGAAAATTACCAATAAAAACTGAAAATATCCTTTAAATATCAGAGAGGATCTGCAGTATTTTAGACAATTACTTTATTCTGTCAACTGCAAAACCCAAAAAAGTAAAGAAGTGACATATTGTGATGAGTGAACAGTCTGTAGCGGTCAGGGGCTGGAGACTTCTGTATCAATATATTCTGTGTTTTAGAGAGAAGAAATGTAATAGTACAAATAGTTAAAGGACATCTGCAGCATAATTAACACTTATCCCCTATCCACAGGATAGGGGATAAGTGTTTGATTGCGGGGGGTCCGACCGCTGGGACCCCCTGTGATCTCCTTCATGGGGCCGCGGCTATGCCGTGGCTCTCCCGTGCAGGGGGCGTGCCAGCCGCAGCATGACGTTGCGGCCGGCACGCCTCCTCCATACATCTCTATGGGAGAGGCGGGGAGGCAGTGTTACTGCCTCCCCGTCTCCCCCATAGAACTATATTGGGACGGGGAGGAGACGAGACTAGGTCGACGCTACGCGCCTTCAGCGCTCACTATGAGCGCTAATGGCGGCGCCCCGTTAGGGAGATCGAGGGGGGTCCCAGCGGTCGGACCCCTGCGATCAAACACTTATCCCCTATCTTGTAGCTAGGGGATAAGTGTATATTGTGCTGCAGTTGTCCTTTAAATGTTAGTTGTAAAATGTCTTGCAGACTTCTAGATGTAGCAGGCACATACGAGGAGGACCTGCGTACCGTGTGTCTCGTCTCCTCTTGTCTTTTCTTCCTTTATTAACATGTGATCAAACAGACTACAATATACAGTAATTCCCACAGGACTGTCCCGGCTTCACGACAAAGCCACAATTACCATATGTAAAACGGAGTCTGAGCGCTGGTTTACATAAGCAGCAATGCTCAGGTCATCATCTGCGGGCTCCTTGTCTAGACGCATAAACCTGCCATGTTGTACCAGAGATGTACAAGTCACTCATTCTCGGTTGCCATAGAGACCTGTAACAAGGTTAGATCTGATGCAGATCCACGACGGCAGCGCACCCAGTACAGGAAGAAATCTCATCCACCCTGAAATATACTTCAAAATAATCCTAATTTATGTGCCGAATATCAAAGTAACCCCACAACAATAATCTGTGGCTTATTGTTTGTATTTATAGGATATGTGGAAAGATTAAAGGGGTACTCCTGCCCTAATACATCTTATCCCGTATCCAAAGGATAGGGGATAAGATGTAGGATCGCAAGGGTCTCGCCACTGGGGACCCCCGCAATCTGTCATTGCGCACCCACCTTTGAACTCTCGGAAGCGCTGGAGGCTCCGAGTGTGTAGCGTGACGACCACGGGGACGGAATATCATGACATCCTGACTCCGCCCCTGTGTGATGTCACACCCTGCCCTTTCAATGCAAGTGACGGCCGTGCGCAATGACAGATTGCGGGGGTCCTCAGCGGCGGGACTCCAGCGATCATAAAATGTATTAAGGCCGGAGTACCCCTTTAATGTTCTTTAAATGTTTTTACATCCTTTGGTGATAAAAGGGCTTTTCTGCAGCGACCACCTTTTATTAAATAGTTCATGAATAGAGATGAGCGAACTTACAGTAAATTCGATTCGTCGCGGTTGCTGACTTTTCCTGCATAAATTAGTTCAGCTTTCCGGTGCTCCGGTGGGCTGGAAAAGGTGGATACAGTCCTAGGAAAGAGTCTCCTAGGACTGTATCCACCTTTTCCAGCCCACGGGAGCGCCTGAAAGCTGAACTAATTTATGCAGGAAAAGTCAGGAACCGCCGAGCCGAGAAGTTCCTGACGCATCGATTTTACTGTAAGTTCACTCATCTCTATTCATGAATTTACACCACATAAATTCATTAATTTATCTTCATAAAATCTGCAATAATCTGTATGCAGCAAGCTCCCTCTAGTGGTGACAGCAGGCAGCCAGGATTTCACCACTTAAAGGTATATTCCTTTTCACTATGCTGATTTTGGGGGCAGAAGGCCAGTGCATGACTGACAGTTCATCACTCATCACATCACTCAGTACGACACTTGCCTAAATGTGCATGCCTGGAAAGCTGATCTTATCTCAGTACTGGAGATCGGCATTGCAAGTTTATGCAAAGAACGCTATAGCGTAGTAGTGTGCTTTACAAGCACCACAGCACTGTACACTAATAGCGTAGGGTGTCATGTGCTTGCTAACAGCCTATCTGATCAGATTGCTTCTTTCATTTCTCAGAGGCCTCTTTAAAAATGTAAAGAAGGAATCTGATTGGTTGCTATGGGCAACTGCACCACTTCCCCTAGCCACAGGATAGGGCATAAGAGTCTGATTATGGGGCATCTGACCAATGGGGTCCCCTGCAATTATGTGTCTTACTTACAGTCCTCCCGCCTCCATCTTCCTGGATGTGGGCCAGCTCAGCCAACCAATGGCCATAGTGATGTCCCACCTCAGCCAATGATTGGTCTGCCATGTCCAGAAAGGTGGAGCCTGAAGCTCGCAAGGACATGTAAGTATGACAGGACCAATATAGGGTGGTCCGACCGCTGCCCAACCGTGCCTCCCCCCGCATCAGACACTTATCCCCTGTCCTATGGATAGGGGATAAGTACAGTTTCCTGGTGTCCACAACTAGAAAATTTTTTCTAATTTCTTCAGGAAACAGCACCATGCTTGTCTTCAGTTTGGGTCTGGTATTGCAGCTTAGCTCCATTGAAGTGAATGAAGTTGCAATGCTGCACACAAATTGTGGTGCTGTTTTCAGAAAAAAGCAGGCATATTTTTTCAAATCCGGGACCCTTTGAGTGCGACATGCTAGATCATCCAACACCCCAAACCCCGACCAACGCACAGTAGCTAAACACCAATACACACTAGACAGGTGTTTCCCAACCCGGGTGCCTCCAGCTGTTGCAAAACTACAACTCCCAGCATGCCCGGACAGCCGCTGGCTGTCCGGGCATGCTGGGAGTTGTAGTTTTGCAACAGCTGGAGGCACCCTGGTTGGGAAACACTGCACTAGACTGTCATCCGGTTTTGCAAAAAGGCCCCATAAGGACATATAGATATCTAGAAGGTTCGACTGTTTACCTTGCCGATGTGCTTGTGGTTTCTGCCGTGGACATCAGTCTTGCGAACGCATCAGTCACCTTGCTGCTGGCACTGGAGGATTCTACCTTCGCTGTGGTCAGTGCATACAGCTCAGGATCCACACCTTTCAGCATAAAACGATAAATCAGTGATGGAAGAAGTCAAGATGGAGACCACAAAAAACACACACCACAAGCCTCACACTCCTCTAAGTGTCTGAGCGATTCACTGACAGCATCAGGATGCAATGGGACCTACTGGGTCGGTTCGTGCAGACAGGAATGGTTGAAGGTCACTGCATTGTAATAGTGGAAGATAATGCAATCTATAGCACAAATGTGATACACATGGATGTTAGGCAAATAAAGCATGGCTGGAAAGGTCTTCAGATTGCTGTATATCTGCTGACACGGACCCATAAATAAGCAATGAATACACTCAGATACTTAAAGTAGCGTACAGGACACACGCACTAAACCACTACTATAAATCTACTACTAGCTACTACGCAAGCTTGCTGAAGCATTAGGGACGCCAACAAATCAACAGAGACAGGTCATAATGTTTCTGAGAAAGGGTGATGAAACACATTAAAAGGGTACTCCGGTGGAAATTTTTTTTTTAACTCAACTAGTGCCAGAAAGTTAAACAGATTTGTAAATTACTTCTATTAAAAAATTCTTCCAGTACTTATTAGCTGCTGAATGCTACAGAGGAAATTCCTTTCTTTTTGGAACACTGATGACATCACGAGCACAGTGCTCTCTGCTGACATCTCTGTCCATCAGAGAGAATTCCAAAAAGGAAATAATTTCCTCTGTAGTATTCAGCAGCTAATAAGTACAGGAAGGATTAAGATTTTTTTAATAGAAGTAATTTACAAATCTGGTGGAAATTTTTTTTTTTTTTAACTCAACTGGTGCCAGAAAGTTAAACAGATTTGTAAATTACTTCTATTAAAAAATCGTAATCCTTCCAGTACTTATTAGCTGCTGAATACTACAGAGGAAATTATTTTCTTTTTGGAACACATCATGACCACAGTGCTCTCTGCTGAGATCTGTTTGCTATGGGGATTTTCTTCTACTCTGGACAGTTCTTAAAATGGACAGAGATGTCAGCAGAGAGCACTGTGGTCATGATGTCAGCAGAGAGCTCTGTGTTCAAAAATGAAAATGTCCTCTGTATTATTCAGCAGCTAATAAGTACTGGAAGGATTAAGATTTTTTAATAGAAGTAATTTACAAATCTGTTTACATTTTTGGCACCAGTTGATTAAAAAAAAAAAAGTTTTCCACAGGAGTACCCCTATAAGACTGGGCATGAAGAATTTTATTAATAGGCTACTACTACAAGCTCCGTCCAGGATTTTGTTATGTAAGATGTATGTTCTATAAGATGGTTTTGCAGGACTGTTGTCTAATGAAAAGCCCCTCATTTAATTTTTGGGGTGAATAAATCAATGTTTCCTAACCAGCTACCCTGGTTGAAAAACACTGCAATGAATTAGTGTAGTATTATATGTCAGCCATGTAAAACATTTCCCAGATGTTGGATCAGGCAGAAGAAGATGCTACACAACCCCTTTAAAAAGTGGAGACCAGTGCCCTATAATGGAATGAGAGTCTGGCTTGTAGAACACTAGTCAAGAATATTACTCTATTCTTGTTGCTCCTAGATAAGTAAGTCGAGAAGGAAGAGGATAGGATAAACATCATTCACCTGCGAAGCTACCAAATCCCAACTAAGCACAGATACATAGAAACCATGTTACATGATGCAACTAAACTGGACAGCCACCACTGCACCACCAGCTACTACTGCATGCCTGGGAACTGCCGTATCAAGCTGACCATGACAACATTGTCCCGTCAATATTCATGTTATGGTGATATTATCATAGACCAACGTGGAAGGGATAAGGATTTTGTACTATGTTAGAATGTCTAGTTCCCTCTACCATGATGTGTTTAAGTGCAGTCAACAGAAGACCAAGTGAATGGCTTGGTACAATTGTCCTTGTAGGTCAACCTGAAAGTTCCCAGGCATGGTCAACTACACAAAAAGAGCAAAACCACTCCCCAATGTTCAGCAAGCTCTAACAAATGACTTTCCCAGAAACAAGTAAAATATGTTTGTGTGTTTAAGAGTTAGTCTGGAAACCAATGGAAGGAGATGAGACAAAGCCTGATCTCGTTTGGGCAGGGTTTCCAAAAAGGCTGCTAAAAGCAAAGTTTAGATATTTTTTCTTGGGATATCCCAAAGTCATCAGAGGTTCCTGAAGAGTTAATGGTGCAGAATTAGTAAAGATGTTAGTAATGGTTAACCCTTAAAGAGACCAAACATTAGCTTATTGAGAACTGAAAAATTACACAATCCAATGTGATCTAGTGCTATATATTTATATATATATATATATATATATATATATATATATATATTACAGGGGGTCACATGCTGTAGGGTAGGGTCACACATGCCATTGAAGTAATTGAGCAGGAAAATATGCAGCTGCAAATAAACAGCACATATGGCACGTGTGACCCTACCCTTAATCTGCAAAGAATATTATCTGAATACTCCCTGCAGTGTTTTCCAGTTGTAGAATAACTCTGTATTCATAACTTTTTCGAGGAAATGTACAGGATAGTGAAAACATGACTCCCTTCTTCCAGAAAAAGTATCACTCTTGCCTATGGGCTGTGTCTGCTACTGTGGCTCTGCCTCATTCATATAATAAAATGGTTCCAAAAGAATAGACTATATATTAGAATCTGAATTCAAGTTATAAGTATGGGCAAATTTTCATCTGTAAGACCAGTATTTTCCAACCAGGGTGCCTGCAGCTTTTGCAAAACTACAACTCCCAGAATGCCCGAACAGCCTGCATCTGAGTGCAGTTTTAATACACTGACATTTAAAAAGTTTGCATGCAAAATTGTATTTCACCTGTAGAGGTCACTACAGTTGACAAATTCCTCTTGCAATAATCCGAATTTATTACAGTGCTTTAAATCCTGCCTAACATTACAGGATATTGTATTATTTAATGGATGTTTACACTATGCTATATATATATATATATATATATATATATATATATATATATATATATATATATATATACACACATACACACACACACACACACACACACAGTGGGGCAAAAAAGTATTTAGTCAGCCACCAATTGAGCAAGTTCTCCCACTTTAAAAGATGAGAGGCCTGTAATTTTCATCATAGGTATACCTCAACTATGAGAGACAGAATGGGGGGAAAGAATACAGGAAATCCCATTGTAGGATTTCTAATTAATTAATTGGTAAATTCCTTGGTAAAATAAGTACTTGGTCACCTACAAACAAGCAGGATTCCTGGCTCTCACAGACCGGTAACTTCTTCTTTGTACCTGTATGCCCTGAGTCCGCTCCCGTTCTATAACGCGGGGCGGGCCCGGCCTCTAACAATGGCCGGGACCTGTGGCTAATAGCACGCGGCACTTATCGTGGTGCCGCGCGCTATTAACCCTTTAGACGCGGCACTCAAATTTGATCGATATCAAAGGCTACCATCAGTAACACACTACACCGCCAGGGACTCAAATCATGCAGTGCCAGATGTGTCCCCCTGCTTAAACCAGTACATGTCCGGGCCCATCTGAAGAGAGAGCAAGAGAGAGAGAATTTGGATGATCCAGAAGAGGATTGGGAGAAGGTCAGATGAAACCAAAGTAGAACTTTTTGGTAAAAACTAAATTCGTTGTGTTTGGAGGAGAAAGAATGCAGAGTTGCACTTAAAGAACACCATACCTACTGTGAAGCATGGGGGGTGGAAACATCATGCTTTGGGGCTGTTTTTCTGCAAAGGGACCAGGATGACTGATCCGTGTAAAAGAAAGACATAATGGGGCCATGCATCCTGAGATTTTGAGTGAAAAATGTGAAGATTTTGAGTGAAGGGCATTGAAGATGAAACATGGCTGGGTCTTTCAGCATGACCATGATCCCAAACACACCACCTGGGCAACGAAAGAGTGGCTTCAATTAGAAGCATTTGGAGGTCTTGAAGTGGCCTATCCAGTCTCCAGATCTCAACCCCATAGAAAACCTTTGGAGGGAGTTGAAAGTCCGTGTTGCCCAGCAACAGCTCCAAAACATCACTGCTCTAGAGGAGATGTGCATGGAGGAATGGGCTAAAATACCAACAGCAGTGTGTGAAAATGTTTGACATTGCCAACAAAGGGTATATAACAAAGTATTGAGATGAATTTTGTTATTGACCGAATACTTATTTTCCACCATAATTTGCAAATAAATTCTTTAAAAATCAGACAATGTGATTTTATGGATTTTTTTTCTTATTATGTCTCTCATAGTTGTGGTATACCTATGATGAAAATGACAGGCCTCTCTAATTTTTTTAAGTGGGAGAACTTGCACAATTGGTGGCTGACTAAATACTTTTTTGCACCTATGTATGTATGTGTATGTATGTGTGTGTGTGTGTGTGTGTGTGTGTGTGTGTGTGTGTATGTATATGTATGTATATATATATATATATATATGCAAAATCTAAAAATGTTGCAGTATCTTGTATTACAAGATACTGCAACATTTTTTGATTTTGCATCTGCATCACTGGACTTATACGGCTACCCAAATTTACTATATTATATATATATATATATATATATATATATATATATATATATATATATACACACACACACACACACACACACACACACACACTGGCCTGAATTAGGTCAAAAAGGCTCTTTTGACCTCAGTCGGGGTAACTGGGGGTGGTCACCAAGGCTATGTAGTACAGACATTGTGTAGATGTATTCCAGCGTCTCCCAGTGTGCCTCCAACTGTTGCAAACTACAACTTCCACATGCTGGGAGTTCTAATTTTGCAACAGCTGGAGTCACACCAGTTGGAAAACACTGATATATCCTGAGCGATATTACAGGCTTCAGCCCTCATTGACACTTCCCTGATACTATTCATGTTTTTACAAGTGCAATGGACTTCAGCACATATAATCTAGATCTTGACGTACTAACATAAGTGAGAAAGACATGCTATTATACACATGATAATATAGACAATGCAGTAAGGCTTAGCAATGCCAATTACATATATTATACTGATGGAAGTGCGGATGTCAAGTGCTGTAATGTGATTGAATCAAAACACAATCACTCACCTGACAAACATACAGACACACCTTCAGCAACACAAACACAATACTGATATTGTGTATTTATTCATTTGACTTTCTTCAAGGGGAACTCTAGACCTCAACAACTGAGGCGACTGCTTAAATTAACCTCTTTTGCCCATTTTTATTGTGGCATTTACGTTTTTACCTCCTCGTCTTTTAAAAGACATAACTTTTATTTCTCTATTCAGAGACCCATACAAGGGCTTGTTTTTTTCATGACCAATTGTACTTTGCTCCGTACATTTTATGCTAAAATCAAAAAAAGTGTCATTACAACCAAAAAAATTACAATTTAGGGGGAGGGGGGAGTACCCCCCCCCCTCCATCCCCACATTTTTGCTATTTTTGATGAGTTTTATCAGAGGCATTTTTGTTTTAATGGGGCTTTTTGATCACTATTCTCACAATTTTATTTATCATTTATTTCATACTTTTTAAGTCCCCGTAGGGAACAACAGCAAATAATTTGATTGCTAATACTGAACAATGTTATGCAATTGCATAGCATTGCACAGTGTGATTGGCGCTCTCCTAACAAAGTCTGCCTTGACAGACTATAAGCAGACGGCACCAGAGCCAGGAACCAGAGAAGGTGAGGAGACCTCTGGCTGGTATGGGAACAGACTGGACCACAGAATATATGTTGCGAGGGTGCCAAGCTGTCATTCAAGGTCCTAAATAAGATGTCAAGTGCTAAGAAATGTATACCCTATTCGCAGGGCAGGAGATAAATGTCTGATCGCGGGAGGTCCGACCGCTGGGATCCCCCGTGATCTCCCGTATGGGGCCCCGACTTGGCGCCAGCTGAGCTGATGTGTGTGACGTTTCGCACACACACAGCAGGTTAGCTGGTTCAAAAACACCCCCTCTATTCATCTCTATGGGAGAGGCAAAGTCCCAGCAGCCGACCCCAGCAATCAGACATTTATCCACTCTCCGAATAGGGGATACATATCTTAGCACTGGGCATCTTCTTTAAGTCCTGTAATCAATATTAATCATGGCATTTAAGAGGTTAATGACTGGCATCGTCAGGATCGCTTTATAGACAAAATGCAGCTCAGGAAGTAAATTTATCTGGGCACAAGGACATACATTTACGTCTATTGTCCTTACAGGGTTAAGTAAAGTGCTGAAAGGTTTACATCCTGCTTCTGGTTTTGCTGTAAGCAGTATGTAGGGGTGAGCTGTGTAGACTAGGGATAAACCAGTCCAGCTTTCATGTCTACAGCAAACACAGTTAAAGAGTACCTGTCATCAACTAAACTTTCCCTGATCCCCCTCCCCATCTGTCCTTTACTCTAGCTATGCCTATCCCTGTGTTTATTGAGGTTTAAAATGCTGTGGAAATACCTTTTTTCGTCCCTCTTCATTAGCTCAGGAGCACTGTCTTTCTGAGGGGTGGAAGGAGGCGGGTCCCGGCAGGCATGATGTCACGTGAAGCCTGGCCGGGACTCTGCTTCTGCCAGTCTTCCTGTATGCTGCTCTCCCTCTGCAGCAGTGTTTCCCAACCAGGGTACCTCCAGCTGTTGCAAAACTACAACTCTCAGCATGCACAGAGCAGGGAGTGCAGTGAGGTAATACAATGTATAAGATAACGTGTGGTGAGGGGCAGGGAGAACACAGAGCAGGGGGGAGGTGACTGGCCTCTGTTATATGAGAGGCATGTGCAGGCTTGTAGCTCACAGTGAGCTGAGAGTACTGAACTTCCTGTGGAAGGACCAGTGCCCTTTCAGCATTAGTCCTAAAAGCTGTACACTTACTATGAAAAGCATAGGAAGCTGCCTGCAAACCAGGCATAGAAGAGAGACCCCTAGTGGCCAAAAGTATAAAATGAAAAAACTGGTATAAATATTAATATTTTTTTAATGAAGATATATTACAATATGTCTTCATTAATGATTATGAACAACATATTAAAAGATTTTGTTGAAGACAGGTACTCTTTAACCCCTTAAGGACATAGGGCGTATCCATACGCCCCCGTTTCCAAGTCCTTAAGGACCGAGGGCGTATGGATACGCCCTGAGCATTTCCGGCCCCCACCGCTAGCCGGAGGGGAGCCGGATGCCTGCTGAAATCGTTCAGCAGGCATCCCGGCATATCACCCAGGGGGGTCATTATGTCCCCCCATGTCGGCGATTGCCGCAGATCGCTGGACAATTCAGTCCAGCGATCTGCGGCGGATTCCGGGTCAATCGTGTCTCCAGTGACCCGATGACCCGGAATTACTGGCTGATCGGGGCCGTCAGAGACGGCCCCGAACAGCCAGAGTCTGCAGGAGTGAGGTGGCACTGGTGCCACCTCACGATCGCCCTGATTTGTCGGCCGGATTACCGGCCGACAAATCAGGGCGCCTGCTGCGGGTGTCACTCCCGCAACCCGCTCCGCCCCTCTTCCGGAGGACGTGAGCGGGTGCGGGAAGACGACCCCGGGTGCTGGGGACCCCGATCCCCGGCGTCCCTGTTGGGATCGGGGCCCCAGGAGCGACGGCGGCGGCGAGGGACAGTCCTGCAGTGTGGATCGTTGGAGGTGAGTGACAGCCTCCTGCTGTTGCTTAGCAACAGCTCCCAGCATGCAACAAGGGCATGCTGGGAGCTGTAGTTTTGCAACAGCTGGAGGCACATTCTTTCTATGGAAAAGTGTACCTTCAGCTGTTGTGTAACTACAACTCCCAGCTTGCACAATCAGCTAAAGTGCATGCTGGGAGTTGTAGTGGTGCATCTGGTGGTTGCATAACTACATCTCCCAGCATGCCCGTTGGCTGTCGGTGACTGCTGAGAGTTGTAGTTGTGCAACAGCTGAAGGCACACTGAGTTAAGTAGTAAACCAGTGTGTCTCCAGCTGTTGCATAACTACAATCCCCAGCATCCCCAGCCAATGTAGTATGCCTCCGGCTGTTGCATAACTACAAGACCCAGCATGCCCTTCCGCTGTCCGTACATGCTGGGGGTTGTAGCTTTTGCAACAGCTGAAGGCACACTGGTTGCAAAACACTGAGTTTGTTACCAAACTCGGTGTTTCACAACCTGTGTGTCTCCAGCTGTTGCAAAACTACAACTCCCAGCATGCACTGATCGACCGTACATCATCCACAGCTGTAATTAATTGTAAGTAATAGCGAGCACTATAAAGTTTGTGGTGCGGTGTTGTTCAGTAGTACCTCTTGAGAAAGGGAAACCGAAACGATCGTAGGGGTCTGGGCTCTGCAGCCTAATATGGGTAAGCTTACTATATGCACTTTATCTTACCAGTCTCTGTGTCTCTCTGCAGTCTGCATGGATCCATAGATAAGCGCTTGTGTTACTACTATATCATCACACTATCATTGCGCAATATTATATCTTTGTATATATATGCACATGCGAGTTGAAATTTATTTTAGCATTTGTTTGCACTAATTTATATTCTATTATACCCACAATTGTGGTCAGTGTATATTATAAATATCGTATATAGAGCACTTTAGTAGCAATAATTGATATGCAGTGCAGTTCTCTTAGAGACTGAGATATTATATTAATTACTTGTTACATCATATTATATGTTAGCCCATTGCAGCTGGCAGTAGCCCTATTTTTTTTTGTACTGGAATCTAACCTTAATCCCAATTTCAATTATTGGCGTCTGTTCACATTGTTTTTTAAAATTGTACTAATAAAATCATGATTTTAATTAAGGAGTTGTTTGAACTCGATTTTCTTTTTGTGTATATGGTATTATGAGTTCTCCTGTGTCCATGCAGGAATTAGTGTGCCCCCGATTGTATGCCATAGAGGCAAGGGGTGATCATGCACGTTTAATGCTAGAACCTGTATTAATTAAAAAACATGCTGGGAGTTGTAGTTTTGCAACAGCTGGATGTTCCCCCCAATGTGAACGTACAGGGTACACTCACATGGGCGGAGGATTACAGTAAGTATCCGGCTGCAAGTTTGAGCTGCGGCAAATTTTCTGCTGCAGCTCAAGCTGCCAGCGAGAAACTACTGTGAACCCCCGCCCGTGTGACTGTACCCTAAAAACACTACACTACCACAAAATAAAATAAAAAGTAAAAAACACTACATATACACATACCCCTACACAGCCCCCCTCCCCTCCACAATAAAAATGAAAAACGTCTGGTACGCCACTGTTTCCAGAACGGAGCCTCCAGCTGTTGCAAAACAACTACTCCCAGTATTGCCAGATAGCCACTGACTGTCCAGGCATGCTTGGAGTTTTACAACAGCTGGAGGCCCCCTGCTTGGGAATCACTGGCGTAGAATACCCCCATGTCCACCCCTATGCAATCCCTAATTTAGGCCTCAAATGCGCATGGCACTCTCACTTTGGAGCCCTGTCGTATTTCAAGGCAACAGTTTAGGGCCACATATGGGGTATCGCCGTACTCGGGAGAAATTGGGCTTCAAATTTTGTGGGGTATTTTCTGCTATTACCCTTTTTAAAAATGTAAATTTTTTGGGAAAACAAGCATTTTAGGTTAAAAAAATTTTTTTTTTTACATATACAAAAGTCATGAAACACCTGTGGGGTATAAAGGTTCACTTAACCCCTTGTTACGTTCCCCGAGGGGTGTAGTTTCCAAAATGGTATGCCATGTGTTTATTTTTTTTTTTGCTGTCCTGGCACCATAGGGGCTTCCTAAATGCGGCATACCCCCAGAGCAAAATTTGCTTTCAAAAAGCCAAATGTGACTCCTTCTCTTCTGAGACCTGTAGTGCGCCAGCAGAGCACTTTTCACCCCCATATGGGGTGTTTTCTGAATCGGGAGAAATTGGGCTTCAAATTTTGGGGTGTGTTTTCTGCTATTATCCTTTTTAAAAATTTAAAAATTTTGGTAAACCAAGCATTTTAGGTAAAATTTTTTTTTTTTTTTCACATATGCAAAAGTCGTGAAACACCTGTAGGGTATTAAGGTTTACATTACCCCTTGTTACGTTCCCCGAGGGGTCTAGTTTCCAAAATGGTATGCCATGTGTGTTTTTTTTTTTTGCTGTTCTGGCACCATAGGGGCTTCCTAAATGCGGCATGCCCCCAGAGCAAAATTTGCTTTCAAAAAGCCAAATGTGACTCCTTCTCTTCTGAGACCTGTAGTGCACCAGCAGAGCACTTTTCACCCCCATATGGGGTGTTTTCTGAATCGGGAGAAATTGGGCTTCAAATTTTGGGGGGTATTTTCTGCTATTACCCTTTTTAAAAATTAAAAAATTTTGGTAAACCAAGCATTATAGGTAAAAAAAAATTTTTTTCCTCACATATGCAAAAGTCGTGAAACACCTGTAGGGTATTAAGGTTTACATTACCCCTTGTTACGTTCCCCGAGGGGTCTAGTTTCCAAAATGGTATGCCATGTGTGTTTTTTTTTTGCTGTTCTGGCACCATAGGGGCTTCCTAAATGCGGCATGCCCCCAGAGCAAAATTTGCTTTCAAAAAGCCAAATGTGACTCCTTCTCTTCTGAGACCTGTAGTGCACCAGCAGAGCACTTTTCACCCCCATATGGGGTGTTTTCTGAATCGGGAGAAATTGGGCTTCAAATTTTGGGGGGTATTTTCTGCTATTACCCTTTTTAAAAATGTAAAATTTTTGGGAAACCAAGCATTTTAGGTAAAAAAAATATATATTTTTTTTACATATGCAAAAGTCGTGAAACACCTGTAGGGTATTAAGGTTCACTTTACCCCTTGTTACGTTCCCTGAGGGGTCTAGTTTCCAAAATGGTATGCCATGTGTGTTTTTTTGCTGTTCTGGCACCATAGGGGCTTCCTAAAAGTGACATGCCCCCCAAAAACCATTTGACGCTCCTTCCCTTCTGAGCCCTCTACTGCGCCCGCTGAACAATTAACAGACATATGAGGTATGTGCTTACTCGAGAGAAATTGGGTTTCAAATACAAGTAAAAATTTTCTCCTTTTTACCCCTTGCAAAAATTCAAAAATTGGGTCTACAAGAACATGCGAGTGTAAAAAATGAAGATTTTGAATTTTCTCCTTCACTTTGCTGCTATTCCTGTGTAACACCTAAAGGGTTAATACACTTACTGAATGTCATTTTGAATACTTTGGGGGTGTAGTTTTTATAATGGGGTCTTTTATGGGGTATTTCTAATATGAAGACCTTCAAATCCACTTCAAACCTGAACTGGTCCATGAAAAATAGCGAGTTTGAAAATTTTGTGAAAAATTTCAAAATTGCTGCTGAACTTTGAAGCCCTCTGGTGTCTTCCAAAAGTAAAAACTCATAAATGTTATGATGCAAACATAAAGTAGACATATTGTATATGTGAACCCAAAAAAATAATATTTTGAATATCCATTTTCCTTACAAGCAGAGAGCTTCAAAGTTAGAAAAATGCAACATTTTCATTTTTTTCATCAAATTTGGTGATTTTTCACCAAGAAAGGATGCAAGTTACCATAAAATTTTACCACTAAGCTAAAGTAGAATATGTCACGAAAAAACAATCTCAGAATCAGAATGATAACATTCCAGAGTTATTAATGTTTTAAGTGACAGTGGTCAGAATTGCAAAAAACGCTCCGGTCCTTAAGGTGAAAAAGGGCTCGGTCCTTAAGGGGTTAAGCTTTAATTTAAATAGTGGTGAAAAAGTTATCCTGTGATTGGTAACTATGAGCAACAAGGCCAGTTTCGACAAATAAACCAATGGTGTTTCCCTGATATCTTTACTCTGGGACTTTGGGGGAGATTCATCAATACCTGTGCTGAGGAAAAGTTGACCAGTTGTCCATAGCAACCAATCAGATCAAACGCGATCTGATTGGTTGCTTTGGGAAACTGGTCAACTTTTCTTCTGTACAGGTTTTGATGAATCTCCCCCTTTATTGCAGCAGGAAAGTGAAGGCTTTGCTTCTTACAGTACAGAAGTGAACTGAAGCAATTGTTAGGTTCTGGAGAACCCATTAAAGAGAGGTGGTGGGAAGAGAAAAGGGTAATTTCACAAGGCCAACAATTTCAATAACATTTCATGAAGATTTAAAACCATCTCTGACAGCAATAAACAACAATATTCCAACTGGGATACAGACTTTGTGACTTTATAGAGAAGGAAATTGTGGACAGGTGGATTGTATCCTTCTCCTCTGTCAATATTACTCACTGTAATTTACTCCTTCCAAACCTCATTGTCAAATTTTCTCTTAAAGGGGTACGCAACTGGCCAGTGTTCGGAAGTAAAAGTTTCGAGCGCTGTTTTTGCGCTGCGGGGATCGGCCATGCCCCTCATGACATCACGGCCACGCCCTCTCAATGCAAGTCTATGGGAGGGGGCGTGACGGCTGCCTTTTACTTCCAAACACTGGCCAGTGGGGTACCCCTTTAAGCTGGCCTTACTATAACATAGATGTCAACATTCCACCAACAACTCTATGTCCCGATTCCCCCAATATTCTCAATGAGGAAGGGAAAGAAAGCCACTGACTGACTCCTCTGGTGGCAGCATATCTTCTCGAGGACAAAAGAAGAAGGAAGTTAAACTCCACCATGCCCAATCCTTTTCTCCACCAATATCTGCAATCAGGAGGCCACCATACACATTGGATTGTGGTCCAGTCCTGCCGAATATGGTGGGTTCACAGGACACTTACCTAATGTGTATGGCCAGCTTAACTAACATGATGATACCTTGGTTTACAAAGACCGTGCCAAGTCCCCCCCCCCCCCCTACTACAGTATTAGGAGCAGGGTGGGCTGTTCAACTTCTTCTTGAGGTGTTTGCAACATACATTGATGAGAATTACACACACGAGGCAAAACCGGGACTTGGTTTCTTGTTTGTAGGAAAGCCACAGTGAAGTGCTCATGCTTTCTAAGGCAACCATTTTGACACTCAGCTGACCTGGGATAGTGGTGGTGCTGTTAAAGCCACTGTCATCCACGGGTCCAAAGAAATCAAGATTCAGAAGAGTAGACCCTCCACTAGCTTGAAATACATTGACAGTGTTGGGTATCCAGCCGTAAAGAAGATAAGGCAGGGGAAGGGTTTTTTGTGTTAAAAAACGGGGGAGGGGGGTAAGACATACACACTTAAACATGCATATTATTACAATCGTATAAACCACAGTGTGAAACCACCAACATCTTACATGGTTATTGACAAAAGAGAGTTGGAAACGTCATAGTCCTTAATTCAAAGTTAATGAAACACAAATCTCCAACAGGTATTAAACTTTTTACATTTAACTTTCTGGTAAACAGGTTAAAATAAGAAAGAAAACACACAATTCTACTGCTTAAAGGGAAACAGCCCAGTGTATCTGCACAACTCCCAACTTGTAAGAATACACGCCATATAGATGATCCACCGTATTCCCGCCGTACCCCATTCATTTCAATAAACCGGACAAGTCAGCTAGTGACTTCGGTCAGGTCATTTTTAACTGTATTTGTTTTGTTGACAGACTAAAAACTGGTCTGCTGTATACCCAAAATGTAGAGTAAATTCACCCTTAGGATGGAGTCAAAGTAAAATTGCTGGCTGGAATTATTCCGGTCGGATATTCCGACAGCGGCCCATCCCCATAGACCGCAATATCTTCCACTCAGCATTCCGCTGAAAGAATGAGCAAGATCATGCTTTTGGCGGTGGAGACTAAGCGCCTGAAGCTCCAATGCTTAAATTCCGTAGTGTGCACTGTGTAATGGAATCCTATTGACAGCAATGGAACTCTGCTACTCCGGAACTTCCAATCGCTGTTTCTAAGTGGAATTACACTGGGAAATTCCTCAGTGTGAACCTGATTCTGTTATATTATAAGCAAGGTATGTTGCTATGTACACAATGCTAATGTTCGTCCTCAGATAGGATTACGTAGAGGTGCTACGTTTTCTCAGAAATAAATAAAACCATATTTGCTCATGCTATTTATACACTTAGGGTTAGCGCCTAGATCAGAACTGCTATTGCTACATTTGGATACATGGATAAACAGCCCTGTGAGCTAGCTACCAAATGAAGATCTGGAATCCTATAAAGGCTTTTTTTCTTCAAACTTGTCCAGACCAATGTCGCCATTTAAAAAAATGAAAAGCTACTGGACTTACCTCCCACCGCTCCCCTGGTATCCTGCTTTGTCCTCCGCTGCGCTCATCTTCCTCCTTCTTGTGGTCGACATGTCACACAGCAGATCAGCTAATCATCGGCCACAGCAATGTCCCACCTCAGACGGTATTAGGCTGATCTGTGGGGTTACCGAAAAGTTGGTGCGTCTTATACGGCAAATACCTGTCCAATCGTGGCGGTCCCTGCGGCCATCAACGGCCGGGATCCACGGCTAATACAGGACATCACCGATCGCGGTGATGCCCTGTATTAACCCTTCAGATGCTGACCGCCGCGTCTGAAGCAAAAATAACACTAACCCAGCTGTTCAGTCGGGCTGTTCGGGACCACCATGGTGAAATTGCGGCATCACGAACAGCTTACAGGACACCGGGAGGGACCATATCTGCCTCCTAGGTGTCTGCTCCGTGCCGGGATCCCCTGCATGGCCGGCGCTCTCCTTCGTCGTCATCATGTCGTCCCGTCATCCAATAGGAGCGGCGTGCGGAGCAACGTGATGGCGGCGATGGAGAGCGAGGATACCCGGCAGCGGAGACGTTCCAGAGCGACGGGGACACCCCGGGGATGTGGCGACAGCGATTGAGGGAGACATCCAGGGTAGCGGTGACGGGTCCGGAGCGGCGGGGACACGTGAGTATTACCTCCTATACCAGTGGTCTTCAACCTGCGGACCTCCAGATGTTGTAAAACTACAACTCCCAGTATCCTATAAAAAGGTGCGTCTTATATGCCGGAGCGTCTTATATGACGAAAAAATACGGTAAATATGGAGTCCCGACACCAGGAAGAAGATCTGGGCTCAGTACATTACACTGCAGCTTAGCCAATCACTAGCCGGGTTGACCACAAAAAGCAGGAAGAGGATCGCAGCGGAGAAAAGGATACTGAAGGCATCGGGGCAGTTAAGTGCTGTACTACCTCTTTAAGCTAAGCTAACATGCTTCCAGCTTAGGTTTAATTCTTGTTTGGTGTTAGGAGCACCAAAACATGTTAGTCAAGTAATGTGTCATTTTAGTTTTTTTGTCTATCAGGATATTTTTATCTTTATCTTCTCTGGATTTTTTTAAACCACCTTTAAAAATGCTTTCCTCCAAGATTTTATTTAATTGTACTAAACAGATGGACTTCATTCCTATACACTAACACAGGTAATGTGTTATTATAATAATTTATAATATAGGCCTTGGAGATTTTTATATTTACAGAGTTATTTAAGTTCATACTGTGAAAATAAGCTGGAATGTTTCCCTTTAATACAACTAATGGCAGATTAAAAGACAACACACACACAACACTACAATAAAGAAAGGAAACACCGCATGACAGAATAAGCAAGACAAGCAGTTCATTCAGGCTTTCATTCATGAATAGTCATATAGGCTATCCGCTACCAAAAATGGTTGGTAACGGGTATTAAGCACTGAAGGGTTTTTCTCCAAAAATATAAAAATAAAATGAAATTAAGTTTTATTATAGACAACCGTTAACTTTTTTTTTCGGTTAACTTTCTGTGTGAAAAATATATTCCAACCTGGAAATCACAAGCAAGTAGGTCATGATAGATCTTGCTCTATCTACATTTAGTAACATGTTGGGTGGCTTCTTAAAGGGGTATTGCCGTTGTAATATCTTAGGCTATGTTCACGTGGCGGAAAATGTGCAGAATTTTCACCCTGAAAACAAGGGTGAACATTCTGCACATTTGCATGTTCTACCGGCTACCGTTCTACTAGAATCGCTGCTCGGAAATGCATAGTCTCCATAGACCACAATGCATTTTTGAGCAGAATCTGCTGCTTATATAGTCTCACTGCTATGGCTAGTGGAAGTCACTAGGAACAATCCTCTATTACATTCATAAGCATTAATAAGGCAAAATGATAATGGTTAACCCCTCAAAAAGGTGTATCTGACATGATCTATAGTTTGATTGGTATTTCCATAAAGCATTAGGGGTTAGTGATTTGACTGAATATGCAACACCTGCATGTTACAGATAAGTCCTACATCTTTGATAGCTGTCAGTCAACCATTTAGCAGACACTTTTTTTTTTTTTCTTTCACCTCCTCCAATACACATGAATTCACGCTTGGTTTGTGTGTGCATTGGGTTCTCAAAAGGGTAAGAGGAGTAAGCAGCTTCCACACCTCTCTGCTGGGGTCTTATCTCCTATGACAGCAAAGGATGAAAATGTTGATAGAAATGGGATAGGAATAAGGCTATCCTTCATATAAGATAGGGCCAGGGACTTTTCATAGTATTCAAAATATTGGGCAGACTAGATGGGCCAAATGGTTCTTATCTACCGACACATTCTATGTTAAAGGGGTACTCCGTCGGTAAGACATCTTATCTCCTATCCAAAGGACAGCGGTCACGCCCCCTCCCATTGAGGGGGCGGAACGTGACATCACACGGGGGCGGGGCTGTGACGTCACAATGCTCCGGCCCCCGTGATCGCCAGTAATCAGTAATCGTAACACGCTCCGGGGACTGATTATAACAGGGTGCTGTGTGCAAGATCACGTGGGGGCCCCAGCGATCAGGCATCTTATCCCCTATCCTTTGGATAGGGAATAAGATGTCTTAGCGCAGGAGTACCCCTTTAAAATTCACCATGGCCAATCCTTCTTTGCCCCCTGACACTACGGTTGAGCTGGGACATCCTTACCAACATTAGATTGTTTGGTCAAAACACATATGGGCACTTTTAAGGTGCTCATATACCTTACTTATAAGCCGGCTGAACTCGCTGACTACAGAAAGACCAGCCAATTCATTCAAGTGTATGGTATCCTTCCAACTTTCTCCGAAAGACGAACTGGGAGAGAAAGATCAGGCATGTTGTTCTCTGAGAGACAAAGTTGTCTGGCAGCGGCCTTCCTTTCCTCTCTCCATTGAGAACACATGAACATTCAGACATGCTGAACCCTCCTGTGTATTGGGAGGTGGACTGATATTGCTGTCAACCGAATGAACATTTGGCTGACAGCTATTGAAGGTGTATGGTCACCCTTAAGTAAAGATTTATCAACAAAAGTGTATCTGAGGTACCTTTTCTACTAAGGGAGCAGCCACATCCTTACCTATGTAGTTTGAAAGCAACAAGAGATAACACAAACATACTAGTTTACTACACCTTACAGTCTTTACCTTCATCCATCCCTTGGCTGTCACTTGTGTGGATATCTAACAGCAGTAAGGATTACAAAGGTAACAACTAGTAAGTATGTGTTGTAAGATGTAATATAGTGAAGAGACTTTAGGCTAAGAATATAGAAGTTTGAGAATTTCAATATCAAGAAAAAAATGCAAACTTAACGTACCTCGTTCTTCAACTGGCAATAGATTAATTAATTAATAAATAAATAAATAAATAAATAAGTAAATTAATAAATAAATGACCATATAAAACTGGACCTAAACAGATAGGGTTAGAACCTAATGCTTTAACCCAGTGACCAATGTCAGAGCTTCGGACTGTCGCTGTGTTACATTTTACAATATGCTGTTGTATAATACATTCATCATGCGGAGCAAAGAATGAAGGAAAGAAAGCCTGAATTTCCCAAGGAGACACTGACAAGACAAGAGGAAGGGTCAGCAGAGAGAAGACTGGGCGGACACTGAAGCTTTCTTATGTCTAGCTCTTTTGTGACAGGTTCTATGGAGAGACGTACCATCTAAGGGGTTGGTAAGGCCACTGGTACTCCAGTCAAACTGGACAGGTGGGAGAGATTCCTGCATGAGAAAGAATAGACAGATTAGTAATCCATTATAACAATAATAAAGAGGATAATACAAGAAAACTTTCTTTGCACAAGCATCTCCCTTACATGCCAACTTATAAAATCCACATAGTACTCAATTATATCCATTACCCAAATCCCTACTATACAAGTTATTATTGCTCTGGGGCAGTGAATTGCAATCTGCAGCTCTTATACAACTACGACTCCCAGTATTCTCCAATACACGTTATTGCTCTAAGGCAGTTATTTGCAACCTGTCGCTCCCTGGCCCTTGCAAAACTAAGACTCCCAGCATGCCCTGACAGCCTTCGGCTGTCAGGGCATGCTGGGAGTCGTAGTTTTTCAACAGCTGGGAGCAAGAACCAGGAGCTGTAGTCTTGCAAAAGCTGAAAGCGACAAAGCAGAACACAAGTAATAAAGAGAAAAATTATGGAACCTGAATCATACTAGAGAATAGATCAATGCAATAGAATAACATGTAAGGGGTCTCACAGGACAATTCATTTTTTAAATAGCAGCTGCCCCCCAATGAGCCAATTGACAGAGGGATTTGTGGATAATGTGACCCCAAGCATTCAGGAGTGATGAGGGTAAAGCACAAGCCGTGTACAGGAAATGTTATATTGTTGACCTGGTTGAATGTTTGTCTGACTATGTAATATAAAGCCATGAGGAGCTCTCATAAGGTACTAAAATGTGGTCCTGAATAGGGGACCCATCTATGAAGCTTGTAAGGCCAGGTTCACATCAGCATCTAACTCCATTCGTTGAGTCCGTTCAAATGATTGAAGTAAGGCAAAGTTCAAACTGTTTTTCTCCATCCTGTTTTGGGTCTGTTCGAGTGGACCCAAAACGGGTGTGTCAGCACAATTGACACCAACGGGTCCCAACGAATCCCACAGACATGAATGGAGACCATCAGTGATTCGAGTATTTTACCTAATCTGAGTCAAGAAAACGAATAGGCCCTTAAGCAGATAAAAAATAAAGCAGTAATTTTTTCTCAACTCAACTCCAGCAAAACAGACATCAGGTGGAAACCACCCATTTAAAGTCAATGGAATGGGACCCGTCAGGACACGGAGTCCATTGTGCATCAAGACCATCCAGCTCCATTGTTTGTCTCTGAAACAGACTCTGCGATGGAGCTCTCCTAAACGGAGATGTGAACTTAGCTTACTAAGTAATGTGGCGCTAAACAATGTATCCCCAATGCAAAGAATAGGGGATAAGTGTCTGATTGCAGGGGGTGGGGGGCTGGTCCGACCACTGGGACCCTCTGTGTCTCTGTGCATGGAGCAATCTCCCCTCCAAACAAGGAGGCTGTCGTCCCCTGCACTAAGCGGTGGTCAACACGTCCCTCCATGTATCTCTATGGGAGAGCTGGAGATACACAAAGGCTGTATCGCCGGCTCTCCCATAGAGATGCATGGGGGGGAGTTGGCCACCGTTTCCTGCAGGGGTCGACACAGCTATGTTCATGCGAAGAGCTAGGTGCTGTGCAGACACTTATCCCCTATCCTTTGAATTGGGGATAAGTTGTTTAGTACCACAGTTCTCTTAATAGAATGGGGAACTTGTCCGGAGAGTATTTTTCTATGTTCTTACCTCCCCTTCTTGGTGCACTTCAATGTCTATCTAAGATCAGTTATATAACTTAGTGATTGGGTTTTACAGATCTATGTTGAAGGTGAAATTTCAGAAGCAGCATCTAGTTAAGGAAATATTTCGCTCACTGGTAGAATATTTTAAGTGTTTTTACAGGATTTGATAAACAAAGCTGATTTCCATCAAAAAACAGTAGCACAGCTGTCCACAGGTTGTGTGCGGTATTACAGCTCAGTTTCATTGAAGTGAATAGCTTTTTTTTTTATTCCTGGATAACCTCTTCGAAGTATTGTTTACATATTCAAGATGTTGTCTGGGATTTTAAGAAAGTTGCCTAAGAGCAGAAAATGTTACAAAATAAAAATAACCATTTCTCACCCAATATATTCCCTGCCGTTTGGTGGTCTTTGGCAGTCCTGTGGCGATGAGATGGACCCGCATTATTCACGTGCCTTCTGCAGCCAATCACTGGCTTCAGCCGCAATGTCTGCATGTATGATGAGAGACCGCAGGGGGCTATGATTGGCTTAAGCAGTCATGTGAGTCACTACAGGACTGCCAGGGACCAGTAAAGCAGTGGTGATGGAACAGCTGGGGTTTGAACAGGTTTTAGGACGTTTTCTGCTCTTACCTTTAAAGGTGTGAGCAGTCCAGCCTCTTCATTGTTTACCAGCGTTTGCCTTATGCATTGACCAAGCACTTCTGCAGGTACAAGTGCTGGTAAAAACTAAAGAGGTTGCGGTGCTCGCATATGCCGACTGGTGGGGGTACCCTGAACCCCTGCCGAGGATAGGCCACTAGTTTTATAGGACTGGGTAACCATTTTAAAGTGAATCTACTATGTTCTTTCTGCTTTTTAAAAACTTCCATCAATTTCGTAGCCCACTGCTAAAGTGAGAAGACTACAGATTTGCCCCAACTCCCATGAAAGTCTATGGGACTGCCAGCAGTTCGGTAGATTGCTCACTTTAGCTAAATGTGTTACATGTTGGACCGGTTGGAGGAAACTTCTGCAACCACAGACTGCACAGCAGTGTTGACACTGTATAAGTAATGGAGACTGTAACAATCTGCCACGTCTGAAGATAACCTTTATACAGTGGGGCTAATCTGCTGCTTTAATGTGCAAAAACACTAGACTTAAAGGGATATTAATACATTTGAGCTGGCTGTTTTAGACAGTATGTGTCACTCCCATTCATGTTAAAGGGAGATGCGCAAAAGCAAGTTATGTTATTTCAATAACATCCAATTTTGGGCAGCAGTGTAGTTCAGCATGCTATGCTATCTATTCCATGCATCTATGACAGTCAAATGTTTAATGCGTCATGTTAATGCATTAAGATGTTTATGAAATGTTTGACCTGTTTCACCATTCCTCTGCCTTTGGTATAAAGTGCACAGGCTCACATACTGCTATTCCAGCTTAAAGGGATACCCCGCTGGAAAACTTTTTTTTTTTTTTTTTTACTAACTGGTGCCAGAAAGTTAAACAGATTTGTAAATTACTTCTATATAAAATCTTAACCCTTCCAGTACTTAACAGCTGCTGTATGATCCACAGGAAGATCTTTTCTTTTTCAATTTCTTTTCTGTCTGACCACAGTGTTCTCTGCTGACCCCTCTGTCCATGTCAGGAACAGTCCACAGTAGGAGCTAATCCCCATAGCAAACCTATCCTGCTGTAGACAATTCATGACATTGACAGAGGTGTCAGCAGAGAGCACTGTGGTCAGACAGAAAGGAAATTCAAAAAGAAAATAACTTCCTCTGAAGCATACAGCAGCTGATAAATACAGGATGGATTAATATTTTTTAAATAGAAGTGATTTACAAATCTGTCTAACTTTCTGGCACCAGTTGATTTAAGAAAAAAAAATGTTTTCCAGCAGAGTACCCCTTTAATGGTAATTACAGAGCAAATGAATGGATGAGAGCTCCACAGTAAAGAACTGGACACTTACATGTACCTGTAACTGATCAGAAGAACAAATACTGTCATCTGGAGGAACAGGAGACGATTGCCCTATTGATGCTATTTTTTCTGCAGCAGATAAAGGCTTGAGAGGTTCCTTAGTGGGCTCCAGCATACCCTATACCATCACCAACAGGTAAAAAAACAAAAAACAATTACATAATGTAAAACTAACATCAAACGCCATAGTACTTCTGCAAAACAATGTGCCAAACACCCTCTTGTGGCTGTACTGTATATAGGTTAAATCCGAAACAGAAATTCAGCAACATTCTGAAACATCCTGAGCTGAGAATAGAAAGGGTGCATTGGAAAACTGTGTCTCATCTACCAGGATCTAAACAGGCCCCGGGGCGGCATCCACAGATTGCATTATTATAGGGCGAGGAAAAAATCATATCCAGGGTCCACAATCCACAGTCTGTAGACTCTCTGGGGACAATCAGCTGCTGGTGCTGCCACCGACCCTAGAACTAAAGATTACTAAACTCTGCAACAGCGATCAATCTATACAAGTGCATGTTGTCTTTATATTTTACAGGACATGGTATACATTAATAAGGGTTTGGCCCCAGGACTTACAGTCAAGACGTGTTTCACGCTGACCAAGTATCTGCTTCCCGTATGCCATACTGTTCTGCTATATGTCTCTTATGGCAGGAATTAGGGGCTTAGTGCATAGTTTATATATTCCTCAGATGTGATTCTGCTGCTATGGCCCCTGGGGCCAGGAATCCCCGTCCACCTACAGTGTATGGACTGAGTCTGTTGGTCTATCGAAGGGATATTTTAGAGGCACCTCTCTAATGCTCTTACTGTTGATACAGGTCTACAATCAGGCTGTTCTGCTGGCTTCTAGCAGAGCCGGAGTACTAGAATTTTCATCCCTCTCTTCAGCCAGAGTAGTTTTACTTGTTACCATTCAGGTTCATGCTCTTAATTAATTGGTTAAAAATCAGTATAAATATAAATAAATAAAAAATGCATTGCTTACCAGACCAGCTGCATACATGGGAACAATAACAGGCTGCTTCTTGTTTCCTGTAAAGAGCTAAAAACAATAAATCAATTACTACAAAACAATATTAATGAAGAGATATCATCAATTAAGTAGTCATTACATTTTAAAGTGATCAAGGTGGGTTAAAAAAAGAAAAAAAAGCAGTCTTCGCCATGTCTGATCCCCCGTTGCTGCTGTTCTGATGGCGCCCAGTCCCTGTTAATCATCACTTCTTGGTCTCCTGATACCCAGGAAATGCCTGCTTAGCCAACCGCTGCCCATGCTGTGACCCACCCTAGTCAGTGATTGGTTGAACTCCCTTGTTTCAAGAGACCAGGAGATAAAGATTTGGCACCAAAAAAAGTGCAACAGCTATAGAGAGCAACAAGGACAAACAGGGATCAACTACCTAGGGATCAACAACTTAATATGGGACGGTTTTATTTAAAGATTCTTTGATGCATACAAGGTAAATCCCTGAAGAACCGTAATCTTTTTAATCAGAAACAAGTTGGGTAAGAAAAAGGTTATGTATTTTTAAGCCAGGTGTAATATTGGAGCATACGAACTGGATATGCACAGAAATGTATATGGAACAAATTCATTTTGAACCTGGACGTATGTACTTCAGTTATAGGTAAGACACTTGTAGTACCTCGATTTGACATACTACAAGTAGGCTCATTTGTTATTGAGGGATTTATTGAGGGATATTGAGGGATTCCATTGTACTACTACTTGGAGAGAAATGTTATTAAGTAATAGTAAATGTTATGCTTTAGGGGTTTTTTTCTTTTCGATTTTCTGGCTTTTTTTTTTACTGAAACATTAATACCCTGGAACTAATATAGTCTGTTTATATTATTTATTAATACAAACGAATAAAATGTATTATATTCCTAATATCCTACAAAACATACTTAATCTTTTGTACTTTTTTTTAGGATGTAGGCCCTGGTCAGCATTTTGAAGCCACACAAAGGCTTACAGAAAATACAGCTTGCTGGACGCCCAGGCAATAGAAACGGGGTTAAGAGTTACTGACCCAGAACGCTGTACTAAGCACATGATGTCTGCCAAGGAGCTGCTAGTTAGCAGGTTCACTCAAGCGGTTTGCGCCTTCCCTACAGAGCCTTTTTATTTGGGCCCTGTGGCTTGCAGAAATAGACAATGGCACAGACAGAACAACTGACATACTATGTTCCTTGTGTCGATTCCTAGGGAGCGCAGGAGCTTTTTGTTGCTGTGAGAGCCTCCCCACTGGTGCTTCAGTCCGTAGGCATTGTGGATATCCTGCAGCTCGGTCCATATGTCCAGCACTTCTGTGTGTAAGCTGTGGAAAATGAACATGTTAAAGAGCTTGTACTGTAGACTCAGCAGGACAACCGCACATCTGCTGTACCAAGCCTGAAACCTGTTACAATAGGGGAACACTTGCTTTTTCGCTCATTCATTACATACAGTAGAGGAAGTAAAAGACATGACTGCAAAATCACTGCAAAGAAAAAAAAATTTAAGTTATAAAAATATATTATATTGTGTGTATATGTATGTATAAGCATACCTTCCGGACAGCTGGAGAAATGGAGAGGGGGGAGAGGTGATGGAGTCGTCAAAGTAGAGAAGATTTATTGTGGGCTGAGAGAAGATATCAGTGGTGGAGGCTGGGGGCCGGGAAAGGGCATGGGAGTGCTGATTAAGTGAGAAGTGCAAGGAGGATGAGCAGCCTATAACTGCTGGGCCTTCAGGAGACTGGGAAAGCTGGGTGGCACGCATCGGGGCTGATACTAGCCATTTGCATGGTATCGGGGACTCGTTCAATGTCCTCGATACCAATTCAGATACCTGCTGCAGCGTTCCGCTGCTCCGTTCTGCTAATAGGGGGGAGGGGGGTTTGCTGTCTACAAGGGGTAGGGGGCTGCAGTCTACAGGGGGCTGCTTATAATGTCTGCAGGGGGGCTGCTGTCTACAGGGGGGCTGCTGCTAATATCTGCAACTATCTATACTACTAACAAGAGGCTTCTACCTACTATTAAAGGCAATCTTACTAACACTAGCTTGAATTTATAGGTGACCCGGTTTCTACCGCTGCTCACCCTGTGAATATCATCATGTGCAATCACTCCGGAGACATCGGTCTCGCCACCAATGCAAATTCCCTGTTCTGCCCAATGAAGAAGACAGAAATCTTGGCTCATACTAAAGCAGCCGCCTTCATTGCACACAACAAGGAACCCACATATCAGCACAGTAAGCAGCGCCAGAAACCGGGTCACCCCGGTGTCAGATTCCCTTTAAAATATAAGTACTCGGAATTGGTATCGGCGAGTACTAGAATTAAAGTATCGGTACTTGTACTCTGGTATTGGGACATATCTACAAACAATAATAATAATAATATACAACAGCATGGTTGCTAAAAAGCACTAAGAGCTCATGCACAAGGAGAATGTGAATATTAAGATGCTGAAGGGTGCCACGTGATGCCCTTAGTAGTGTTCCCCAACCTTTGGTTTTCCAACTGTTGCAAATCTACAACTTCCATCATGCGTGATAGAAGTTGTAGTTTTGTAACTTCTAGACAGCCTTAGGAAGAAGAACTGTGCCATATGGGCTTTTGAGAAAACCTCTTTAAAAGGAAACTTTTCATTAGTTTTATGCTGTTCAAACCACAGGCAGAATGAAACATTGACATACTCCCTCTATTTAAAGTTGGCCAAGAACAGGATCCAAGTCACTGGAGTGGTCCCTGGTGACTTTTCCCTGACCCACCATCACTAACTGATCAATCGATTTCTATACCCAAATATTTAGGTTTTGTTGCAGGGCACTTTTCAGCATACCTCTTAGTAGACTTGGACTTTGAGGTCTCCTCCTGCTGCTCTATGCATAGAAGAAGATCTAGAGGTGCAATCTTCTCATCTATTTCGGATACAGGAGGAGGAGGAAAACAGGCTTGTATAATCCGCTCTAGATGACTTAGTAATGGATTCTACAGGAAAAAGAAGAAAAAAAAATCATTTTGACATTTAAGTTAGGTGCAGAATACAGCAGAAAGTGTAATGTTACCTACTGTTTAGTGTCACTGACCGGCTATCACATTAAATATCTATTAAGAGGAATAACTCATGAAATTCATTCATAATTTTATTTCATAAAGACTGCTACTATATAATTTATATATATATTTTTCTACAATTTTTTACTCCATCTCCGTAGCACTAGTGATTAGGGGAACCCCTGAAATTTGATACAATCAGCTGCGTTTCTTGGCCTTAGACTATGTTCACATGGTGGAGTTTTCGCGCAGAATAATTCTGCCGAAATTAAAAGCCCATTTTGTTCAATTGAATTTCGCTGTCCCATTCACACAGTGGCATTTCTGCATTCCGCAAAATGTAAAAGACTGGTCTTTAAATGTGGCGGAATCCCATTGAACTCAACAGGGCTTTGATGATTTGAGCACACAGAAAAGACGCCGAAATTCTGCAATAATTCTGCGGCAAGCTATGCAGGAAACGGAATTTGAGTGTAACTGCAGATCTGCGGTCGTGTGAAAATAACTTCAGATTCCCTGGGACAGGTGCAGGGCACCCAGCTCATAAGGTATAAGGTGTTAAGTGGCACAAGTGTTATAGTATTATCACTTGTCTCCACGGGCCATACAATAGACAGTAATGCCTATTGCATCCCCGTTTACTGTACACAGATTTAGCCAGCACCAACTTATTAGTTGGCACACCAAACCTACAGTTCTTGCCCAAAAATAATAATACACCAATACTCCAGTTTAAGGTAAACCAATTTCTATCACTTTATTGGAAATAAATATACAGAACAGAAAACAAGCCATCCCACCCACCCCATTAAAAACATCTACACACTGGACATATTAAAAATAACATGGATGGGGGAACATCCCTATAAGTTATGTATACCCAATTAATAATAGTGGAGGGGTCAGTTAATGTAGAAATATACTAATGTATAGCAAGATAATAATGCAGTTACTCTATTACAACCTGCCCAAAATAGAAATAAATCAATTTAGAATGCACTCATAATCATAATATAACATCATATATATTATTATTTTTTTAAATAATATTTTGCAATAATAATATATATATATTTTTTAATAATTACTCAAAGGTGAGTCATACTGCACTCAGGCAGTCACTGGCCGCAGCGAAGTCCTGACTCGGCCGGCAATAGGATGACTGGCAGTGTGACATTTTTGGCCCCCGGCTGCAGGTAACTCACCAACCACCGGCAACCAGGAAGAGGATCGCAGCGGAGACCGGAATGGGTTACCGGAGGCACCCTAGGGGGCCAAGGAAGGCATGTATCTCTTTATTTTTTTTTACTGCTGGCAGTATGGAGGACAATTTTCCCATCCTGGAGTACTCCCTTTCAATAACACCTTTTCCCCCAAAAAAATCTAAGAAAAAAAAAAACAAAACAACAAAACTACAACCATTTCTGTGATTTCTACACTATCAAAAAGCTGGTGTGAAATTTTTGATGTAAACTGGAAAATATCATATAAAGAAGACAATATACGTGGAAACACCCACTTTAACATAACTGATGTGAACAGTGTAAACCGCGGCACAAAGCACTTTGAAAATGTGGCCGATACTTTTCGCGCCAAAATCTTGCATATATGTATACATTTGCATATATGAAACTTTTCATTATTATTATTATTTTTTTTTGGGAATATTATGTGATAAAAAAAGCTGCAATTTTTGGACTTTTTTTTTACGTTTACGCCGTTCACCGTATGGGATCATTAACATTATATTTTGATAGTTCGGACATTTACGCACATGGAGATACCAAATATGTTTTTTAATAAAATATGCAAAAGAAATGGAAGGCGCTCACCTAGCCTTAAATACCCAAAACTGAGCAAAACCCTTCTAAACACCTATACCCTAGGTGTTAATTAAATAATGTAAATTTAGGAAAAAAATGACTGTGCTCAAAGTTACATGGATATAATATCCCAAGTATGTGTTTATTAAAAATAACAATATAAAAATACATAAAATATATACAGTGACCCCCCGACTTATGATGGCCCCGACATATGATCATTTCAACATATGATGGCTTCTCAGAGCCCATCGTATGTTGAAGGCAGCATCGACATATGATGCTGCTGTGTGTAGGGGCCATCATACAAACAGCTATCTGAGAGCGCTGACAACTTCAGCAACTGACAGATAGTTGTTTAATGTGCCCCGTGTGCCCCGATCTGCATCCTGTTACTCACATGCTGTCCTGCTATCTCATACAGGCTTCCACTGTGAGCTCCATGTAAGCCCCGCCCCCCAGTGCAGCCATAGCCAATAGCCTGCAGCATCTTGCTGCAGGCATCCAATGAGCTGCTGGCTGCCCTCCCCTTCCTTTCCTATAGAGCTGTAGTCGGCAGGATGGTAATGGAGGACATTCTGTCCCCCCTGAAGGTATTTAAAGAACTGTACAGTACTGTATGCGATGTCACACATCACATACAATACATAGACACACTATACACCCCATACCTCAATGTTTCAGTGTGCCTCCAGCTGTTGCAAAACTATAACTCCCAGCATGCCCAGACAGTCAATGGCTGTACATGCATGCTGGGAGTTGTAGTTGTGCAACAGCTGGAGGCACCCTGGTTTGTTAAACACTCCCCATTCACTCCACATACAATGGTCATCCCAGAACCAATTAGCAGTTTCCCATAGAGATATGTATTCAACATACAATGGTTCCGAGGCCCCAGAACCAATTACCATTTTTACATAGACATATGTACTCGACATATGATGGTTTCAACATATGATGGTTCTCCTGGAACCAATTAATATCATATGTTGAGGGACCACTGTATAGCCATCTGAAAAGCCACAGGGCCCTTGTGCCTGACCTCTAGCTATATAAAAATAACGATTAAAACATGAAATAATGATACTAATAATGGGAAATAGGTAAAAGATATAGGGCCGAGGGAACTGCTGCTGAAATCAAGTGCAGAAGAATAAAAATCAAATATTAAAGTTAGTAGGGCATTGTGTCACTTGTAGTCCGCGCACATAAACGTTTTACACTTTCAGGTGATTATACATTCTAATGTCCTCGCAAGATGAATAGCGCTAATTCCAGCAAGAAATTTGGTAATGACTTTGCTCCGGCAATTGATAGTAATATTCAGCAATTTAGAAATAATGTTACAGAATATAGTGCGGCGGCGCTGTGCACCTCTCGCCTATCCCACCGATCACGGGAGACGGGAGTGTGGATCGATGCGGTGCGCTCCTGGAGTTGACAGCACAATTCGGATGTCACGGGCTGTGTAAGGTGTTTCTTGCCGGCACTCATCTTCTGCAGCAACGTGCAGGTACTGTCAGCTGTATGATCCTCGGAGACGTGTGGACCTCTGCTCTGCAGCAGGTATAAGTAGCCCCGCGTCCTCGTGTCTGAGTGCGAGGGGTGCTTGATTGACAGGGCACTATCTGTCCAAGGCACCTGTAGTAGTATGCTGGGCAGCAGCAGGCCTCACCGGGCAATGATGAAATACAAATATTATTCAGGCTGGACTAGTTTCAGGATCGCCATAGATCCTTTTTTTTTTTTTTTTCTCCATTACTATAGCTGCTGAAGAAAGGATCTATGGAGATCCTGAAACTAGTCCAGCCTGAATAATATTTGTATTTCAGCATTGCCCAGTGAGGTCTGCTGCTGCCCAGCATACTACTACAGGTGCCTTGGACAGCTATTTCTAACTTGCTGAATATTATTATCAAATGCCGCAGCAAAGTGCATTACCAAATTCCTTGCTGGAATTAGCGCTATTCATCTTGCGAGGACATTAGAATGTATAATCACCTGAAAGTGTAAAACATGTGCAGGGACTACAAGTGACACAATGCCCTACTAACTTTAACATTGGATTTTTATAATTCTTTACACTTGATTTCAGCAGCAGTTCCCTCGTCACTATATCCTTTACCTATTTCTCATTATTAGTGTCATTATTTCATGTTTTAATCGTTATTTTTATATAGCTAGAGGTCAGGCACAAGGGCCCTGTGGCTTTTCAGATGGCTAAATATTTTATGTATTTTTATATTGTTATTTTTAATAAACACATACTTGGGATATTATATCCATGTAACTTTGAGCACCGTCATTCTTTTCCTATGTTTATTAATTAATTTTTTAAAAACTTTCTGGGGGTAAAATGGGGAAAAAGTGACAATTTACATTTTTTGCGGGGGGACGGTTCTTTTCTACTTTTTTTTTAACGCTTTAATTGTACCCATGGGGACTCTATCTCAGACCAGAGCAGAAGACCCCAGGAACCTGACGAAGCAGTTAAGGGGACCAATGTCCGCCTTTATGGATAATCGGATCCCCATGGCAGCACCGCAGGCGATACGATCATCCATTTTAGTGACCGCAATGCCGCAATCTGTATTGATCACCGCATCTAAGGGGTTAATGGCACACATCTCCGCACGATCGCTGATGTGCACCATTACCGGTGGGTCCCTGGCTGCTATCTGCTGGGAGCAGCGGGGAGCTGCCGCACATGACATGAGCACCACTCCAGTGCTCACGGTCATGTACAGGACATAAATGTACGTCCTGGTGCGTTAAGTACCAAGGCACAAGGACGTACATTTATGTCATTTGTTGTTAAGGGGTTAAAGCGTGCCTGTCAGATCCTCCATTAAAAAAATAATGAAAAAAATTGTTATATGCTACTCAGTACCTTATCCTGATCATGTACATCTAATTTTTATGCGTCTACAACATATATTTCTCTCAGAACAATTTATGTACTTGCTAATCTTGCTCACTGTCTTTTCAAGGCTTTCAAAAAACAAAAAAAAGAGGGCGGGTCCATCTCTTCCTCTCACTGTGATGACTCCTCCCCCTACTTCAGTCTGCTCTGATTCACAGATTCAGGCGCAATTTGGCTGTCTGGACATGCTGGGAGTTGTAGTTTTGCAACATCTGGAGGACCACAGTTTGGAGACCACTGTGCAGTGGTCTCCAATCTGTGCTCTTCCAGATGTTGCAAAACTACAACTCTCAGCATGCCTAGACAGTCCAGGCATGCTGGGAGTTGTAGTTCTGCACCATCTGGCCCTGCAGATGTTGCCGAACTACAACTCCCAGCATGCCTAGGCAGTCTGGGCATGCTTGGAGTTGAAGTTTTGCAACATCTGGAGGTCCACAGTTTGGAGACTACTACACAGTGGTCCCCAATCTGTTCTCATCCAGTTGTTGCAAAACTACAACTCCAAGCATGCCCAGACTGCCTAGGCATGCTGGGAGTTGTTGTTTTGCCACAACTGGAGGCACACAGTCTGGGAAACATTATCTGTTTTCTAACTCAGTGTTTCCCAACCCGTGTGCCTCCAGCTGTTGCAAAACTATAACTCCCAGAATGCACTGACAGACCATGCATGCTGGGAGTTTTAGTTTAACAACAGCTGGGGGCACACGGGTTGGGAAACAAACTCAGTGTTTTGCAACCAGTGTGCCTCCAGCTGTTGCATAACTACAGTCCCAGCATGCACGGAAAGCCAAAGGGCATGCTGAAAGTTATAGTAGTGTGCCTCCAGCTGTTGCACAACTACAAGTCCCAGCATGCCCTTCTGCCACTGCATGCTGAGAATTGTAGTTTTGCAACAGCTGGAGGTTTGCCGGCTATGCGCTGACAAGTACTTGCCAGTGTATGGCCAGTATTTGTCGGCGCTTTCACATACCAACGCACAACCCGTGGTGTACCCAGGCCTCTTGTTGTTGCTCAGACTCTTTTTTTTTTTTTAGAAAAGGTGTACGTTAGACAACTTCTCACACTAAAGAAGAGCTGCACCTTATTCATCATTACGCTGCGCATTATTGATGAGTAAGGCGCACGCTAGTCAAAGTATAGACAAAAAAAATGGTGGAAATTTGATCTAAGAGACATTTCTCAGGAGACCATCCGCCACCTCATCAGGAGAATGCCCAGGCATTGTAGGGAGGTCATACGGGCACGTGGAGGCCACACACACTACTGAGCCTCATTGTGACTTGTTTTAAGGACATTACATAAAGTTGGATCAGCCTGTAGTGGGGTTTTCCACTGTGATTTTGAGTGTGACTCCATATCTAGACCTCCATGGGTTGATAGATTTGATTTGCATTGATAATTTGTGTGATTTTGTTGTCAGCACATTCAACTATGTAAAGACAAAAGTATTTCATACGACTAGTTCATTCATTCAGATCTAGGATGTGTTATCTTAGTGCTCAGCCCGACTAGGAGGAGGACTCCTGTCAGCAAAGTGATGGAAGTCCCGGCTCCTGTCTAGTATACAGCAGTGTGCTATGCATCACTGTCTACTATATGGCTTGAGGAGCCGAGTAGTGATGCTACCTTCTTACACTCCATGGGCCGGGCGCCCTGCATCCGACCCACAGAGTGATACCCTTAAGACAGTGAAAAACTGCCACAGGGTACAAAATTGCCTGTTTCCACACAACAACACTAGAAAATTGTGGGAAAAGGCTCTGGTAGTTTTTCTGGAATTTTTGCTGGTGAAAAAGTAAAAAATGTAAAACCTAGCCTTATAGAGCCTAGCCTAACTATCAACTAAGTTGCACAGTTTAACGCCTTAAGGACTGAGCCCTTTTTTGCAATTCTGACCACTGTCACTTTATGCATTAATAACTCTGGGATGCTTTTACCGATTATTCTGATTCCGAGAATGTTTTTTCGTGATATATTCTACTTTATGATAGTGGTAAATTTTCATCGTTACTTGCATCATTTCTTTGTGAATTTTGCATTTTTCGAACTTTGAAACTCTCTGCTTGTACGGAAAATGGATATTGCAAATAAATTATATATTGATTCACAAATACAATATGTCTACGTTATGTTTGCATCATAAAGTTGACATGTTTTTACTTTTGGAAGACATCAGAGGGCTTCAAAGTCCATCAGCAATTTTCCACAAAATTTTCAAAATCGGAATTTTTCAGGGACCAGTTCAGTTTTGAAGTGGATTTGAGGGGTCTTCTTATTAGAAATACCCCATAAATGACCGCATTATAAAAACTGCACCCCCCAAAGTATTCAAAATGACATTCAGAAAGTGTGTTAACCCTTTAGGTGTTTCACAGGAATAGCAGCAAGGTAAAGGAGAAAATTCAAAATTTTCATTCTTTACACTCGCATGTTCTTGTAGACCCAGTTTTTGAAATTTTACAAGAGGTAAAAGGAGAAAAAGCCCCCCAAAATTTGTAACCCAATTTCTCTCGAGTAAGTAAATGCCTCATATGTGGATGTCAAGTGCTCTGTGGGTGCACTACAAGGCTCAGAAGGGAAGGAGCGACAATGAGATTTTGGAGAGCGAGTTTTCCTGAAATGGTTTTTGGGGGTCATGTCACATTTAGGAAGCCCCTATAGTGCCAGAACAGCAGAAAACCCCCCACATGGCATACTATTTTGGAAACAACACCCCCCCCCCCCCAAGGAACGTAACAAGGGGACCGCTGAGCCTTTACACCCCACAGGTGTTGGACAACTTTTCGTTAAAGTCGGATGTGTAAATGAATTTTTTTTTTCACTAAAATGCTGGTTTTCCTCCAAATTTTACATTTTTACAAGGGCTTATAGGAGAAAATGCCCCCTGAGTATGGAAATACCCCATGTGTGGACGTCAAGTGCTCTGCTGACGCACTACAATGCTCAGAAGAGAAGACGTCACATTTGGCTTTTGGAAAGCAAATTTTGCTGAAATTGTTTTTGGGGGGCATGTCGCATTTAGGAAGCCCCTATGGTGCCAGAACAGCAAAAAAAAAAAAAACACATGGAACGTGAAAATGGAAAATTAGATTTTTTTTTCACTAGAATGCTGATACTACCCCAAATTTTTCATTTTCACAAGGGGTAATTGGAGAAAAAGCCTCCCAAAATTTGTAACCCCATTTCTTCTGAGTATGGAAATACCCCATATGTGGATATAAAGTGCTCTGCAGGCGAACTACAATGCTCAGAAGAGGAAGAGTGCCATTGAGCGTTTGGGGAGAGAATTTGGTTGGAATAGAAGTGGGAGGCCATGTGTATTTACAAAGCCCCCCCGTGGTGCCAGAACAGTGGACCCCCCCACATGTGACCCCCATTTTGGAAACTACACCCCTCACAGAATTTAATAAGGGGTGCAGTGAACAATTACACCCCACTGGCGTTTGACAGATCTTTGGAACAGTGGTCCGTGAAAATGAACAGACACCTGTGAGGTGTAAATGCTCACTGCACCCCTTATTACATGAGGGGTGTAGTTTCCAAAATGGGGTCAGATGTGGGGGGGGGGGTCCACTGTTCTGGCACTATGGGGGCTTTGAAAACACACATGGCCTTCAATTTCAGACACCTTCTCTTGCCAAAAGCCCAATGGCGCTCCTTCTCTTCTGAGCATTGTAGTGCACCCACAGAGCACTTTACATCCACATATGGGGTATTTTCTTACTCAGAAGAAATGGGTTACAAATTTTGGGGGGGCTATTTTCCTCTTCTCCCTTGTGAAAATGAAAAATGTAGGGTAACACCAGCATTTTAGTGAAATTTTTTTTTTTTTTCACATCCAGCTTTAACGAAAATTTGTTAAACACCTGTGGGGTGTTAAGGCTCACTATACCCCTTGTTACATTCCGTGAGGGGTGTAGTTTCCAAAATGGGGTCACATGTGGGTATTTATTGTTTTGCGTTTATGTAAGAACTGCTGTAAAATCAGACACCCCTGTGCAAATCACCAATTTAGACCTCAAATGTACATAGTGCGCTCTCACTTCTGAGCCTTGTTGTGCACCCACAGAGCACTTTACGCCCACATATGGGGTATTTCCGTACTCAGGATAAATTGCGTTACAAATATATATTTTTTTCTAACACCGTGTTAGTGGAAAATTCTTTATTTTTTTTTTTTTTTACACTAACATGCTGGTGTAGACCCAAACTTTACCTTTACATTAGGGGTAAAAGGAGAAAAAGCCCACCAAAATTTGTAACCCAATTTATCCCGAGTACGGAAATACCCCATATGTGGCCCTAAACTGTTTCCTTGAAATACGCCAGGGCTACAAAGTGAGAGAGTGCCATGCACTTTTGAGGACTAAATTGGGGATTTAAATCCGCCAGAAAAATACCCTACGGCAGTGTTTTCCAAACAGGGTGTCTCCAGCTGTTGCAAAACTCCCAGCATGCCTTGACAGTCAGTGGCTGTCCGGCAATACTGTGAGTTGTTGTTTTTCAACAGCTGGAGGATCCATTTTGGAAACAGTGCGGTACAAGATACATTTTTTTTTTTTTTGGGGGTGGGTGGGGGGGACTGTGTAGGGGTATGTAGTGTTTTACTTTTTATTTTGTGTAGTGTTTTTAGGATACATTCACACGGGCGGAGGTTTACATCGAGTTTCTTTGCTGGGAGTTTGAGCTGGGGTGGAAAATTTGCCGCATCTCAAACTTGCAGCAGAACTCGCTGTTAACCCACCCGTGTGAATGTACCAACAGCTGGCAAACCTCCAGCTGTTGCAAAACTACAACTCCAAGCATGCACTGACAGACCATGCATGCTGGGAGTTGTGGTTATGCAACAGCTTGAGGCACATTGGTTGCGAAACACAGAGTTTGTTACTTAACTCAGTGAATCACAACCAGTGTGCCTCCAGCTGTTGCAAAACTAGAACTCCCAGCATGTACTCAGTGTATGCTGGGAGTTGTATTTTTGCAACAGCTGGAGGCACACTGGCTGCAAAACACTGAGTTAGGTAACAAACTCTGTTTCACAACCAATGTGTCTTTAGCTGTTGCAAAACTGCAACAATCAGCATGCATTGACAGCCGAAGGACATGCTGAGAGTTGTAGTTTTGCAACAGCTGGAAGCACACTGCTACACGCCCAGCAAACCCTTTGGTAGTCTGTGCATGCTGGGAGTTTTAGTTATGCAACAGTTGGCTGCCCACTTTTTCATAGAAAAAAATAAGTGCCTCCAGTTGTTGCATAACTACAACCCTCAGCATGCACAGACTACCAAAGGGCATGCTGGGAGTTGTAGTTGGAACTCCAGCAGTTGCAAAACTACAACTCCCAGCATGCCCTTTGGCTTTTGCATGCCGAGAGTTGTTGCTAAGCAACAGCAGGAAGTGAAGAGGCCTTACTTCCTGCCGTATCCTGCCCCGGGATGCCGCCACTGCTGCAGCCGATCCTGCTGCTCCTGTCGCCGCCATCGCACCAGAGGGGACCCCCGCCGGACCAGGGCAAGGTAGGAGACCCCCTCCGGTGCCGATCTCCGCTCCGATCGGCGTCTCCAGCAGGTCTGACTGATCGGTTGTTCCGACCGATCAATCACGTGATCGCAAGGTGGCACCTGTGCCACCTCACTCCTGCAGAGTAAGGGTGAATGGGGTTGTCTTGGACAGCCCCATTCCCCCTTTTTTTCTGGGTCACCAGAGACCCGATTGACCCGGAATAACCGCAAATCACACATCTGAATTGTCGCGTGATTTGTGGCGATGGACGATATGGGGGGACCTCAAGTCCTCCCTGGGCGATATGCTGGGATGCCTGCTGAACGATATCAGCAGGCATCCCGGTCCGGTCCCTGCCCAGTGAGCGGCAGGGACCAGAAGAACGCAGGGCGTATCCATACACCCTGAGTCCTTAAGGACTCGGAAACGGGGGCGTATGCATACGCCCTGCGTCCTTAAGGGGTTAATCTATTTTTCCTTACATTATCAGCCTGTTTCAGGAAAACTGCAACGCTGGATTGCATTCACTCAGTTTTCATCCAAGACAAGGGCAGGGGCGTTTCCCTTAAAGCGATGATGCGCCGCACTGTAACACTCTGCTTGAAAGAATAAATGCCAAATAAATTACATTGAGTCACATATATAATATGTATACTTTATGGTGGCATTCTAAAGTAGACAAGTTATTACTTTTTGAAGACATTACAAGGCTGAGCGAGAGAGCAGAGAGCAACAATCTTCCATGAAAATTTAAAATTCTGAATTTTTCAGGGACCAGTTCAGTTTGAAGTGAATTTGAGGGTCTTTCATGTTAGAAATTCCCCATAAATTACCCCATTATATAAACTGCACCCCTTAAAGTATCTGAAATGACATTCAGAAAGTTTGTTGACCCTTAGGGCATTTACATTTTATGGGGCGGCGTAGGTAATGGGGAGGTTGTCACAGGCGATCAAGAGAAGGCGGAGCTACTGAATGGGTTCTTTAGTTCTGTATACACTATGGAAGAAGGAGCTGACATTGGCCAGGTCAGTGCTGGTAACACATCATGTAATGTACTGAACTGGCTTAATGTAGAGATGGTACAAGGTAAGTTAAGTGATATAAATGTAAGCAAATCCCCAGGACCGGATGGACTACACCCAAGAGTTCTTAGAGAGGTAAGTTCAGTAATATCTGTACTCCTGTTCATGATATTTAGAGATTCTCTGGTGTCTGGTATTGTGCCAAGGGACTGGCGCAAGGCGAATGTGGTGCCAATCTTCAAAAAGGGCTCTAGGTCTTCCCCAGGAAACTATAGACCGGTAAGTTTAACGTGCATTGTGGGTAAATTGTTTGAAGGACTTATAAGGGATTACATACAGGAATACATAGGGGATAATTGTATTATAAGTGATAGCCAGCATGGGTTTACTAAGGATAGAAGTTGTCAAACCAATCTAATTTGCTTTTATGAAGAGGTGAGTAGAAGCCTTGACAGAGGAATGGCTGTGGATATAGTGTTTCTGGATTTTGCTAAAGCGTTTGATACTGTCCCTCACAGACGTCTGACAGGTAAGTTAAGGTCTTTGGGTTTGGGTTTGGAAATTTTAGTTTGTAACTGGATTGAACACTGGCTCATGGATCGTACCCAGAGAGTGGTGGTCAATGATTCGTACTCCGATTGGTCCCCGGTTATTAGTGGTGTACCCCAAGGTTCAGTACTGGGACCGCTGTTTAATTTATTTATCAATGATATAGAGGATGGTATTAACAGCTCTGTTTCTATCTTTGCAGATGACACCAAGCTTTGTAGCACGGTACAGTCTATAGAGGATGTGCATAAGTTACAAGATGACTTGGATAGACTAAGTGTCTGGGCATCCACTTGGCAAATGAGGTTCAATGTGGATAAATGTAAAGTTATGCATCTGGGTACTAATAACCTGCATGCATCGTATGTCTTAGGGGGGATTAAACTGGCAGAGTCACTGGTAGAGAAGGATCTGGGTGTACTTGTAGATCACAGACTACAGAATAGCATGCAATGTCAGGCTGCTGCTTCCAAAGCCGGCAGGATATTGTCATGTATAAAAAGAGGCATGGACTCAAGGGACAGGGACATAATACTCCCCCTTTATAAAGCATTGGTACGGCCTCACCTGGAATATGCTGTTCAGTTTTGGGCACCTGTCCATAAAAGGGACACTGCGGAGTTGGAAAGGGTGCAGAGACGCGCGACTAAACTAATATGGGGCATGGAACATCTTAGCTATGAGGAGCGATTAAAGGAGTTACAATTGTTTAGTCTTGAGAAGAGACGTTTAAGGGGGGATATGATAAACGTATATAAGTATATTAATGGCCCATACAAAAAATATGGAGAAAAACTGTTCCAGGTTAAACCCCCCCAAAGGACGAGGGGGCACTCCCTCCGTCTGGAGAAGAAAAAGTTTAGTCTCAAGGGGCGACACGCCTTCTTTACCATGAGAACTGTGAACTTATGGAACAGTCTACCTCAGGAACTGGTCACAGCTGGAACAATTTACAGCTTTAAAACAGGATTAGATACATTCCTGGAACAAAATAACATTAATGCTTATGAAGAAATATAAAATCTCATCCCTTCCCCAATATCGCGCCACACCCCTACCCCTTAATTCCCTGGTTGAACTTGATGGACATATGTCTTTTTTCGACCGTACTAACTATGTAACTATGTAAGTGTGCATTTGTAAATCTACTATTTTCACATTATTTCAGGGTGTAGTGTACTGCTTTTTACTTTTACTGTAATAAAAGTTTTTTCTGTGGTGCAGGGTTATTTTTGGGAGGCGTTTGCGGTCCGTGCCACCAGCGACTGTTCTGCACTGTGTGGCCGGACTGCAAACTCCAACAACTGAAAAAAAGGGGAACAATTAAAAATAAAAAAACATCTTAACAGGACGCAGACAACTTCATTTTTACATCTTTTGTTTTATTCTCCTCCCATTCTAAAAGGCAGAACTTTATTTCCCCCCCCATCTACAGACCAATATGAGGGCTTTTTCTTAGCAAGACCAATTGTACTTTGTTATGACACTTTTCATTTTACCATAAAATGTACCAAGGCATAGTGATGTACATGTATGCCACGTGTACTCTAAGGGTGCGTTCACACTACGGAATCTCCGGGAGAGGAGATTCCGCCTGGCGGCCACCGCCATGTATTCTTCTGCGCTAGGGCCGCGGGGCACTGAGCCGTCACCATTGACTGCTATGCAGTGATCGCGGAATCCGCTCAAAGAAATAACATGTTCTTTCTTGGCGCGGAACAATTTCAGCGGCGGAATTGTCCGCCGCAGAAATTCCGCAGTGTGAACGGGTCTCGCGGAGACCCATTCACACTAATGTTAAGTTCACACCGTGGATTTCCGCTCACGGAGTTCCGCAAGAATTCCGTAGTGTGAACGCACCCTAAGAGTTAATGTAAGGCCGGGATCACACCACGTTTTTGCAATCTAATTCCCGTATCAGGTTTTTGATAAACGGATTCCTCAAAACCTGACTAAGCTGTATCAAAGCATGGGTACAAATTTTTATCCGTATACGGTTTGAAAAATGATGTCTGAGTTTTAAGAAAAAAAAAAACGGATACGTTCTTAACTTTTAACTTGATTATGAATAAAGTTTCACTTGTTTGATTGAAATTCCCCCAAAAAAAACAGTGCAAAGTCAAAAACTGGATGGTGAAAACTGGATGGAACCGTTTGCACATACGGTTCTGTAGAGTTCCCATTGAATCCCAAGTAAAGAAAACTGATAGGTTTCGATACGGTTTTTAACCTGGACAAAAACCGTGGACGGCTATGGTTTTGTGTACAGGGAAAAAACTGACAGAACCGTACAGGATGCAAAACGGACACAACAGGATGCATAGTTTGGCATACGGTTTTCAACGGAGAGTCAATGCATACTGTTTTCAAATTGAAAAAGTATACGGTAACTGTATTGCAAAAACGTGATGTGAACCCAGCCTAGGTAAATTACAATTATGCTTGTTTTGGTATGCACTTTAAATAGACAGAAAGTTTAACAATGTCAGTGCCCATTTAAGCCACCGTGCTATAGCAATATTCATAGTACAATTTTATTGGTACAAGAGTAGATGGATAAACAGATGGCTGGAAAGATAAGTGTGAAGATTCATAACTATAAGGATTCTGGGATGTGCTCTAGCCCAGCGCTTCTCAATCTGTGAGACGCCCCCTAGTTGTTGGTGAGGTGCAGCTGGGGAGGCAGTTTTCATAAAGGTGGTTATAAGCTGCAAAGCACTTTCCCTGTCTGCAACAATCTCTGGTTTAGTAACTTTATTGGCTCATTTTATACTTCTTTTACTGTTAGACTTTAGGAGGTAAATGAGAGTTGGACTGAGGAATATTCTTCATTTCTACATGGATGTCCACCACAGATGCTGAGGCTCAGGTATAACTTCGGCTCTAGAATAATATTTGGACTGACTGATCAGAACTTTCCACTACACATTGGGGGAGATTTATCAACACCTGTTGCCATGGCAAACCAATCAAATTGCTTCTGAAAATAAAAAGTGATCTGATTGGTTGCTCTGGACAACTGCCCCACTGATCCTCTGCACAGGTTTGGATAAATCTCCCCCATTATATTTCTGTTTAATCTGGAAAAGTTCTCTGTCCATTCATGGTATTGGAGATATTGTGCAGCTGGAAGGAAGCAACATGGCCACCAGGCTGTGGTGATGTCACATTCTAAATGACATCACAAAGAACCAGAAGCAATGAAACCCCTGCGCACAGACATTTCAGCACCTTTGGAGTCTTTACTTAGCGGTGAAGACTTCAATTCACTTAGGAAGGGCGAGCTAAATCATATATTTGGCGTTTACTTCCTGCTTTGTGTTTTTTTATTTTCATTTTATTTACTTTATTACATCCGGGCTAAAACCACCTGAGTCTAGAGAGGGAGGACCTACCTCCATCCCGGGACCCATGGGTTCCCGGGAGGTGCGCGGCATGAATGCCGGCAATATCGCATGGCTGCAGCGTCCAGAAAATGCGGGTAAGTAATATTATTAATAGACCATTTTAGCTTATGTTTTATATTAATATTTAAAAAAAAATGTAATTTTCTTAATTCTTCATATATTTGTTCTCATTTAGGCCAGACTATTCGCCGGGAACGGCTAAGATCTGATCAGCGTAGAAGGGCGGAGAGGATGCAGGCCAGGGCTGATCTTCAGCGGGGAAGACCATTGGGAGGAAGGGAGAGAGGCCGCCCCCAAGCGAGACCACCACCAGCTGAGGGCAACCATGAGCGAGAGTGGCCCCCCCAGATACCAGCCGACAGGCCCAGCAGGAGGGAGACCATTCAAAACCTGCCCAGACGTCCATCAAGACCTGAGGAGATGTGTGCCATCTGTCTGGCAGAGTATGAAGAGGGAGAAGTGGTCACTGTCATTCCATGCGAGCACCAGTTCCATCACCCGTGCATCGCTCAGTGGCTACTAACAAAATCCCACTGCCCCCTGTGCCGAGAACGCTGTTTCCCTCGTAGGAGATAAGCAAAAAATAAATTAATTAACAACTTAATTACTGAAGTAGTTCTTTAAGACAAGTATTCATGTGTATGTGGAGATTTGTAGAGAATGCAGTTGGCCGACAGCTATCAGAAATGTACCACCAGCTTAGGCCTGTGTCAGGGAAGAGGTAAAATAGAACCTTTATGGGGGTACAGGCCTTGGGAGGGAGATTCCTATGATAATGCTGTGTGTACTGGTTGTACTAGCCTCCTCTGACCAGCACCATAGAAGCAATTACCGTATTTATCGGCGTATAACAAGCACTTTTTAGGCTAAAATTTTTAGCCTAAAGTCTACCTGCGTGTTATACGCCGATAAGCCGCTGCAGTTCAATGATTTAAAGCGGGCGCTTTAAATCAATGAACTGCAGCGGCTTTGCAGGTGCAGAGACAGCCAGCGCTGCCGGCTTCTCTGCCCCTGCCTGCCCTTGGGTCTAGAGCCCTGCTGCCGGCCCTTCTCTCCCCCTGGCTATCGGCGCCGCTGCCCGTTCTCTCCCCCTGACTATCGGTGCCGGCGCCCCATTGCCGGTGCCAATAGCCAGGGGGCGAGAAGTGGTGCCGGCAATGGGGCAGCGGCGCCGACAGACCGGGGGAGAGAAGGGGCAGCGGCATCCATTGCCGGCGCCGCTGCCCCGTTGCCTCCCCCCATCCCCGGTTGCATAATTACCTGTTGCCGGGGTCGGATCCGCGCTGCTTCATGCCTCCGGTGTGCGTCCCCTGCGTCGTTGCTATGCGCTGCACGGCACATGACATCAGTGCGCCGCGCAGTGCATAGCAACGACGCAGGGGACGCACACCAGAGGCCTGAAGCAGCGCGGACCCGACCCCGGCAACAGGTAATTACACACACTGTAAAAGTTCACACACTGCAAAATTTGCTAATGTATTTTTATTGCACGGATTGTAATTTTTTGATCTCGCTGAAGATTTTCGTCCAAAAATCAGCACATAAAATACTTAGCCAAATGTTTCGATATGTGAATCCAGCCTAAGAGATGCGCTAGCAATAACCACATGGCAAAACTGCAGTAATTTTGCCATTCTGAAACACATGTGGTTTTCAAACGCATTTTGAGTTTCAAACACAACAGAACTGCAAAAAAAAAACTATAGGAACACAGACTAAGTAAACACGACAGATAAGGTTTGATAAAGAAACTGGCAGCCTGAAGGTGCCAACACACCATCAATACTATCAGCTGAACAGTTATCTCACTCAACACCAAGTCCCGCCCCCCCCCCCCCCCCCACACACACACACACGAACATTCAGCTTGGTCAACCATTCATTTGTTCTAAAGAGAGGTAGAGGGTAAGCTCCTGCCAGACAGTTTGGTAGTTGTTAAAGTGGTACTCCACTGCCCCCAAACGCTTCGAGTGGGTCGTGGGGGTCATGATGTCACGCCATGCCTCCTCAATGCAAGTCTATGGGAGGGGGTGTGGACGCCACACCCCCTCCCATGGACTTGAATTGAGGGGGCGTGGTGTTACGAGGGGCGTGGCTATGACCCCCACAACCCACACCCAGCGTTCTAAAAAAAATGACGGCTGCTACACAGATCACAGGGGTCCCAGCTGCGGGACCCCACGATCTGACATCTTATCCCTTATGCTTTGGTTAGGGGATAAGATGTCTAGGGGCAGAGTACCCCTAAATCTAACAAGCCCAATGCTTCTTTCTCTCCATATCATCTAACAGGGAAGAGTCGGCAGGGACTGTGGACCCCTGTCAATTGTTAGGTCAACAGCTATTTAAAGTGTATGGGCACCTTAAGGGTAGGGTCACAATTAGGGATCGACCGATATTGTTTTTTTAGGGCCGATACCGATAATCTGTGGAGGTTAGGGCCGATAGCCGATAACTTATACCGGAATATCGGTATAAGTTATCGGCTATTTACCCCCCCCCCCATCCCAACGACTGCAGATCATTGATTTAAAGCGGGCGCTTTAAATCAATGAACTGCAGCGGCTTTTGCGGTGCCATAGACCGCCGCCGCCACCACGCGCTTCTCTCCCCCTGCCTGTCCGGGGGTCCTGAGTCCTATCACCATGCCCCCCCCCCCGCACCGCCCCGGCCCCATTGCCTACCCCATCGCCGGTTTTGTGATTACCTGTTCCCGGGGCCCGGAGTCCACACTAAATCTGGCTCCGGTGGCGTCCTCCTGAGCTGTCACTGTGCGCACTGACGGTGACGTCGCGTCACTCATCATTGCGCACAGCGTAACGCAGGACGCAGCAGGAGCCAGAAGTAGCGTTGACCCCGGGCCGATGCGGTTGGGGGTGCGACGCGGTGCGGGGGGCGGTACATTATCGGCAAGGTAATTGCCGATACCGATAATGCCCAAATCGTGATTATCGGCAGATAATATCCGCCAAACAGATAATCAGTCGATCCCTAGTCACAATGAGCAGATACGCAGCATATGTGACACTGCGAGAAATCTGCAAAGTATCGGGAAATAAGCTGCGTATGCGCTACGAGCTGAGACACAGGGCTTTCCCCACCGCAGTCCTGTGTCGGCAATAAGGTTCATGAACTCCTGTGTAGTATTTATGTGCGGTGATATCGATGTAAGGAAACAATTTATACCACTAACCATTACCTGAACGGCAACTGGCAAAACAGAGTGTTTCAGGTTAAGTCACGAGACAACTTTCTTCTTCTCTCTTATTGGAAGTCTGGGTGTTGGAGGCAAGCATGGCGCATGCTGGCTCCACTACCGAAAAGAGACTTTAGGGCATTTACATTTTATGGGGCGGTGTCGACCAACCTGTAAGTGTGCATTTGTAAATCTACTATTTTCACATTATTTCAGGGTGTACTGTACTGCTTTTTACTTTTACTATGATAAAAACGTTTTTTGTTGGGGTGCAGGGTTATTTTTGGGAGAAGTTTGCGGTCTGTGCCACCAGCGACTGTTCTGCTCTGTGTGGCCGGGCTACCATTTAAAAAAATAAATAAATAAATAAATAAATTCATGAATAAATAAAACATCTTCCAAAAAGTGCTGATCAGAAATGATTCACTGATCAGCAATCAGGGCAATCTGCACAGGGGGTACAGTCCATCCAAATAGCACAGACGAATTGCTGGTGGCACAGACCACCTACACTAGGGGCAGGAAGCAGCAAGTACAGACAGCAGGTCACTTAGACCAGTGGTCTCTAACCTACGGCTCTCCAGATGTTCTAAAACTACAACTCCCAGGCATGCATGGGCATGCAGAAGCGCAGTTGAAAAGTTGATTTTTTATGATCCAGGATCCATTGGGGGACACAGAGACCATGGGTATATCTTGCTGCCTCTAGGAGGCTGAAACTAGGCCTACAAAAGAAAGCCGGCCATTCCTGGCAGGATATACCCCGCCTACTGACCCTGAGTGTTAGGATCTATTGCTCCCTGTGATCAGTCAACTCCAGCCGTGTTGATGAGCAGACAGATATAATGTACATGTATCTATACAGGTGGATGTTCTCTTACAAGCAGAGAAACAGCTCCGCAGAAGAAAATCATACCCCAAAATAGATTACAGCCCATTTATATGGCAACACTCTAAGTGTAAGCTTATTGGCTAAGGAAACCCCGGTGGATAATGGTGTATAACTATTACCAATCACAGGGTTCCTTTACACTTTCTTCCTTATCATAGAAAAAGCTTGTTATCCAACAAAAACCTCATTATTTACTAAGGTCATTTGGATATTTTTCTACCTTCGGGGTGCTGACCAGGACTAGGACAATGGTTAATTTTAACTAGATAAAACCGGCCAACACCATCCACCGAGTTAGAATGAATATATATATAAATATATATATATATACACACACACACACACACACACACACACACACACAGAACATAGATATCAAAATATAATTTTACCAACACTTAGCTAATCAGTTTAGTCCTAAAGCAGTAGGACAGGACTGACCAGAGAAAGAAACCAGCAGGGGTTCAAGGGAACCAGACAAAAAAAAGGGAGCCCAAACAACCCTTCGGACAGAAAACCGAACCATAGGAACCAAGCACAATGGGTGGGTACTGTGTCCCGGGGTGGGAAAATACACGGAACTCAGAATCAGGCAGAAGACTGAGCCACTGCCGCCTGCAACACCTTGCGACCCAAACTGGCATCAGCTGACGCAAATGTGTGCACTTTGTAGAATTTAGTGAAAGTGTGTAAGGACGACCAGGTGGCGACCTTACAGACTTGCAGAGCCGAAGCCCTATTGCTGAGCGCCCAAGAAGCCCCAAAGGAACACGTGGAATGTGCAGTCACCCAAAAATGTGGAACCTTCCCTTTACGACAGTATGATTCCGAGATGGCAGCACAGATCCACCGCAAAATGGTCGCCTTGAAAGCCGGAAGTCCCTTGCAACTACCCTCCTGAAGCACAAAAAAAAAGGAGTCCCCCCTGCCGAAGGAAGGAGGTGACGGAAAGACAGATCCGGACAGCCTGGGCAACGTCCAGACTATGCAAGAAATGCTCCTTAGCATTGGATGGAGTCGGACAAAATGAAGGAAGAACAATCTCCTCGTTCATGTGAAAGGGGGAAACCACCTTGGGCAAGAAGGGAGGAGGCCGAAAAATCACCTTGTCCTGATGAAGGATCAAAAGGGGGGAGACACAGGAAAGAGCCGCCGGGTCCGAGACCCTCCTAATTGAGGTAATCGCGATGAGAAAGGCGACCTTCCAAGAAAGGATGCGAAGAGAGGTGTCCCGGAGATGTTCAAACTGAGCCTCCTTCAAAGCGCCAAGCACCAGGTTGAGATCCCAAGGAGGAGTGGGAGACCTGAAAGGCGGCGCCGCATGGGACACGCCCTGTAGAAAGGTGCAGACGTGAGAATTGGAAGCCAACTGCTGCTGAAACAGAATTGAAAGGGCCGACACTTGACCCTTAAGAGAGCTGAGTGTCAAGCGCTGATCCAAACCGGATTGTAAAAAGGCCAGAAGGCGCGGAAAGGAAAAACAAATCGGGAAAACGGACTGAGCCTCACACCACCGGATATAAGCCCACGAGGTGCGGTGGTTAATTCTAGCGGAGGAAGGCTTCCGAGCCCAAAGCATGGTGCGAACCACCACGAAATTAAAACCCCGAGCTCTCAGAACCGTCATGCCGTCAAAAGCAGCAACAGTAAACTAGGGTGGCAGAGAGGACCCTGGGAGGGCAGATCGGGGCGAAGTGGAAGATGCAGCGGTTCACCCGCGATCAGCTGAATTATGTCAGCGAACCACACGTGCCTGGGCCAGTCTGCAGCCACTAGAATCGCGGGAACACCCTCCGCCTTGAGTTTCCACAGAACCCTGGGCAGGAGAGGCAGAAAGAGATAAGGGGATGACCAGTGCGTCCACTGCCAGAACCAGAGGGTCTCGCGACTTCGCTACAAAGCAAGGAACCTTCCTGTTGTGGAGAGAAGTGAAGAGATCCACGTTCGGGGTCCCCCAGAGAGCGCAGATCTGCGCAAAGACCTCTGGATAGAGAGACCAGTCCCCAGATCCGCGGAAGGGTGTCTGAGAAAGTCTGCTTCCAAATTCTCCACACCCAGAATGTGGATTGCGGAGAGAGCGGGAACTCAAGTCTCGGCCCAGAGCAAAATCTTGGAGACCTCCTCCATCACCGAGCAACTGCAAGAGCCACCCTGGCGATTGATATAAGCCACAGCCGTGGCATTGTCTGAATGGGCACGGACCGGCCGACCCTGTAAGAGGATCTCCTAGTGGAGACAAAGAAGGATGGCTCGGAGCTCCAGAAGATTGATGGGAAGGTGACCCGTAAGGTCCAGAAACACCCCCCCTGGAGACTCGCATCGGTCGTGACGACCTGCCAGTGGAGAGGAAGAAAAGAGCACCCCTGGAGAAGGAGGGGAGAATAGAGCCATCACAGAAAAGACCACCGAACAGAGGGGCAGAAGAATCTGGCAATCCAGAGTCGATGGGGATTCGTCCCACCTGGCCAAAATGGCCAGCTGGAGAGGACAACAGCGAAACTGGGAGAAGCGGACCGCCTCCATGGCCACCACTATCTGGCCCAGAACCTCCATGCAGAAGCGAATCGGAACCAGAGAGAGGCGACTGACACTCTTCTTCATAGATCGCCGCTTGTCCAATGGAAGACGAACAAAGGCGGCTGCCGTGTCGAAAAGGAGACACAGAAATACCAGAGACTGGGAGGGAGACAGGTTGGACTTTTCCCGGTTGATCACTCAACCGAAGGCGGACAGAGTCTGTACCGCGAGATGAAGGCTCTTCAAGTTTTGGGACCAGGACGGGGCTTTGATTAAAAGGTCATCCAGGTAAGGGAGAACCAAGATCCTCCAGGCCCGAAGGATGGCAATCACCACAGCCATGGGTAGTGAAGCGGAGGAAACGCTGATGGGCAGTGAAAATAGGGATGTACAGATAGGCATCCCAGATGTCAACAGACTAAAGAAACTCAGGCTGGTCCATGGAAGCCACCACAGAGCGGAGGGACTCCATGCGAAAATGACGGAGCCGCAAATGGCGGTTTAGTAACTTGAGCTCCAGAATGGGATGGACAGAGCCCTCCTTCTTGGGGACGATGAAGATATTTGAGTAGAAAAAATGCTTCCCTGGCGGAACTGGCACAATCACTTCCTGAGCGAGGAGTGTACTTAAAGCGACCTGAAAGGCCGCCGGATCGAGGACGGAATCGGAAGAAACGATCCCTGGGGAGAGAAGCAAACTATCCGATAACCATCTGATATGAAGTCCCGTACCCAGGAGTCCTGAACCTGAGCTAGCCAAACTTCCCGGAAAAGAGGCAGAAGATGACAGTCTTACGGTTATCAGACTTGGCCGCGAACCCACCAGAACGGTTGTCTGACTTCCAGGAAGGAAATGCCTTGAAGGAAGGGGCTTTCCGAGATTGGGAGTGCGCCTGCTTGGGAAGACGACCCGATGTAAAAGGACCGAAAGGGCCAAAAGGAAGCCACCTTCTGACGAGTATTGGAGCGTCTGTTTGTTCTGCGGCAGCAGAGAACTTTTACCCCCAGTAGCTTTGGAAATAATTTCATTTAGTCATTTCCCAAAGAGCCAGGAAACAGAGAAAGGTAACTCTGTTAGAGATTTCTTCTAAGCAGCATCTGCATCTCACGCCACATGGAGCAAAGAATTGCAACTAAATTACCTGAGGCAAAAGCCATGCATCGGGCTGACTCCAAGGCCGCTGAATAGAGAAAGTCTCCAGCCTGAGAGAGTTGGCGAGCGAGATCAGCCAAATCCCCCCCCCCCCCCCCCGTGGTACGCCTGACAGAATACCTTTTCTTAGCTGGGAAGCCCAAACCGAAACTGCCTTGGCCACCCAAGCGGATGCGAAGGTGGGTAGTAAGGACAAGCCTGCTGCTTCAAAAGCAAATTTCACCAAATTCTTGATCTTCTTGCCTGCAGGATCCTTAAGGGATGCTACGTTCGCTAGCAGCAGGGTAGAAGATTTAAACAGATGAGAAACTGGAGGATCAACTGTAGGTGGTGCTGTCCAGTTGGAAACCAGATCCAGAGGAAAGGGAAACTGAGCTAGAATCTTCTTGCCTCCCTGGAATCATTTGTCCGGATGTTTCCCGGAACGTGCGGTGGTAGCCTTAGATTGAGGAGTGTTAGACCTAGAAAAAGGAGACAGGGACCTGGGATGGTTACTGGGAGAGCAGCCCCTAGAGAGGCAATTCTAGCGGCGAGCTGGGGATGAGGAGCGAGATTTACGGGAATTATGTCTATCCCGAATACACGACTCTGGAGAAGAGCCAGCAGAAATCACTTTAGGGTGCTTGCTAGAGCGCTGAAAGTGGGGTTCAGACTAAACTGAGCGGGACTCCCTGGGGGGCCATGCACAAGACAGACCGCTCCAAGGCAGAGCCAACAGATCTGGAGACCCAGGCAGGTCTGAGATCGACTCATTAAGGGAAGAAGCCCATTCAGGGGGAGGGACGAAAAAGCGCGTTCAGGAGGAACATCCTGAGATAAAGGAACCGGAGGGATGGCGCGCTTGTTGGTGCAGGCAGAACAAGTGGATTCAGTGCAACCACCGGGCATTTTGGACTTACAGCCCACAGCAGCATAGTAGGTGACTAGGGTCGCGATCGCCTGACTGGGGGGAGGCTCGGGTCTGGGGTCGGACATAGGTGCTAGCAAGCAATAGTCAGCAAAGAAAATGGAGCAATCTCACCCAGGTCCTGTGTCCCGCATCTGGAGCTGAGAAGCAGGCTGTAGGTGTCCTGAAGAGAAGAGGCAGCCGCAGCAATTTGGTCTGCAGCTAACAGAAGAAAGAGGAGGAGCAAAATGCAATGACCAGAGAATGCCTCCCAGCAGAATAAACCTCATTGGAGAATGAGATGGAGGAGTATAGAGAATGACCTACCAAAGAACGCACACCGAGCTGATAGGAGCATCAGTGACCCCTGGTGCGAGCACAGGACAACTATTGGCTGGCAGCGGGCGGAGGGCGGGAAAGGAAAGTCCCGGATCCGGTCACAGCCACGGCCCCAAGTAATGATCAGCGCATCGCGTGACTGCCTGCGCAGGCGAAAGTAAAACAGAGCCAGCAGCGCGACCGCAGCTCAGTTGGTAGGCAGCCCCTGTGGTAGGCGCCCAGAGAAAGAACTAAGCTGCCGACGCCAGATATATGGAAACAGTAAGCATTGCCGGGGAGGGAAAATGTAGAAAGCAATAGCAATGTAGAAAATACTAAAGTGCTACCCAGTATAGAAAAGCACTTCTCCCCTGGAACAAAATAAAAAATGAGAACTTCTCCCGGTGTTCCAGATATAAGGGGCTCCCCATGCAAGGTCTGAAGACTAACAGCCTCGAATAAAACGAGGGAAGGGAGGGGGTGGTATACTCACCCTGTAGACAGACAGCCATACTCAACTAGGATGTCTTCAGCCAGCTATAGTCACCTGCATCACGTCAGGCTGAGACAGCTGGACGAGCAGGGATAGATAGGGGGACCAAGCCCAAGGTGCGACCCCAGGTGCTGGTCGTTGGCGGGAAGGGGTTAACAGTGCATATTCTATGCCCCATGCCCCTTAGCCGCATATGGGGGAACAGGTAGCGCCATGCTCCTGAACCCCTACCTAAAAACAAGAAAATAAAAAAGGAAAAAAAGAACCTAACACAGGCCCTAGTTATAAAAAGAAAAATAAGAAAAGAAGACTAGGTCTGGAGAACTCCAAGAACTGCCTCCTACTAACACTGAGCTAAAACTGATTAGATCAGGGTCAGTAGGCGGGGTATATCCTGCCGTGATATACCCACGGTCTCTGTGTCCCCCAATGGAGCTGACCGAGAAAGACTATTGGTCTAAGCGAGACACAGCAGTACAAGGTGCTAACAAAAAAACAAAGAGAGACACAGAATAGTGGTCTCTAAATTTTGGCACTCCAAATGTTGCAAATCTACAATTCCCAGCATGCCCAGACAGTCAACAGCTGTATGGGCATGCTGGGAGTTATAGTATTGCTAGAAGGCCACAGTTTAACAGACTCCTTACCACTCACCAATGATGATCAAGGCCACCCGCACCACTGCCGCCGCTAAACATGCTACCCCCCCCCCCCCCTGCTCTGCCTGGACTACCATGGGTGGGCAGAGCAGGGGAACTTAACCATGAATCCCCTGCCCACCCCCCCCCCGATCTGAGATTGGTTGGTTGGTCCCAACCAAACAATCTCAGGGATAGGACTGGTGGCACCTCTGCCACCTCACTGCCTATCCTTCAGAGTGATTGGTGCTGTCTCAGCACCAATCACCCTTATTTTCCAGACCAACGGGTCACCAGAGACACGCTTAGCCCAGAAAAGCTGTGATTTAACCTCTTAAGGACCAAGGACGTAATGGTACGTCCTGAGTCCGCTCCCGTTTTACAACGTGGGGCATCATAGCGCGTCGGGCCGGGCACCTAGCAACGGCCGGGACCGTGGCTAATAGCGAGCGGCACTGACCGCGGTCCCGCGCACTACTAACCCTTTAGACGCGGTGTCCAAAGTTTTGAAACTAAACTACCCTCGGCTAGCTCAGCGGGCTCTTCGGGATCGCTTCGGTGAAATTGCGGCATTCCGAACTGCTGTAGGACAGCAGGAGGGTCACCCTCCTGTTGTCCGATCGCCGAATGACTGCTCAGTGCCTGAGATCCAGGCATGAGCAGTCAAGCGGCAGAATCATTGATCAATGGTTTCCTATGGGAAACCATTGATCAATGTAACAGATCAGTGTGTGCAGTGTTATAGCCCCCTATGGGAGCTATAACACTGCAAAAAAAAAAATTGGAAAAAAAAAAGTGAAGATCATTTAACCCCTTCCCTAATAAAGGTTTGGGAAGGTTTTTTCCCAAAAAAAAAAAAAAAAAAAAAAGTGCACATAAAAAAAAAAACATATGTGGTATCGCCAAGTGCGGAAATGTCCGAATTATAAAAATATATTGTAAATTAAACCTCACGGTCGATGGCATATGCGCAAAAAATTTCCAAAGTCCAAAATAGTGTATTTTTTGGTCACTTTTTATATCATGAAAAAATTTATAAAAAGCGTTCAAAAAGTCCGATCAATACAAAAATGGTACCGATAAATTCAGATCCCAGCGCAAAAAAGAGCCCTCATACGCCCCATATGCGGAATAATAAAAAAGTTATAGGGGTCAGAAGATGACAATTTTAAACGTATACATTTTCGTGCATGTAGTTATGATTTTTCCCAGAAGTACGACAAAATCAAACCTATATAAGTGGGGTATCATTTTAATCGTATGGACCTACGGAATAGAGAGAAGGTGTAATTTTTACCGAAAAATGTATGGCTTAGAAACGGAAGCCCCCATAACTTACAAAATTGTGTTTTTGCTTCAATTTTGTCGCACAATGATTTTTTTTTTCCGTTTTGTCTTAGATTTATTAGTAAAATGACTGGTCATTACAAAACAGAATTTCTGGGGCAAAAATAAGCCATCATATGGATTTTTAGGTGCAAAATTGAAAAAGTTATGATTTTTTTAAGGTAAGGAGAAAAAAAGACCAATTGTGCTTTGTTATGACGCTTTTCATTTTACCATAAAATGTACCAAGGCACAGTGATGTACATGTATGCCACGTGTACTCTAAGAGTTAAAGTAAGGCTGGGTTCACACCACGTTTTTGCAATACAGTTCCCGTATCAGGTTTTTGATAAACGGATTCCTCAAAACCTGACTAAACTGTATCAAAACGTGTACAAATTTTAATCCGTATACGGTTGGAAAAATTATGTCCGGTTGCATCTGAGTTTTAAGAAAAAAACGTATAAGTTTTTCACTTTTTCTCGTGGTGGCGGTGATAGGACTCAGGACGACTCCAGGACAGGCAGGGAGAGAGAAGCGGGTGGCGGCGGCAGTCTCTGGCACCGCAAAATCCGCTGCAGTTTATTGATTTAAAGCGCCCGCTTTAAATCAATGATCTGCAGCGGTGTCACCAGGGGGGATAAATAGCCAACAGCTTATACAGGAATATCGGTATAAGTTAACGGCTATCGGCCCTAACCTCCACAGAGTATCGGCCCTGAAAAATCGATATCGGTCGATCCTTAGTTTTGGGTATGGGGAAAAAAAACTGACAATTATGCTACAGGATGCAAAACAGACACAACCGCATGCATCTTTTAGCATACGGTTTTCAACGGAAAGTCAATGCATACGGTTTTCAATACGGCTCAATACTGTATTGCAAAAACGTGATGTGAACCCAGAGTAAGTAAATTACAATTATGCTTGTTATGGTATGCACTTTAATAGACAGAAAGTTTAACATAATGTCAGTGCCCATTTAAGCCACCTTAATAGTACAATTTTATTGGTACAAGAGTAGATGGATAGACAGATGGCTGGAAAGATAAGTGTGAAGTAGGGCTGCACGATATGGGGAAAATGTGCGATTGTGATTTTGGGCATATTGCGATTTCAATATGCGATGCGATATATATAAAAAAATTGTGAAATCCCCCCATTTCATGTCCAATCGCCTCCATTTCACATCTACCTACCCATTTTATGCCCACCGCCTATTTCACATCTCCCCCTTGTCACATTCTCCTGCCCCTTGTCACATTCTCCTCCCCCGTCACATCCACCTCCCTTTTCAACCCCCCTTGTCACATCCCCCACCCCCTTGTCACATTCTCCTCCAACTTGACACATACTTCTCCCCCTTGTCACACCTCCCATCATATTCTCCCCCCCCCCCCTTGACACATCCCCGCATTGGTCACTCCCCCCCCCCCCCCCCAATCACATCCTTGTATTCTTGTACTGCAGCAATACATTGGGTTTCCCGGGCGGATTTCTGATCTTCCGCGGGACCCAGGAAACCTAGTGTATTGCTGCAGTACAAGACATTTCCCCATGAGCCAATCACTGGCTTGACACGTGACACCACTGCATCCAGTGATTGGCTGAAAAGGGTGTACTAAGAAGAGAGGAAACTCCGGAGCGCACGGAGACTAATCTGCAGGGACCGGGACTAGGTGAGCAGAAGGTTTTCTTATTTTTCTCCCTGCGCCCTTAGCTCAGTGTTATTCTAGCAGGGTGCCTCCAGCTGTTTTGAAACAACTACTCCCAGCATGCCCGGACAGCCTTTGCCGGTCAGGGAATGCTAAGAGTTGTAGTTTTGCAACAACTGAAGGCCCCCTGGTTGGGAAACACTGACTTTTAGTATTTAAATTTAGTTTTTACCTGCTCTGGCCAGCCCCCGCCAGGGGAGTCGGCCCGAGCAGATAATCGCATGTTTTCCCGGGGGGCCGTATCGCTATATCGCAAAAAGCAAAAATCGCGATTCGATTGCTTTTGCGACATATGATTCTGGGATGTGCTCTAGCCCAGCGCTTCTCAATCTGTGAGGCGCCCCCTAGTTGTTGGTGAGGTGCAGCTTTCTGTTTAATCTGGAAAAGTTCTCTGTCCATTCATGGTATTGGAGATATTGTGCAGCTGGGGGAAGCAACATGGCCGCCAGGCTGTGGTGATGTCACATTCTAAATGACATCACAAAGAACCAGAAGCAATGAAACCCCTGCGCACAGACATTTCAGCACCTTTGGAGTCTTTACTTAGCGGTGAAGACTTCAATTCACTTAGGAAGGGCGAGCTAAATCATATATTTGGCGTTTACTTCCTGCTTTGTGTTTTTGTTATTTTCATTTTATTTACTTTATTACATCCGGGCTAAAACCACCTGAGTCTAGAGAGGGAGGACCTACCTCCATCCCGGGACCCATGGGTTCCCGGGAGGTGCGCGGCATGAATGCCGGCAATATTGCATGGCTGCAGCGTCCAGAAAATGCGGGTAAGTAATATTATTAAGAGACCATTTTAGCTTATGTTTTATATCAATATTCTAAAAAAAAATTTAATTTTCTTAATTCTTCTTCATATATTTGTTCTCATTTAGGCCAGACTATTCGCCGGGAACGGCTAAGATCTGATCAGCGTAGAAGGGCGGAGAGGATGCAGGCCAGGGCTGATCTTCAGCGGGGAAGACCATTGGGAGGAAGGGAGAGAGGCCGCCCCCTACTGAGACCACCACCAGCTGAGGGCAACCATGAGCGAGAGTGGCCCCCCCAGATACCAGCCGACAGGCCCAGCAGGAGGGAGACCATTCAAAACCTGCCCAGACGTCCAGCAAGACCTGAGGAGATGTGTGCCATCTGTCTGGCAGAGTATGAAGAGGGAGAAGTGGTCACTGTCATTACATGCGAGCACCAGTTCCATCACCCGTGCATCGCCCGGTGGCTACTAACAAAATCCCACTGCCCCCTGTGCCGAGAACGCTGTTTCCCTCGTAGGAGATAAGCAAAAATAAATGAATTAACAACTTAATTACCGAAGTAGTTTTTTAAGACAAGTATTCATGTGTATGTGGAGATTTGGAGAGAATGCAGTTGGCCGACCGCTATCAGAAATGTACCACCAGCTTAGGCCTGTGTCAGGGAAGAAGTAAAATAGAACCTTTATGGGGGTACAGGCCTTGGGAGGGAGATTCCTATGATAATGCTGTGTGTACTGGTTGTACTAGCCTCCTCTGACCAGCACCATAGAAGCAATTATTATGTGCATCCACCAGCACTCATCTAAGGACGTGCACATTTCAAAACCTTTTTAACACCATGTGGAAATTAAGAACTTCTTTTTGTGTACATATATGGCAAGCGTTGTTAATATGCCATGATCTGTGCAATAAATATATATATATATATACATACTGGAGGAACAACTCCTTTAGTCATTTAGTATGGATACAAAGCCATCTACAATAGAGATAAACACAGCACCACATAGAGAGGGCACCCTGGGCAAGAACAGAGGACATGAACCACCATCTTCTCTACAGGGATTGACGCTTTCTGAGAGTGTACACTCAAATCTCAGCTAGAAAACAACCAAAAAGCATCTCCTGCATTCACCAGCCTCCTGGCAGCCTCATGTCTCATCTAAAAGGGACAAAATGAACACAATAAAACCCCAAACACCTGTCAGTCTGCATTCTCCGAATACCAACAGTAGAGATCTGCGGCCCAAATCCTGCTGGCCCCTCCATGTTTGGCTGTTTACCAGCTCAGGAGGCAGGGTCTTTAAGAGGTTTTCCAGTTTCTATGGTAAAGTATGTTGTATAAGCATGTTACACCTCTTAGGCAGAGTTCACGAGTTTATTGCACGGATTGCAATTTCTTGATCTCGCTTTAGTTTTTCGTAAAAAAATCAGCACATAAAATACTTAGCCAAATGTTTCGATATGTGAATCCAGCCTAAGAGTAATTTTGTCATTCTGAAACGCATGTGGTTTTCAAACGCATTTTGAGTTTCAAACAACAGAACTGCAAAAAAACTATAGGAACACAGACTAAGTAAACACGACAGATAAGGTTTGATAAAGAAACTGGCAGCCTGAAGGTGCCAACACACCATCAATACTATCGGCTGAACCGTTATCTCACTCGACACCAAGTCCCGCCCCCACCCGCCTACACACACACACACACACACACACGAACATTCAGCTTGGTCGACCATTCATGTGTTCTAAAGAGAGGTAGAGGGTAAGCTCCTGCCAGACAGTTTGGTAGTTGCTAAAGTGGTACTCCACTGCCCCCGAACGCTTCGAGTGGATTGTGGGGGTCATGACGTCACGCCATGCCTCCTCAATGCAAGTCTATGGGAGGGGGTTCGGACGCCACACCTCCTCCCATGGACTTGAATTGAGGGGGCGTGGTGTTACGAGGGGCATGGCTATGACCCCCACAACCCACACCCAGCGTTCTAAAAAAAAATGCCGGCTGCTGCACAGAGATCACGGGGGTCCCAGCTGCTGGACCCCCACGATCTGACATCTTATCCCCCATGCTTTGGTTAGGGGATAAGATGTCTAGGGGCAGAGTACCCCTAAATCTAACAAGCCCAATGCTTCTTTCTCTCCATATTATCTGACAGGGAAGAGTCGGCAGGGACAGTGGACCCCTGTCAATTGTTAGGTCAACAGCTATTTAAAGTGTATGGGCACCTTAAGGGTAGGGTCACAATGAGCAGACACGCAGCATATTTGACGCTGCGAGAAATCTGCCAAGTATCAGGAAATAAGCTGCTTATGCGCTACGAGCTGAGACACAGGGCTTTCCCCACCGCAGACCTGTGTCGGCAATAAGGTTCGTGAACTCCTGTGTACTATTTATGTGCGGTGATATTGATGTAAGGAAACAATGTATACCACTAACCATTACCTGAACGGCAACTGGCAAAACAGAGTGTTTCAGGTTAAGTCATGGGACAACTTTCTTCTTCTCTCTTATCGGCAGTCTGGGTGTTGGAGGCAAGCATGGCGCACTGCACCTGATGAATAAAGCCTAACTCCACTTTTTTCATCCATAACGTAGTGCTGCTGTATTTTTCGTTTATATTTGGAGACCCTGCCCGGGTTGGACCAGCTTGCACCCGTAATCCACATGGGAGTGCGGTTCCCCTACAGGAATATATATATTACACACACACACACACATACATACATCTATATATATATATATATATATATATATATATATATATATATATATATATATATATATATACACACATACACAGAGAACATAAATATCAAAATATAATTTTACCAACACAGAGCTAATTGGTTTAGTCCCAAAGCAGTAGGAGAGGACTGACCGAGAAAGAAACCAGCAGGGGTCCAAGGGAACCAGACGAAAAGGGAGCCCAAACAACCCTTCGGACAGAAAACCGAACCATAGGAACCAAGCACAATGGGTGGGTGATGTGTCCCGGGGTGGGAAAAAATACCAAACTCAGAATTAGGCAGAAGACTGAGCCACTGCCGCCTGCAACACCTTGCGACCCAAACTGGTGTCAGCTGACGTAAATGTGTGCACTTTCACTAAATTCTACAAAGTGTGCAACGACGACCAGTTGGCGGCCTTAAAGACTTGCAGAGCCGAAGTCCTATTGCTGAGCGCCCAAGAGGCCCCAAAGGAACGCATGGAATGTGCAGTCACCCAAAAAGGTGGGACCTTCCCTTTACGACAGTACGATTCCGAGATGGCAGAACGGATCCACTGCAAAATGGTCGCCTTGGAAGCCGGAAGACCCTTGCAACTACCCTCCAGAAGCACAAAAAAAAAAAGGAGTCACCCTGCCGAAAGGAGGAGGTGACGGAAAGACAGATCCGGAAAGCCTGGGCAACGTCCAAACTATGTAAGAAATGCACCTTAGAATTGGATGGAGTAGGACAAAATGAAGGAACAACAATCTCCTCGTTCATGTGAAAGGGGGAAACCACCTTGGGCAAGAAGGAGGCCGAAAAATCACCTTGTCCTGATGAAGGACCACAGGAAAGAGCCGCCAGGTCCGAGACCCTCCTAATTGAGGTAATCGCGAAGTAAACCCCGGAGCTCTCAGAACCGTCATGCTGTCAGCAACAGTAAACTGGGGTGGTAGAGAGGACCCTGGGAGGGCAGATCGTGGCGAAGTGGAAGATGCAGCGGTACAACCGCTACCAGCTGAATTACGTCAGCGTACCACACGTGCCTGGGCCAGTCTGCAGCCACCAGAATGGCGGGAACACCCTCCGCCTTGAGTTTCCACAGAATCCTGGGCAGGAGAGGGAGAGGCGTCCACTGCCAGAACCAGAGGGTCTCGCGACTTCACTACAAATCAAGGAACCTGACTGTTGTGGCGAGACGTGAAGAGATCCACGTTCGGGGTCCCCCAGAGATCGCAGATCTGTGCAAAGACCTCTGGATGGAGAGACCAGTCCCCCAGATCCGCGGAAGGCCGTCTGAGAAAGTCTGCTTCCCAATTCTCCATACCCAGAATGTGGATCGCGGAGAGAGTAAGAACTCGAGTCTCGGCCCAGAGCAAAATCTTGGAGACCTCCTCCATCACTGAGCAACTCCGCGAGCCGCCCTGGCGATTGATATAAGCCCCAGCCATTGTCCGAATGGGCACGGACCGGCGGACCCTGTAAGAGGATCTCCTAGTGGAGACAAAGAAGGATGGTTCGGAGCTCCAGAAGATTGATGGGAAGGTGACCCGTAAGGTCCAGAACCCCCGGAGATTTGCATTGGTCGTGACGACCTGCCAGTGGAGAGGAAGAAAAGACAGCCCCTGGAGAAGGAGAGGAGAATGGAGCCATCACAGAAGAGACCGCCGAACAGAGGGGCAGAAGAATCTGGCAATCCAGAGTCGATGGGGATTCGTCCCACCTGGCCAAAATGGCCAGCTGGAGAGTACGATAGCGAAACTGGCCAAAACGGACCGCCTCCATGGCCACCACCACCATCTAGAACCACCATGCAGAAGGGAATCAGAACCAGAGAGAGGCGACTGACACCCTTCTGCAGAGAACGCCGCTTTTCCAACGGAAGACTAACACAGGCGGCTGCAGTGTCGAAAAGGAGACCCAGAAATACCAGAGACTGGGAGGGAGACAGGTTGGACTTTTCCCGGTTGATCACTGTCACGATCACACCCTATCGGTCCAGCCAAGATGCTAGAGAGAGTGTGATGGTGCAAGGGTTAAAGCCGCCAGACCTCTGGGTATCCACTACTAGTCCCAGCAAGTCACCAAATTAACCCTTAGATAAATGTGTTTCACCCGAGCTGCCTTCAGAAAGGTGAGCTCATATATTTAGAGATCAAAGACAAGAGCTGATTAATTAAACATTTAATCTGATAAAAGGTATCACAGTGCTATGCATAAAAATTAACAAATGACATACAGGTATAAGAATATATATAAGAGTTTAGCAATCAAGTTCAGAAAAGTAAAAATGAAGTTCTTACAGCATTGATATTATAGCAGTCCATGATAGAGGGTCTCCAGCTGTTCTTAGGATGGTCTTGTCAGCTTGGGGCACAGATCTTAACTCCAACTCTAGCATTGTTACATATTATATATCTCCTTTTTGGAGGGACTCCATTCCCCCCTCCCCTCTGGTCCCACCAGGGGGCATCTCTCTTCCCAGCCCTCTTATCTGGTTGATTATATGCAGGACTTCAAAGACTATGTAAACACACAGCCAGACCCCCCCCAATAAACTTCAATATACAAAAGACACAGGATACACCGTCTGAATGACCCCTCACCCCCCAGGTCTTAGTTTATACACAGATGCAATAATAAAACACAGGTATGATTCCATAATCAGGCCTTGGGCCTGACAATCACCCAACCGAAGGCGGACAGAGTCTGTACCACGAGATGAAGGCTCTCCAAGTTTTGGGACCAGGACGGGGCTTTGATTAAAAGGTCATCCAGGTAAGGGAGAACCAAGATCCTCCGGGCCCGAAGGATGGCAATCACCACCGCCATGGGTAGCGAAGCGGAGGAAACGCTGATGGGCAGGGAAAATAGGGATGTACAGATAGGCATCCCGGATGTCCACAGACTAAAGAAACTCCTGCTGGTCCATGGAAGCCACCACAGAGCGGAGGGACTCCATGCGAAAATGACGGAGCCGCAAATGGCGGTTTAGTAACTTGAGGTCCAGAATAGGACGGACATAGCCCTCCTTCATGGGAACGATGAAGAGATTCGAGTAGAAATAACGCTTCCCTGGAGGAACTGGCACAATCACTTCCTGAACGAGGAGTGTACTTAAAGTGACCTGAAAGGCCGCTGGATCGAGGACGGGAACGGAAGAAACGATCCCTGGGGAGAGAAGCAAACTCTATCCGATAACCATCTGATATGAAGTCCCGTACCCAGGAGTCCTGAACCTGAGCTAGCCAAACGTCCTGGAAAAGAGGCAGAAGATGACAAGGGTGGGAGCACCCCTTCAGTAGGAGGAAGGCTTATGGTTATCAGACTTGGCCGCGAACCCACCAGAACGGTTGTCTGACTTCCAGGAAGGAAATGCCGTGAAGGAAGGGGATTTTCGAGATTGGGAGTGCGCCTGCTTCGGAAGACGACCGATGTAAAGGACCGAAAGGGCCAAAAGGAAGCAGCCTTCTGATGGGTATTGGAGCAGCGGTTTGTTCTGCGGCAGCAGAGAACTTTTACCCCCAGTAGCTTTGGAAATAATTTCATTTAGTCGTTTCCCAAAGAGCCAGGAAACAGAGAAAGGTAACTCTGTTAGAGATTTCTTCGAAGCAGCATCTGCATCCTTCAACTTAAGCCACATGGAGCAAAGAATTGCAACTAAATTACCCGAGGCAAAAGCCACACATCGGGCTGACTCCAAGGCCGCTGAACAGAGAAAGTCTCCAGCCTGAGAGAGTTGGCGAGCGAGATCAGCCAAGTCCCCCCCGTGGTACACCTGACAGAATACCCGGTCTTAGCTGGGAAGCCCAAACCGAAACTGCCTTGGCCACCCAAGCAGATGCGAAGGTAGGTAGAAAGGACAAGCCTGCTGCTTCAAAGGCAAATTTCACCAAATTCTTGATCTTCCTGTCCGCAGGATCCTTAAGGGATGCTGCGTCCACTAGCAGCAGGGTAGTAGATTTAAACAGATGAGAAACTGGAGGATCAACTGTAGGTGGTGCTGTCCACTTGGAAACCAGATCTGGAGGAAAGGGAAACGGAGCTGGAATCTTCTTGGCTCCCTGGAATCGTTTGTCCGGATGTTCCCAGAAAGTCCGGTGGTAGCCTTAGATTGAGGTGTGTTAGACTTAGAAAAAGGAGACGGGGACCTGGGATGGTTACCCGGAGAGCGGCCCCTAGAGAGGCAATGCTGCCAGCGAGCTGGGGAAGAGGAGCGCGATTTACGGGAAGAATGTCTATCCCGAGTACACGACTCTGGAGAAGAGTCAGCAGAAATCACTTTAGGGTGCTTGCGAGAGCGCTGAAAGTGGGGTTCAGACTAAAACTGAGTGGGACTCCCTGGGGGGCTATGCACAAGAAAGACCGCTCCTAGGCAAAGGCCACAGATCTGGAAGGCGAAAGTAAAACAGAGCCAGCCGCGCGACCACAGTTCAGTTGACAGGGGCTGTGGTAGGTGCCTAGAGAAAGAACTAAGCTGCTGAGGCCAGATATAAGGAAACAGTAAGCATTGCCGGAGAGGGAAAATGTAGAAAACAATGGCAATGTAGAAAACACTAAAGTGCTACCCAGCATAGAAAAGCACTTCTCCCCAGAACAAAATAAAAAATGAGAACTTCCCCCAGTGTCCCACATATAAGGGGCTCCCCATGCAAGGTTTGAAGACTAAAAGCCTAGGATAAAAAGAGGGAAGGGGTGGTATACTCACCCTGTAGACAGACAGCCATACTCCCCTGCATCACGTCAGGCTGAGACAGCTGGACGAGCAGGGATAGATAGGGCAACCCGGACCCAAGGTGCGACCCCAGGTGCTGGTCGTTGGCGGGAAGGGGTTAACAGTGCATATTCTATGCCCTGTGCCCCTTAGCCGCATATGGGGGAACAGTTAGCGCCATGCTCCTGAACCCCTACCTAAAAACAAGAGAATAAAAAGGAAAAAAAGAACCTAACACAGGCCCTAGTTATAAAAAGAAAAAAAAGAACACCAGGTCTGGAGAACTCCAAGAACTGCCTCCTACTAACACTGAGCTAAAACTGATTAGCTCAGGGTCAGTAGGCGGGGTATATCCTGCCGAGATATACCCACGGTCTCTGTGTCCCCCAATGGAGCTGACCGAGAAAGACTATTGGTCTAAGCGAGAACCAGCAGTACAAGGTGCTAACAAAAAAAAAAAAAAAAGAGACACAGACTAGTGGTCTCTAAATTTTGGCCCTCCAAATGTTGCAAAACTACAATTCCCAGAATGCCCAGACAGTCAACAGCTGTATGGGTATGCTGGGAGTTATAGTTTTGCTAGAAGGCCAAAGTTCAACAGATTCCTCACCACTCAGCAATGATGATCAAGGCCACCCGCACCACTGCTGCCGCTAAACATGCCTAACCCCGCCTCCCGCTCTGCCTGGACTACCATGGGTGGGCAGAGCAGGGGAACTTAACCATGAATCCCCTGCCCCCCGATCTGCGATTGGTTGGTCGGTTCCAACCAATCTCAGGGATATGACTAGTGGCACCTCTGCCACCTCACTGCCTATCCTTCAGAGTGATTGGTGCTGTCTCAGCACCAATCACCCTTATTTTCCAGACCAACTGGTCACCAGAGACACGCTTAGCCCAGAAAAGCTGTGATTTAAATTCTTAAAGACCAAGGACGTAATGGTATGTCCTGAGTCCGCTCCCGTTTTATAACGTGGGGCATCATAGCGCGTCGGGCCTGGCACCTAGCAACGGCCGAGACCGTGGCTAATAGTGCGTGGCACTGATTGCGGTGCCGTGCACTACTAACCCTTTAGACGCGGTGTTCAAAGTTGATCGCCGCATCTAAAGTGAAACTAAACTACCCCCGGCTATCTCAGCGGGCTCTTCGGGGTCGCCGCGGTGAAATCGCGGCATACCGAACAGCTGTAGGACAGCAGGAGGGTCACCCTCCTGTTGTCCGATCGCCGAATTACTGCTCAGTGCCTGAGATCCAGGCATGAGCAGTCAAGCGTCAGAATCATTGATCAATGGTTTCCTATGAGAAACCATTGATCAATGTAAAAGATCAGTGTGTGCAGTGTTATAGCCCCCTATGGGAGCTATAACATTGCAAAAAAAAAAAAATGAAGATCATTTAACCCCTTCCATAATAAAGGTTTGAATCACCCCCCTTTTCCCATTTAAAAAAAAAAGAAGTGCAAATAAAAATAAACATATGTGGTATCGCAGAGTGTAGAAATGTCCAAATCATAAAAATATATTGTAAATTAAACCGCACGGTCGATGGCGTATGCGCAAAAAATTTCCAAATTCCAAAATAGTGTATTTTTGGTCACTTTTTATATCATGAAAAAATTCATAAAAATCGTTCAAAAAGTCCGATCAATACATAAATGGTAGTGATAAAAAATTCAGATCACGGTGCAAAAAAGACCCCTCATACGCTGAAAAATAAAAAAGTTATAGAGGTCAGAAGATGACAATTTTAAACGTATAAATTTTCGTGCATGTATTTATGATTTTTTCCAGAAGTACGAGAAAATCAAACCTATATAAGTAGGGTATAATTTTAATCGTATGGACCTACGGAATAGAGAGAAAGTGTAACTTTTACCGAAAAATTTACTGCGTAGAAACGGAAGTTACAAAATTGTGTCTTTACTTCAATTTTGTCGCACAATTTTTTTTTTTTTCCGTTTCGTCGTAGATTTTTTAGTAAAATGACGGGTCATTACAAAGCCGAATTGGTGGCGTAAAAAATAAGCCATCATATGGATTTTTAGGTGCAAAATTGAAAGAGTTATGATTTTTTAAAGGTAAGGAGAAAAAAGTGCAAAAACGGAAAAACCCCTGCTCCTTAAGGGGTTAAGTAGCCCCTCGGTTTATGTGCTGGAATGGCTAGCGTCAGTGATCAGTAGAGCGCAGGGCATACCTGTACGCCCTAGTGTCTTAAGGCCCAGGCAACAAGGACGAACAGGTACGCCCTGCGTCCTTAACAGGACGCAGACAACTTCATTTTTACATCTTCTGTTTTATTCTCCTCCCATTCTAAAAGGCAGAACTTCCCCATATCTACAGACCAATATGAGGGCTTTTTCTTAGCAAGACCAATTGTACTTTGTTATGACACTACATTTTACCATAAAATGTACCAAGGCACAGTGATGTACATGTATGCCACGTGTACTCTAAGAGTTAAAGTAAGGCTGGGCTCACACCACGTTTTTGCAATACAGTTCCCGTATCAGGTTTTTGATAAACGGATTCCTCAAAACCTGACTAAACTGTATCAAAACATGTGTACAAATTTTAATCCGCATACGGTTGGAAAAATTATGTCCGGTTGCATCTGAGTTTTAAGAAAAAAAGGTATACGTTTTTCACTTTTCACTCCATTATGAATAAAGTTTCACTTGTTTGATTGAAATTCCAAGAAAAAAACTGTGCAAAGTCAAAAACAGTATGGAATTGTTTGCACATACGGTTCTGTACGGTTCCCATTGACTCTCATGTAAAAAAAAGACTAAATGTATACGGTTCGATACTGTTTTTCACCCGGACCAAAAACTGCGGTAGGCTATGGCTTTGGGTAGGGATGGACAGATTATTGGTTTGGCCGATATTATCGCCCAATATTCACGATTTTGGACATTATGGGTATCAGCAATTACCTTGCCGATAATCCGATAATGCACCGCACCACCGCCCCGGCCAGAGACCGCCGCCCCATTGCCTCCCCCATGCCCGGTTTTATAATTACCTTGTTCCAGGGCCCGGGCTCCCCACTACTTCTGGCCCCTGCAGCGTCCTGTGTTACGCTGTGCGCTGCGCAATGACGAGTGACGTCCTCAACGCGACGTCACAGTCAGTGCGCACAGTGACAGCTCAGGAGGACGCCGCAGGAGCCAGAAGAAGTGCGGACCCGGGGAACAGGTAATTATAAAACCAGGAATGGGGGAGGCAATGGGGCAGCGGCGGTCTCTGGCCAGGGCGGTATGGTGAGGGTTGCGGTGCAGTGGTGGTGGTGGGGGGGTGGGTGTGGTCACAGTGACAGAACTCAGGAGGACCCCTGGAAAGGCAGGGAGAGAGAAGCGGGTGGCGGCAGCGGTCTCTGGCACCGCAAAATCCGCTGCAGTCTATTGATTTAAAGCACCCGCTTTAAATCAATGATCTGCAGCGGTGTCACCGGGGGGGATAAATAGCCGATAACTTATACCGGAATATCGGTATAAGTTAACGGCTATCGGCCCTAACCTCCACAGAGTATCGGTATCAGCCCTGAAAAATCGATATCGGTCGATCCCTAGTTTTGGGTATGGGGAAAAAACTGACAATTATGCTACAGGATGCAAAACAGACACAACCAGATGCATCTTTTAGCATACGGTTTTCAATGCATACGGTTTTCAAGTCAATGCATACGGTTTTCAATACGGTTTCATACGGTTTTCAAATTGAAAACGTATATGGTAACTGTATTGCAAAAACGTGATGTGAACCCAGCCTAAGTAAATTACAATTATGCTTGTATTGGTATGCACTTTAATAGACAGAAAGTTTTACATAATGTCAGTGCCCATTTAAGCCACCTTGCTATAGCAATATTCATAGTACAATTTTATTGGAACAAGAGTAGATGGATAAACAGATGGCTGGAAAGATAAGTGTGAAGTAGGGCTGCACGATATGGGGAAAATGTGCAATTGCGATTTTGGGCGTAAATATTGCGATTTCGATATGCGATGCAATTTAATAAAAAAAAAAAATGGTGAAATCCCCCCCATTTCATGTCCAATCGCCTCCATTTCACATCTACCTACCCATTTTATGCCCACCGCCTATTTCACATCTCCCCCTTGTCACTTACTCCCCCCGGTCACATCCACCACCCTTGTCACATCCCCCCCTTGTCACATTCCTCCCCCCTCCCCCTCACCTTGTCACATCCCCCCCTTGTCACATTCCTCCTCCCCCCCCCCCCCCCCCCCCCCCCCGTCACATCCTTGTATTCTTGTACTGCAGCAATACATTGGGTATCCCGGGCGGATTTCATATCTTCCGCGGGACCCAGGAAACCTAGTGTATTGCTGCAGTACAAGACCTTTCTCCATCAGCCAATCACTGGCTTGACACGTGACACCACTGCTGCCAGTGATTGGCTGAAAAGGGTGTACTAAGAAGAGAGGAAACTCCGGAGCGAACGGAGACGAATCTTCTGGGATCGGGACTAGGTGAGCAGAAGTTTTTTTTTATTTTTCTCACTGCGCCCTTAGCTCAGTGTTTTTCTAGCAGGGTGCCTCCAGCTGTTGTGAAACAACTACTCCCAGCATGCCCGGACAGCCTTTGCCGGTCAGGGCATGCTTAAAGTTGTAGTTTTGCAACAACTGGAGGCCCCCTGGTTGGGAAACACTGACATTTAGTATTTAAAATAGTTTTTACGGGAGCCGGCCCGAGCAGATAATCGCATGTTTTCCCGAGGGGCCGTATCGCTATATCGCAAAAAGCAGTTTTCATAAAGGTGGCTATAAGCTGCAAAGCACTTTCCCTGTCTGCAACAATCTCTGGTTTAGTAACTTTATTGGCTTATTTTATACTTATTTTACTGTTAGACTTTAGGAGGTAAATGAGAGGTGGACTGAGGAATATTCTTCATTTCTACATGGATGTCCACCACAGATGCTGAGGCTCAGGTAGAACTTCGGCTTTTGACTAATATTTGGACTGACTGATCAGAACTTTCCACTACATATAAATAAAAGAAGTGATCTGATTGGTTGCTATGGGCAACTGCCCCACTGATCCTCTGCACAGGTTTGGATAAATTCCCCCATTATATTTCTGTTTAATCTGGAAAAGTTCTCTGTCCATTCATGGTATTGGAGATATTGTGCAGCTGGAGGGAAGCAACATGGCCACCAGGCTGTGGTGATGTCACATTCTAAATGACATCACAAAGAACCAGAAGCAATGAAACCCCTGCGCACAGACATTTCAGCACCTTTGGAGTCTTTACTTAGCGGTGAAGACTTCAATTCACTTAGGAAGGGCGAGCTAAATCATATATTTGGCGTTTACTTCCTGCTTTGTGTTTTTTTATTTTTATTTTATTTACTTTATTACATCCGGGCTAAAACCACCTGAGTCTAGAGAGGGAGGACCTACCTCCATCCCGGGACCCATGGGTTCCCGGGAGGTGCGCGGCATGAATGCCGGCAATATCGCATGGCTGCAGCGTCCAGAAAATGCGGGTGAGTAATATTATTAAGAGACCATTTTAGCTTATGCTTTATATCAATATTATAACAAAATGTAATTTTCTTAATTCTTCTTCATATATTTGTTCTCATTTAGGCCAGACTATTCGCCGGGAACGGCTAAGATCTGATCAGCGTAGAAGGGCGGAGAGGATGCAGGCCAGGGCTGATCTTCAGCGGGAAAGACCATTGGGAGGAAGGGAGAGAGGCCGCCCCCTAGTGAGACCACCACCAGCTGAGGGCAACCATGAGCGAGAGTGGCCCCCCCAGATACCAGCCGACAGGCCCAGCAGGAGGGAGACCATTCAAAACCTGCCCAGACGTCCAGCAAGACCTGAGGAGATGTGTGCCATCTGTCTGGCAGAGTATGAAGAGGGAGAAGTGGTCACTGTCATTACATGCGAGCACCAGTTCCATCACCCGTGCATCGCCCGGTGGCTACTAACAAAATCCCACTGCCCCCTGTGCCGAGAACGCTGTTTCCCTCGTAGGAGATAAGCAAAAAATAAATTAATTAACAACTTAATTACTGAAGTAGTTCTTTAAGACAAGTATTCATGTGTATGTGGAGATTTGGAGAGAATGCAGTTGGCCGACAGCTATCAGAAATGTACCACCAGCTTAGGCCTGTGTCAGGGAAGAGGTAAAATAGAACCTTTATGGGGGTACAAGCCTTGGGAGGGAGATTCCTATGATAATGCTGTGTGTACTGGTTGTACTAGCCTCCTCTGACCAGCACCATAGAAGCAATTACCGTATTTATCGGCGTATAACAAGCACTTTTTAGGCAAAAATTTTTAGCCTAAAGTCTACCTGCGTGTTATACGCCGATAAGCCGCTGCAGTTCAATGATTTAAAGCGGGCGCTATAAATCAATCAACTGCAGCGGCTTTGCAGGTGCAGAGACAGCCAGCGCTGCCGGCTTCTCTGCCCCTGCCTGCCCTTGGGTCTAGAGCCCTGCTGCTGGCCCTTCTCTCCCCCTGACTATCGGTGCCGGCGCCCCATTGCATCCATTGCCGGCGCCGCTGCCCTGTTGCCTCCCCCCATCCCCGGTTGCATAATTACCTGTTGCCGGGGTCGGGTCCGCGCTTCTTCAGGCCTCCGGTGTGCGTCCACTGCGTCATTGCTATGCGCTGCGCGGCACATGACGTCAATGCGCTGCGCAGTGCATAGCAACGACGCAGGGGATGCACATCGGAGGCCTGAAGCAGCGCGGACCCGACCCCGGCAACAGGTAATTACACACACTGCAAAAGTTCACACACTGCAAAATTTGCTAATGTATTTTTATTGCACGGATTGTAATTTTTTGATCTCGCTGAAGATTTTCGTCCAAAAATCAGCACATAAAATACTTAGCCAAATGTTTCGATATGTGAATCCAGCCTAAAAGATGCGCTAGCAATAACCACATGGCAAAACTGCAGTAATTTTGCCATTCTGAAACGCATGTGGTTTTCAAACGCATTTTGAGTTTCATACACAACAGAACTGCAAAAAAAAACTATAGGAACACAGACTAAGTAAACACGACAGATAAGGTTTGATAAAGAAACTGGCAGCCAACACACCATCAATACTATCAGCTGAACAGTTATCTCACTCGACACCAAGTCTCCCCCCCCCCCCCCCACACGCACACACACACGAACATTCAGCTTGGTCGACCATTCATGTGTTCTAAAGAGAGGTAGAGGGTAAGCTCCTGCCAGACAGTTTGGTAGTTGTTAAAGTGGTACTCCACTGCCCCCAAACACTTTGAGTGGGTCGTGGGGGTCATGATGTCACGCCATGCCTCCTCAATGCAAGTCTATGGGAGGGGGTGTGGCGGACGCCACACCCCCTCCCATGGACTTGAATTGAGGGGGCCTGACATTATGAGGGGCGTGGCTATGACCCCCACAACCCACACCCAGCGTTCTAAAAAAAATTACGGCTGCTACACAGATCACAGGGGTCCCAGCTGCGGGACCCCCACGATCTGACATCTTATCCCTTATGCTTTGGTTAGGGGATAAGATGTCTAGGGGCAGAGTACCCCTAAATCTAACAAGCCCAATGCTTCTTTCTCTCCATATCATCTGACAGGGAAGAGTCGGCAGGGATTGTGGACCCCTGTCAATTGTTAGGTCAACAGCTATCTAAAGTGTATGGGCACCTTAAGGGTAGGGTCACAATTAGGGATCGACCGATGTTTTTTTAGGGCCTATACCGATAATCTGTGGAGGTTAGGGCCGATAGCCGATAACTTATACCGACATTCCGGTATAAGTTATCGGCTATTTACCCCCCCCCCCCCCCCCATCCCAACGGCTGCAGATCATTGACTTAAAGCGGGCGCTTTAAATCAATGAACTGCAGCGGCTTTTACGGTGCCATAGACCTCCGCCGCCACCCGCTTCTCTCCCCCTGCCTGTCCGGGGGTCCTGAGTCTTATCACGATGCCCCCCCCCCCCCCCCGCACCGCCTTGGCCCCATTGCCTACCCCATCGCCGATTTTGTAAGTACCTGTTCCCGGGGCCCGGAGTCCACTCTACATCTGGCTCCGGTGGCGTCCTCCTGAGCTGTCACTGTGCGCACTGACTGTGACGTTGCGTCACTCGTCATTGCGCACAGCGTAACGCAGGAAGCAGCAGGAGCCAGAAGTAGTGTTGACCCCGGGAACAGGTAATTATAAAACCAGGGATGGGGGAGGCAATGGGGCCGGGGTGGTGCGGTGGGGGGTGCGACACGGTGCGGGGGGCGGTGCATTATCGGCAAGGTAATTGCCGATACCGATAATGCCCAAAATCGTGATTATCGGCAGATAATATCCGCCAAACAGAAAATCGGTCGATCCCTAGTCACAATGAGCAGATACGCAGCATATGTGACGCTGCGAGAAATCTGCCAAGTATCGGGAAATAAGCTGCGTATGCGCTACGAGCTGAGACACAGGGCTTTCCCCACCGCAGTCCTGTGTCGGCAATAAGGTTCGTGAACTCCTGCGTACTATTTATGTGCGGTGATCTCGATGTAAGGAAACAATTTATACCACTAACCATTACCTGAACGGCAACTGGCAAAACAGAGTGTTTCAGGTTAAGTCATGGGACAACTTTCTTCTTCTCTCTTATTGGAAGTCTGGGTGTTGGAGGCAAGCATGGCGCATGCTGGCTCCACTACCGAAAAGAGACTTTAGGGCATTTACATTTTATGGGGCGGGGTCGACCAACCTGTAAGTGTGCATTTGTAAATCTATTATTTTCACATTATTTCAGGGTGTACTGTACTGCTTTTTACTTTTACTATAATAAAAACGTTTTTAGTTGGGGTGCAGGGTTATTTTTGGGAGACGTTTGCGGTCTGTGCCACCAGCGACTGTTCTGCTCTGTGTGGCCGGACTACCATTTAAAAAAAAAAAAAAAAATTAATAAATAAAACATCTTCCAAAAAGTGCTGATCAGAAATGATTCACTGATCAGCAATCAGGGCAATCTGCACAGGGGGTACAGTCCATCCAAATAGCACAGACGAGTTGCTGGTGGTAAAGACCACCTACACTAGGGGCAGGAAGCAGCAAGTACAGACAGCAGGTCACTTAGACCAGTGGTCTCTAACCTACGGCTCTCCAGATGTTTTAAAACTACAACTCCCAGGCATGCATGCTGGGAGTTGTAGTTTTGCAACATCTGCAGAAGCGCAGTTAAAAAGTAGATTTTTTATGATCCAGGATCCATTGGGGGACACAGAGACCATGGGTATATCTTGCTGCCTCTAGGAGGCTGAAACTAGGCCTACAAAAGAAAGCCGGACATTCCTGGCAGGATATACTCCGCCTACTGACCCTGAGTGTTAGGATCTATTTCTCCCTGTGATCAGTCAACTCCAGCCGTGTTGATTAGCAGACAGATTTAATGTACATGTATCTATATAGGTGGATGTTCTCTTACAAGCAGAGAAACAGCTCCGCAGAAGAAAATCATACCCCAAAACAGATTACAGCCCATTTATATGGCAACACTCTAAGTGTAAGCTTATTGGCTAAGGAAACCCCGGTGGATAATGGTGGATAACTATTACCAATCACAGGGTTCCTTTACACTTTCTTCCTTATCATAGAAAAAGCTTGTTATCCAACAAAAACCTCATTATTTACTAAGGTCATTTGGATATTTTTCTACCTTCGGGGTGCTGGCCAGGACTAGGACAATGGTTAATTGAAACTAGATAAAACCGGCCAACACCATCCACCAAGTTAAAATGAATATATACACATATTTATTATATATATATATATATATATATACATACACACACACACACACACACACACACACAGAACATAGATATCAAAATATAATTTTACCAACACTTAGCTAATCAGTTTAGTCCTAAAGCAGTAGGACAGGACTGACCAGAGAAAGAAACCAGCAGGGGTTCAAGGGAACCAGACAAAAAAAAAGGAGCCCAAACAACCCTTCGGACAGAAAACCGAACCATAGGAACCAAGCACAATGGGTCGGTGCTGTGTCCTGGGGTGGGAAAAAATACCGAACTCAGAATCAGGCAGAAGACTGAGCCACTGCCGCCTGCAACACCTTGCGACCCAAACTGGCGTCAGCTGACGCAAATGTGTGCACTTTGTAGAATTTAGTGAAAGTGTGTTAGGACGACCAGGTGGCGGCCTTACAGACTTGCAGAGCCGAAGCCTTATTGGTGAGCGCCCAAGAAGCCCCAAAGGAACGCGTGGAATGTGCAGTCACCCAAAAAGGTGGAACCTTCCCTTTACGACAGTATGATTCAGAGATGGCAGAACAGATCCACCGCAAAATGGTCGCCTTGGAAGCCGGAAGACCCTTGCAACTACCCTCCTGAAGCACAAAAAAAGGAGTCACCCTGCCAAAAGGAGGAGGTGACGGAAAGATAGATCCGGACAGCCTGGACAACGTCCAGACTAAGTAAGAAATGCTCCTTAGCATTGGATGGAGTCGGACAAAATGAAGGAAGAACAATCTCCTCGTTCATGTGAAAGGGGGAAACCACCTTGGGCAAGAAGGAGGGAGGAGGCACAGGAAAGAGCCGCCAGGTCCGAGACCCTCCTAATTGAGGTAATCGCGATGAGAAAGGCTACCTTCCAAGAAAGGATGCAAAGAGAGGTGTCCCGGAGAGGTTCGAACTGAGCCTCCCTCAAAGCGCCAAGCACCAGGTTGAGATCCCAAGGAGGAGTGGGAGACCTGAAAGGCGGCGCCGCATGGGACACGCCCTGTAGAAAGGTGCAGACGTGAGAATTGGAAGCCAACTGCCGCTGAAACAGAATAGAAAGGGCAGACACTTGACCCTTAAGAGAGCCGAGTGTCAAGCGCTGATCCAAACCGGATTGTAAAAAGGCCAGAAGGCGCGGAAAGGAAAAACAAATCGGGAAAACGGGCCGAGCCTCACACCACCGGAAATAAGCCCACGAGGTGCAGTGGTTAATCCTAGAGGAGGAAGGCTTCCGAGCCCAAAGCATGGTGCGAACCACCACGGAATTAAAACCCCGAGCTCGCAGAACCGTCATGCCGTCAAATGCAGCAACAGTAAACCGGGTTGGCAGAGAGGACCCTGGGAGGGCAGATAGGGGCGAAGTGGAAGATGCAGCTGTACACCCGCAATCAGCTGAATTACGTCAGCGAACCACACGTGCCTGGGCCAGTCTGCAGCCACCAGAATCGCGGGAACACCCTCCGCCTTGAGTTTCCACAGAACCCTGGGCAGGAGAGGCAGAAAGAGATAAGGGGATGACCAGTGCGTCTACTGCCAGAAACAGAGGGTCTCGCGACTTCAATACAAAGCAAGGAACCTTCCTGTTGTGGAGAGAAGTGAAGAGATCCACGTTCGGGGGTCCCCCAGAGAGCGCAGATCAGCACAAAGACCTCTGGATGGAGAGACCAGTCCCCCAGATCCGCGGAAGGGCGTCTGAGAAAGTCTGCTTCAGAATTCTCCACACCCAGAATGTGGATTGCGGAGAGAGCGGGAACTCGAGTCTCGGCCCAGAGCAAAATCTTGGAGACCTCCTCTATCAGCGAGCAACTGCACGAGCCACCCTGGCGATTGACATAAGCCACAGCCGTGGCATTGTCCGAATGGGCACGGACCAGCCGACCCTGTAAGAGGATCTCCTAGTGGAGACAAAGAAGGATGGCTCGGAGCTCCAGAAGATTGATGGGAAGGCGACCTGTAAGGTCAGGAAACAACCCCCATGGAGACTCGCATCGGTCGTGATGACCTGCCAGTGGAGAGGAAGAAAAGAGCGCCCCTGGAAAAGGAGGGGAGAATGGAGCCATCACAGAAGAGACCGCCGAACAGAGGGGCAGAAGAATCTGGCGATCCAGAGTCGATGGGGATTCGTCCCACCTGGCCAAAATGGCCAGCTGGAGAGGACGACAGCGAATCTGGGAGAAGCGGACCGCCTCCATGGCCACCACTATCTGGCCCAGAACCTCCATGCAGAAGCGAATCAGAACCAGAGAGAGGCGACTGACACTTCTTCCGAGAGCGCCGCTTGTCCAACGAAAGACGAACAAAGGCGGCTGCCGTGTCGAAAAGGAGGACCAGAAATACCAGAGACTGGGAGGGAGACAGGTTGGACTTTTCCCGGTTGATCACCCAACCGAAGGCGGACAGAGTCTATACCGCGAGATGAAGGCTCTTCAAGTTTTGGGACCAGGATGGGGCTTTGATTAAAAGGTCATCCAGGTAAGAGAGAACCAAGATCCTCCAGGATGGCAATCACCACCGCCATTGGTAGCGAATCGGAGGAAACGCTGATGGGCAAGGAAAATAGGGATGTACAAATAGGCATCCCAGATGTCAACAGACTAAAGAAACTCAGGCTGGTCCATGCAAGCCACCACAGAGCGGAGGGACTCCATGCGAAAATGACGGAGCCGCAAATGGCGGTTTAGTAACTTGAGGTCCAGAATGGGACGGACAGAGCCCTCCTTCTTGGGGACGATGAAGATATTTGTGTAGAAAAAATGCTTCCCTGGCGGAACTGGCACAATCACTTCCTGAGCGAGAAGTGTACTTAAAGCGACCTGAAAGGCCGACTGATCGAGGACGGGATCGGAAGAAACGATCCCTGGGGAGAGAAGCGAACTCTATCCGATAACCATCTGATATGAAGTCCCGTACCCAGGAGTCCTGAACCTGAGCCAGCCAAACTTCCCAGAAAGGAGGCAGAAGATGACAGGGGTGGGGGCGCCCCTTAAGTAGGAGGAAGTCTTACGGTTATCAGACTTGGCCGCGAACCCACCAGAACGGTTGTCTGACTTCCAGGAAGGAAATGCCTTGAAGGAAGGGGCTTTCCGAGATTGGGAGTGCGCCTGCTTGGGAAGACGACCCGATGTAAAAGACCGAAAGGGCCAAAAGGAAGCCACCTTCTGACGGGTATTGGAGCGTCTGTTTGTTCTGCGGCAGCAGAGAACTTTTACCCCCAGTAGCTTTGGAAATAATTTCATTTAGTCGTTTCCCAAAGAGCCAGGAAACAGAGAAAGGTAACTCTGTTAGAGATTTCTTTTAAGCAGCATCTCCATCCCACGCCTTAAGCCACATGGAGCAAAGAATTGCAACTAAATTACCTGAGGCAAAAGCCATGCATCGGGCTGACTCCAAGGCCGCTGAACAGAGAAAGTCTCCTGCCTGAGAGAGTTGGCGAGCGAGATCAGCCAAGTCCCCCCCCCCGTGGTACGCCTGACAGAATACCTTTTCTTAGCTGGGAAGCCCAAACCGAAACTGCCTTGGCCACCCAAGCGGATGCGAAGGTGGGTGGTAAGGACAAGCCTGCTGCTTCAAAGGCAAATTTCACCAAATTCTTGATCTTCTTGCCCGCAGGATCCTTAAGGGATGCTACGTCCGCTAGCAGCAGGGTAGTAGATTTAAACAGATGAGAAACTGGAGGATCAACTATAGGTGGTGCTGTCCACTTGGAAACCAGATCCGGAGGAAAGGGAAACTGAGCTGGAATCTTCTTGCCTCCCTGGAATTGTTTGTCCGGATGTTCCCGGAACATGCGGTGGTAGCCTTAGATTGAGGTGTGTTAGACCTAGAAAAAGGAGACAGGGACTTGGGATGGTTACCGGGAGAGCAGTAACTAGAGAGGCAATGCTGGCGGCGAGCTGGGGATGAGGAGCGAGATTTACGGGAATTATGTCTATCCCGAATACACGACTCTGGAGAAGAGCCAGCAGAAATCACTTTAGGGTGCTTGCGAGAGCGCTGAAAGTGGGGTTCAGACTAAACTGAGCGGGACTCCCTGGGGGGCCATGCACAAGAAAGACCGCTCCAAGGCAGAGGCCACAGATCTGTAGACCCAGCCAGGTCGGAGATCGACTGCTAAAAGGGAAGAAGCCCATTCAGCGGGAGGGACGAATACGCGCTTTCAGGAGGAACATCCTGAGATAAAGGAACAGGAGGGATGGCGCGCTTGTTGGTGTAGGCAGAACAAGTGGATTCAGTGCAACCACTGAAGGGGGGGAGGGGTGGTATACTCACCCTGTAGACAGACAGCCATACTCACCTAGGATGTTTTCAGCCAGCTATAGTCACCTGCATCACGTCAGGCTGAGACAGCTGGACGAGCAGGGATAGGGGGACCAAATCCAAGGTGCGACCCCAGGTGCTGGTCGTTGGCGGGAAGGGGTTAACAGTGCATATTCTATGCCCCATGCCCCTTAGCCGCATATGGGGGAACAGGTAGCGCCATGCTCCTGAACCCCTACCTAAAAACAAGAAAATAAAAAGGAAAAAAGAACCTAACACAGGACCTAGTTATAAATAGAAAAAAAAGAAAAGAAGACTAGGTCTGGAGAACTCCAAGAACTGCCTCCTACTAACACAGAGCTAAAACTGATTAGCTCAGGGTCAGTAGGCGGGGTATATCCTGCCGAGATATACCCACGGTCTCTGTGTCCCCCAATGGAGCTGACCGAGAAAGACTATTGGTCTAAGCGAGACACAGCAGTACAAGATGCTAACAAAAAAAAAACAAAAAAAGAGAGACACAGAATAGTGGTCTCTAAATTTTGGCCCTCCAAATGTTGCAAATTTACAATTCCCAGCATGCCCAGACAGTCAACAGCTGTATGGGCATGCTGGGAGTTATAGTTTTGCTAGAAGGCCACAGCTCAACAGATTCCTCACCACTCACCAATGATGATCAAGGCCACCCGCACCACTGCTGCCGCTAAACATGCCCCCCCCCCCCACTCTGCCCGGACTACCATGGGTGGGCAGAGCAGGGGAACTTAACCATGAATCCCCTGCCCCTGCCCCCCCCCCCCCCCCCCCGATCTGCGATTGGTTGGTCGGTCCCAACCAAACAATCTCAGGAATATGACTGGTGGCACCTCTGACACCTCACTGCCTATCCTTCAGAGTGATTGGTGCTGTCTCAGCACCAATCACCCTTATTTTCCAGACCAACGGGTCACCAGAGACACGCTTAGCCCAGAAAAGCTGTGATTTAACCTCTTAAGGACCAAGGACGTAATGGTACGTCCTGAGTCCGCTCCCGTTTTATAACGTGGGGCATCATTACGCGTCGGGCCGGGCACCGAGCAATGGCCGGGACCGTGGCTAATAGCGTGCGGCACTGGCCGCAGTGCCGTGCACTACTAACCCTTTAGACGCGGTGTCCAAAGTTGTGAAACTAAACTACCCCCGGCTAACTCAGCGGGCTCTTCGGGATCGCCGCGGTGAAATCGCGGCATTCTGAACTGCTGTAGGACAGCAGGAGGGTCACCCTCCTTTTGTTCGATCGCTGAATGACTGCTCAGTGCCTGAGATCCAGGCATGAGCAGTCAAGAGGCAGAATCATTGATCAATGGTTTCCTATGGGAAACCATTGATCAATGTAACAGATCAGTGTGTGCAGTGTTATAGCCCCCTATGGGAGCTATAACACTGCAAAAAAAAAAAAAAAGAGGGAAAAAAAAAGTGAAGATCATTTAACCCCTTCCCTAATAAAGGTTTGGGAAGGTTTTTTCCCAAAAAAAAAATAAAAAAATTAAATAAATAAAAAGTGCAATTAAAAAAAAACATGTGGTATCGCTGCGTGCGGAAATGTCCGAATTATAAAAATATATTGTAAATTAAACCTCACGGTCGATGGCCTATGCGCAAAAAAATTCCAAAGTCCAAAATAGTGTATTTTTGGTCACTTTTTATATCATGAAAAAATGTATAAAAAGCGTTCAAAAAGTCCGATCAATACAAAAATGTTACCGATAAAAATTCAGATCACGGCACAAAAAAGAGCCCTCATACGCCCCAAACGCGGAAAAATTAAAAAGTTATAGGGGTCAGAAGATGACAATTTTAAACGTATACATTTTCGTGCATGTAGTTATGATTTTTTCCAGAAGTACGACAAAATCAAACCTATATAAGTGGGGGATCATTTTAATCGTATGGACCTACGGAATAGAGAGAAGGTGTCATTTTTACCGAAAAATGTACGGCTTAGAAACGGAAGCCCCCATAACTTACAAAATTGTGTTTTTGCTTCAATTTTGTTGCACAATGATTTTTTTTTTCCGTTTTGTCGTAGATTTTTTTGGAAAATGACTGGTCATTACAAAACAGAATTTCTGGGGCAAAAAAAAAGCCATCATATGGATTTTTAGGTGCAAAATTGAAAAAGTTATGATATTTTTAAGATAAGGAGAAAAAAATTAAAGTGCAAAAATGGAAAAACCCCTACTCCTTAAGGGGTTAAGGAGCCCCTCAGTTAATGTGCTGGAATGGCTAGCGTCAGTGATCGGTAGAGCGCAGGGCATACCTGTACGCCCTAGTGTCTTAAGGCCCAGGCACCAAGAGCATACAGGTACGCTCTGCGTCCTTAACAGGACGCAGACAACTTCATTTTTACATCTTTTGTTTTATTCTCCTCCCATTCTAAAAGGCAGAACTTTATTTTTCCCCCCATCTACAGACCAATATGAGGGCTTTTTCTTAGCAAGACCAATTGTGCTTTGTTATGACACTTCATTTTACCATAAAATGTACCAAGGCACAGTGATGTACATGTATGCCACGTGTACTCTAAGAGTTAAAGTAAGGCTGGGTTCACACCACGTTTTTGCAATACAGTTCCCGTATCAGGTTTTTGATAAACAAATTCCTCAAAACCGGACTAAACTGTATCAAAACATGTGCACAAATTTTAATCCGTATACGGTTGGAAAAATTATGCCTGGTTGCATCTGAGTTTTAAGAAAAAAAACTTATAAGTTTTTCACTTTTTCTCGCGGTGGCGGTGATAGGACTCAGGACGACTCCAGGACAGGCAGGGAGAGAGAAGCGGGTGGCGGCGGCGGCAGTCTCTGGCACCGCAAAATCCACTGCAGTTTATTGATTTAAAGCGCCTGCTTTAAATCAATGATCTGCAGCGGTGTCACCAGGGGGGGATAAATAGCCGATAACTTACACCGGAATATCGGTATAAGTTAACGGCTATCGGCCCTAACCTCCACAGAGTATCGGTATCAGACCTGAAAAATTGATATCGGTCGATCCCTAGTTTTGGGTATGGGGAAAAAAACTGACAATTATGCTACAGGATGCAAAACAGACACAACCGCATGCATCTTTTAGCATACGGTTTTCAACGGAAAGTCAATGCATACGGTTTTCAATACGGCTCAATACTGTATTGCAAAAACGTGATGTGAATTACAAGTATGCTTGTTTTGGTATGCACTTTAATAGACAAAAAGTTTAACATAATGTCAGTGCCCATTTAAGCCACCTTCATAGTACAATTTTATTGGCACAAGAGTAGATGGATAGACAGATGGCTGGAAAGATAAGTGTTAAGTAGGGCTGCACGATATGGGGAAAATGTGCGATTGTGATTTTGGGCGTAAATATTGCGATTTCGATATGCGATGCGATATATGAAAAAAAATTGTGAAATCCTCCCATTTCATGTCCAATCGCCTCCATTTCACATCTACCTACCCATTTTTAGCCCACCGCCTATTTCACATCTCCCCCTTGTCACATCCCCCACCCCCTTGTCACATTCTCCTCCAACTTGTCACATACTTCTCCCCTTGTCACACCTCCCATAACATTCTCCTCCCCCCCCTTGACACATACCCCCATTGGTCACATTCTCCCCCCATCACTTCCTTGTATTCTTGTACTGCAGCAATACATTGGGTTTCCCGGGCGGATTTCAGATCTTCCGCGGGACCCAGGAAACCTAGTGTATTGCTGCAGTACAAGACCTTTCCCCATCAGCCAATCACTGGCTTGACACGTGACACCACTACGGCCAGAGATTGGCTGAAAAGGGTGTACTAAGAAGAGAGGAAACTCCGGAGCGCACAGAAACGAATCTGCAGGGACCAGGACTAGGCGAGCAGAAGTTTTTTTTTATTTTTCTCCCTGTGCCCTTAGCTCAGTGTTATTCTAGCAGGGTGCCTCCAGCTGTTGTGAAACAACTACTCCCAGCATGCCCAGACAGCCTTTGCCGGTCAGGGCATGCTAAGAGTTGTAGTTTTGCAATAACTGGAGGCCCCCTGGTTGGGAAACACTGACTTTTAGTATTTAAATTTAGTTTTTACCTGCTCTGGCCGGCCCCCGCCACGGGAGCCGGCCCGAGCAGATATTCGCATGATTTCCCTGGGGGCCGTATCGCTATATCGCAAAAAGCAAAAATCGCGATTCGATTGCTTTTGCGACATATCGTGCAGCCCTAGTGTGAAGATTCATAACTATAAGGATTCTGGGATGTGCTCTAGCCCAGCGCTTCTCAATCTGTGAGGCGCCCCCTAGTTGTTGGTGAGGTGCAGTTGGGGAGGCAGTTTTCATAAAGGTGGCTATAAGCTGCACAGCACTTTCCCTGTCTGCAACAATCTCTGGTTTAGTAACTTTATTGGTTCATTTTATACTTATTTTACTGTTAGACTTTAGGAGGTAAATGAGAGGTGGACTGAGGAATATTCTTCATCTCTACATGGATGTCCACCACAGATGCTGAGGCTCAGGTAGAACTTCGGCTTTAGACTAATATTTGGACTGACTGATCAGAACTTTCCACTACATATAAATAAAAGAAGTGATCTGATTGGTTGCTATGGGCAACTGCCCCACTGATCCTCTGCACAGGTTTGGATAAATTCCCCCATTATATTTCTGTTTAATCTGGAAAAGTTCTCTGTCCATTCATGGTATTGGAGATATTGTGCAGCCGGAGGGAAGCAACATGGCCACCAGGCTGTGGTGATGTCACATTCTAAATGACATCACAAAGAACCAGAAGCAATGAAACCCCTGCGCACAGACATTTCAGCACCTTTGGAGTCTTTACTTAGCAGTGAAGACTTCAATTCACTTAGGAAGGGCGAGCTAAATCATATATTTGGCGTTTACTTCCTGCTTTGTGTTTTTTGTTATTTTCATTTTATTTACTTTATTACATCCGGGCTAAAACCACCTGAGTCTAGAGAGGGAGGACCTACCTCCATCCCGGGACCCATGGGTTCCCGGGAAGTGCGCGGCATGAATGCCGGCAATATCGCATGGCTGCAGCGTCCAGAAAATGCGGGTAAGTAATATTATTAAGAGACCGTTTTAGCTTATGTTTTATAATCAATATTATAACAAAATGTAATTTTCTTAATTCTTCTTCATATATTTGTTCTCATTTAGGCCAGACTATTCGCCGGGAACGGCTAAGATCTGATCAGCGTAGAAGGGCGGAGAGGATGCAGGCCAGGGCTGATCTTCAGCGGGGAAGACCATTGGGAGGAAGGGAGAGAGGCCGTCCCCAAGTGAGACCACCACCAGCTGAGGGCAACCATGAGCGAGAGTGGCCCCCCCAGATACCAGCCGACAGGCCCAGCAGGAGGGAGACCATTCAAAACCTGCCCAGACGTCCAGCAAGACCTGAGGAGATGTGTGCCATCTGTCTGGCAGAGTATGAAGAGGGAGAAGTAGTCACTGTCATTACATGCGAGCACCAGTTCCATCACCCGTGCATCGCCCGGTGGCTACTAACAAAATCCCACTGCCCCCTGTGCCGAGAACGCTGTTTCCCTCGTAGGAGATAAGCAAAAAATAAATTAATTAACAACTTAATTACTGAAGTAGTTCTTTAAGACAAGTATTCATGTGTATGTGGAGATTTGGAGAGAATGCAGTTGGCCGACAGCTATCAGAAATGTACCACCAGCTTAGGCCTGTGTCAGGGAAGAGGTAAAATAGAACCTTTATGGGGGTACAGGCCTTGGGAGGGAGATTCCTATGATAATGCTGTGTGTACTGGTTGTACTAGCCTCCTCTGACCAGCACCATAGAAGCAATTATGTGCGTCCACCAGCACTCATCTAAGGACGTGCACATTTCACAACCTTTTGAACACCAGGTGGCACCATACTATGTAAGGAAATTAAGAACTTCTTTTTGTGTACATATATGGCAAGTGTTGTTAATATGCCATGATCTGTGTAATAAATATATATATATACATACTGGAGGAACAACTCCTTTAGTCATTTAGTATGGATATAAAGCCATCTACAATAGAGATAAACACAGCACCACATAGAGAGGGCACCCTGGGCAAGAACAGAGGACATGAACCACCATCTTCTCTACAGGAATTGACGCTTTCTGAGAGTGTACACTCAAATCTCAGCTAGAAAACAACCAAAAAGCATCTCCTGCATTCACCAGCCTCCTGGCAGACTCATGTCTCATCTAAAAGGGACAAAATGAACACAATAAAACCCCAAACACTTGTCAGTCTGCATTCTCCGAATACCAACAGTAGAGATCTGCGGCCCAAATCCTGCTGGCCCCTCCATGTTTGGCTGATTACCAGCTCAGGAGGCAGGGTCTTTAAGAGGTTTTCCAGTTTCTATGGTAAAGTATGTTGTATAAGCATGTTACACCTCTTAGGCAGAGTTCACACACTGCAAAATTTGCTAATGTATTTTTATTGCACGGATTGTAATTTTTTGATCTCGCTGAAGATTTTCGTCCAAAAATCAGCACATTAAATACTTAGCCAAATGTTTCGATATGTGAATCCAGCCTAAGAGATGCACTAGCAATAACCACATGGCAAAAGTGCAGTAATTTTGCCATTCTGAAACGCATGTGGTTTTTCAAATGCATTTTGAGTTTCAAACACAACAGAACTGCAAAAAAAAACTATAGGAACACAGACTAAGTAAACACGACAGATAAGGTTTGATAAAGAAACTGTCAGCCTGAAGGTGCACCATCAATACTATCAGCTGAACAGTTATCTCACTCGACACCAAGTCTTCTCCCCCCCCCCTCCACACACACGAACATTCAGCTTGGTCGACCAGTTTTCAGTAGCCGGGGCCGCCACTAATAGCCAGCATGCAGCTGGCTATTAATCTTTAAGATCGCCGCTGACAGCGGCGTCTAAAGGGACATGTGAATGCTCCCTGGTGGGCTAGTGGGGTGGATCGCCCCTTCCTGCAGCGCGATCGTGAGGAAGGCGATCCGCTATGGAGGTAGCCAGAGGGCTTACCTCTGCTTACTGCTGTCCCGTAGCCCTATCATTGATAGAGCCTGGCTGGACCAGGCTCTATCAATGGATCGCAGAGCTCACAGCTCAATAAGTTCAATAGAACTCTATTCATCTGTATTAGGAATCTAATGATTCCACCTATAAGTCTAATAAAGTGTATAAAAAAAAGTTTTAATAAAAGTAAAAAAAAAAAAACAAAACACACATTAACCCCTATCATGTTAAAAGTTCAAATGACCCCCTTTTGCTATATAAAAACGTAATAAAAATAAACATATTTGGTATCGCTTCGTACCTAATTGTACGACCTATTAAAATATAACATTATGTATCCTGTACGGTACATGTAAAAATAAATAAAAAAAACACAGAATTGCAATTTTTATAATATTCTCAGAAAAAAAGTTAAAAAGCGAGTAAAAAGTCAGATCAATACCAAAATGGTACCGATACAAAAAACTGATCATGGTGCAAAAATGAGCCCTCAAAGAGCCTGGAATGCAGAAAAAAAACTGTTACAGGGGTAAAAAAATAGCAATTAAAAAAATTAAAAAAGTACAGAATTTAAAAAAAAATTTGTAAAACATGACATAAATTATATAAAATCTGGTATTGCTGTTATCAGGCGGCCTAAAGTATGAAACTAACATGTTATCTCAACCACAAGGTAAATGGCGTAGAAAAGAAAACCACCAAATCTGCAAAATTATCTTTTACTTTTCACTTCACCTAATTTATATATATATATATATATATATATTTTTTGGTCCAGTTATGGAACAATTAAAAGGTGTAATTATAGTAGGTAGTTATGGCTATTATAGGGCAAGGAGGAAAAAATTAAAGCGTAAAAGCGAAAATTGGCCCGGACAAGTGGATCGTCATGAGGGACAAGTAGATTTTGCTCCATTTTAGTCCCGTGGACAAGTAGTTTTTTTTATAAAGTTTCCACACCCCTGACATAGCACAGACAAGTTGCTTGTGGTACACACCACCATGCATGCCTGGGAGTTGTAGTTTTACAACATCTGGAGAGCCGTATTTTAGAGACCACTGGTCTAAGTGACCTGCTGTCTGTACTTGCTGCTTCCTGCCCCTAGTGTAGGTGGTCTGTACCACCAGCAACTCGTCTGTGCTATGTCAGAGGTGTGGAAATTTTATTAAAAAAATACTTGTTAAAAATTAGATTTTTTTATGATCCAGGATCCATTGGGGGACACAGAGACCATGGGTATATCTTGCTGCCTCTCGGACCTGGGTTCTCAACCAGTGGTACGCATACCCCTAGTGGTACGCCACGGGTTGAGCGGGGGTACGCGAAAGCGCTGTCAAATACCGGCCATGCATTGGCCAGTATTTGACAGCGCATAGCCCGAGCTGCAGCCGCGGCTATTGTAAGTGAGCTGCCTGGTTGCCGGGGAGACGTGTGACCTCCCCTGATGTTGCGCAGAGTTGCCGCACAGCGCAGGAGAACGTCACACGTCAGTGCGGCCCTGCCGAATGGGACGCGCTGCATCAAGTAGCAACAAACAGGGTCCCGCCGGAGGCCAGGTAAAAAGAATAAAAGAGTTCATAACTGTGTGGGCCAGAGGGGGGTGGGGGGGGGGGATGTATTGGACGAAGCACAAGGCATTAAGATGGAAGGGGAGAGGGATGGGGACTAATAAGGAATAAAGCACAAGGCATCAAAATGTAAGGGGGAGAGGGATAATGGCAGAGGGGTGATGATGGGGGGATGGGGAGTGATAAAGCACAAGGCATTAAGATGGAGGGGGAAAGGGATAATGGCAGAGGGGGGATGTGGAGTGATAAAGCACAAGGCATTAAAATGTAATGCCTTGTGCTTTATTACTCCCCATCTCCTCTCATTCCCCCCCCCCCTCCGCCATTATCCCTCTCCCCCTCCATCTTAATCCCCTTGCGCCATTCCCCCTTCCTCTGATCCCCTTTTGCCATATCGGATAATAATGGCACAAGGGGATTAAGTTGGGGGGAGGGGGAATGGCAAAAGGGGATTAATATGGAGTGGGGGGGGTTGATTATCCCAGCCTCCATCTTAATCCCCTTTTGCCATTTTCCCCCCTCCATCTTAATCCCCTTGTGCCATTATTATCCGATATGGCAAAAGGGGATCAGAGGGAGGGGGAATGGTGCAAGAGGATCAGAGGGAGGGAGGAATAATGACACAAGAGATTAAGACGGAAGGGGGGGGGGGGGTTAATTATCCCCCCCCCCCCCCATCTTTATCCCCTTGTGTTATTATTCCTCCTCCATCTTACTCCCCTTGTGTTATTATTCCTCCTCCATCTTTATGCCCTTGTGGTTATTATTCCTTCTCCATCTTTATCCCCTTGTGTTATTATTCCTCCTCCATCTTTATCTCCTTGTGTTATTATTCCTCCTCCATCTTAATCCCCTTGTGTTATTATTCCTCCTCCATCTTAATCCCCTTGTGTTATTATCCCCCCCTCCATCTTAATCCCCCTCCATATTAATCCCCCTGTGCCATTATTCCCCCCTCTCTCTGATCCCCTTTTGCCATATTGGATAATAATGGCACAAGGGGATTAACATGGAGGGAGAATAATGGCACAGGGGGATTAAGATGGAGGGAGAATAATGGCACAGGGGGATTAAGATGGAGGGGGAATAATGGCACAGGGGGATTAAGATGGAGGGAGAATAATGGCACAGGGGGATTAAGATGTAGGGGGAATAATGGATGGAAGGAGAGGTGTCCCTTTGGCTACTTGAGTGGCCTCTTTTCCAGGGTGACTGACAGGATATGGAGGGACATAGCCAGTTGGACCACAGCACAATCCCCTCGGCATTGGCTGGGAATCTAGCTCTTAACCGTTTATCTCCGCAAAACCACCAGACGTCAGCCCTTTGGGTATCATGGGTCAACCCAGCCACCATCTTTCCCTATTTTGTTAATCCTCTCCATATAGTAGTCATCAGGCAACGATCCCAGGTTTGTACTCTCATTCCCTGGGAGTGCAAAGAGAGTAAAATTGCCAGGAAATTCCGTGACTGCTGAGGGTATTTGAGATCTCTGGACCTGAGGAAACACTAAACTCAATGTATGACAGGTTGTGTTAGTATCAGGTTTGTATGCTTTTTGGAACAGTTTTATCATACATTTTAAACCTTCTTGAACTTTACTTTAACCTTGGGGATGGAGGGTTTTCCAGTTTTTGCACTTTCGTTTTTTCCTCCTTACTTTTTAAAAATCCTAAGCCTTTCAATTTTGCAGATAAAAATCCAAATGATGGCTTATTTTTTGTGCCACCAATTCTACTTTGTAATGACATCAGTCATTTTACCCAAAAATCTACGACGAAACGGATAAAAAAAAAATCATTGTGCGACAAAATTGAAGAAAAAATGCCATTTTGTATCTTTTGTTCTTTCCTACGCAGTATGTTTTTTGGTAAAAATGACACCCTATCTTTATTCTGTAGGTCCATACAATTAAAATGATACCCAACTTATATAGGTTTGATTTTGTCGTACTTCTGGAAAAAATCATAACTACATGCAGGAAAATGTATATGTTTAAAATTGTCATCTTCTGACCCCTATACATTTTTTTGATTTTCTTCGTATGGGGTGGTATGAGGGCTCATTTTTTTGCGCAGTCATCTGAAGTTTTTAGCGGTACCATTTATGTATTGATCAGACCTTTTGTTCACTTTTTATTCAAATTTTTTCATGATATAAAAAGTGACCAAAAATACACTATTTTGGACTTTGGAATTTGCGCGTACACCATATACCGTGCGGTTTAATTAACAATATATTTTTATGACTTGGATATTTCCACACACAGCGATACCACATGTTTATTTTTATTTACACAGTTTTTTGTTTTTTTTTATTGGGAAAAAGGGGCGACTTTTATTAGGGAAGGTGTTAAATGATCTTTATTCACTTTTTTTTTGCAATGTTATAGCTCCCATAGGGGGCTATAACACTGCACACACTGATCTTTTACATTGATCAATGGTTTCTCATAGGAAACCATTGATCAATGATTCTGCCGCTTGACTGCTCATGCCTGGATCTCAGGCACTGAGCAGTCATTTAGTGATCGGACAGCATGGAGTCAAGGTAATGGACCCTCCTGCTGTCTTTACAGCTGTTTGGTATGCCGCGATTTAATCTGCCACCCCCCCACCTGCTTGGACACATACTAGTCCTGCTATGTCCATGCATCATCACCTATGTCATGGGCACACCTTCCTTGATTGACAGCTGTGAGTGCAGGGCTCACAGCTGGAGGAAAAATCCTCTCACTGTCAGCTTGTGTCCGGCTGCTGTCAGTGAGGACAAGCTGGGGGTTGTAGTTTTGCTAATGCTAGGGGAGATGTGAGCAGACAGCATACTGAGGGAGGGGGCGGAGACCTGCACAGTGAGGCCACGCCCCCTCCCTTTGAGAGGAATTCAGACTAGTGAGCAAAATTAAAAAAGTGTAATAAAAAATAAAGGTGCTAGACACATAAAAATTAGATATACATGGTCAGGGTTAGGTACTGAGTGATATATTAAAAAAAAATGTTTTTTGTTGGATCTGACGGGTATGCTTTAACCACTTAAGGACCCAGGGCGTATCCATACGCCCCATGTGACCCCATTTTGGAAACTACACCCCTCATGTAATGTAATAAGGGGTACAGTGAGAATTTACGCCCCACAGGTGTCTGACAGATTTTTGGAACAGTGGTCCGTAAAAATGAAAAATTAAATTTTTCATTTGCACAGCCCACTGTTCCAAAGATCTGTCAAACACCAGTGGGGTGTAAATGCTCTCTGCACCCCTTATTAAATTCTGTGAGGGGTCTAGTTTCCAAAATGGGGTCACATGTGGGGGGGTCCACTGTTCTGGCACCACGGGGGGCTTTGTAAACTCACATGGCCCCTGACTACCATTCCAAACGAATTCTCTTTCCAAAAGCTCAGTGGCGCTCCTCCTCTTCTAAGCATTGTAGTTCGCCAGCAGAGCATTTTACGTCCTAACATGGGGTATTTCCATACTCAGGAGAAAGTGACCCCCAAAATTTGTAACCCCATTTCTTCTATTACCCCTTGTAAAAATGTAAAAATCATTTTAGTAAAAAAATAATTTTTTTCATTTACACATCCAACTTTAACGAAAAGTCGTCAAACACCTGTGGGGTGTTAAGGCTCAGCGGACCCCTTGTTACGTTGCTTGAGGGGTGTAGTTTCCAAAATAGTATGCCATGTGTGGTATTTTTTGCTGTTCTAGCACCACAGGGGCTTCCTAAATGGGACATGCCCCCAAAAAACTATTTCAGCAGAAGTTGCTTTCAAAAAGCCAAATGTGACTCCTTCTCTTCTTAACATTGTAGCTCGCCCGCAAAGGATTTTATGTCCTAACATGGGGTATTTCCATCCTCAGAAGAGATGGGGTTACAAATTTGGGGGGGCATTGTCTCCCATTACCCTTTGTAAAAATGGTAAATTTGGGGGAAAAACTGCACTTTAGTGTGATTTTTTTTTTTCCATTTACACATCTGATTTTAACGAAAAGTTGTCAAACACCTGTGGGGTGTTAAGGCTAACTGGACCCCTTGTTACGTGCCTTGGGGGGTGCAGTTTCCAAAATGGTATGCCATGTGGGGTTTTCTGCTGTTCTGGCACCATAGGGGCTTTCTAAATGTGACATGCCCCCCAAAAAACCATTTCAGAAAAATTCACTCTCCAAAATCCCATTGTTGCTCCTTCCCTTCTGAGCCCTCTACAGCGCCCGCCGAACACTTGACATACACATATGAGGTATTTCCTTACTCGAGAGAAATTGGGTTACAAATTTTGGGGGCTTTTTCTCCTATTACCACTTGTAAAAATTCAAAAACTGGGTCTACAAGAACATGCGAGTGTAAAAAATGAAGATTTTGAATTTTCTCCTTCACTTTGCTGCTATTCCTGTGAAACACCTAAAGGGTTAACACACTTAGTGAATGTCATTTTGAATACTTTGGGGGGTGCAGTTTTTATAACGGGGTCATTTGTGGGGCATTTCTAATATAAAGGCCCTTGAAATCCACTTCAAAACTGAACTGGTCCCTGAAAAACTCCGATTTTGAAAATTTTGTGAAAAATTGGAAAATTGCTGCTGAACTTTGAAGCCCTCTGATGTCTTCCAAAAGGAAAAACATGTCAACTTCATGATGCAAACATAAAGTAGACATATTGTATATGTGAATAAATGTATAATTTATTTGGAATATCCATTTTCCTTATAAGCAGAGAGCTTCAAAATTTTCAATTTTTTCATAAAATTTTGGAATTTTTCACTAAGAAATGATACAAGTATCGACAAAATTTTACCACTAACATAAAGTAGAATATGTCACGAAAAAACTCTCTCGGAATCAGAATGAAAGGTAAAAGCATCCCAGAGTTATTAATGCTTGAAGTGACAGTGGTCAGATGTTCAAAAAATGGCCGGGTCCTTAAGGTATATTTGGGCTGGGTCCTTAAGGGGTTAAGGATATTAACTGTTTAGTTTCCATAACATTAATCTCCCCTTTGATTTTATTGTTTGCCATATCTTCTCAATCTCCCAATGACTATATTCCACCAGCAGATTAAATGATAGTATTCAACAAGCTGATAGCAGGAACCCCATTATTCATCACTAGGAAGACGATAGAGCTCACACATATCACCATTTTCTCATCAATTCCATCTGAGACAGAGGTATAACCCCTGAGTTCTTCATTTTGCAGAATACATAACAATTGGATATAGCCAAGAGTATAAACAACATTAACCCCTTCCCGCTATTGGACGTATGCATACGTCCAGGCGAATTACACGTTCGCGCAAATGGACGTATGCATACGTCCAAGCGATCTCCTGCTCTGCCGCGGGCAGCGCAGGAGATCGCGGGTGGGACTCAGCTGTCAATCACAGCCGGAGTCCCACCGCAGCTGCCGGGGCCGCGATCGCGCCGGTCCCGGCAGCATTAACCCCATAGATGCCGTGATCAGTCTGATCACGGCATCTATGGTGTTTGCAGGGGGAGCGCTCTCCCCCTGCCCATCAATCGCGGCGCCGCGATAAAATAAGGGGGATCGGGGGTGTCCAAGACACCCTCGATCCCCCTTGAAGAGATAGGAGTGAGGTGGCAGGGTTGCCACCCCTCCTATCCCTGCTATTGATCGGCGGAGCGGCCGACCAATAGCAGACTGGGGGCGGGGGGGTTAAAGTTCGGTTCCCCGCGCTATGCCCGCCCATCGGTGTCCGGGCACAGCGGGGGGAACCGTGCAGTAGCGGCGGCGGCGGCGATCACTTACCCGGCGGCGGCGGCGGCGGCTGTGATCACGGCGGCGGTGGAGGTAAGTATGACGCCGCGTGTGCAGAGTCTGTTGCCTAGCAACATCTGCAGGGCGACAGTTTAGAGAGTGGTCTCTAAACTGTCGCCCTCCAGATGTTGCAAAACTACAACTCCCACCATGCCTTGACAGCTGTTTGCTGTGTTGGCATGCTGGGAGTTGTAGTTTTGCAAGATTTAGAGGGGTTCAGGCTAGAGATCACTGACAGTGGTCTCTAAACTGTAGCCCTCCAGATATTACAAAACTACAACTCCCAGCATGCTCAGACAGCAGTTTGCTGTCTTAGCATGCTGAGATTTGTAGTTTTGCAACATCTGGAGGGCCACAGTTTAGAGACCACTGTCAGTGATCTCCAGCCTGAACCCCTCTAAATCTTGCAAAACTACAACTCCCAGCATTCAGGAACAGCAAATGGCTGTCTCGGCATGCTGGGAGTTGTACTTGCGTGCATCCAGCTGTTGCATAACTACATCTCCCAGCATTCTCTTTGGCAATCAGTACATGCTGAGAGTTGTAGTTCTGCAACAGCTGGAGGCACACTGGTTGGGAAATACCGAGTTAGGTAATAGGTTCTATTACCCAACTCAGTATTTTCCAGTGTGCCTCCAGCTGTTGCAAAACTACAACTCCCAGCATGCACGTTCTGTCAGTGCATGCTGGGAGTTGTAGTTTTGCCCCCCCCCCCCTCCCATGTGAATGTACAGGTTACATTCACACTGGCGGCGGATTACAGTGAATTCCCTGCTTCAGGTTTGAGCTGCAGCAGCCGCAGCTCAAACTCCTAGCGGGAGACTCAGTGTAATCCGCCGTCAGTGTGAATGTAACCTAAAAACACTACACTACACTAACATAAAATAAAGAGTAAAACACTACATATACACACGTACACTGCCCCCCCCCCCCCCCACCACCACCCCTTCCCCCCCAATAAAAATGAAAAACGTATCCTGCAGCAGTGTTTCCAAAACGGAACCTCCAGCTGTTGCAAAACAAAAACTCCCAGCATTTCCGGACAGCCATTGACTGTCCAAGCATGCTGGGAGTTTAGCAACAGCTGGAGGCACCCTGTTTGGGAATCACTGGCTTAGAATACCCCTATGTCCACCCCTATGCAAATCCCTAATTTGGGCCTCAAATGCGCATGGCGCTCTCTCACTTTGGAGCCCTGGCGTATTTCAAGGCAACAGTTTAGGGCCACATATGGGGTATCGCCGTACTCGGGAGAAATTGCCTAACAAATTTTGGGGGGCTTTTTCTCCTTTTACCCCTTATGAAAAGGTAAAGTTGGGGTCTACACCAGCATGTTAGTGTAAAAAAAAAAAACATTTTTGTACACTAACATACTGGTGTTGCCCCATACTTTAAAATTTCACAAGCGGTAAAAGAAAAAAAGCCTCCAAAGTTTGTAAAGCATTTTCTCCTGAGGACGGAGATACCCCATATGTGGGCGCAAAGTGTTCTGGGGGCGCACAACAAGGCTCAGAAGGGAGAGTGCACCATGTAAATTTGAGGTCTAAATTGGTGATTTGCACAGGGGTGGCTGATTTTACAGCGGTTCTGACATAAGTGCAAAACAATAAATACCCACATGTGACCCCATTTTGGAAACTACACCCCTCACGGAATGTAACAAGGGGTACAGTGAGCATTTACACCCCACAGGTGTCTGACAGATCTTTGAAACAGGGGTCTGTGAAAATGAAAAATAAAATTTTTAATTTACACAGCCCACTGTTCCAAAGATACGTCAAATGCCAGTGGGGTGTAAATTCTCCCTGCACCCCTTATTACCTTCCGTGAGGGGTGTAGTTTTAAAAATGGGGTCACATGTGGGGGGTCCACTGTTCTGGCACCACGGGGGGCTTTGGAAATGCACATGGCCAAATTCTCTCTCCAAAAGCTCAATGATGCTCCTTCTCTTCTTAGCATTGTAGTTCGCCCCCAGTGCACTTCACGTCCACTTATTGGGTATTTCCATACTCAGAAGAGATGGGGTTACAAATTTTGGGGGGTATTTTCTGCTATTATCCCTTGTAAAAATGTAAAATTTGGGGGAAAACAAGCATTTTAGTGTAAAAAAAATATTTTTTTTTTTACATATGCAAAAGTCGTGAAACACCTGTGGGGTATTAAGGTTCACTTTACCCCTTGTTACGTTCCCCAAGGGGTCTAGTTTCCAAAATGGTATGCCATGTGTTTTTTTTTTTCTGTCCTGGCACCATAGGTGCTTCCTAAATGCGGCATGCCCCCAGAGCAAAATTTGCTTCCAAAAAGCCAAATGTGACTCCTTCTCTTCTGAGACCTGTAGTGCGCCAGCAGAGCACTTTTCATCCCCATATTGGGTGTCTTCTGAATCGGGAGAAATTGGGCTTCAAATGTTGGGGGGTATTTTCTGCTATTACCTTTTTTAAAAATGTTAAATTTTTGCTAAACCAAGCATTTTTGGTAAAAAAAAAATTATTTTTTTTACATATGCAAAAGTCGTGAAACACCTGTGGGGTATTAAGGTTCACTTTATCCCTTGTTACGTTCCTCAAGGAGTCTAGTTTCCAAAATGGTATGCCATGTCGTTTTTTTTTGCTGTCCTGGCACCATAGGGGCTTCCTAAATGCGACATGCCCCCCGAGCAAAATTTGCTCTCAAAAAGCCAAATATGACTCCTTCTCTTCTGAGCATTGTAGTTCGCCCGTAATGCACTTCAGGTCAACTTATGGGGTACCTCCATACTCAGAAGAGATGGGGTTACAAATTTTGGGGGGTATTTTCTGCTATTAACCCTTGCAAAAATGTGAAATTTGGGGGGAAACACACATTTTAGTGAAATTTTTTTTTTTTTTTTTTACATATGCAAAAGTCATGAAACACCTGTGGGGTATTAAGGCTCACTTAATTCCTTTTTACGTTCCTCAAGGGGTCTAGTTTCCAAAATGGTATGCCATGTTTTTTTTATTTGCTGTTTTGGCACCATAGGGGCTTCCTAAATGCAACATGCCCCCAAAAAACCATTTCAGAAAAACGTACTCTCCAAAATCCCCTTGTCGCTCCTTCGCTTCTGAGCCCTCTACTGCGCCCGCCGAACACTTTACATAGACATATGAGGTATGTGCTTACTCGAGAGAAATTGGGCTACAAATTCAAGTATAAATTTTATCCTTTTACCCCTTGTAAAAATTCAAAAATTGGGTCTACAAGAACATGCAAGTGTAAAAAATGAAGATTTTGAATTTTCTCCTTCACTTTGCTGCTTTTACCGTGAAACACCTAAAGGGTTAAAACACTTACTGAATGTCATTTTGAATACTTTGGGGGGTGCAGTTTTTGTAATGGGGTCATTTATGGGGTATTTCTAATATGAAGACCCTTCAAATCCACTTCAAACCTGAACTGGTCCATGAAAAATAGCGAGTTTGAAAATTTTGTGAAAAATTGTAAAATTGCTGCTGAACTTTGAAGCCCTCTGGTGTCTTCCAAAAGTAAAAACATGTCAATTTTATGATTAAAATATAAAGTAGACATATTGTATATGTGAATCCAAAAAAAATAATATTTGGAATATCAATTTTCCTTACAAACAGAGAGCTTCAAAGTTAGAAAAATGCAAAATTTTCAATTTTTTCATCAAATTTTGGGATTTTTCACCAAGAAAGGATGCAAGTTACCACAAAAATTTACCACTATGTTAAAGTAGAATATGTCACGAAAAAACAATCTCGGAATCAGATTGATAAGTAAAAGCATTCCAGAGTTATTAATGTTTAAAGTGACAGTGGTCAGATGTGCAAAAAAGGGCTGCGTCCTAGAGGTGAAAATGGGCTGTGTCCTTAAGGGGTTAAAAAAAAAACACTATCATTGGGTGTATTGTTTAGTTAAATGTGTACTCTCATTAAACTTTATTTTTTTAATTTAAATGATTATGCCAAAATAAATATATTTCTAATATATGTTAATAAAAAAAATAGTTTTCACAGTTTTTTTTACATTAGAAAACCTGGCCACTAGGTGTCACCCTATATGGCTCAGGAATCCTCCCCCCCTCATTTTGAGCATGTTCTGACCACTGCTGGCCGGGCACCGTGGTCCAGAGTGGTCCGAAATGCTCGTTCTCAGCTCGCTCTCTGCCTGTATATGAAACAGGCAGAGAGCGAGCACAGTGTTTGTGCAGCGCGCGTAATTTAAATAACCCCCGTCCCCTGCATCAGCCTCTTCTCAGTTTAGCCTGTGCGCGCACAGCGCCTGTAATTTAAATTTCCACGCCCCCTGCATCTCCCTCTTAGTGCAGGAAGATGGGCGGAAGCCTGCCGGCCAGGCTTCAGATGACTTTGCGCCTGCCGCAGAGAGCTCAACACTGAGCTACAGAAGGGGCTATAAAAAAAAAAAAGGTATGTTAATGGGGTTTTAGATAAAAATAAATACAGGGATAGAGGTAGTTCGTGTCAAGGACAGATGGGGAGGGGGATTAGGAAAAGTTTAGTTAATGATAGCTACTTTTTTTTTTTTTTTTTTTTTAAACCTCCTACTTATGTCTAATGCCTGTCCTTGCAAGGTAGATGACAACATAAGTTATGCATCTGAAGTAAAAGCAAATGTATCATTAAGCAATCCCAGAAGAGTGATATTTACAAGACATCCTGAGAATGGATTAGAGACTTTCGGTGAATTTGTAGAATTCTGTATCATTGGTCACTATACATGCATGTAAAGGGCCTATTTCTATAAACATTGTATAGTCAGTAGGTAATACTGTCTATTGATGAACTCCATCGTGTGGTACACAAGGCTTGTTGCCATAGGTTACATGCTTTCCCAAATATATATATATATATATATATATAATGTTCTATGTGTGTGTGTGTGTGTGTGTGTGATGTCCCAGGACAGGATATAGGCCCTGTCAGGTTGAGTCCTTCTGTGTCCTAGGGGCCCTCCTGCAATGTCTCCCCCCATAGTAATATATATATATATATATATATATATATATATATATATATATATATACACACGTTGTATTTAATGTTATGTGCATTATGTATTAAGGACCTTCAAGGACCTTTGAGTGGTCACATGATAATTATGTGCTGTGTTAGACAGAGAGCACCAGCTAACCAGGTGACCTGCAGCTTGACCTACGGGCTTCTGGCTCAGCCCCATTTTATAAGAGGGGGAGCCATTACAATCTTGCTCTTACACCATCACTCCTGCTGAGGAACAATAAAGACCAGACGTCTCAGCACTATTGGTCAGCACCTGCAAGCCTCAAGCCACCTACAGCCACATTCCAGTAAGTCAAGTCTATGTCTGCTGTTACTACCTACTACCCAGTCAAGTCTAAAGTCAAGTCTATTCTAGTCTGCGTGACTGAACTAAAGACTATTAAATTCAATACAAGTCCCAGCAAGCTGCAAGGTCCTGATGTGTTACTTGCCACCTCTCTGGGATCCCATCCTAGCTGTAAAGACTATTTCCATCTGTCTACCTCAGTAAAGCTACCATTAACCCTTGCCTGGTCTTGGACTATTATTACCCTGCCTAACCTTGGGATAGCGGTACTACCGTTCGGGTGGTTACCGGGAAAACCATGCCCTGGCATCACGAAAATTAGGGGTTAATAACACCTTGCCCCTGGGCCACAACATCTGCCCCATACACCTCACCTTCACACCCCGTGGCTTCGCCACATATATAAACATAAATTACTATTTATCGCTTTTGCCTGTCTTAAATCTCCACACTCAATCAACTGACACAGGTCTACTAGTATTGTACCACTGGTTCCCTCAAGAATGTCAAATTGAGAGGTCTACCTACACTGCCAGCCAGTCTTTTAGTTGTGTCTGATCATGGTGTTTATGGTAAAGGTTGGAGATTATCCTTACGAAGAATCCTGGAATTCCCATCAGACTCACCACAAGCATTGTCCCTATCATCCTATTAAGCTGAAGAGCTCCAAGGGGTAGGGTATTGGAGGCTTCACCGGTTTGAGACAGTTTCTGCCTTATGCAGAATCTCCCTTTGTAGCCGGACTTATTGGAGTTCCTTCAGCCTTCTCACCCTGCTCTGCCTGCAGAACCTTTTTACAGTGAGACTGATGGATCCAGGTGTTCCTCTCAGCTATCCTTATTGCTGTAGGGTGGTTTTTATGACTTGGTAGGGTCCCTTCTACTTAGGTGAATGTGAATATTTCTTTGTGATCACTTTTATGAGGACCCAGTCTAAAATGTTAAACTTCTTTCTTCTTCTATGGATCCCCCTTCTGGAATGGAACAGACTTGGTTAATTTGTTTCTGCTCCAGCAGTCTGGACATATAGTCTGCTAAGGTTCTCTCTGTCTCCTCAATATGTGTCTCATTTAGTAACAAAGGTATGTTATATGGTCTACCATACATCATCTTAAAAGGACTTAATCCATCTTTAGTGGGTATAATATGCATATTCAGAACAGCTCATGGTAAACAGTACATCCAACCTTTCCCTGTCTCTTCCATAACTTCTCTCAGTTTGCTTTTCAGTATACCATTATGTCTTTCTACGAACCCTTTTGACTGGGGGTGGTGATTTATTACTTCTATACCCATTACTTCTATTAGGTGTTTTATAGTTTGGTTTACAAAATGTCGACCATGATCACTATAGATCTTTTCTGGAATCCCAAATTGTGGAATGATGTCTTTTAGTAAAGCTTTATATACTGTTAGGGCATCAGCACTTCCTGTGCTAAATAGTTCTACCCATTTGGTCAATGCATCAATTATCACTAGGCAATATTTATTTTTCTTACAATTATGAAGTTCAATAAAATCCATATAGATGTGCTGGAATGGGTATTTTGGGGTCTAATACCTCTTTGTAGATTGTGTCTTGCAAATATCAGACATTGGGAACAAAAGTTTTTAGTAGTTTGTGAAGCCAAAGATTATAGTAGTTTGTGAAGCCGTATACTAGGCATACAGTGCTATTAGTGCCCCATATCTCCCCCTCTTGAGACATGGGTCACCCCATGTATCAATACTGCTGCATAATTGAAATAGGGACGTGGGCAAGATTGGTTTGGTGTCAGGAGATCAGCAGAGGCCATTAATTATACTACATCCTTTGTTCTTGGTTCGTCTAAAATCCCTCACCCCCTCCCTCCTCTAGAAGGGAGATTCTGTATTCAAGGAGGAGTTCTATAAGAATAAGATAAGGGGGTGTAAGCAGGGAGGGGGGACTGTGGTGTGCTGAGCTTGGAATTCCTGAAAGCACCAACGCTGCTTCATGTCAGTGAATGGAATCTTCATTTAACCCAATGGGACAACAATGTTTTAAAAGCAGCACTTGTAAACTAACAAAAACAGTACAGTGTGTTTTACGGAGCCTTACAAGTATTTAAGGCAAAATTATGCAAAAACAGAAAGGTGACTTAACAGTATCTGTGAGCCAAAGAGATAAGCTATACTGAGGAGAGAGAAAAACAAAACAAACACAAGAACAAATAAAGAAAAACAAAACAAAAAAATCTAGGAATGGCGCTCTTAACAGAACTATGAGAAAAACAGAGAGAGAGAGAAAGAGAGAGAAAGAGAGACAAGGTTTACCAGCCCTCTGGATTTAAAACATCACCTGACTCTAAGAGCATATCTCTTTAGATTGTTCCCATATGAATAGGAGTTCAGTGCTGCAGCTGAGTATGTGGGCTGCTTTTCTCCCCCGTAACAAATCCTTGAAAATAACATACGCCAGAATTTCCATTAATCTAGCAATATTGTACATTTACTAAATGTATTACTGCAAATATTGATTACCTTTTAGCCCATGAAATTATCTCTCTAGTTACATATTAAAAAATAAGCCCCTCCCCTTTTGGGCAACATTTGTGAAAGACAAAACAATAATTATATTACAGATATCTTAGGACAAGCCCACTTTTTGGAATGCTAGGGCGTTGGCAAGTCCCTGAATGCCATTTTGGGACAAAGAATATAGTAGGGGCCCCAACACACATTATATAACAGGAGCCAACATTCTATCTTTTATGATCATATCTCAGAGATAGGAGAAGAAGACTTATGTCTTCCATCACCATGGAAATACAATGCTAACTTAAAAATGTAGCATGTTAGATATAGCAAGTGCTGTATATACAGTAGATATCATTAGAGATTTCACAACATCATACATTCACAGATGTACACAGACTCCACTGAGGAGATGAGGAGGACTGAATAACAGATTTCACAACATCATCTGCACGCATTCCCTTCTTTTGTAACAACCGATAACACAGACTGCAAAGACAAAGAATCATATACAAGAGATAACATAATAACAGATAGGACACACAAAAAGGGCTCTTCATACATTCACAAAAGTATAAAATGATAAAATTATGCAAATATATGCAATAACATTCAAAAAATAAATTTTCCTTATCTTTTTGCTAGTTTGAAACGATTCATTATAAACACTTTATTTATACTAACAGTTTAAAAAAAGGAAAGTATTCACTATTATTATTACGCTATTCATTGATCAAGGGGACCGCTGTGGTCCTCCCCTGACTCCTTCAGTATATTCTTGGACAAAGTAGTAACACTTTTCACAGTTCCAACAAACTTTTTGGACTCTTCTACATTCTTGTACAACAGTATCACTTAACATAAACACTCTCACCTATTCTAATCCTACCTTCCTCTGCGCCTTCTGTAACATACTGTTTCCCATCCTCTTAAACATGCAGACACCTTTGCATTTCTCTTTGCCTTTTAGCTCATAACTGTATTGTTATTCCCTTTTTGCTTTTACAAATACATTGGGGCCTAATTTATTTAGTTTTTTTTACACTTTTTAAGTCTCTTTTGTCTAAAAGTCTGGGGATAACCCGTAGGCCCTTGGCCACTGTTTCTCTCACGATGTGGTTCATACAAGGGGTACAGGCACTTAAGTCAGAGTTCCTGCTCTCATCATCTGATAATTCGGACTCAGAGTCACTACAGATTGGGAGTGGTGGAACACTCTCTCTCAGGTAGGATGTTTCTGCCTCCCTTGAGGTGTGGTGGTGACTGCTGCCACAGAAGTAGAAGTTACTGGGTTTTGTTCAGTGGGAGGGTCTACTCTGGCAGGATGGACTTGGGAAACAGTGGGAGTGACTATGGCCTTCCGGGTTTAGGGAGGCCGCACCTCCAAATATGGTGGAGCTGCCTCTTGGAGTGGATGTTCAGCAAAAACAAATATTTCCATCTCCATTATCCACTAGGGAGATTTGTTTTATTTATTTATGCTCTCATGTTAGATCGGACTTGGGTGCGGGTCTTTCCATGCACCAGCAAGTGCCCCATATCCAAGCTTCTTTTGTTGTGTTAGACTCTATTCCTTAATCCTACCACATAAAGCGTGCCATTATTGTAGAGTCAATCTATTATTAAACCCAAACTACTTCTCCCACTTATTACAGCAGTGGTTCTTAACCTTGTTGGAGGTACTGAACCCCACTAGTTTCATATGCGCATTCACCGAACCCCTCTTAATTGGAAAAATAAAATGTGATTTTTTTCAAATTCAAAACATAGCAGGTATATATTTAAGTATATATATTTTACATAGGTGCACAAAATGAACAAAACCATTAAGAACAAAACCATGAAAACATGATTTTCACACAAAAACAAAATGAATATTTACTGCAAATCAGTGTGACTTCTGCTGTTGTCTTTGAGAGACCAGTTCAGAAATGCGCAGCTTTACCTTGGCAAGTGCCACTCATGTCATTTTCGCAACAATGGCAGTGTTCCCCCCCCCCCCACATTAGGCAGACAGTGTTCCCCCCCCCCCCACATTAGGCAGGCAGTGCCCCCCCCCCCCCATTAGGCAGGCAGTGTCCCCCCCCCCCATTAGGCAGGCAATGCCCCCCCCCCCATTAGGCAGGCAGTGTTCCACCCACATTAGGCAGGCAGTTTTCCCCAACATTTGGCTGGCAGCATGTTCCCCCGCATTAGGTGCAATATAGTCTGCCACATTAGGCTGGTGATATGTTCCCCCACATTAGGTGCAATATAGTCCCCCACATTAAGCTGGCAGTATGTTCCCCCACATTAGGTGCAATATAGTCCACACCATTAGGCTGGCAGTATGTTCCCCCACATTAGGTGCAATATAGTCCCCCCACATTAGGCCGGCAGTATGTTCCCCCCACATTAGGCTGGCAGTATGTTCCCCCACATTAGGCTGGCAGTACAGTTCCCCCACATTAGGCTGGCAGTACAGTTCCCCCACATTAGGCTGGCAGTAAAGTTCCCCCCACATTAGGTGCAGTATGTTCCCCCACAGACAGACAGCCTCCAGCCATACAGTATGGATGGAGGCTGTATGCCTGTGTACTGCCCCACTTCAGTGTTCCGACCACCGCTCCTCGGGTCCGGCCATAGCAGGACCGGAGGATCACTGGTCGGAACACCGAAGCTGACGCGCCGCTGGTAAAACACTTACCAACCTGCCAGTGAGCGTCCTTCTTGCTTCTTCTCCGCTCCTCCGCGCTCCGTTGCCATGGGCGCACGCATGGGACGTGAGTGACGTCCCTGCATAAGCTAGTTCCCGGCGGTCCCCGCATTTTTAAAGTAAACGCGGGGCCGCAGGGACTTAACAGAGGCATCTTTCGGAACACAGGGATGTGCCGAGGCAAAAAAACCCGGCAGCCCAGACAAGCTATCATGCTGGGATTTGTAGTTTTGCAACAGCTGGAGGGCTACAGTTTGGATATCACTGTGCAGTGAACTGTGGCCCTCTAGATCTTGCAAAACTACAACTCCCAGCATGCCCACATAGCAGTTTGCTGTCTGGGCATGCTGGGATTTGTAGTTTTGCAACATCTGGAGGGCCACCACTGTGCAATGGTTTCTAAACTGTAGCCCTCCAGATGTTGCAAAACTACAAATCCCAGCATGCCCAGCAGCATAAAGCTGTCTCAGCATGCTGGGAGTTGTAATTGCGTACCTCCAGCTGTTGCATAACTACATCTCCCAACATGCACTTCGGCGATCAGTACATGCTGGGAGTTAGTATTTTCCAACCAGTGTGCCTCCAGCTGTTGCAAAACTATGAGTTAGGTAACAGAACCTAACTGAAGGTTTTCCAACCAGTGTGCCTCCAGCTGTTGCAAAAGTACAACTCCCAGCATGCACGGTCTGTCAGTGCATGCTGGAAGTTGTAGTTTTGAAACAGCTGGAGGTTTGCCCCCCTCCCCCATGTAAATGTACAGTGTACATTCACATGGACATGTTTACAGTAAGTGTCTTGCTTCAAGTATGAGCTGTGGCAAATTTCTCGCCGCACGCGCAAACTCCTAGCGGTAACCTCACAGTAAACCTCCGCCAGTGCGAATGTACCCTAAAAACACTACACTAACACATAATAAAGGGTAAAACCCTACATATTCACCCCCTTACACTGTCCCCCCCCCCCCCCAATAAAAATTTTAAACGTATTGTACAGCAGTGTTTCCAAAACGGAGCCTCCAGCTGTTGCAAAACAACTCCCCCCAGCATTTCCGGACAGCCACTGTCTGTCCAGGCATGCTGGGAGTTTAGCAACAGCTGTTTGGGAATCACTGGCGTAGAATACCCCTATGCAATCCCTAATTTAGTCCTCAAATGCGCATGACGCTCTCTCACTTCGAAGTCTTGTCGAATTTCAAGGAAATAGTTTAGTGCCACATATGGGGCGTTCCGTACTTTGGAGAAATTGCACTACAAATTTTGGGGGGCGTTTTCTCCTTTTACGCCTTATGAAAAGGAAAAGTTGGGGTCTACACCAGCCTGTTAGTGTAAAAAAAAATTAAAAATTACACTAACATGCTGGTGTTGCCCTTTACTTTTTATTTTCGAAAGAGGTAAAAGGAAAAAAAGTACAGAAATACCCCATATGTGGGCGTAAAATGCTCTGCGGGCACACAACAAGGCTTAGGAATGAGAGCGCACTATGTACATTTGAGGCCTAAATTGGTGATTTGCACAGGGGTGGCTGATTTTACAGCAGTTCTGACATAAACGCAAAAAAAATAAATACCCACATGTGACCCCATTTTGGAAGCTAAACCCCTCATGGAACGTAACAAGGAGTATAGTGAACTTTAACACCCCACAGGTGTTTCATGAATTTTCATTAAAGTTGGATGGGAAAATAATTTTTTTTTAAATTTCACTAAAATGCTGGTGTTACCCTAAATTTTTCATTTTCACAAAGGAAAATAGGAAAAAAAAGCCCCCCAAAATTTGTAACCCCATTTCTCTTGAGTATATAAATACCCCATATGTGGATGTAAAGTGCTCTTCGGGTGAACTACAATGCTCAGAAGAGAAGGAGCGCCATTGGGATTTTGAAGAGAAAATTTGTCCGGAATTGAAAGCCATGTGTGTTAACAAAGCCCCCATAGTGCCAGAACAAGGGATCCCTACCAAATGTGACCCCATTTTGGAAACTGCACCCCTCACATAATGTAATAAAGGGTACAGTGAGCATTTACGCCACACAGTTGTCCGACAGATTTTTGGAACAGTGGTCCGTGAAAATGAAAAATTTAATTTTTAATTTGCTCAGCCCACTGTTCCAAAGATCTGTCAAATGCCAGTGGAGTGTAAACACTCACTGCACCCCTTATTAAATTCTGTGAATGGCATAGTTTCCAAAATGGGGTCACATGTGGGGGGGGGGGGGGGTCCACTGTTCTGGCACCACGGTGGGCTTTGTAAACGAACTTGGCTCCTGACTTCCATTCCAAACAAATTCCCTTTCAAAAAGCTCAATGGCGCTCCTCCTCTTCTGAGCATTGTAGTGCGCCAGCAGAGCACTTGACGTCCACACATGGGGTATTTCCACACTCAGAAGAAATAGGGTTCCAAATTCTGGGGGTAATTTTCTCCTATTACCCCTTGTAAAAATGTAAAATTTGGGGAAAAACCAGCATTTTAGTGAAATTTTTTTTTTCATTTACACATCCAACTTTAACAAAAAGTTGTGAAATACTTGTGAGGTGTTAAGGCTCACTGTACCCATTGTTACGTTCCTTGAGGGGTGTAGTTTCCAAAATAGTATGCCATGTGTTTTTTTTTTTTTTTTTTTTTTTTTGCTGTTCTGGCACCATAGCATTCCTAAATGCGATATGCCCCCCCAGAAACCATTTCAGCAAAATTTGCATTCAAAAAGCCAAATGTGAAGCATTGAAGTTTGCCCGCAGAGCATTTTACGTCCTAACATGGGGTATTTCCATCCTCAGAAGAGATGGGGTTACAAATTTTGGGGGGGCATTTTCTCCCATTACCTTTTATAAAAATGGTAAATTTGGGAAAAAAGCTGCACTTTAGTGAAATATTTTTTTTTTCCATTTACACATCCGACTTTATCGAAAAGTCATCAAACACCTGTGGGGTGTAAAGGCACACTGGACCCCTTGTTACGTGCCTTAAGGGGTGTAGTTTAAAAAATGGTATGCCATGTGGGGGGTTTTCTGCTGTTCTGGCACCATAGGGGCTTAACAAATGTAATATGCCCCCCAAAAACCATTTCAGAAAAACTCACTCTCCAGAATCCCATTGTCGCTCCTTCCCTTCTGAGCCCTCTACAGCGCCCGCCGAACACTTGACATACACATGAGGTATTTGCTTACTCGAGAGAAATTGGGTTACAAATTTTGAGGGGATTTGTCTCCTTTTACCTCTTGTAAAAATTCAAAAACTGGGTCTACAAGAACATGCGAGTGTAAAAAATGAAGATTTAGAATTTTCTCCTTTATTTTGCTGTTATTCCTGTGAAACACCTAAAGGGTTAACACACTTACTGAATGTCATTTTGAATACTTTGAGGGGTGCAGTTTTCATAATGGGGAATTGCTGCTGAACTTTGAAGCCCTCTGATGTCTTCCAAAAGTAAAAAGATGTCAACTTTATGATGCAAACAAAGTAGACATATTGTATTTGTGAATCAAAATAGAATTTATTTGGAATGTCTATTTGCCTTACAAGAAGAGAGCTTCAAAGTTAGAAAAATGCAACATTTTTTATTTTTTTATAAAGTTTTGGAATTTTTCACCAAGAAATTATGCAAGTATCGACAAAATTTTACCACTAACATAAAGTAGAATATGTCACGAAAAAAACAATCTCGGAATCAGAATGAAAGGAGTTATTAATGCTTAAAGTGAAAGTGGTCAGATGTGCAAAAAACGCTCTGGTCCTACAGTGAAAATTGGCCTGGTCCTTAAGGGGTTAGAGAGATTAAAGACTTAGAAGTTATATATGCACAAATTAGCAAAATTAAGGATTGGGATTAGAGATGAGCGAATTTACAGTAAATTCGATTCGTCACGAACTTCTCGGCTCGGCAGTTGATGCCTTTTCCTACATAAATTAGTTCAGCTTTCCGGTGCTCCGGTGGGCTGGAAAAGGTGGATACAGTCCTAGGAGACTCTTTCCTAGTACTGTATCCACCTTTTCCAGCCCACCGGAGCACCTGAAGGCTGAACTAATTTATGCAGGAAAAGTCATCAACTGTCGAGCCGAGAAGTTCGTGACGAATCGAATTTACTGTAAGTTCGCTCATCTCTAATTGGGATAGATTAATTCTAGTACAGAATAGATATAAAGAGCACACTTTAGAGAAAGCACAACACACATTTTTTTAGGGGACAAAAACAATATGTAGAAGGTGGCTTATGGGTATAATAAAAAACCAGAAAGAGAGCAAGGATATTAGAGTAATAAAATATGAAAATGACAGATTGGTTTATACTAATGAAGAAATCGAACAGACAATTCTTATCAAATATTATCAAGAGCTGTATAAAAGTGAGGATAAACAACCAAATTTTGAGATAGAAAACTGAGTAAATTGAATCTACAAAAAATTTCAGAGGAACAAAAACAGGAAATAAATAAAGAAATTAGTTTAGAAGAGCTTAGAATGGTATTAAAGGAGTACTCCGGTGCACACTTTTTTCATGTTATCCCGTCCGGGCTGCAAAATAAAAGATAACGCACTTTATCTTACCTGCCAACGAGCCCCCGGAGCTCCGGTACAGGTGTTCGGTCCCCGGGCTGTATTCTTCTTACTGCCTGTTAGCCCGGCTCGTCACACGGAGCTTCAGCCTATCACTGGCCGAGGTGGGACATCGCTGTGGCCGGTGATAGGCTGAAGCTCCGTGTGACGAGCCGGGCTAACAGGAAGTAAGAAGAATACAGCCCGGGGACCGAACACCTGTACCGGAGCACCGGGGGCTCGTTGGCAGGTAAGATAAAGTGCTTTTTCTTTTATTTTGCAGCCCGGGCGGGAGAACATGAAAAAAGTGTGCACCGGAGTACTCCTTTAAAGTCATGTACAGGAAACTCCACCCAAGGGAGTGATGGGTTGGTTTTTGAGATATACAGAGTATTAAGGGCTACGCTACTGCCTTTACTTTTGGAAACTTTTAATGAATCCTTAATGAGGGGGAAACTATCCCCCTCAATGGCGAAAGCCTGTATTGTTCTTATTCCAAAATAAGGTAAAGATGAGCAAGAAGTTGGTTCCTACAGCCCAATATCATTACTTAATACAGATTAAACTCTTTGCTAAAATTTGGGCTCTCCGTTTACAGAAAGTAATCAAGGAAATAATTGGGGAGGAGCAAAATGGCTTTATACAAGATAGGAATATATATAGCAACATTCAGAGAACATTTCTTAATATCCAGATAGGAACAGGGGATCCCAGTGGGTGGAGTGGGGATACCTGGAGAAGGTGGTTGAAGAAATTAATCTGGGGGAACTAATAAAAAGGGCAATAAAAGTGATATATCATTCTCCCACTGCAAAGATAAAAAATTAATGGTAGTATGTCAACAAGTTTTACCCTGGGAAGAGGCACCAGACAGGGACCCATTATCTCCCACCTTGTTTGCCATCGCGATTGAACCATTGGCCCAGATCATTAGGAATACAGATAGATTTGAAGGGTTTGGAATTAATGGCTCAAAAGGAAAAAAAAATACTTTATGCAGACTATGTTTTACTTTTCGTTAAAAATCCAATAGAAAAAATAAAAGGGTATAATGGAAATAGTTGAAGAATATGGAAACTATTCAGGTAATAGGATCAATTGGACAAAATCAGGAATGCTCCCGTTAGATAACAATACAAATAGGTTAATGAGTGATACATCTATCTTTAAGCCTAATGAAGTACTATAATATTTAGGAATTAACCCCTTCAGGACCAAGCCCATTTTGGCCTTAAGGACCAGAGCATTTTTTGCACATCTGACCACTGTCATTTTAAACATTAATAACTCTGGAATGCTTTTAGTTATCATTCTGATTCCGAGATTGTTTTTTCGTGACATATTCTACTTTAACATAGTGTTAAAATTTTGTGGTAACTTGCATCCTTTCCTTGTGAAAAATCCTAAAATTTGATGAAAAATTTGAAAATTTAGCATTTTTCTAACTTTGAAGCTCTCTAATTGTAAGGAAAATGTATATTACAAATAAAAAATTTTTTTATTCACATATACAATATGTCTACTTTATGTTTGCATCATAAAAGTGACAAATTTTTACTTTTGGAAGACACCAGAGGGCTTCAAAGTTCAGCAGCAATTTTGAAATTTTTCACAAAATTTTCAAACTCACTATTTTTCAGGGACCAGTTCAGGTTTGAAGTGGATTTGAAGGGTCTTCATATTAGAAATACCCCACAAAAGACCCCATTATAAAAACTGCACCCCCCAAAGTATTCAAAATGACATTCAGTAAGTGTATTAACCCTTTAGGTGTTTCACAGGAATAGCAGCAAAGTGAAGGAGAAAATTCAAAATCTTCATTTTTTACACTCGCATGTTCTTGTAGACCCAATTTTTAAATTTTTACAAGGGGTAAAAGGAGAAAATGTATATTTGTATTTGTAGCCCAATTTCTCTTGAGTAAGAAAATACCTCATATGTCCATGTAAAGTGTTCGGCGGGCGCAGTAGAGGGCTCAGAAGGGAAAGAGCGACAAGGGGATTTTGGAGAGTACGTTTTTCTGAAATGGTTTTTGGGGGGGGGGCATGTTGCATTTAAGAAGCCCCTATGGTGCCACAACAGCAAAAAACCCTCACATGGCATACCATTTTGGAAACTAGACCCCTAGAGGAACGTAATAAGGAATAAAGTGAGCCTTAATACCCCACAGGTGTTTCACGACTTTTGCATATGTAAAAAAAAAATTTTTTTTTTCCACTAAAATGTGTGTTTCCCCCAAATTTCACATTTTTGCAAGGGTTAATAGCAGAAAATACCCCCCCAAAATTTGTAACCCCATCTCTTCTGAGTATGGAGGTACCCTATAAGTTGACCTGAAGTGCACTATGGGCGAACTACAATGCTCAGAAGAGAAGGAGTCATATTTGGCTTTTTGAGAGCAAATTTTGCTCGGGGAGCATGTCGCATATAGGAAGCCCCTAATGTGCCAGAACAGCAAAAAAATTAATAAAAAAACACATGGTATACTATTTTGGAAACTAGACCCCTTGAGGAACGTAACAAGGGGTACAGTGAGCATTTGCCCCACACTGTTGTCTGACAGATCTTTGGAACAGTGGGCTGTACAAGTTTTCATTTTCACGGACCACTGTTCCAAAGATCCGTCAGACACCTGTGGGGGATAAATTCTCACTGCACCCTCATTACATTCCGTGAGGGGTGTCATTTCCGAAATGGGGTCACATGTGTTTTTTTTTTTTTTTTTTTTGCGTTTGTCAAAACCGCTGTAACAATCAGCCACCCCTGTGCAAGTCACCTCAAATGTACATGGTGCACTCTCCCTTCTGGGCCTTGTTGTGCACCCCCAGAGCACTTTGCGCTCACATATGGGGTATCTCTGTAGTCAGGAGAAATTGCGTTACAAATTTTGGGGGGCTTTTTTCTCTTTTACCTCTTGTGAAAATGTAAAGTATAGGGCAACATCAGCATGTTAGTGTAAAAATTTTTTTTTTTACACTAACATTCTGTTGTAGACTCCAACATTTCCTTTTCATGAAGGGTTAAAGAAGAAAAAGCCCCCCAAACCTTGTAACGCAGTTTCTCCCAAGTACGGCGATACCCCATATGTGGGCCTAAACTGTTGCCCTGAAATACGACAGGGCTCCAAAGTGAGAGCGCCATGTGCATTTGAGGCCTAAATTAAGGATTTGAATAGGGGTGGACATAGGGGTATTCTACGCCAGTGATTCCCAAACAGGGTGCCTCCAGCTATTGCAAAACTCCCAGCATGCGTGGACAGTCAACGGCTGTCCGACAATACTGGGAGTTGTTGTTTTTCAACAGCTGGAGGCTCTGCTTTGGAAACAGTGGTGTACCGGACGTTCTTATTGGGGGAGGGGGGCTGTGTAGGGGTATGTGTATATGTAGTGTTTTAAACTTTTTATTTTATTTTGTGTTAGTGTAGTGTAGTGTAGTGTTTTTAGGGTACAGTCACATGGGCGGGGGATTACAGCGAGTTTCCCAGCGCAAAATTTGCTGCATCTCAAACTTGCAGCGAGAAACCCACTGTAAAACCCTCGCCCATGTGAATGTACCCTGTACATTCACAGGGGGGGGTGCACCAGCTCACCAGCTGTTGCAAAACCACAACTCCCAGCATGCATGGTCTGTTAGTGCATGCTGGGAGTTATAGTTCTGCAACAGCTGGAGGCACACAGGTTAGGAAACACTGAGTTAGAAACAGACAATGTTTCCCAACCAGTGTGTCTCCAGTTGTTGCAAAACTACAACTCCCAGCATGCCCAGACAGCTGAAGGGCATGTTGGGAGTTGTAGTTCGGCAACATCTGAAGGGCCAGATGTTGCTGAACTAAAACTCCCAGCATGCCTGGACAGTCAGTGCATGCTGGGAGTTGTAGTTTTGCACCAGCTGGAAGAGCACAGACTGGAGACCATTATACAATGGTCTCCAAACTGGGGCCCTCCAAATGTTGCAAAACTACAACTCCCAGCATGCCAAGACAGCAAAAGGCTGTCTAGGCATGCTGAGAGTTGTAGTTTTCAGACTCCTAGAAGCAGCAGTGAAGATCTTCACTGCTGCCTCTGAGGACCATATACTTACCTGCCGGTCCCATCGCTGCTCCTCCATGTGGCCGGTCCCGCGCTGCTCCTCGGTCCCGCGCTGCTCCTCGGTCCCGCCGCTGGTTCGGGTAAGGCCGCCGGTCCCCGCGTGTTCCCCCACCTATGCCGCAGGTCCCCGCGAGCCCCCGCAGCCATCGTCCCCCGTTCTGCCCGACTTCCAGGGGCGGGCAGTGCGGGGGATCTGAACTTTCACCCCAGGTCGCTGTGACCAATCACAGTGATCGCTGACCAGGACCATCAATCGATGGTCCTGGGGGGTGAAGCAGAAGTTGTCCCCTGCTGGAAACAGTGGGACTTCTGCTGGTTAACCCGTGCGATGCTGCGCATCGCCGGGTTAACTGAATGTCATTTATAAACGTCGAGATGCGCGAACGCACTGCACAACCCGGCGTTTATATATGACATTCTGCGGGAAAGGGTTAAAATTACAAAAAATACAATACAATACATTAAACTTAATACTACACCTATACTGAACAAAATTCAAAGTAAATTGGATATCTGGAATAAACTGCCTTTAACTTTCGCAGACAGAGTGGTATAAATAAAAAGCGTTCTATTACCGATCCCCTTAGAGCAGCTCCAATTTGGGTTGCCGATAAACACTTCAAAGAAATAGAGAGAAAAATAAATGAATTAATCTGGGGACGTAAGCATGTTAGGGTCAAGCAAAAAATGATTAACCCCCCAGGGATGGGAGAGTAGGAATAGGGCTGGGGAAAATATAAGAATAACTATGTTATCAGTTCTCCAGGTGGTACTTGAAAAAAAAAATCAGTAATGGCAGCCACTGGATACTTGTCTGGACTACTTTGAAAGAAATGGTAGGCTGACATCACTGCACCGAGAAAGATGTCGGGGGACTGGGGAGATAGGAAGAGGAAAGTAAAACATATGAATTATACTATAATAATTACAAAATGCCTCTAATATGGGGGTACAATTTATAGGGGAATGGGCTGTCAAGGGGTAACTCAGGCAAAATAGGTTGAGAACCACTGCTCTATCTGGTATCAACACAAAGCCTGTCTTCGGCCACTATGTCACCAAGTTGTTATATGATCAACAATAGTGCCGGTGTGCAATACTGAAATCACCTCAAGCAAAGAGAAAGAAAGAGAGAAAAACGGTCTGTCTTACCTCTCAGACGACTTTGGGTCCCGATACCAACCAGCCCCTGTTTCACAGCTAAGGTTGAGCTTTTGTCCTCAGCGACTTAAGACTCAATACTCACTGAGTATTTTGGTCGGTACCGTTCGACCCAAAGTCCACTCTTTGTTTTGGGTTCGAAGGACCATTTGTTAGGATCTATTTCTCCCTGTGATCAGTCAACTCCAGCCGTGTTGATTAGCAGACAGATATAATACACATGCATCGATACAGGTGGATGTTCTCTTACAAGCAGAGAAACAGCTCCGCAGAAGAAAATCATACCCAGAAATAGATTACAGCCCATTTATTTGGCAACACTCTAAGTGTAAGCTTATTGTCTAAGGAAACCCCGGTGGATAATGGTGTATAACTATTACCAATCACAGGGTTCCTTTACACTTTCTTCCTTATCATAGAAAAAGCTTGTTATTCAACAAAAACCTCATTATTTACCAAGGTCATTCGGATAGTTTTCCAACTTCTGGGTACTTGCCAGGACTAGGACAATGGTTAATTGAAACTAGATAAAACCAGCCAATACCAGCCACCAAGTTAGAAAATTATATTTATATCAGGGATGTGGAAATTCTATCGCCCGACGCCCGGGACAAGTAGTTTTGGGCGCCGGGCAGGTGAATTGTTTATAGATTTAGCCCTGTATCGGGCTAGCAGGGACAGACCAACTTCCCCCTTATTTTTCTTTACTGCCGGTGTGAGGCGCAGGAGCCGATGCAAGTCTACACCTCACACCGGCGCTCAGAGTGTATGGAGGGGGCAGCGGGCTGACCGCAGAGCCCGAGGTCGCACGTTCGCATTATATAATTGAGCCCCGCCCCCTTATCTAATCCTCCCGGAGGATGGAGGACGCAGCTACACATAACACAAGAAGACAGGGGGAGAGAAAGGATGTCCACAGCTCGGCACACAGCTCCTCCCCTCCCCCGCACACAGCTCTATCCTTCCCCCTGCTCTTTCTTCACAGGACCTAATTCACCACGGGGAGGCTGCATGTTTGCACGGGGAAAACACAGAGCGGGGGAGGGGAGAGAGGAGAGGACGTCCGGTGTGAGGGGAGATTTTTAAACCCATTTAACCTCACACTGTCCGGGACTACAGCTCTGATGTCCACTCATGGCGGCTCAGGTGAGGAGGCAGAGAATACAGGCGACAGGAAGGGTGGTTGTATATGTAGGGTGTGAGTGTATGTGTGATGTGTGTATAATGTCTGTGTGTGATGTGTATGTAATGGATAATGTGTGTATAATGTCTATGTTTGATGTGTATGTAATGGATAATGTGTGTATAATGTCTATGTTTGATGTGTATGTAATGGATAATGTGTGTATAAGGTCTGTGTGTTATGTGTGTATGTAATGGATAATGTGTTTATGATGTCTGTCTGTGTGATGTGTATGTAATGTATAATGTGTGTATGATGTCTGTGTGTGATGTGTATGTAATGTATAATGTGTGTGATGTCTGTGTGTGATGTGTGTATAATGTCTGTGTGATGTGTGTATAATGTCTGTGTGTGATGTGTATGTAATGTATGATGTGTGTATACTGTGTGTATGATGTGTATGTAATGTATGATGTGTGTATACTGTGTGTATGATGTGTATGTAATGTATACTGTGTGTATGATGTGTATGTAATGTATACTGTGTGTATGATGTGTATGTAATGTATACTGTGTGTATGATGTGTATGTAATGTATACTGTGTGTATGATGTCTGTGTGTGTGATGTGTATATAATGTATACTGTGTGTATGATGTGTATGTAATGTATACTGTGTGTATGATGTCTGTGTGTGTGATGTGTATGTAATGTATACTGTGTGTATGATGTGTATGTAATGTATACTGTGTGTATGATGTGTATGTAATGTATACTGTGTGTATGATGTCTGTGTGTGTGATGTGTATGTAATGTATACTGTGTGTATGATGTGTATGTAATGTATACTGTGTGTATGATGTGTATGTAATGTATACTGTGTGTATGATGTCTGTGTGTGTGATGTGTATGTAATGTATACTGTGTGTGTGATGTGTATGTAATGTATACTGTGTGTGTGATGTGTATGTAATGTATACTGTGTGTATGATGTGTATGTAATGTATACTGTGTGTATGATGTCTGTCTATGTGTAATGTGTATGTAATGTATGATGTCTGTCTATGTGTGATGTGTATGTAATGTATGGTGTGTGTATGATGTCTGTCTATGTGTGTATGTATGTGATGTATGATGTGGGGGGGGCAGCGGTGTATGTATATGTATAGTGTGAGTGTATGTGTGATGTGTATATGTATAGTGTGAGTGTATGTGTGATGTGTATATGTATAGTGTGAGTGGATGTGTGATGTGTATATGTATAGTGTGAATGGATGTGTGTATGTAATATATGATGTGGGTGGGCAGTGGCGGGTGTATGTATGATGTGTGCATATGTATGGTGTGAGTGTATGTGTATGATGTATCTGTCACGTGTGTATGTAATGTATGATGTGGGGGGGGGGGGGCACTGCCGCCAGTTGTACCATCTAATTTTATTTATTTTTAGTGGCTTCTGGCCACCCGCACTGAATTGCACCATCCCAGAATCCCTCCCCCCTTCATACTCACCCGCCAACCAAGAGCCCCACGGATGCACGCAAACACGCCTGAACCAAAATTACAACTCCCAGCATGTTACACCATAACCTAAACTGTAGAACTATAAAGTGTAACATGCTGGGAGTTGTAGTTTTGGTTCAGGTCAGCTGCAGAGCCATAGGCTGCATCAGGGCATGCTGGGAGTTGTAGTTCTGCAGCTGACACGAACCAAACTGACTGACACGATCCAAAACTACAACTCCCAGCATGTAACACAATAACCTTAACTGTACTACTATACAGTGCAACATGCTGCAACACCCACACAACCATAGGCTGTATCAGGGCATGCTGAGAGTTGTAGTTATCTAGTAACTAAATGCAACTTCCAGCATTTTCTGACACATAATTAGAGTAAATAAAATGCAGCACATAAACTGGATAAGCAGAACACCCCCCAGTAACACATGTCCCTATGAAGACTGAAAAATAGTGTTTAAAATATTTTAAAAAGTGCGTATATATGTGAATAAGCCCCTTTCCTAATAAAAGTTTCCAATTTTCTTTTAATAAAAATTATGTACAAAAATGAACATAAGTGGTATCGCTGCATGTGGAAATGTCCAGACTATTAAAATATAATGTTAATTAAACGTACGGTGAACGGTGTAAATGTAAAAGAATAGTCCAGAATTGCTCATTTTTGGTCACTTCATATTAGAAATTTTTTATGGTGATCAAAAAGTTACATCTAGACTTTTCTGGGCTTGGCTTAGGCGTAAAAGGAGCTACAGCTCTCCCTCCGCTAATAGCCTGACATGCTGCGATCACCGTGGACGCTATTAAACCATTAGATCACCGCTGTTAAAGTTGACAACAGTGTCTAAAGGATCTTATATCCATCCCTGGTGGTCTAGTGGGGTGGGGGAATCGTACTATTTTGGTTGAAATTATTTTATCTACCAGGGCAAGTGGATTTTCTTGAGGGACAAGTAGATTGTGTTCCGCTTTAGTCCCTTGGACAAGTAGTTTTTTTTTTTTTTTAATTTCCACACCCCTGTGTATATATACATACATATATACACACACACACAGAACATAGATATCAAAATATAATTTTACTAACACTGAGCCTAATCAGTTTAGTCCCAAAGCAGTAGGAGAGGACTGACCGAGAAAGAAACCAGCAGGGGCCCAAGGGAACCATACAAAAAGGCAGCCCAAACAACCCTTCGGACAGAAAAACGAACCATAGGAACCAAGCACAATGGGTGCGTGCTGTGTCCCCCAATGGATACTCCGAGAAAGAGGTTTTACAGTAAGCATAAAAAAAAAAATCTAACTTTGCTCAGTCGGCTCCATTGGGGGACACCAAGACTGTGGGACGTACCAAAGCAGTCCCCGGGTGGGAAAAAATACCGAGCTCAGAATCAGGCAGAAGACTGAGCCACTGCCGCCTGCAACAACTTGCGACCCAAACTGGTGTCAGCTGACGCAAATGTGTGAACTTTGTAGAATTTAGTGAAAGTGTGTAAGGACGACCAGGTGGCAGCCTTACAGACTTGCAGAGCCGAAGCCCTATTGCTGAGCGCCCAAGAAGCCCCAAAAGGAAAGCATGGAATGTGCAGTCACCCAAAAAGGTGGGACCTTCCCTTTACGACAGTATGATTCAGAGATGGCAGAACAGATCCACCGCAAAATGGTCGCCTTGGAAGCCGGAAGACCCTTGCGACTACCCTCCAGAAGCACAAAAAAGAGTCACCCTGCCAAAAGAAGGAGGTGACTGAAAGACAAATCCGGACAGCCTGGACAACGTCCGGACAATGTAAGAAACGCTCCTTAGCATTGTATGGAGTCTGACAAAATGACGGAAGAACAATCTCCTCGTTCATGTGAAAGGGGGAAACCACCTTGGGCAAGAAGGAGGGAGGAGGCCGAAAAACCACCTTGTCCTAATGAAGGACCAAAAGGGGGGAGCCACAGGAAAGAGCCGCCAGGTCCGAGACCCTCCTAATTGAGGTAATCGCGATGAGAAAGGCGACCTTCCAAGAAAGGATGCGAAGAGGTGTCCCGAAGAGGTTCGAACTGAGCCTCCCTCAAAGCGCCAAACACCAGGTTGAGATCCCAAGGAGGAGTGGGAGACCTGAAAGGCAGCGCAGCATGGGACACGCCCTGTAGAAAGGTGCAGGTGTGAGAATTGGAAGCCAACTGCCGCTGAAACAGAATAGAAAGGGCAGACACTTGACCCTTAAAAGAGCTGAGTGTCAAGCGCTGATCCAAACCAGATTGTAAAAAGGCCAGAAGGCGCAGAAAGGAAAAACTATCGGGAAAACTGACTGAGCATCACACCACTGGAAATAAGCCCACCAGGTGCGGTGGTTAATCCTTGAGGAGGAAGGCTTCCGAGCCCAAAGCATGGTGCGAATCACCCAGAAAGAAAACCCCCAAGCTCTCAGAACCATGGTTTCAACCGCCATGCCGTCAAATGCAGCAGCAGTAAACTGGGGTGGCAGAGAGGACCCTGGGAGGGCAGATCGGGGCAAAGTGGAAGATGCAGCGGTACAACGGCGACCAGCTGAATTACGTCAGCTTACCACACGTGCCTGGGCCAGTCTGGAGCCACCAGAATGGCGGGAACACCCTCTACCTTGAGTTTCCACAGAACCCTGGGCAGGAGAGGGAGAGGCAGAAAGAGATAAGGGGATGACCAGTGCGTCCACTGCCAGAGCCAGAGGGTCTCGCGACTTCGCTACCAAGCAAGGAACCTGCCTGTTGTGGCGAGACGTGAAGGGAAGTACGCTTCCCTCCGAAATCTTGGAGACCTCCTCCATCACCCTGGCGATTGGTATAAGCCACAGCCGTAGCTTTCTGACTGGGCACGGACCGGACAAACGTGTAAGAGGATCTCCTAGTGGAGACAAAGAAGGATGGCTCGGAGCTCCAGAAGATTGATGGGAAAGCGAGCCTCCAGAGGAGACCAGCGACCCTGGCCCGTAAGGTCCAGAAACGCAACCCCCCCCCCAGCCCTGGAGACACCCATCGGTCGTGATGACCTGCCAGTGGAGAGGAAGAAAAGACCGCCCCTGGAGAAGGAGGGGAGAATGGAGCCATCACAGAAGAGACCGCCGAACAGAGGGGCAGAAAAATCTGGGGATCCAGAGTCGATGGGTATTTGTCCCAACTGGCCAAGATGGCCAGCTGGAGAGGACGATAGCGAAACTGGGCAAAGCGGACTTCCTCCATGGCCACTACCATCCGGCCCAGAGCCTCCATGAAGAAGCAAATCGGAACCAGAGAGAGGCGACTGACACCCTTCTGCAGAGAGCGCTGCTTGTCCAACGGAAGACAAACACAGACAGGTGCTGTGTCGAAAAGAAGACCCAGAAATACCAGAGACTGGGAGGGAGAGAGGTTGGACTTTTCCCGGTTGATCACCCAACCGAAGGCGGACAGAGTCTATACCGCGAGATGAAGGCTCTCCAAGTTTTGGGACCAGGACGGGGCTTTGATTAAAAGGTCATCCAGGTAAAGGAGAACCAAGATCCTCCGGGCCCTCACCACCGCCATGAATAGCGAAGCGGAGGAAACGCTGATGGGCACGGAAAATAGGGATGTACAGAAAGGCATCCCGGATGTCCACAGACTAAAGAAACTCCCGCTGGTCCATGGAAGCCACCACAGAGCGGAGGGACTAAAGCCACAACAGTTTAGTAACTTGAGGTCCAGAATGGGACGGACAGAGCCCTACTTCTTGGGGACGATGAAGAGATTCGAACTGGCGGAACTGGCACAATCACTTCCTGAGCGAGGAGTGTAATTAAAGCAACCTGAAAGGCCGCCGGATCGAGGACGGAAGAAACGATCCCTGGGGAGAGAAGCGAACTCTATCTGATAACCATCTGATATGAAGTCCTGTACCCAAGAGTCCTGAACCTGAGCTAGCCAATCGTCCCCGAAAAGAGGCAGAAGATGACACGGGTGGGAGCGCCCCTTCAGTAGGAGAAAGGCTTACGGTTATCAGACTTGGCCGCGAACCCACCAGAACGGTTGTCTGACTTCAAGGAAGGAAATGCCTTGAAGGAAGGGGCTTTCAGAGATTGGGAGTGCGGCTGCTTGGGAAGACGACCCGATGTAAAGGACCGAAAGGGCCGAAAGGAAGCCGCCTTCTGACGGGTATCGGAGCAGCGGTTTGTTCTGCGGCAGCAGAGAACTTTTACCCCCAGTAGCTTCAGAAATAATTTCATTAAGTCGTTTCCCAAAGAGCCAGGAAACAGAAAGGTAAGGCTGGGTTCACACTACAATTTGTAACTACGGTTCCCGTATACGGCTGGAAGTAGGGGGGGCTTAATCGCGACGCCCGCACTCAGCCGTACAGGGGAACCGTATTTAATGCATGTCAATGAGCCGACCGGAGTGAACCGCAGCCTCCGAACAGCTGCGTTTTTTGGCTGTATGCAGTTTCCCGACCGCAGGCAAAAGCGTGGTCGACCGCGTTTTTGCCTACGGTCGGGAAACCGCATACGGCCGAAAAAGCATCCAACCGGAGGCTGCGGTTCACTCTGGTCGGCTCATAGACATGCATTAAATAGGGTACCCCTATACGGCTGAGTGCGGGCGCCGCGATTAAGCCCCACCCCCCTCCTCCCAGTCGTATAGGGGAACCGTAGTTACAAATCGTAGTGTGAACTCAGCCTAACTCTGTTAGAGATTTCTTTGAAGCAGCATCTGCATCCCACGCCTTAAAGGAAATCTGTCATCAGAATCACCCGCACTAAACCTGTTACACAGGCTTGTAGTGCGGGTGATCCTGATTAAAACGCTCCTTACCTGGTTAAAAATGGTTCAGTGGTTCTTAAGATATCTTTATTTTTAGTTTTCTGTTATTCCCTGGCTTGGGACTCAGTGGGAGGTGTTATCATCTGAGACTCGGCCACACGTCATTATAGCTGGGCGGAGCTGCCGCCCGGCTCATGAATATTCATGACCTTATCCTCGTAGTCTAACTCCTTTTTCTAGGTCTGGTGGGGAGGGCCGCGAGGATAAGTTCATGAATATTCACGAGCCGGGCGGCAGCTCCGCCCAGCTATAATGACGTGTGGCCGAGTCCCAGATGATAACACCTCCCACTGAGTCCCAAGCCAGGGAATAACAGAAAACTAAAAATAAAGATATCTTAAGAACCACTGAACCATTTTTAACCAGGTAAGGAGCGTTTTAATCAGGATCACCCGCACTACAAGCCTGTGTAACAGCCTGAGAGAGTTGGCGAGCGAGATCAGCCAAGTCCCCCCGTTGTATGCCTGACAGAATACCCTGTCTTAGCTGGGAAGCCCAAACCGAAACTGCCTTGGCCACCGAAGCGGATGTGAAGGTGGGTAGCAAGGACAAGCCTGCTGCTTCAAAGGCAAATTTCACCAAATTCTTGATCTTCTTGTCCTCAAGATCCTTAAGGGATTCTGCGTCCGCTAGCGGCAGGATAGTAGATTTAAACAGATGAGAAACTGGAGGATCAACTGTAGGTGGCGCTGTCCACTTGGAAACCAGATCCGGAGGAAAGGGAAATAGACTGCGAAAGGGAAGAAGCCCACTCAGGGGGAGGGACGAACAACGAGCGTACCGGAGGAACATCCTGAGATAAAGGAACAGGAGGGATGGCGCGCTTGTTGGTGCAGGCAGAACAAGTGGATTCAGTGGAACAACCAAGCATTTTGGACTTACAGCCCACAGCAGCATAGTAGGCGACTAGGGCCGCGATCACCTGACTGGGGGGAGGTTCAGGTCTGGGGTCGGACATAGGTGCTAGCAAGCAATAGTCCGCAAAGAAAATGGAGCAATCTCACCCAGGTCCTGAGTCCGCATCTGGAGCCGAGAAGCAGGCTGTAGGTGTCCTGAAGAGAAGAGGCAGCAGCAATGTGGTCTGCAGCAGAAGAGAAGAAAGAGGAGGAGCAAAACGCACTGACCAGAGAATGCCTCCCACCAGAACAAACCTCATTGGAGAATGAGAGGGAGGAGTACAGAGAATGACAAACCAAAGCACGCGCACCGAGCTGACCCCTGGTGCGAGCGCAGGACAACTATTGGCTGGCAGCGGGCGGAGGGTGGGAGCACCGCCCAAGCAAAATCCCAGACCCTGCCACAGCCCCAAGTAATGATCAGCGCATCGCGTGCCTGCCTGCACAGGCAAAAGTAAAACAGAGCCAGCCGCGCGACCGCAGCTCAGCTGAAAGGGGCTGTGGTAGGCGCTCAGAGAAAGAACTTAGCTGCTGAGGCCAGATATAAGGAAACAGTAAGCATTGCCGGGGAGGGAAGCTGCCTTGCAATCCCCGGAGCCCTGGCAATCTAGAAAACACTAAAGTGCTACCCAGCATAGAAAAGCACTTCTTCCCAAGAACAAGATAAAAAATGAGAACTTCCCCCGGTGTCCCAGATTTAAGAGGCTCCACATAAAAGGTCTGAAGACTAACAGCCTAGGGAAAAAAAGAGGGAAGGGGGGGGGGGGGTATACTCACCCTGTAGACAGACAGCCATACTCACCTAGGATGTCTTCAGCCAGCTATAATCACCTGCATCACGTCAGGCTGAGACAGCTGGACGAGCAGGGATAGGGGGACACAGACTCAAGGTGCGACCCCAGGTGCTGGTTGTTGGCGGGAAGGGGTTAACGGTGCATATTCTATGCCCCGTGCCCCTTAGCAGCATATGGGGGGGGGGGGGTGGGGGAAGAACAGGTAGCGCCATGCTCCTGAACCCCTACCTAAAAACAAGAGCTGACCGAGAAAGACTATTGGTCTAAGCGAGACACAGCAGTACAAGGTGCTAACAAAAAAAAAAAAAAAAAAAAACACAGACTAGTGGTCTCTAAATTTTGTCCCTCCAAATGTTGCATAACTACAATTCCCAGCATGCCCAGACAGTCAACAGCTGTATGGGTATGCTAAGACTTTTAGTTTTACAACATACAGTTTAGAGACCACTGTACAGATGTTGCATAATCAACAGCTGTATGGGCATGCTGGGAGTTCTAGTTTTGCTAGAAGGCCACAGTTCAACAGATTCCTCACCACTCACCGATAATGAGCAAGGCCACCCGCACCTAAACATGCTACCCCCTGCTCTGCCCGGACTACCATGGGTGAGTAGAGCAGGGGAACTTAACCATGAATCCCCTGCCCCCTGATCTGCGATTGGTTGGTCGGTCCCAACCAATCTCAGGGATATGACTGGTGGCACCTCTGCCACCTCACTGCCTATTCTTCAGAGTGATTGGTGCTGTCTCAGCACCAATAACCCTAATTTTCCAGGCCAATGGGTCACCAGAGACACGTTTAGCTTTGATGTAAGCTGTGATGTAACCTCTTAAGGACGTAACGGTATGTCCTGAGTCCGCTCACGTTTTAGAACACAGGGCCACGGCGCGTCGGGCCTAGCACCTAGCAATGGCCGGGACCGTGGCTAATAGCGTGCAGCACTGATCATGGTGCCACGCGCTATTAACCCTTTAGACGCGGTGTTCAAAGTTGATCGACGCATCTAAAGTGAAACTAAACTACCCCCTGGCTAGCTCAGCAGGCTCTTCGGGATCACCGCAGCATCCCGAAAACCTGTAGGACAGCAGGAGGGTCACTTACCTTTGCCTCCTGTTGTCTGATCGCCGAATGACTGCTCCATGCCTGAGATTCAGGCATGAGCAGTCAAGCGGCAGAATAATTGATCAATGGTTTCCTATGAGAAACCATTGATCAATGTAAATATCAGTGTGTGCAGTGTTATAGCCCCCTATGGGAGCTATAACACTGCAACAAAAAAAAAAGTGGAAAAAAAAAAAGATCATTTAACCCCTTCCCTAATAAAGGTTTGAATCACCCCCCTTTTCCCATTAAAAAAAAAAAAAGGTGCAAATAAAATAAACGTATGTGGTATCGCCGCGTGCGGAAATGTCTGAATCAAAAAATTATATTGTAAATTAAACCACATGGTCAATGGCGTATGTGCAAAAAAATTCTAAAGTCCAAAATAGTGTATTTTTGGTCACTTTTTATATCATGAAAAAATGAATAAAAAGCGTTCAAAAAGTCCGATCAATACAAAAATAGTACTGCTTTAAAATTCAGATCACGGCGCAAAAAAGACACCACATATGCCCCATACGCGGAAAAATAAAAAAGTTATAGGGGTCAGAAGATGACAATTTTAAACGTATACATTTTCATGCATGTAGTTATGATTTTTTCCAGAAGTACGACAAAATCAAACCTATATAAGTAGGGTATCAATTTAATCGTATGGACCTACGGAATAGAGAGAAGGTGTAATTTTTTACCGAAAAATGTGCCGCTTAGAAACGGAAGCCCCCATAAGTTACAAAATTGTGTTTTTGCTTCAATTTTGTTGCACAATGATTTTTTTCCCGTTTTGTCGTAGATTTTTGAGTAAAATGACTGGCATTACAAAGCAGAATTTGTGGGGCAAAAAATAAGCCATCATATGGATTTTTAGGTGCAAAATTGAAAGAGTTATGATTTTTTTAAGGTAAGGAGAAAAAAATGAAAGTGCAAAAACGGAAAACCCCCTGCTCCTTAAGGGGTTAAGGAGCCCCTCAGTTAATGTGCTGGAATGGCGCCAGTGATCGGTAGAGCGCAGGGCATACCTGTACGCCGTAGTGTCTTAAGGCCCAGGCACCAAGAGCGTACAGGTACACCCTGCATCCTTAACAGGACGCAGACAACTTCAATTTTACATCTTTTGTTTTATTCTCCTCCCTAAAAGGCAGAACTTTATTTTTCCCCCCATCTACAGTCCAATATGAGGGCTTTTTCTTAGCAAGACCAATTGTGCTTTGTTATGACGCTTTTCATTTTACCATAAAATGTACCAAGGCACAGTGATGTACATGTATGCCACGTGTACTCTAAGAGTTAAAGTAAGGCTGGGCTCACACCACGTTTTTGCAATACAGTTCCCGTATCAGGTTTTTGATAAACGGATTCCTCAAAACCTGACTAAACTGTATCAAAACATGTGTACAAATTTTAATCCGTATACGGTTGAAAAAATTATGTCCGGTTGCATCTGAGAGTTTTAAGAAAAAAACGTATACGTTTTTCACTTTTTCTCGCGGTGGCGGTGATAGGACTCAGGAGGACTCCAGGACAGGCAGGGAGAGAGAAGAGGGTGGCGGCGGCAGTCTCTGGCACCGCAAAATCTGCTGCAGTTTATTGATTTAAAGCGCCCGCTTTAAATCAATGATCTGAAGCGGTGTCACCAGGGGGGATAAATAGCCGATAACTTACACAGGAATATCGGTATAAGTTAACGGCTATCGGCCCTAACCTCCACAGAGTATCGGTATCGATATCGGTCGATCCCTAGTTTTGGGTATGGGGAAAAAACTGACAATTATGCTACAGGATGCAAAACAGACACAACCGCATGCATCTTTTAGCATACGGTTTTCAACGGAAAGTCAATGCATACGGTTTTCAATACGGCTCAATACTGTATTGCAAAAACGTGATGTGAACCCAGAGTAAGTAAATTACAATTATGCTTGTTATGGTATGCACTTTAATAGACAAAAAGTTTAACATAATGTCAGTGCCCATTTAAGCCACCTTAATAGTACAATTTTATTGGTACAAGAGTAGATGGATAGACAGATGGAAGGAAAGATAAGTGTGAAGTAGGGCTGCACGATATGGGGAAAATGTGCGATTGTGATTTTGGGCGTAAATATTGCGATTTCGATATGCGATGCGATATATGAAAAAAAAATGGTGAAATCCCCCCCATTTCATGCCCAATCGCCTCCATTTCACATCTACCTACCCATTTTATGTCCACCGCCTATTTCACATCTCCCCCTTGTCACATTCTCCACCCCCGTCACATCCACCTCCCTTGTCAACCCCCCTTGTCCCATCCCCCACCCCCTTGTCACATTCTCCTCCAACTTGTCACATACTTCTCCCCCTTGTCACACCTCCTGTCACATTCTTCTCCCGTCACATCCCTCCTTGTCACATTCTTCCCCCCCCCCCCCCCCCCCGTCACATCCTTGTATTCTTGTACTGCAGCAATACATTGGGTTTCCCGTGTGGATTTCCAATCTCCCGCAGGACCCAGGAAACCTAGTGTATTGCTGCAGTACAAGACCTTTCCCCATCAGCCAATCACTGGCTTGACACGTGACACCACTGCGGCCAGTGATTGGCTGAAAAGGGTGTACTAAGAAGAGAGGAAACTCCGGAGCGCACAGAGACGAATCTGCAGGGACCAGGACTAGGCGAGCAGAAGGTTTTTTTATTTTTCTCCCTGTGCCCTTAGCTCAGTGTTATTCTAGCAGGGTGCCTCCAGCTGTTGTGAAACAACTACTCCCAGCATGTCCGGACAGCCTTTGCCGGTCAGGGCATGCTAAGAGTTGTAGTTTTGCAACAACTGGAGGCCCCCTGGTTGGGAAACACTGACTTTTAGTATTTAAATTTAGTTTTTACGGGAGCCGGCCCGAGCAGATAATCGCATGTTTTCCCGGGGGGCCGTATCGCTATATCGCAAAAAGCAAAAATCGCGATTCGATTGCTTTTGCGACATATCGTGCAGCCCTAGTGTGAAGATTCATAACTATAAGGATTCTGGGATGTGCTCTAGCCCAGCGCTTCTCAATCTGTGAGACGCCCCCTAGTTGTTGGTGAGGTGCAGCTGGGGAGGCAGTTTTCATAAAGGTGGTTATAAGCTGCACAGCACTTTCCCTGTCTGCAACAATGTCTGGTTTAGTAATTTTATTGGCTCATTTTATACTTCTTTTACTGTTAGACTTTAGGAGGTAAATGAGAGGAGGACTGAGGAATATTCTTCATTTCTACATGGACGTCCACCACAGATGCGGAGGCTCAGGTATAACTTCGGCTCTGGAATAATATTTGGACTGACTGATCAGAACTTTCCACTACACATTGGGGGAAATTTATGAAACCTGTTGCCATAGCAAACCGATCAAATTGCTTCTAAAAAATAAAAGAAGTTATCTGATTGGTTGCTATGGGCAACTGCCCCACTGATCCTCTGCACAGGTTTGGATAAATCTCCCCCATTATATTTCTGTTTAATCTGGAAAAGTTCTCTGTCCATTCATGGTATTGGAGATATTGTGCAGCCGGAGGGAAGCAACATGGCCGCCAGGCTGTGGTGATGTCACATTCTAAATGACATCACAAAGAACCAGAAGCAATGAAACCCCTGCGCACAGACATTTCAGCACCTTTGGATTCTTTACTTAGCGGTGAAGACTTCAATTCACTTAGGAAGGGCGAGCTAAATCATATATTTGGCGTTTACTTCCTGCTTTGTGTTTTTGTTATTTTCATTTTATTTACTTTATTACATCCAGGCTAAAACCACCTGAGTCTAGAGAGGGAGGACCTACCTCCATCCCAGGACCCATGGGTTCCCGGGAGGTGCGCGGCATGAATGCCGGCAATATCGCATGGCTGCAGCGTCCAGAAAATGCGGGTAAGTAATATTATTAAGAGACCATTTTAGCTTATGTTTTATAATCAATATTATAACAAAATGTCATCTTCTTCTTCATATATTTGTTCTCATTTAGGCCAGACTATTCGCCGGGAACGGCTAAGATCTGATCAGCGTAGAAGGGCGGAAAGGATGCAGGCCAGGGCTGATCTTCAGCGGGGAAGACCATTGGGAGGAAGGGACAGAGGCCGCCCCCTAGTGAGACCACCACCAGCTGAGGGCAACCATGAGCGAGAGTGGCCCCCCCAGATACCAGCCGACAGGCCCAGCAGGAGGGAGACCATTCAAAACCTGCCCAGACGTCCAGCAAGACCTGAGGAGATGTGTGCCATCTGTCTGGCAGAGTATGAAGAGGGAGAAGTGGTCACTGTCATTACATGCGAGCACCAGTTCCATCACCCGTGCATCGCCCGGTGGCTACTAACAAAATCCCACTGCCCCCTGTGCCGAGAACGCTGTTTCCCTCGTAGGAGATAAGCAAAAAATAAATTAATTAACTTAGTTACCGAAGTAGTTTTTTAAGACAAGTATTCATGTGTATGTGGAGATTTGGAGAGAATGCAGTTGGCCGACAGCTATCAGAAATGTACCACCAGCTTAGGCCTGTGTCAGGGAAGAGGTAAAATAGAACCTTTATGGGGGTACAAGCCTTGGGAGGGAGATTCCTATGATAATGCTGTGTGTACTGGTTGTACTAGCCTCCTCTGACCAGCACCATAGAAGCAATTATTATATGCATCCACTAGCACTCATCTAAGGACGTGCACATTTCACAACCTTTTGAACACCAGGTGGCACCATACTATGTAAGGAAATTAAGAACTTCTTTTTGTGTACATATATGGCAAGTGTTGTTAATATGCCATGATCTGTGCAATAAATATATATATATATATATATATATATATATATATATATATATATATACATACATACTGGAGGAACAACTCCTTTAGTCATTTAGTATGGATACAAAGCCATCTACAATAAAGATAAACACAGCACCACATAGAGAGGGCACCCTGGGCAAGAACAGAGGACATGAACCACCATCTTCTCTACAGGGATTGACGCTTTCTGAGAGTGTACACTCAAATCTCAGCTAGAAAACAACCAAAAAGCATCTCCTGCATTCACCAGCCTCCTGGCAGCCTCATGTCTCATCTAAAAGGGACAAAATGAACACAATAAAACCCCAAACACCTGTCAGTCTGCATTCTCCGAATACCAACAGTAGAGATCTGCGGCCCAAATCCTGCTGGCCCCTCCATGTTTGGCTGTTTACCAGCTCAGGAGGCAGGGTCTTTAAGAGGTTTTCCAGTTTCTATGGTAAAGTATGTTGTATAAGCATGTTACACCTCTTAGGCAGAGTTCACGCACTGCAAAATTTGCTAATGTATTTTTATTGCACGGATTGTAATTTCTTGATCTCGCTGAAGTTTTTCGTAAAAAAAATCAGAGCACATAAAATACAAATGTTTCGATATGTGAATCCAGCCTAAGAGTAATTTTGCCATTCTGAAACGCATGTGGTTTTCAAACGCATTTTGAGTTTCAAACAACAGAACTGCAAAAAAACTATAGGAACAAAGACTAAGTAAACACGACAGATAAGGTTTGATAAAGAAACTGGCAGCCTGAAGGTGCCAACACACCATCAATACTATCAGCTGAACAGTTATCTCACTCGACACCAAGTCCCGCCCCCACCCCCCATACATATACATATACACACACACACACACACACACACGAACATTCAGCTTGGTCGACCATTCATGTGTTCAAAAGAGAGGTAGAGGGTAAGCTCCTGCCAGACAGTTTGGTAGATGCTAAAGTCGTACTCCACTGCCCCCGAACGCTTCGAGTGGATTGTGGGGGTCATGACGTCACGCCATGCCTCCTCAATGCAAGTCTATGGGAGGGGGTGCGGACGCCACACCCCCTCCCATGGACTTGAATTGAGGGCACACCCCCTCCCATGGACTTGAATTGAGGGGGCGTGGTGTTACGAGGGGCGTGGCTATGACCCCCACAACCCACAACCAGCGTTCTAAAAAAAAAAATGCCGGCTGCTGCACAGAGATCACGGGGGTCCCAGCTGCTGGACCCCCATGATCTGACATCTTATCCCCCATGCTTTGGTTAGGGGATAAGATGTCTAGGGGCAGAGTACCCCTAAATCTAACAAGCCCAATGCTTCTTTCTCTCCATATCATCTGACAGGGAAGAGTCGGCAGGGACATGGACCCCTGTCAATTGTTAGGTCAACAGCTATTTAAAGTGTATGGGCACCTTAAGGGTAGGGTCACAATGAGCAGATACGCAGCATATTTGACACTGCGAGAAATCTGCAAAGTATCGGGAAATAAGCTGCTTATGCGCTAGGAGCTGACACACAGGGCTTTCCCCACCGCAGACCTGTGTCGGCAATAAGGTTCGTGAACTCCTGTGTAGTATTTATGTGCGGTGATCTCGATGTAAGGAAACAATGTATACCACTAACCATTACCTGAACGGCAACTGGCAAAACAGAGTGTTTCAGGTTAAGTGATGGGACAACTTTCTTCTTCTCTCTTATTGGCAGTCTGGGTGTTGGAGGCAAGCATGGCGCATGCTGGCTCCACTACCGAAAAGAGACTTTAGGGCATTTACATTTTATGGGGCAGGGTCAACCAACCTGTAAGTGTGCATTTGTAAATCTACTATTTTCACATTATTTCAGGGTGTACTGTACTGCTTTTTACTTTTACTATAATAAAAACGTTTTCTTTTTGGGTTGCAGGGTTATTTTTGGGAGAAAATTGCGGTCTGTGCCACCAGCAACTGTTCTGCACTGTGTGGCTGGACTACCGTTTAAAAAAAATATATATATAAAAAATAAATATTTAAATAAATAAAACATCTGTACCTCCAAAAAGTGCTGATCAGAAATGATTCACTGATCAGTTAAGGGCAATCTGCACAGGGGGTACAGTCCATCCAAATAGCACAGACGAATTGCTGGTGGCACAGACCACCTACACTAGGGGCAGGAAGCAGCAAGTACAGACAGCAGGTCACTTAGACCAGTGGTCTCTAACCTACGGCTCTCCAGATGTTCTAAAACTACAACTCCCAGGCATGCATGCTGGGAGTTGTAGTTTTGCTAAATCTGCAGAAGCGCAGTTAAAAAGTAGATTATTTATGATCCAGGATCCATTGGGGGACACAGAGACCATGGGTATATCTTGCTGCCTCTAGGAGGCTGAAACTAGGCCTACAAAAGAAAGCCGGCCATTCCTGGCAGGATATACCCCGCCTACTGACCCTGAGTGTTAGGATCTATTTCTCCCTGTGATCAGTCAACTCCAGCCGTGTTGATGAGCAGACAGATTTAATGTACATGTATCTATACAGGTGGATGTTCTCTTACAAGCAGAGAAACAGCTCCGCAGAAGAAAATCATACCCCAAAATAGATTACAGCCCATTTATATGTCAACACTCTAAGTGTAAGCTTATTGGCTAAGGAAACCCCGGTGGATAATGGTGTATAACTATTACCAATCACAGGGTTTCTTTACACTTTCTTCCTTATCATAGAAAAAGCTTGTTATCCAACAAAAACCTCACTATTTACTAAGGTCATTTGGATATTTTTCTACCTTCGGGGTGCTGACAAGGACTAGGACAATGGTTAATTGAAACTCGATAAAACCGGCCAACACATACATTTATGTATATATATATATATATAAACAAAAAAATACAGCAGCACTCCATTATGGATGAAAAAAGTGGAGTTAGGCTTTATTCATCAGGTGCAGTACATCAGCGTGTACTGCACCTGATGAATAAAGCCTAACTCCACTTTTTTCATCCATAATGGAGTGCTGCTGTATTTTTCGTTTATATTTGGAGACCCTGCCCGGGTTGGACCAGCTTGCACCCGTAATCCACATGGGAGTGCGGTTCCCCTACAGGAATATATATATTACACACACACACACATACATACATCTATTTACATATATACACATACACAGAGAACATAGATATCAAAATATAATTTTACCAACACTGAGCTAATCGGTTTAGTCCCAAAGCAGTAGGAGAGGACTGACAGAGAAAGAAACCAACAGGGGTCCAAGGTAATCAGACGAAAAGTGAGCCCAAACAACCCTTCGGACAGAAAACCGAACCATAGGAACCAAGCACAATGGGTCGGTGCTGTGTCCCGGGGTGGGAAAAAATACCAAACTCAGTATTAGGCAGAAGACTGAGCCACTGCCGCCTGCAACACCTTGCCACCCAAACTGGCGTCAGCTGACGTAAATGTGTGCACTTTGTAGAATTTAGTGAAAGTGTGCAAGGACGACCAGTTAGCGGCCTTACAGACTTGCAGAGCCGAAGTCCTATTGCTGAGCGCCCAAGAGGCCCCAAAGGAACGCGTGGAATGTGCAGTCACCCAAAAAGGTGGGACCTTCCCTTTACGACAGTACGATTCCGAGATGGCAGAACGGATCCACCGCAAAATGGTCGCCTTGGAAGCCGGAAGACCCTTGCAACTACCCTCCAGAAGCACAAAAAAAAGGAGTCACCCTGCCGAAAGGAGGAGGTGACGGAAAGACAGATCCGGACAGCCTGGGCAACGTCCAAACTATGTAAGAAATGCACCTTAGAATTGGATGGAGTCGGACAAAATGAAGGAAGAACAATCTCCTCGTTCATGTGAAAGAGGGAAACCACCTTGGGCAAGAAGGAGGCCAAAAAATCACCTTGCCCTGATGAAGGACCACAGGAAAGAGCCGCCAGGTCCGAAACCCTCCTAATTGAGGTAATCGCGAAGTAAACCCCCGAGCTCTCAGAACCGTCATGCTGTCAAATGCAGCAACAGTAAACTGGGGTGGCAGAGAGGACCCTGGGAGGGCAGATCAGGGCGAAGTGGAAGATGCAGAGGTACAACCGCTAACAGCTGAATTACGTCAGCGTACCACACGTGCCTGGGCCAGTCTGCAGCCACCAGAATGGCGGGAACACCCTCCGCCTTGAGTTTCCACAGAACCATAGGCAGGAGAGGGAGAGGCAGAGGCAGAAAGAGATAAGGGGATGACCAGTGCGTCCACTGCCAGAACCAGAGGGTCTCGCGACTTCGCTACAAATCAAGGAACCTGCCTGTTGTGGCGAGACGTGAAGAGATCCACGTTCGGGGTCCCCCAGAGATCGCAGATCTGTGCAAAGACCAGTCCCCCAGATCCGCAGAAGGGCGTCTGAGAAAGTCTGCTTCCCAATTCTCCACACCCAGAATGTGGATCGCGGAGAGAGTAAGAACTCGAGTCTCGGCCCAGAGCAAAATCTTGGAGACCTCTTCCATCACTGAGCAACTCCGCGAGCCGCCCTGGCGATTGATATAAGCCCCAGCCATTGTCCGAATGGGCACGGACCGGCTGACCCTGTAAGAGGATCTCCTAGTGGAGACAAAGAAGGATGGCTCGGAGCTCCAGAAGATTGATGGGAAGGCGACCCGTAAGGTCCAGAACCCCCCACACCCACGGAGATTCGCATCAGTCGTGACGACCTGCCAGTGGAGAGGAAGAAAAGTCAACACCTGGAGAAGGAGAGGAGAATGGAGCCATCACAGAAGAGACCGCCGAACAGAGGGGCAGAAGAATCTGGCAATCCTGAGTTGATGGGGATTCGTCCCACCTGGCCAAAATGGCCAGCTGGAGAGTACAATAGCGAAACTGGCCAAAACGGACCGCCTCCATGGCCACCACCACCATCCAGAACCTCCATGCAGAAGGGAATCGGAACCAGAGAGAGGCGACTGACACCCTTCTGCAGAGAACGCCGCTTTTCCAACGGAAGACGAACACAGGCGGCTGCCGTGTCGAAAAGGAGACCCAGAAATACCAGAGACTGGGAGGGAGACAGGTTGGACTTTTCCCGACCGAAGGCGGACAGAGTCTGTACCACGAGATGAAGGCTTTCCAAGTTTTGGGACCAGGATGGGGCTTTGATTAAAAGGTCATCCAGGTAAGGGAGAACCAAGATCCTCCGGGCCCAAAGGATGGCAATCACCACCTCCATGGGTAGCGAAGCTGATGGGCAGGGAAAATAGGGATGTACAGATAGGCATCCCGGATGTCCACAGACTAAAGAAACTCCTGCTGGTCCATGGAAGCCACCACAGAGCGGAGGGACTCCATGCGAAAAGGACGGAGCCGCAAATGGCGGTTTAGTAACTTGAGGTCCAGAATGGGACGGACATAGCCCTCCTTCTTGGGAACGATGAAGAAATTCGAGTAGAAATAACGCTTCCCTGGAGAAACTGGCACAATCACTTCCTGAACGAGGAGTGTACTTAAAGTGACCTGAAAGGCCGCCGGATCGAGGACGGGAACGGAAGAAATGATCCCTGGGGAGAGAAGCGAACTCTATCCGATAACCATCTGATATGAAGTCCCGTACCCAGGAGTCCTGAACCTGAGCTAGCCAAACATCCCGGAAAAGAGGCAGAAGATGACAAGGGTGGGAGCGCCCCTTCAGTAGGAGGAAGGCTTATGGTTATCAGACTTGGCCGCGAACCCACCAGAACGGTTGTCTGACTTCCAGGAAGGAAATGCCTTGAAGGAAGGGGCTTTTCGAGATTGGGAGTGCGCCTGCTTCGGAAGACGACCGATGTAAAGGACCGAAAGGGCCAAAAGGAAGCCGCCTTCTGACGGGTATTGGAGCAGCGGTTTGTTCTGCGGCAGCAGAGAACTTTAACCCCCAGTAGCTTTGGAAATAATTTCATTTAGTCGTTTCCCAAAGAGCCAGGAAACAGAGAAAGGTAACTCTGTTAGAGATTTCTTCGAAGCAGCATCTGCATCCTTCACCTTAAGCCACATGGAGCAAAGAATTGCAACTAAATTACCCGAGGCAAAAGCCACACATCGGGCTGACTCCAAGACCGCTCAACAGAGAAAGTCTCCAGCCTGAGAGAGTTGGCGAGCGAGATCAGCCAAGTCCCCCCGTGGTACGCCTGACAGAATACCCTGTCTTAGCTGGGAAGCCCAAACCGAAACTGCCTTGGCCGACCAAGCGAATGCGAAGGTAGGTAGTAAGGACAAGCCTGCTGCTTCAAAGGCAAATTTCACCAAATTCTTGATCTTCTTGTCCGCAGGATCCTTAAGGGATGCTGCGTCCGCTAGCAGCAGGGTAGTAGATTTAAACAGATAAGAAACTGGAGGATCAACTGTAGGTGGTGCTGTTCTTTTGGAAACCAGATCTGGATGAAAGGGAAATGGAGCTGGAATCTTCTTGGCTCCCTGGAATCGTTTGTCCGGATGTTCCCAGAATGTCCGGTGGTAGCCTTAGATTGAGGTGTGTTAGACTTAGAAAAAGGAGACGGGGACCTGGGATGGTTACCGGGAGAGCGGCCCCTAGAGAGGCAATGCTGCCAGCGAGCTGGGGAAGAGGAGCGCGATTTACGGGAAGAATGTCTATCCCGAGTACACGACTCTGGAGAAGAGTCAGCAGAAATCACTTTAGGGTGCTTGCGAGAGTGCTGAAAGTGGGGTTCAGACTAAAACTGAGCGGGACTCCCTGGGGGGCCATGCACAAGAAAGACCGCTCCTAGGCAGAGGCCACAGATCTGGAAACCCAGCCAGGTCGGAGATCGACTGCGAAAGGGAAGAAGCCCACTCAGGGGGAGGGACGAATACGCGCGTTCCGGAGGAACATCCTGAGATAAAGGAACAGGAGGGATGGCGTTCTTGTTGGTGCAGGCAGAACAAGTGGATTCAGTGGAACCACCGGGCATTTTGGACTAACAGCCCACAGCAGCATAGTAGGTGACTAGGGCCGCGATCACCTGACTGGGGGGAGGTTCGGATCTGGGGTCGGACATAGGTGCTAGCAAGCAATAGTCAGCAAAGAAAATGGAGCAATCTCACCCAGGTCCTGTGTCCCGCATCTGGAGCTGAGAAGCAGGCTGTAGGTGTCCTGAAGAGAAGAGGCAGCAGCAGCAATGTGGTCTGCAGCTAAGAGAAGAAAGAGGAGGAGCAAAACGCACTGACCAGAGAATGCCTCCCACCAGAACAAACCTCATTGAAGAATGAGAGGGAAGAGTACAGAGAATGACCCACCAAAGAACGCGCACCGAGCTGATAGGAGCATCAGTGACCCCTGGTGCGAGCGCAGGACAACTATTAGCCTGCAGCGGGCGGAGGGCGGGAGCACCGCCCAGGCAAAGTCCCGGATCCGGCCACAGCCGCGGCCCCAAGTAATGATCAGTGCATCGAGTGCCTGCCTGCGCAGGCGAAAGTAAAACAGAGCCAGCCGCGTGACCACAGCTCAGTTGACAGGGGCTGTGGTAGGTGCCTAGAGAAAGAACTAAGCTGCTGAGGCCGGATATAAGGAAACAGTAAGCATTGCCGGGGAGGGAAAATGTAGAAAACAATGGCAATGTAGAAAACACTAAAGTGCTACCCAGCATAGAAAAGCACTTCTCCCCAGAACAAAATAAAAAATGAGAACTTCCCCCGGTGTCCCAAATATAAGGGGCTCCCCATGCAAGGTCTGAAGACTAAAAGCCTAGGATAAAAAGAGGGAAGGGGTGGTATACTCACCCTGTAGACAGACAGCCATACCCCCCTGCATCACGTCAGGCTGAGACAGCTGGACGAGCAGGGATAGATAGGGCAACCCGGACCCAAGGTGCGACCCCAGGTGCTGGTCGTTGGCGGGAAGGGGTTAACAGTGCATATTCTATGCCCTGTGCCCCTTAGCCGCATATGGGGGAACAGTTAGCGCCATGCTCCTGAACCCCTACCTAAAAACAAGGCCCTAGTTATAAAAAGAAAAAAAAAAGAATAGAAGACCAGGTCTGGAGAACTCCAAGAACTGCCTTTTACTAACACGGAGCTAAAACTGATTAGCTCAGGGTCAGTAGGCGGGGTATATCCTGCCGAGATATACCGACGGTCTCTGTATCCCCCTATGGAGCTGACCGAGAAAGACTATTGGTCTAAGCGAGAACCAGCAGTTCAAGGTGCTAACAAAAAAAAAAAAAAAGAGACACAGACTAGTGGTCTCTAAATTTTGGCCCTCCAAATGTTGCAAAACTACAATTCCCAGAATGCCCAGACAGTCAACAGCTGTATGGGTATGCTAAGACTTTTAGTTTTAAAACATACGGATGACCACAGTTTAGAGACCACTGCACAGATGTTGCATAATCTACAGCTGTCTGGGCATGCTGGGAGTTATAGTTTTGCTAGAAGGCCAAAGTTCAACAGATTCCTCACCACTCAGCAATGATGATCAAGGCCACCCGCACCACTGCTGCCGCTAAACATGCCTAACCCCGCCTCCCGCTCTGCCTGGACTACCATGGGTGGGCAGAGTAGGGGAACTTAACCATGAATCCCCTGCCCCCCGATCTGCGATTGGTTGGTCGGTTCCAACCAACCAATCTCAGGGATATGACTGGTGGCACCTCTGCCACCTCACTGCCTATCCTTCAGAGTGATTGGTGCTGTCTCAGCACCAATCACCCTTATTTTCCAGACCAACTGGTCACCAGGGACACGCTTAGCCCAGAAAAGCTGTGATTTAACCTCTTAAGGACCAAGGACGTAATGGTATGTCCTGAGTCCACTCCTGTTTTATAACGTGGGGCATCATAGCGCGTCGGGCCTGGCACCTAGCAATGGCCGGGACCGTGGCTAATAGAGCGCGGCACTGATTGCGGTGCCGTGCACTATTAACCCTTTAGACGCGGTGTTCAAAGTTGATCGCCGCATCTAAAGTGAAACTAAACTACCCCCGGCTATCTCAGTGATCAGTGAAGATCAGTGAAGATCATTTAACCCCTTCCATAATAAAGGTTTGAATCACCCCCCTTTTCCCATTTAAAAACAAAACAAAAGAAGTGCAAATAAAAATAAACATATGTGGTATCACAGAGTGTGGAAATGTCCAAATTATAAAAATATATTGTAAATTAAACCGCACGGTCGATGGCGTATTCGCAAATAGTTTCCAAAAGTCCAAAATAGTGCATTTTTGGTCACTTTTTATATCATGAAAAAATTCATAAAAATCGTTCAAAAAGTCCGATCAATACAAAAATGGTAGTGATAAAAAATTCAGATCACAGCGCAAAAAAGAGCCCTCATTCGCGGAAAAATAAAAAAGTTATAGGGGTCAGAAGATGACAATTTTAAACGTATAAATTTTCGTGCATATAGTTATGACTTTTTCCAGAAGTACGACAAAATCAAACCTATATAAGTAGGGTATCATTTTAATCGTATGGACCTACGGAATAGAGAGAAAGTGTAACTTTTACCGAAAAATTTACTGCATGGAAACGGAAGTTACAAAATTGTGTCTTTACTTCAATTTTGTCGCACAATGTTTTTTTTTTTCGTTTCGTCGTAGATTTTTGAGTAAAATGACGGGTCATTACAAAGCCGAATTGGTGGCGCAAAAAATAAGCCATCATATGGATTTTTAGGTGCAAAATTGAAAGAGTTATGATTTTTTAAAGGTAAGGAGAAAAAAGTGCAAAAACGGAAAAACCCCTGCTCCTTAAGGGGTTAAGTAGCCCCTCGGTTAATGTGCTGGAATAGCTAGAATCAGTGATCGGTAGAGCGCAGGGCATACCTGTACGCCCTAGTGTCTTAAGGCCCAGGCACCAAGGACGTACAGGTACGCCCTGCGTCCTTAACAGGATGCAGATAACTTCATTTTTACATCTTTTGTTTTATTCTCCTCCCATTCTAAAAGGCAGAACTTCCCCCCATCTACAGACCAATATGAGGGCTTTTTCTTAGCAAGACCAATTGTACTTTGTTATGACACTTTTCATTTTACCATAAAATGTACCAAGGCACAGTGATGTACATGTATTCCACGTGTACTCTAAGAGTTAAAGTAAGGCTGGGCTCACACCACGTTTTTGCAATACAGTTCCCGTATCAGGTTTTTGATAAACGGATTCCTCAAAACATGACTAAACTGTATCAAAACATGTGCACAAATTTTAATCCGTATACGGTTGGAAAAATTATGTACGGTTGCATCTGAGTTTTAAGAAAAAAAACTTATAAGTTTTTCACTTTTCACTCCATTATGAATAAAATTTCACTTGTTTGATTGAAATTCCAAGAAAAAAACTGTGCAAAGTCAAAAACCGTATGGAACTGTTTGCACATACGGTTCTGTACGGTTCCCATTGACTCTCATGTAAAAAAAACAAAATGTATACGGTTGAATACTGTTTTTCACCCGGACCAAAAACTGCGGTAGGCTATGGCTTTGGGTAGGGATGGACAGATTATCGGTTTGGCCGATATTATCGGCCAATATTCACGATTTTGGACATTATGGGTATCAGCAATTACCTTGCCGATAATCCGATAATGCACCGCACCACTGCCCCGGCCAGAGACCGCAGCCCCATTGCCTCCCCCATGCCCGGTTTTATAATTACCTTGTTCCAGGGCCCGGGCTCCGCACTTCTTCTGGCTCCTGCAGCGTCCTGTGTTACGCTGTGCGCTGCGCAATGACGAGTGACGTCCTCAACGCGACGTCACAGTCAGTGCGCACAGTGACCGCTCAGGAGGACGCCGCAGGAGCCAGAAGAAGTGCGGACCCGGGGAACAGGTAATTATAAAACCAGGAATGGGGGGAGGCAATGGGGCAGCGGCGGTCTCTGGCCAGGGCGGTGCGGTGTAGGTTGCGGTGCAGTGGTGGTGGTGGGGGGTGTGGTCACAGTGATAGAACTCAGGAGGACCCCAGGAAAGGCAGGGAGAGAGAAGCGGGTGGCAGCAGCGGTCTCTGGCACCGCAAAAATCCGCTGCAGTCTATTGATTTAAAGCGCCCGCTTTAAATCCATGATCTGCAGCGGTGTCACCGGGGGGGGATAAATAGCCGATAACTTATACCGGAATATCGGTATAAGTTAACGGCTATCGGCCCTAACCTCCACAGAGTATCGGTATCAGCCCTGAAAAATCGATATCGGTAGATCCCTAGTTTTGGGTATGGGGAAAAAACTGACAATTATGCTACAGGATGCAAAACAGACACAACCAGATGCATTTTTTAGCATACGGTTTTCAACGGAAAGTCAATGCATACGGTTTTCAATACGGTTTCATACGGTTTTCAAATTGAAAACGTATATGGTAACTGTATTGCAAAAACGTGATGTGAACCCAGCCTAAGTAAATTACAATTATGCTTGTTTTGGTATGCACTTTAATAGACAGAAAGTTTAACATAATGTCAGTGCCCATTTAAGCCACCGTGCTATAGCAATATTCATAGTACAATTTTATTGGAACAAGAGTAGATGGATAAACAGATGGCTGGAAAGATAAGTGTGAAGTAGGGCTGCACGATATGGGGAAAATGTGCAATTGCGATTTTGGGCGTAAATATTGCGATTTCGATATGCGATGCAATATAATAAAAAAAAAAAAATGGTGAAATCCCCCCCATTTCATGTCCAATCGCCTCCATTTCACATCTACCTACCCATTTTATGTCCACCGCCTATTTCACATCTCCCCCTTGTCACTTACTCCCCCCGGTCACATCCACCACCCTTGTCACATCCCCCCCTTGTCACATTCCTCCCCCCTCCCCCTCACCTTGTCACATCCCCCCCTTGTCACATTTAACCCCCCATTGGTCACATTCCCCATTGGTCACATTCCCCCTTGGTCCCATTTTGACCCCCCCCCCCCGTCACATCTTTGTATTCTTGTACTGCAGCAATACATTGGGTTTCCCGGGCGGATTTCAAATCTTCCGCGGGACCCAGGAAACCTAGTGTATTGCAGCAGTAAAAGACCTTTCACCATCAGCCAATCACTGGCTTGACACGTGACACCACTGCGGCCAGTGATTGGCTGAAAAGGGTGTACTAAGAAGAGAGGAAACTCCGGAGCGAACGGAGACGAATCTGCTGGGATCGGGACTAGGTGAGCAGAAGGTTTTTTTATTTTTCTCCCTGTGCCCTTAGCTCAGTGTTTTTCTAGCAGGGTGCCTCCAGCTGTTGTGAAACAACTACTCCCAGCATGCCCGGACAGCCTTTGCCGGTCCAGGCATGCTAAGAGTTGTAGTTTTGCAACAACTGGAGGCCCCCTGGTTGGCAAACACTGACTTTTAGTATTTAAATTAGTTTTTACGGGAGCCGGCCCGAGCAGATAATCGCATGTTTTCCCGAGGGGCCGTATCGCTATATCGCAAAAAGCAGTTTTCATAAAGGTGGCTATAAGCTGCAAAGCACTTTCCCTGTCTGCAACAATCTCAGGTTTAGTAACTTTATTGGCTCATTTTATACTTCTTTTACTGTTAGACTTTAGGAGGTAAATGAGAGGAGGACTGAGGAATATTCTTCATTTCTACATGGACGTCCACCACAGATGCGGAGGCTCAGGTATAACTTCGGCTCTGGAATAATATTTGGACTGACTGATCAGAACTTTCCACTACACATTGGGGGAAATTTATGAAACCTGTTGCCATGGCAAACCAATCAAAATGCTTCTGAAAAATAAAAGAAGTGATCTGATTGGTTGCTATGGGCAACTGCCCCACTGATCCTCTGCACAGGTTTGGATAAATCTCCCCCAATATATTTCTGTTTAATCTGGAAAAGTTCTCTGTCCATTCATGGTATTGGAGATATTGTGCAGCTGGAAGGAAGCAACATGGCCGCCAGGCTGTGGTGATGTCACATTCTAAATGACATCACAAAGAACCAGAAGCAATGAAACCCCTGCGCACAGACATTTCAGCACCTTTGGATTCTTTACTTAGCGGTGAAGACTTCAATTCACTTAGGAAGGGCGAGCTAAATCATATATTTGGCGTTTACTTCCTGCTTTGTGTTTTTGTTATTTTCATTTTATTTACTTTATTACATCCGGGCTAAAACCACCTGAGTCTAGAGAGGGAGGACCTACCTCCATCCCAGGACCCATGGGTTCCCGGGAAGTGCGCGGCATGAATGCCGGCAATATCGCATGGCTGCAGCGTCCAGAAAATGCGGGTAAGTAATATTATTAAGAGACCATTTTAGCTTATGTTTTATATCAATATTATTTAAAAAAAAATGTAATTTTCTTAAATCTTCATATATTTGTTCTCACTTAGGCCAGACTATTCGCCGGGAACGGCTAAGATCTGATCAGCGTAGAAGGGCGGAGAGGATGCAGGCCAGGGCTGATCTTCAGCGGGGAAGACCATTGGGAGGAAGGGACAGAGGCCGCCCCCAAGTGAGACCACCACCAGCTGAGGGCAACCATGAGCGAGAGTGGCCCCCCCAGATACCAGCCGACAGGCCCAGCAGGAGGGAGACCATTCAAAACCTGCCCAGACGTCCATCAAGACCTGAGGAGATGTGTGCCATCTGTCTGGCAGAGTATGAAGAGGGAGAAGTGGTCACTGTCATTACATGCGAGCACCAGTTCCATCACCCGTGCATCGCCCGGTGGCTACTAACAAAATCCCACTGCCCCCTGTGCCGAGAACGCTGTTTCCCTCGTAGGAGATAAGCAAAAAATAAATTAATTAACAACTTAATTACTGAAGTAGTTCTTTAAGACAAGTATTCATGTGTATGTGGAGATTTGGAGAGAATGCAGTTGGCCGACAGCTATCAGAAATGTACCACCAGCTTAGGCCTGTGTCAGGGAAGAGGTAAAATAGAACCTTTATGGGGGTACAGGCCTTGGGAGGGAGATTCCTATGATAATGCTGTGTGTACTGGTTGTACTAGCCTCCTCTGACCAGCACCATAGAAGCAATTATTATATGCATCCACTAGCACTCATCTAAGGCACCTTTCACACTGTGTAAAAACGGATGTATAACAGATGAATTGACGTGTGCTAATGGCCGGTACCGAGGAGCCATTCAGGGCTCCCAGCTGGGTTTTTTAAATTAACAATGTGAGTGGCAGTGGGGGCCATATGTATATTAAAAGCGCTGTGGAGGGCAAGATATATAGCCTAAATATCTAGCCCCCCAGCGCATTTATAAAGATATGACCCCCACCAGCGCCTATATATATATATATATATATATATATATATATATATATATATATACCCCCCGCCAGCCTATATATCTAGCCCCCCAGTGCATTTATATATACTCCCCACCAGCACATATATATATCCCCCCCGCAGTGCATTTATAAAGTGACCCCCCTCCCCCCCAAAGAATTAGTCATAATATGCCACCGCAGAGCTATGAATGAAAAGTATATCTATCAGCAGCGCATAGTGCCAGCAGCCAGCCGGCCCGATGATGCTGATAGAAATACTTTTCATTCATAGCGCTGCAGGGGTATATGTATATATGTATATATATATATATATATATATATATATATATATATATATATATGCGCTGGGGGCAGACACATAGCGTTATCTGCCCCCCCACAGCGCTTCTATATACATATCCAGCCGCAGTGCTATGTATGAAAAGTATTTCTATCAGCATCATCGGCCAGCCGGCCCCCCACAGCGCTTTTAATAGGGATGTCAGATACCATTTTTTTAAGACCGAGTACGAGTACCGATACATTAATTCTAGTACTCGCCGATACCAAAGTACGAGTACTTATATTTAAAAGGAATCTGACCCCAGGGTGACCAGGGTTTCTAGCGCTTTTTACCGTGCTGATATGTGGGTTCCTTGTTGTGTACAATGGAGGCAGCTGCTGTAGAATGAGCCAAGATTTCTCTCTTCTCCATTGGACAGAACAGGGAATTTGCATTGGCGGTGAGAACGATGATCACATGGTGAGCAGCGGTAGAAACCGGGTCACCTGCACTATCTACCTATAAATTCAAATTAGTGCAGGTGACTGCTGTAAGATTGTCTTTAATAGTAGGTAGGGATCAACCGATTATCGGTTTGGCCGATATTATCGGCCGATAAGATTTTGGACATTATCGGTATCGGCAATTACCTTGCCGATATGTCGATAATGCCCCACCCTCCCAGGCACCGCGACTGACCCCCCCCATGACCCACCGCCTTTAGACAGTGGGCCCCCCCTTTAGACAGCAGCAGGGCCCGCCCCCTTTAGACAGCAGCAGCCCCCCCCCTTTAGACAGCAGCAGGGCCCCCCTCCCCTTTAGACAGAAGCAGGGCCCCCCTCCCCTTTAGACAGCAGCAGGGCCCCCCTCCCCTTTAGACAGCAGCAGGGCCCCCCCTTTAGACAACAGCAGCCCGCCCTTTAGACAACAGCAGCAGGGCCCTCCCCCCACTTTAGACAGCAGCAGGGCCCACCCGCTTAGACATTAGTAGCAGCCCCTTCCTTGCAGGCAACTCACCTCCTTTATCAGGTGCTGGTGCTGCCGCTCTGCTGCCCCGTTCTCCCTTCCGTATCGTGTCGTCCTATGGAGGAGCATGAGACATACACGTCACTCTGCTTCCTCCGTAGCGTTACGCTGGGCACAGGGGAGGAGGCGGAGTGACGTGTGTGTCACATGCTCCTTTATGGAACACTATGATGCGGACGGGAGGATGGAAGAACGGGGCAGCAGAGCGGCACCAGGTATCGGGCATGGTATCGGGAACATTAAATGAGTCCCCGATACCATGCAAATGGCTAGTATCGGCAAAACGGGTTAATAGCGCGTGGCAAAACAATCGGTGCCGCATGCTATTGGCCCAGGCTATCATAAGCCGCCAGGACTGACCCGGTATGATGCTGGGTCACGGTGTGACCCCATTTTAAATACCGGGACCGTGCACAGGGCGTACAGGAACGCCCTGCGTCCTTAAGAGGTTTTCCAGTTTCTATGGTAAAGTATGTTGTATAAGCATGTTACACCTCTTAGGCAGAGTTCACACATTGGAAAATTTGCTAATGTATTTTTATTGTACGGATTGTAATTTTTTGATCTTGCTGAAGTTTTCGTCCAAAAATCAGCACATAAAATACTTAGCCAAATGTTTCGATATGTGAATACAGCCTAAGAAATGCGCTAGCAATAACCACATGGCAAAACTGCAATCATTTTGCCATTCTGAAACGCATGTGGTTTTTCAAATGAATTTTTTGCAGTTTCAAAACACAACAGAACTGCAAAAATTTTTTTTAAAACAAGACAGATAAGGTTGATAAAGAAACTGGCAGCCTGAAGGTGCCAACAAACCATCAATACTATCAGCTGAACAGTTATCTCGACACCAAGTCCCCCCCAACACACACACAAACAAACACACGAACATTCAGCTTGGTTGAGCATTCATGTGTTCTAAATGGATGAGAGGTAGAGAGTAAGCTCCTGCCAGACAGTTGGGTAGTTGTTAACCCCTTAAGGACCAAGCCCATTTTAACCTTAAAGGAGTAGTCCAGTGGTGATTCAGTGGTGAGCAACTTATCCCCTATCCTAAGTATAGGGGATAAGTTGCAGATCGCGGGGGGTCCGACCCCTGGGGCCCCCCGCGATCTCCTGTACGGAGCCCCGACAGCCCGCTGGAAGGGGGCGTGTCGACCTCCGCACGAGGCGGCGGCCGACACGCCCCCTCAATACAACTCTATGGCAGAGCCGAAGCGCTGCCTTCGGCAATCTCCGGCTCTGCCATAGAGATGTATTGAGGGGGCGTGTCGGCCGCCGCCTCGTGCGGGGGTCAACACCCGCTATCTCGGCGGAGAGCCGGGGCCCCGTACAGAGAGATCGCAGGGGGCCCCAGCGGTCGGACCCCCCGCGATCTCAAACTTATCCCCTATCCTTAGGATAGGGGATAAGTTTTTCACCACTGGACTACCCCTTTAAGGACCAGGCCAATTTTATTTTTGCATTTTTGTTTTTTCCTCCTCGCCTTCTAAAATCCATAACTCTTTTATATTTCCATTTACAGACCCATATAAGGGCTTGTTTTTTACGTGACCAATTGTACTTTGTAATGAAACAAGTCCAATTTTACCATAAAATGTATGGCAGACGCCAAAAAATATTGTTTTAGGGAGGAAATTTAAATGAAAACCACAATTTTGCACACTTTGGAGGGTTTCGCTCACACTGTACACTTTACGGTAAAAATGACATGTGTTCTTTATTCTGTGGGTCATACGATTAAAATGATACCCATGGCTAGATACTTTTTTTTTTTTAATCTAAAACTTTTTGTACAAAATCAATAATCTAAAATTGCTCTATTTTGACCACCTATAACTTTTTCTGTATATAGGGCAGTATGAGGGCTCATTTTTTGTACCATCATCTATACTCTTTATTGATACCACATTTGGATATATAAAATTTTCAGAAAATTTTTTATTAAACATTTTTTATAAAATGCAGCATTTAACAAAAAAGCGGCAATTGTGGACTTTTTTTTATTTTTTACGTTTACACCGTTCACAGTTTGGACATTTACGCACGCGGCGATACCAAATAGGTTTCTCAAAAAGAAATGTTATACGCTTTTTGGGGGTAAAGTGGGAAAAACTGGCAATATTAATTTTTATTGGGGAGGGGATTTTTTATTTATTTATTTTTTTTACATTTTTAAACTTTATTTTTACACTTTTTATGTCCCCATAGGGAACTATCTATAGCAATTATTTGATTGCTAATACTGTTCAGTGCTATGCATAGGACATAGCACTGCTCAGTATTATTGGTGACCTTCTGCTCTGGTCTGCTCGATCTCAGACCAGAGCAGGAGACGCCGGGAGACGGACAGAGGCAGGTGAGGGGACCTCCGCCCGCCATTACAGATGATTGGATTGTCACGGCAGCGCTGCGGGCGATCTGATCATCTATTTTAACATGCGCGTTGCCGCAGATGCCGTGATCTGTACTGATCACGGCATATGGAGGGGTTAATGGCGGACATCCGCGCGATCGCGGATGTCGGCCATTACTAGCGGGTCCCCGGCTGCTGCTAGCAGCCAGAACCTGCCGTGTATGATGTGAGCACCGCTCTGATGCTCGCTGTCATACGCAAGACGTAAATGTATGTCCTGGTGCGCAAAGTACCACCAAACCAGGACGTACATTTACGTCCGTGTTAGTTAAGGGGTTAAAGTGGTACTCCACTGCCCCCTAACGCTTGGAGTGGGTTGCGGGGGTCATGACGTCACGCCATGCCTCCTCAATGCAAGTCTATGGGAGGGGGCGTGTCATCCACCACGCCCCCTCCCATGGACTTACATTGAGGGGGCGTGACGTTACGACCCCCGTACACCCAGCGTTCTAAACAAATGCCGGCTGCTGCACAGAGATTATGGGGGTCCCATCTAAGGGACCCCCATGATCTGACATCTTATCCCCTATGCTTTGGCTAAGGGATAAGATGTCTAGGGGCAGAGTACCCCTTTAAAATCTAACAAGCCCAATGCTTCTTTCTCTCCATATGATCTGAAGAGTCGGCAGGGACAGTGGACCCCCGTCAATTATTAGGTCAACAGCTATTTAACCCCTTAAGGACCGAGCCCTTTTTCACCTTAAGGACCAGAGCATTTTTTGCAATTCTGACCACTGTCACTTTAAACATTAATAACTCTGGAATACTTTTAGTTATCATTCTGATTCTGAGATTGATTTTTCGTGACATATTCTACTTTAACTTAGTGGTAAAATTTTGTGGTATCTTGCATCCTTTCTTGGTGAAAAATCCCCAAATTTGATGAAAAAAATGAAAATTTTGCATTTTTCTAACTTTGAAGCTCTCTGCTTGAAAGGAAAATGGATATTCAAAATAATTTTTTTTTGGGTTCACATATACAATATGTCTACTATATGTTTGCATCATAAAATGTATGAGTTTTTACTTTTGGAAGACACCAGAGGGCTTCAAAGTTCAGCAGCAATTTTGACAATTTTCACAAAATTTTCAAACTCGCTATTTTTCATGGACCAGTTCAGGTTTGAAGTGGATTTGAAGGGTCTTCATATTAGAAATACCCCATAAAAGACCCCATTATAAAAACTATACCCCCAAAGTATTCAAAATGACATTCAGTAAGTGTATTAACCCTTTAGGTTTTTCACAGGAATAGCAGCAAAGTGAAGGAGAAAATTCAAAATCTTCATTTTTTACATTCGCATGTTCTTGTAGACCCAATTTTTTAATTTTTGCAAGGGGTAAAAAGGAGAAAATTTTTACTTGTATTTGAAACCCAATTTCTCTCGAGTAAGCACATACCTCATATGTCTATGTTAATTGTTCAGCGGGCGCAGTAGAGGGCTCAGAAGGGAAGGAGCGACAAATGGTTTTTGGGGGGCATGTCACCTTTAGGAAGCCCCTATGGTGCCAGGACAGCAAAAAAAAAAACATGGCATACCATTTTGGAAACTAGAACCCTCAGGGAACGTAACAAGGGGTAAAGTGAACCTTAATACCCTACAGGTGTTTCACGACTTTTGCATATGTAAAAAAAAATGTAAAAAAATTTGCCTAAAATGCTTGGTTTCCCCAAAATTTTACATTTTTAAAAAGGGTAATAGCAGAAAATACCCCCCAAAATTTGAAATCCAATTTCTCCCGATTCAGAAAACACCCCATATGGGGGTGAAAATTGCTCTGCTGGCGCACTACAGGTCTCAGAAGAGAAGGAGTCACATTTGGCATTTTGAAAGCAAATTTTGCTCTGGGGGCATGCCGCATTTAGGAAGCCCCTATGGTGCCAGAACAGCAAAAAAAATAAAAAACACATGGCATACCATTTTGGAAACTAGACCCCTCGGGGAACGTAACAAGGGGTAATGTGAACCTTAATACCCTACAGGTGTTTCATGACTTTTGCATAAGTTAAAAAAAATTATTTTTTTTTACCTAATATGCTTGGTTTCCAAAAATTTTTACATTTTTAAAAAGGGTAATAGCAGAAAATACCCCCCAAAATTTGAAGCCCAATTTCTCCCGATTCAGAAAACACTCCATATGGGGGTGAAAAGTGCTCTGCTGGCGCACTACAGGTCTCAGAAGAGAAGAAGTCACATTTGGCTTTTTGAAAGCAAATTTTGCTCTGGGGGCATGCCGCATTTAGGAAGCCCCTATGGTGCCAGAACAGCAAAAAAAAAAAAAAAACACATGGCATACCATTTTGGAAACTAGACCCCTCGGGGAACGTAACAAGGGGTAATGTGAACCTTTATACCCCACAGGTGTTTCATGACTTTTTTTTTTTTACCTAAAATGCTTGTTTTCCCAAAAATTTTACATTTTTAAAAAGGGTAATAGCAGAAAATACCCCCCAAAATTTGAAGCCCAATTTCTCCCGAGTACGGCGATACCCCATATGTGACCCTAAACTGTTGCCTTGAAATACGACAGGGCTCCAAAGTGAGAGCGCCATGCGCATTTGAGGCCTAAATTAGGGACTTGCATAGGGGTGGACATAGGGGTATTCTACACCAGTGATTCCCAAACAGGGGGCCTCCAGCTGTTGTAAAACTCCCAGCATGCCTGGACAGTCAGTGGCTATCTGGCAATACTGGGAGTAGTTGTTTTGCAACAGCTGGAGGCTCCGTTCTGGAAACAGTGGCGTACCAGACGTTTTTCATTTTTATTGGGGAGGGGGGCTGTGTAGGGGTATGTGTATATGTAGTGTTTTTTACTTTTTATTTTGTGTTAGTGTAGTGTTTTTAGGGTACAGTCACACGGGCGGTGGTTCACATTAGTTTCTCACTCCCAGCATGTACGGTCTATCAGTGCATGCTGGGAGTTGTAGTTTTGCAACCGCTGGAGGCTCCGTTTTGGAAACAGTGGCGTACCAGACGTTTTTCATTTGTATTGGGGAGGGGGGCTGTGTAGGGGTATGTGTATATGTAGTGTTTTTTACTTTTAATTTTATTTTGTGTTAGTGTAGTGTAGTGTTTTTAGGGTACACTCGCACGGGCGGGGGTTCACAGTAGTTTCTCGCTGGCAGTTTGAGCAGCGGCAGAAAATTTGCCGTAGCTCAAACTTGCAGCCGGATACTTACTGTAATCCTCCGCCCATGTGAGTGTACCCTGTACGTTCACATGGGGGGGGGGGGGGGGGGAATACCTCCAGCTGTTGCAAAACTACAACAAACTCAGTGTTGGTAACAAACTCAGTGTTTTGCAACCAGTGTGCCTTCAGCTGTTGCAAAAGTTACAACCCCCAGCATGTACGGACAGCGGAAGGGCATGCTGGGTCTTGTAGTTATGCAACAGCCGGAGGCATACTACATTGACTGGGGATGCTGGGGATTGTAGTTATGCAACAGCTGGAGACACACTGGTTTGCTACTTAACTCAGTGTGCCTTCAGCTGTTGCAAAACTACAACTCTCAGCAGTCACCGACAGCCAACGGGCATGCTGGGAGTTGTAGTTATGCAACCACCCGATGCACCACTACAACTCCCAGCATGCACTTTAGCTGATTGTGCAAGCTAGGAGTTGTAGTTATACAACAGCTGAAGGTACACTTTTCCATAGAAAGAATGTGCCTCCAGCTGTTGCAAAACTACAAGTCCCAGCATGCCCATAAGGGCATGCTGGGAGTTGTGGTGGTCTGCCTCCTGCTGTTGCATAACTTTTTGCATGCTGGGAGCTGTTGCTAAGCAACAGCAGGAGGCTGTCACTCAGCTCCTGCTGCTGCTCCACGATGCCGCCCCACAGGTCAGTCCCGCCGCCGTCGTCGCTCCTGGGGCCCCGATCCCAACAGGGACGGCCCCGATCAGCCAGTAATTCCGGGTCATCGGGTCACTGGAGACCCGATTGACCCGGAATCCGCCGCAGATCGCTGGACTGAATTGTCCAGCGATCTGCAGCAATCGCCGACATGGGTGGACATAATGACCCCCCTGGGCGATATGCCGGGATGCCTGCTGAACGATTTCAGCAGGCATCCGGCCCCGGCTCCCCTCCGGCTAGCGGCGGGGGCCGGAAATGCTCAGGGCGTATCCATACGCCCTCGGTCCTTAAGGACTTGGAAACGGGGGCGTATGGATACGCCCTATGTCCTTAAGGGGTTAAAGTGTATGGGCACCTTAAGGGTAGGATCACAATGAGAGGATATGCAGCATATTTAACGCTGCGAGAAATCTGCCAAGTATCGGGAAATACGCTGCGTATGCGCTACGAGCTGAGACACAGGGCTTTCCCCACCGCATTCCTGTGTCGGCAACAAGGTTCGTGAACTCCTGTGTACTATCTATTATGTGTGGTGATCTCGATATAACAAAACAATGTATACCACTAACCATTACCTGGAAGGCAACTGGCGAATCATCACGGACAAGTGTTGTTTCAGGTTCATGACCAGCGGGGAGGTCGGTGCTTTGTGGGTTTACAACCTGGTCATCGGTGCTAGAGGGAACGTCTGTCCTAAATGACTGCCAGTCATCAGACTCTATCTTCTGATCTCCAAAGGCAGCCCAAGAAGAAGAACTTCCTCCCTGATCATCCTCAAAAGCATTCCATTCTGAAGGTGGCTGAATACTGCACACTGTACTGAAGTCAGCAAAGTCATCAGAATCTTGTTTAACACTTGAGTCTTTTTTTGCCAAGGATACAAAGCTCCCAAACTCATTAAACTCATCGGGTTCCTCGGACACCCACTGTTCAGAAGATTTGCCTTCAGAAGATAACTTTCTTGAAGAGCCTGCCAGTTCCACCCGAAAAGCTACATTTGTATCCTTAAAACTATCAAAGTCATTATCATTTACTTCCGTCACTTTGGAAGGCAGTTCTAAAGGTTCGTGAACGTATTTTTTATCCAGTGTGACATCGTCCGTCACAGGAAGTGCAGCATCGCAATCTCCAAAAGCATCAAATTCTGGCTCCTCGTTAGAAGCCATCACGGTATGACCACTTTCAATAGACTCAAGTTCTGTCTTTCTAACATCCTTTGATAGTTCCAGTGATTCTTCATTAGGAGGGGAATTTATTATAGTAATAGTCTGTTCGTCCTCTTTTGGACTTTCTGTAGTTTGTGAAGTATTTTTGGTTTCCAGTGAATGCATACTATCAGAAATATTGGATTGTAGCGTGGCTGACATCGCTTCATGTGGAGGAACACCGTCAAGTGCTAACGGATCGGGTTCTTCAATATCTTCTTGAGGAAATGGGTCAGGTAAGATTTCCATAGCAGATGAGATGCTGCCATGTTCAACTTTACTTGAATCAGTGCTAACATTAATACTTTGAGTCTCCCCTTCATGCGAACCTTTGGGTGGTTGCAACTGTGCCTCATTTACACCAAGAGGGTCTTTGCTCGAAAATGTAGCAAAGTCTGCAAAGTCATCTCCAGGGCTCGGTGGTGAAAAGTCTATACTTAAATCTGTACTGTGAGAACTGATTGACTTAAACCCTTTAGAATGTCCCATTCTGTCCAGATCTTGTAATCCCTGAGGGTTGTCACAATCTACCCCTGCAAACCCATTAGTCAGATTTTCCAGATTGTGTGTTTTCTCACCATTACAAGTACTATCTATTTGTTCCTGGCTTCTACTTATTAAACTAACATTATCCACACAAGTCAGATGGGTCTCTGAGTTTAAAAATGTTGTGTTCTCCCCTGAGCTCCCTTTATTATCAAGTGCAGCAACATTGAACTGGGTGGTATCGTGGTTTATGTTCGTCTCAAACACAGAACAAGGTCCCTTTTTAGAAATCCCAATCTCGGAGATGTTCTCATTGGCTGTGATGGAGGTAAGGCTAGAGAAGTTATTTACATTATCCGAGAACTCATGTATCGGTAAAAAGTGTTTGGATGGTATAAAGTCCTCTCTAGTCTTGGAATAACCCGAGTCAAAGTCGGCAAAACCAATTCCAGGGCTACTGACATCAGAAAATCCTCCGAATTCTCCAAACCCGTCATCGTCGTCTTCATCTGCAACACTGTCAAGAGGAGGTGGGGATGAAGAATACATTCGAATAATTTCTGGCTCCATAGTGTAAAGTTTTCGTTACGGCAGCAAAATTACACCTAAAATAAAACAAAGAAGGGCTATATTACTATACACACATTTTGCCAAACAAGGTTATTCAATCTATCAAACAAAAAGTTATACAGTGATAACTCAATTCACAATGGCCTCAACATACAATAGTTTCAACATACAACGGTCTTTTCTGGACCATCGTAAGTTGAAACCAGACATACAATGTACAGACAGTCCAGATCTGTGAAACGTGTCAATGGCTGGAAGAACCGATCAATCAAAATGGGCATTCACTGGTAAAACCCCTGTATTACTGAAGCGTATGCACTGACTGGTGTCTGATAGCTCCCCCTACAGTACAGAGAGGTATTACATGTTCTGTACACTTTACCTGTACCAGGGTTAGCTGCTCCTTTGGACACCAGGTGAGGACGACTCCATTACATTTTTAGGACATTGTGTGTACTGCACAGGACCCTGAAGAAGCTCCTGTCCTCTACATAGACCAGTGCTTCCCAAGCAGGGTGCCCCCAGCTGTTGCAAAACTACAACTCCCAGCATGCCCGGACAGCCTTTGGCTGTCCGTGCATGCTGGGAGTTGTAGGTTTGCAACAGCTGGAGGCTCCCTGCTTGGGAAGCACTTACATAGACAGTGATTTACAGCTCCCAGCAGATCGTTCCTACTTTTATATATAAGGACTTGCTTTATCTGTATTAGTTATCTACTTTTTTTTTTTTTTTTTTTTTTTATTCTCACTTTTTCCTAATTTTGGATGACATTTTGGTGCCTTTAGAACCAATTACCAGGTTTCCATAGAGTTCTGGTCTCAACATACAATGGTCATCCCAGAACCAATTAATAACGTCTGTTATTAATAACAGGCTATGACTGGTTAAAACGGGTAATGTAAAAATACCATAGACTATAATGGGATTTTGTAACTGCCTTATAACAGCCGTTTTTAAATTTTTTATTTTATTTTTTTTAACAGGTCATTATAACGGATCCTTAAAACTGAGAATTCTATAGCGTGAAAGCAGCCTTAGCTACTTCATAGTGTTTTATAGGAAAAACTAAAGGCCCCACAAAAGAAAAAAAAAAGTATATGGGGTACATGTATTTGGGGTCTCCCAACTACTGAACAGATGAGGTCAGGGGAAGAAGGATCGGGCATGTTTGATTCTAACTGATGGATCCTTCTTGTTCCTCACGTGCTTTCATGTATACGTTGTTAGGCCGACCGCTATCACATATGTATGGGTACTTTATATTCCAGTTTACTCTGCCTTTCGGGTATGTTCACACATAATGGAAAATACTGCAAGTAAATCTGCAATGGAAAATCCCCACCAAGTGGTTAAAATGTTACAAAGTATAAACATTTAGGCCCTCATTTACTAAGGCTGGATTCACATCACGATTTGAGTATCCACTGCACAGATACGATATCAGGCGATTTGAGCTTCTGAAATCGTATCTGTGCAGGGACAGGTACTGACCGATACGGAGCCACTAACTATTATGGGGCTGCGGACCCGATCGTAGTCTGCTAGTGACTACGATCTGGTCCTTTTCTCAGCATGTAACATTTTTGACACAGACTGAAAATCGTATCTGTCAGTACCTGTCCCAGCACAGATACGATTTCAGGCGACCTGAGATTCTAAAATCCTATCTGTGCAGCAGACACTCAAATCGTGATGTGAATCCAGCCTAAAGTCCAAACGACTCTTTCTCGGTTATTGCGCCTAAATTTTAGTCGCAACGTATGTGCGACTATTTATGCTACCAAATTTTAGTCACACAACCGACACATTAGAAAACACTCAGAGTGTTTTTTTTTCACTCTGGAATGGGCGTGTTTTATACAAAAATGGGCGTTTTACCAACAAAAACCAAAAAATACTCTGAGTACTTCCAAAAGAGAAAAAGTGTGAGTTTGCCTCACACAATAACCGACAGCCAAGAGGCCGAGTGAAATTCCAAAAATGGAGTGATTTCTAACAAGGGACTGTTTGCCATTGTGTTTTTTGTGAAAGTAACTTGTTTTATAACCTGAAAATTTTGTACAGTTTATCACTTTTATGAATAAAATATTGAATACTTTTGTGATAGTTACTGTTTATATATTTTTTTTCTTTTTAACACATTTGCAATATTCGGTTTAAATCAAATTAAAGGGGTATTCCAGGAATTTTTTTATTTGACTATGCTACAGGGGCTGTAAAGTTAGTGTTGTTCATTATATAGTGTCTGTACCTGTGTGTGACGGTTTTCTCACAATTCTTCTTTGATTTTCACTCCAATATTTATTTTTACCAGCATACAAAATGACTGTTGTCTCAGATTTTTCCCAGGTTGCAATGCGGCCGAGACCTGACTCACTAGTCAGCTGATGACAGGGAGCCTGTCTGCTTTAATGGGTGGAGGGATCAATCTGCAACTAATGCAACAGCTGGAGGCACCCTGATTGAAAACCACACTGATCTGAATAGATGCAGCTCTTTTATGTTTCAATGGGTGGGGTGTAGGGCTGTAACGATTAATCAATGTAATCGATAACGGGATTCGTTGTGGACGAATCCCATTATGGAATAATCACCCGATTCGTTGTCTGCCATCAGTGGCAGCAGTAAATGAATGAATGAAGCCGACTAGGGATCGACCATTATTTTTTTTAGGGCCGATACCGATAATCTGTGGAGGTTAGGGCCGATGGCCGATAACTTATACCGATATTCCGGTATAAGTTATCGGCTATTTACCCCCCCCCCCCACACACACACCGCTGCAGATCATTGATTTAAAGCGGGCGCTTTAAATCAATGAACTGCAGCGGCTTTTGCGGTGCCATAGACCGCCGCCCCCACCCGCTTCTCTCCCCCTGCTTGTCCGGGGGTCCTGAGTCCTATCACCGCCACCACGACCGCCTACCCATCCCCCACCCCCCACGACCACCACCCGAACAGCTCCGCGCCCCACTGCACCGCCCCGGCCTCATTGCCTTCCCCATCCCCGGTTTTATAATTACCTGTTCCCGGGGTCCACTCTACATCTGGCTCCGGTGGCGTCCTCCTGAGCTGTCACTGTGCGCACTGACGGTGATGTCGCGTCACGTCACTCGTCATTGCGCACAGCGTAACGCAGGACGCAGCAGGAGCCAGAGGTAGCGTTGACCCCAGGCCCCGGGAACAGGTAATTATAAAACCGGGGATGGGGGCGGCAATGGGGCCGGGGCAGTGCGGTGGGGGGTACGACGCAGTGCGGCGGGTCAGTGAGGGGAGGCGGTCGCGGTGCGAGGGGCATTATCGGCATATCGGCAAGGTAATTGCCGATACGATAATGCCCAAAATTGTGATTATAGGCCGATAATATCGGCGAAACAGATAATCAGTCGATCCCTAAAGCCGACATGTTTCCGTCGCTGCCCTGCTCCTAGTGCAATCAGCGCACTGCCGGTGTGAGGTGAGATTTCCGAACGCGCTAGGAGCAAGGCAGCAGTGGGGACATGCCGGCGGCGGAAGCAGGGCTTAGACCGCAGCCCCCACCCTTGTAGACAGCTCACCTGCAGCTGTCCTCTGTTGGGTGCTGCCGCTCCGCTGCACAGTTCTCCTGTCCGCATCACGTTGTGCTATAGAGGACCATGTGACATACACGTCACTCCACCTCCTCCCCTGCGCCCGGCGTAACGTTACGGAGGAAGCAGAGTGACGTGTGTGTCACATGGTCCTCCATAGCACAACGTGATGCGGATAGGAGAACTGTACAGCGGAGTGGCAGCCCCTGACAGAGGACAGCTGCAGGTGAGCTGTCTACAACGGTGGGGCCCTGCTGTCTAACGGGGGGGGGGGGGGGGCCTGCTGTCTAACGGGGGGGGCCCTGCTGTCTAAAGGGGGGGGCCCTGCTGTCTAAAGGGGGGGGCCCTGCTGTCTGAAGGGGTCTGTAAAAGCAATGGTCTGCTGTCTGCACATATACGTGTATAGCAGTGCTATATAAAAAAAAAAAGTAAAGATAATTAAAGTAAATGTAATGCTCCCCCAATAAAAATTAGCTCCCCCTTTTCCTATTGCTATACAAAAAAAAGTAAAATAATTTTTTCTCTTACATATTTGATACTACCGCATGGCTAACTGTCTGAACTATTAAAATATTAGTGAATCATTAAAATTTTTTTGTTATAGTTCAGACCGTTACCCATGCGGCAGTATCAAATTTACGCTGGTTTCTGTACAGGATCATTAATGATCCTGTACGGCAACCGGCATAAAACGAAAAAAAAAATATATATACAATTGCTACTGTTTGGTCACATCACATGCTAGAAACTTTTAATATGGCCATTGTACATAGTTTTTCAAGTAGAATCAGCTGAACCCCCTTTTTTTGGCATTTTGACATTTTTTTCGATTAATTGATTAATCGATAAAATAATCGACAACTAATCGATTATTAAAATAATCGTTAGCTGCAGCCCTAGTGGGGCGGCTGATGTGTGGGAGGAAGGAAGATGGAATTGTGTGATTTGTAGTGGAAAAAAAGAAAAGCCAAACAGGAAATACTAGTTCACAAACAGCGAGCCACAGTGTTATGGTAATCTGATGACTTAGCCATTTAGCCCCAAAATAAGCGCAGATCCTTCCTAAGCATGTCCAATACTGTCTGCCAGGTACATACTAAAATCCCCTTATGGTGGAGAACCCCTTTAACACCCAAGCTGATAAACAAGGATAATTGTTGTAATGTTTTAAAAATTCTAACACATGAATACTTTTGATTCATGGAAATATTTTTAACCTTAAGAACGCAGATGATTTTTACCTTAGGACGCAGGCCTTTTTTCCACATCTGACTACTGTCAGGCTGGGTTCACATCACGTTTTCTCCCATATGGGAGCGCATACAGCAGGGAAGAGCTAAAACCTTGTGCTCCCGTATGTTTTCGTACGTGCTCCCGTATGTAATTCATTTCAGTGAGCCGGCCGGAGTGAAATGTTCGGTCCAGTCGGCTCCTTTTTGCGCCGTATGCGCTTTTTCCCCCGGACCTAAAACTGTAGTCAACCACGGTTTTGGGTCCGGTTGTCGAAGTGCATACGGGGCAAAAATGAGCCGACCGGACCGAACGTTTCACTCCGGCCGGCTCATTGAAATGAATTACATATGGGAGCGCATACGAAAGCATACGGGAGCGCAAGGTTTCAGCTACCCCATGCTGTATGCGCTCCCGTATTGGAGAAAACGTGATGTGAACCCAGCCTCACTTAAAGGGGTTCTCCGGTGCTTACACATCTTTTCCCCTATCCAAAGGATAGGGGATAAGATGCCTGATCGCGGGAGTCCCGCCGCTGGGGACCCCCGGGATCTTGCATGCGGCACCCTGTTTGTAATCAGTCCCCGGAACGTGGTCGCTCAGGGTCTGATTACAGACGACCACCGGGCTGGCGGCGTGTGACGTCACGCCTCCGCCCCCGTGGGACGTCACGCTCCGCTCCTCAATGCAAGCCTACGGGAGGGGGCGTGACAGCTATCACGCCCCCTCCCGTAAGCTTGCATTGAGGGGCGGAGCGTGACGTCACACGCCGCCGGCCCGGTGGTCGTCTGTAATCAGACCCGGTGCGACCACGCTCCGGGGACTGATTACAAACAGGTGCCGCGTGCAAGATCCCGTGGGTCCACATCGGCGGGACTCCCGCGATCAGGCATCTTATCCCCTATCCTTTGGATAGGGGAAAAGATGTGTAAGCACCGGAGAACCCCTTTAAAGCATTAGTAACTCTGGGATGCTTTTACTTTTCAGTCTGATTCAGAGACTGTTTTTTGGGACATATTCTACTTTATGTTAATGGTAAAATTTTGTCGATACTTGCATCATTTCTTGGTGAAAAATTCCAAAATTTTATGTAAAATTTTAAAATTTAGCATTTTTTTTTTTATTTGAAACTCTCTGCTTATAAGGAAAATGGACATCCCAAATAAATGATATATTGATTCACATATAAAATCCCCACGGCATACTATTTTGGAAACTACACCCCTCAAGGAACGTAACAAGGGGTACAGTGAGCCTTAACACTCCACAGGTGTTTGACGACTTTTAGTTAAAGTTGGATGTGTAAATGAATAATTTTTTTCACAAAAATGCTGGTTTTTCCCCAAATTTTACATTTCTACAAGGGGTAATAGGAGAAAATGCCCCCCAAAATTGGTAACCCCATTTCTTCTGAGTATGGAAATACCCCATGTGTGGACGTCAAGTGCTCTGCTGGCGAACTACAATGCTCAGAAGTGGAGGAGCCCCAATGAGATTATGGAGAGAGAATTTGGTTGGAATAGAAGTCGGGGGCCTTGTGCATTTACAAAGTCCCCTGTTGGTGCCAGAACAGTGGACCCCCCAACCCCACATGTGACCCCATTTTGGAAACTACACCCCTCACAAAATTTAATAAGGGGTGCAGTGAGCATTTACACCCCACTGGCGTTTGACAGATCTTTGTAACAGTGGGCTGTGCAAATGAAAAATAAAATTTTTCATTTTCACGGACCACTGTTCCAAAAATCTGTCAGACACCTGTGGGGCATAAATGCTCACTGCACCCCTTATTACATTCTGTAGATTCTAAAATGGGGTCACATGTGGGGGGGTCCATTGTTCTGCCACTATGGGGGCTTTGTAAACACACGTGGCCTTCAATTCCGGACAAATTTTCTCTTCAAAATCCCAATGGCGCTCCTTCTCTTCTGAGCATTGTAGTTCGCCCGCAGAGCACTTAACATCCACATATGGGGTATGTTCTTACTCAGAAGAAATGGGGTTACAAATTTTGGGGTGCTTTTTTCCTATTTTCCCTTGAGAAAATGAAAAAGTTAGGGTAACACCAGCATTTTAGCAAAAAAAAAATTTTCTTCATTTTTCCATCCAAATTTAACGAAAAATCGTCAAACACCTGTGGGGTGTTCAGGCTCACTATACCCCTTGCTACGTTCTGTGAGGGGTGTAGTTTCCAAAATGGGGTCACATGTGGATATTTATTTTTTTGCGTTTATGTCAGAACCGCTGTAAAATCAGCCACCCCTGTGCAAATCACCAATTTAGGTCTCAAATGTGCATAATGCACTCACTCCTGAGCCTTGTTGTGCGTCCGCAGAGCATTTTATGTCCACATATGGGGTATTTCCATACTCAGGAGAAATTGCGTTACAAATTTTGGGGTCTTTTTGGGGGCAACACCAGCATGTTAGTGTTTTTTTTACACTAACCAGCTGATGTAGACCCCAACTTTTCCTTTTCATAAGGGGTAAAAGGAGAAAAAGTCTCCAAAATTTGTAACTCAATTTCTCCTGAGTATGGAAATATCCCATATGTGGCCCTAAACTGTTTCCTTTAAATACAACAGGGCTCCGAAGTGAGAGATCCATGCGCATTTGAGGACTAAAATAGGGATTGCATAGGGCTGGACATAGGGATATTCTACGCCAGTGATTCCCAAACAGGGTGCCTACAGCTGTTACTAGACTCCCAGCATGCCTGGACAGCCAGTGGCTGTCCAGAAATGCTTGGAGTTGTTGTTTTGCAACAGCTTGAGGCTCCGTTTTGGAAACACTGCCGTACAATATGTTTTTATTTGGTGGGGGGGGGGGGGAATTGGGGACAGTGCAAGGGGGTGTAAATGTAGTGTTTTACCCTTTATTAGGTGTTAGTGTAGTGTAGTGTTTTTAGGGTACATTCTTACTGACGGGTTTACAGTGAGTTTCCCGCTAGGAGTTTGCGCTGCAGCAGAAAATTTGCCGCACCTCAAACTTGAAGCAGGAAACTTACTGTAAACCGGCCGTGTGAATGCACCCTGTACATACACATGGGGGGGGGGGGCAAAACTACAACTCCCAGCATTTACTGACAGACCGTGCATGCTGGGAGTTGTACTTTTGCAACAGCTGGAGGCACACTGGTTGGTCGTGGTAGAAAAGAAATCCAGAAAGAAAAATAATTTCCTCTGTAGAATACAGCTGCTAATAATTACTGGAAGGATTAAGAATTTTTTATAGAAGTAATTTACAAATCCGTTTAACTTTCTGGCACCAGTTTATTAAAAAAAAAAATTTCCACCTGAGTACCCCTTTAAGATAGTCTGCTGACTCTGAGGAAGCAGATATCTACCGCTATTATTACAGTCATTATTGTAAATCATTCTGACACATGAGATCTGCTTTACATCAGAATATAACTCATCTCTTCCACCCAAGAAGTAAAGTATAAAACTGTAGATGTGAGCGCTGACAGCAGAGAGTGGATGTTAAAAATGCCATAAATATATGTCCATCCAAATACGTAAGCCATTCCGTAGTGTCTTTTAAGAGCTTTGGTCCCATTAGATCTGCTATAAATCACATGAAGCTTTTTCTAAACGTTAAAGGGGTACTCCGCCCCTAGACATCTTATCCCCTATCCAAAGGATAGCAACGGATAGCAAAGGATAGGGGATAAGGTAGGGGTGGAGTACCCCGTTTAAGCTTTTTTTTTAAAAAGACCCTGACCCTACAGGGTGTTTGTGGGTTTTTAGGCTGCACTCACATGTTTGCATCCAAACGTATTGAAAAGGAAGGCAAAAAAAAAAAAAAAAGGGATAAAATCATATGCTAAGGAATCAAATTTGAGGAGTCTGAGAATCATATCTGTCAGATGTATGAATGTCCAGAGCAGATAAGGTGCAGATGCATCTGAAACGTGCAACTTTTTGTACTGTTAGAGGTTTTATAACAATAAAAAGGACACAAGCATCTGCACTTTATCTGCACTTTTTAACACAAGTAATTTACAAATCTGGACTTTCTGGAGCCAGTTGATATATATAAAAAAAATTTTTTAAAAAAACAGTTTTGCACTGGAGTATCCCTTTAAAGTCATCGGAACCCACCTATTTCAGTGGCAGACTATGTAATGTGCATATAGGAGCCTCATGACTCTCCACCAACAGGTCACATCAATGTTGGGGAGAAAACAGTCAGGCATGCCGGATTTCTATTACCTTATCTGTTGTCTGTCAGCAGCTTCCATCTCACAATACATGTACACTCAGCTACGACAAGTATGCATGCGCATTGGAGAAGGGATTAGCTGTTCGATAAATGTGCGTTAAAAAATGCACCGCCAGCTTTAGGCTTACAAGACTTGCTCAAGAAAAGCATCAGGGTTGAACCCATTATAAATGCAGTACTGCATTTTAATGGAACGGAAAATAAAAGCTATATTTTAAGACTCACACCGGACTGGACTTCTTTTCAATTTTTATTAGCTGTATCTGGGCTGGAGTCGAGCCCTGTGCCGAGGAAAGAGGTAGAAGATTGAGGTCAGCAGGATAACCAGTGCCGCTTTATACACTTGCCTGTACAATAGTACATGCAGCGAAGCCAGGAGAGACAGGAAGCCAGCAGCCAAGACCTATGTAATTAATTATGGAAATTACAAGTCACCCAAATAGTCTAGAATTAGTCGTAATTCGAGACACAACACAACACAGTACATAATAATTTTGCACCCTAAAGTGCCCAAGCTTAGTCTACATAGGGACTATGGGAATGACATATAGAGTTGGCAGTGTCATCTACAAAAACAATGCAAGTCAGATCCCTTATTCCAGCCTGAACGCCTAAGGAAGCTGACACATTGCTATAAAGGGGGATGAATGTCTTTGTATCCCACAGGCATTCATAGCAATGAATAAAGCTCCGAGTGAGCTAAAGACACGTCCTATCCAGCAGTGCAGACAAAGCCAGGGTTCCTGGACTGCCACTGTGCCGAAAACATTACCAGCGCTGACATAACCAACCTGACGGACAGTGCGGTCACTGGGATTGAGGAAAATTATGTTACATGGTGGACGTCCCATCCAGGCTCACAGACTGCACAGTGTTATCTCTCTGTGAGCCTGGAAAAATCTATATGAACAGAGCAAAGGCCATCAAGGTTTAATGTAATATAGTTCCAATATGTCAAAGAGACTCATGTAGGAGAATCGGCAGTAAAAAAATAGAGGTGGATCCCGCACTCACCGTGTCCATCGCTAGGTCAGTGGAGGTTCATGGAAGGAAGGAGGGTGGAGAGAGTAGACTGGGGCTCAGAGGCATTGACCGGTGGTTTTATGCTAGTTAGCACTTCTTCCGGCCTCCAGGAGGCCAGAAGAAGTGCTAACTAGCACGAAACCACCAGTTGTTGCCTCTGAGCCCCAGTCTACTCTCTCCACCCTCCTTCCTTCCATGAACCTCCACTGACCTAGCGATGGACACTGAGAAAGGGATCCACCTCTATTTTTTACTGCCGTTACTATTGTTGATCTCTATTTATCCGAGCACCCCCACTACCATCCCATTTTTCCTGTTTGGTTGCATTCACCTGGAGCCTCCGCTGTTTTTTGTGTTAATGTGAACTGTGCCTTCTACCTCTTCTCCTTACTCTCATGTAAGAGAATAGATACAGAGATATGGGTTTCCTGGCAGGGATTCCCTTCCTCCAAAAAATCTGACTTCTGGCCGAAGTGTTTCACCGATGTGATGACATGACAGTCAGTTGTGAACTTCACAAACCCATATCTCTGCATCTATTCTCCTGCATTCTGCACCGTTCTGTGACGGTACCGATGGCTAGCTCCTCCTGAATACCGGATTATCTACACCTAAAAAAGCGCTGATCAGTGTTGTGCCTGCAAGCGCAACACGTCAAGGTGAGCAGTTCACTATTTGATACCTAATCTCAACTAAGATAACAGCACTATATAGCCCCATCTCTATCCTCCCCTTTTTTGTATTCTGTATCAGAGAGATTCATGTGACTCTAGAGCAGTGTGCTCTCCAGCTATTGCATGACTACAACTCCCAGCATGCCCGGAGTCTGGGCATGCTGGGAGTTGTAGTATTGCAACAGCTGGAGAGCTGCAGGTTGGAGAACACAAAAGCACACTCCTGCAGGGATCCTCAGCGATCAGCTGTGATCTGTGAGGAAAATTGGCAAGTGTACGATTTTCCCACAGTGCCTCCACAGGGGAAATGAAGTATTACACTCAAATCAATGGGGTCTCTGTATAGCAGAGGACTGGTCCTCCAGAAGAAGAGATGTTCTTCGCAACCATTCCATAGATAAAACGCCTTTTAAGAAGTTCTTCACATCACATCTGAGCCTTTACTACTGTATAGCCATACAGTAGTATATAGTGCCCACTGGCTACAATGGAAACTTCAGCACCTAAACTGGGCCAATTCTACTCTTAAAGGGGTCCGGCCCTGAGACATCTTATCCCCTATCCAAAGGATAGGGGATAAGATGTCTCACCACAGGGGTCCCGCCGCTGGGGACCCCCGCAATCTTGTATTTGCCACCCACCTGTTTGAGCTGCATGCTGCGGTGCCAGCTCACAAACAGCCGGGTGGCGACCACAGGGCCGGAGTATCGTGACATCATGACTCCGCCCCCGTGTGTCGTCACCCCCTCCCCCGGTATGCAAGTCTTTGGGAGGGGGCGTGATGGCCGGCAGGTGAACGATGTCGGAATTACAACAGTTTGCTTGTGCCTCCCACTTGTTAAGGGACCAAAAGTAATGGAACAATTGGCTTTTCAGCTGTTCCTATGCCAGATGTGTGTTATTCCCTTATTATCCCAATTACAATGAGCAAAGACCAAGGAAAACAACTGTGGAGGATGACCGAAGAATTCTTTCCCTGGTGAAGAAAACCCCTTCACAACAGCTAACAAGATGAAGAACACTGTCCAGGAGGTAGGTGTATGTGTGTCAAAGTCAACAATCAAGAGAAGACTTCACCAGAGTGAATACAGAGGGTTCACCACAAGATGGAAACCATTGAGGAGCCTCAAAAACAGGAAGGTTAGATTAGAGTTTGCCAAAAGTTATGGAACAGAATAATAATCATAAATCAAACTTTAACTTTTTAATACTTGGTTGCAAATCCTTTGCAGTCAATTACAGCCTGAAGTCTGGAACGCATAAACACCAGCAGACATTGCTGTGTTTCATCCCTGATGATGCTCTGCTAGGCCTCTACTGCAACGGTCTTCAGTTCCTGCTTGTTCTTGGGGCATTTTCCCTTCAGTTTTGTCTTCAGCAAGTGAAATGAATGCTCAATCGGATTCAGGTCAGGTGCTTGACTTGGCCATTGCATAACATTCCACTTCTTTCCCGTAAAAAAACTCTGGTTGCTTTTGCAGTATACTTGGGGTCATTGTCCATCTGCACAGTGAAGCGCTGTCCAATGAGTTATGAAGCATTTTGCTAAATATGAGCAGATAATATTGCCCGAAACACTTCAGAATTGATCCTGCTGCTTTTGTCAGCAGTCACATCATCAATAAATACAAGAGAAGCAGTTCCATTGGCACCATACATGCCCACTCTACACTACCACCATGTTCACTGATGAGGTGTATGCTTAGGATCATGTTCCTTTCCTTCTCCATACTCTTCTCTTCCCATCACTCTGGTACAAGTTGATCTTGGTCTCATCTGTCCATAGGATGTTGTTCCAGAACTGTGAAGGCTTTTTTAGATGTCGTTTGGCAAACTCTAATCTGGCCTTCCTGTTTTTGAGGATCACCAATGGTTTCCATCTTGTGTTGAACCCTCTGTATTCACTTTGGTGAAGTCTTCTCTTGATTGTTGACTTTGACACACATACATCTACCTCCTGGAGACTGTCCTTCATCTGGCCAACTGTTGTGAAGGGGTTTTCTTCACCAGGGAAATAATTCTTCGGTCATCCTCCACAGTTGTTTTCCTTGGTCTTTGCTCATTGTAATTGGGATAATGAGGGAATAACACACACCTGGCCATGAACAGCTGAGAAGCCAATTGTCCCATTACTTTTGGTCCCTTAGCAAGTGGGAGGCACATATGCAAACTGTTGTAATTTTTACACCGTGCACCTGATTTGGATGTAAATACCCTCGAATTAAAGCGGACAATCCGCAGTTAAAGCACATCTTGTTCATTTTTTTTTTTTTTTAAATCCATTGTGGTGGTGTATAGAGCCAAAAATGTTAGAATTGTGTCGATGTACCAATATTTATGGGCCTGACTGTACAAAGTCAAAATTGGTGTCATAAAAATCCAGCAAATGTTCTACATTGTGTTGGAAGAAACCAAATTATCTGGAGGAAATCTATAAAAGCTCCATGCAATGGAAGTACATTAAATGTATATGGTCTCCTCTATGACAAGTCATAGCCCTGTGCCTACTCATATTAGTACAAACGAGAAGGCCCCATCTATTATCCCAAATGTACACCCAGAGAAATGGGAATTAAAAATGTCCCCCTTAGTTTGTATTCACACATTTTGTAATTGTTCCCCTGTGAATCTTGCAACAAATTCCGTAAATCTGTAGCGAAATCTGAGTGTTCCAAGAGGATTTTGTTGTAGCAGTCATAGATTTCCCCCCTGGTACACTGAAAGCAGTGAACAGCCACAACACCATGAGCACGCCCTTGAGCAAAAAAAAAGCCTGAGGCCTGTGGATCCGGTCTGTGAACTTAGACTTGGCGTTTCCATTTTTTTAGCTGTACAGAAAATGGCTTGACACGACATGGTAAACTAGTGTTATAACAGGGGATCCATCTGTGCAAAAGGTAACTGGAAATACCCTAGAAATCAGTGGTTTCCAAACTGTGGAGCGCCAGATGTTACAAAACTCCCAGCATGCTCGGACAGCCAGGGGGCCTCAACCTAATAGGAGGGATTCCCTGCCTACTGGGAGTTTGTACCTAATAGGTAGAATTCCTCAGAAGATAGTTAGGGAATTCCCCACCCATCTTCTGAGGGGTTCTACCTAAAAGGGGATTTCCCTACCTACCGTTTTTCTGTGGGCATCTACCTAATAATCGGGATTCCCTACCTACCCAGGGGCTTCTATCTAATAGGGGAATTCCCTATCTTCTGGGGGCTTCTACATAATAGGGGGGGGGGGGGAGGCATTCCCTTCCTAATGGGGCTTTTACCTAGTAAAGGGATTTCCTACCTAACTACCGGGGGGGTCTTTTCCTAGCAATTTACCCCATGAATCTTGCCACCAATGAATAGTCAATCTGTAGTAAAAATCTGCAAGTGTCCCATGAGGATTTCACTGTGGCTTTGCAATGGATTTCTCCCCTAGTACACTATTAGCAATGAAATGCCACAACACAATGAGCAAGCCCTTGAGCAAAAGGTCTGAGGTCTGTAAATCTGTCTGTAAAATCTCTTCCCCACAGCATTTCCATCACATTTGAACTAAGCTTGACAGAAAACAACTAGACATGACACGTTTAACTAGTGTCATAACAGGGCACTCATCAGTGCAAAAGGTAACTGGAAATACCGTAGAAATCAGTGGTCTCCAAAACTATGGACCTCCAGACAATGGGCCTCTACCTAGTAGGGGAATTTCCTACTTACCTATTTTCTGGTGGCACTTACTTTGTAGGAAGATTCCCTGCCTATGAGGGATTGTACCTAATAGGGGAGTTCCCTATCTTCTGGGGGCTTCTCCCTAATAGAGGGGGTATTCTTTACCTAACTAGGGGTATTCCCTGCCTAAATACTGAGGGCTTCTACCTAGAAATTTTCCCCACAGATAGTCAATCTGTGACAAAATATGCAAGTGTCACATGATGATTTCGTAGTGGCTTTGCCATGGATTTTCCCCCTTGGTACACTGAAAGCGGTGAAAAGCCACAACACCATGAGGACGTACTTGAGCAGAAAAAGTCTGAGGCTAGACACGACACAGTAAACTAGTATTATAAAAGGGCATAAGACGCACAAGTGCGTGAGCAACTTTGACTCGATATTATTTAAAGCAGTGGCCTACCAACTGTGGAGCACCAGATGTTGCAAAACTATAACTCCCAGCATGCCCGGACAGCCGTTGGCTGTCCGGGCATGCTGGGAGTTTTAGTTTTGCAACAGGTGGAGATCCACACTTTGGAGACCACTGCTATAAATAATAGAGAGTTAAAGTTGCTCACGCACTAGTGCTTCTTACCAGTCTCTTGAGGTGTGATGGAAAAATAAATAAGTTGCATAACCCTTCCCGAAATGTTCTGCAGAAGGTGCCGGCAATAAAGAACGACGAGTCTAATACGCAAGTGATAAAACATAGTGGAAACTTTCCCTCACCTTAAAAGCTTTCTTCTGCACAGTAGCCTGAAAAGATGTGACAGTGAAACAAACCACAGAGGACTTGACAGACTCTGTTACATAACTCTCCTTTGTTGTTTTCAGGCACATTATTTGCAGGGGGAGAAAACACAGAGGCTTCAGAGCAGTCAGCGGTGGTTCAGACATAAGACTAACACTAACACTAACACTAAGACTAACACCATCAAGTTCAGGGTAAAAGTGCAGCGGGCGAGACATGGCTCTTCAATGTGCAAACAGTGCGTAGCCGCAGGAAGCCCCCCACCACCCCTCAACCAGCAACCCTCCATGTACTCAGTGTAAACGTCCAGGCGGCTACTTTCTTTGCATTTTCCGTAAAGAGCATCAGATCAGGTTTTAACAAAATATAAGAATCAGATCTTGCAGTCCCAGAGGGCATGCTGCTGCGGCCACTTGACCACTGGTCACATTGCCCGGTCCCTTTGATCACAAGGATCAGTGAGAGCGGACTGGAGACTACACTAAAATGGTATTTTCACACTCGGAATAAATCAAAGGCTAGTTCTACAAGCTGGAAAACCTATTCAATTATAAGGGACCAAGCACACTACGGAAATTCAGCAATAGGCAATTATTTTTCACAGACTTTTACCACGGAAATAAGCATTAGAAGAAAAAGTCCACTTGACTAATGATGTGAGTACTGTCTGTCATTTATGGGACTGCTGGAGATAGACAAGCAGAGCGCTCGGCTATCTCCAGCTGTCTAAGGCTGGGTTCACACCACGAGTTTGCAATACAGTTCCCTTGTCAGGTTTTTGGATGAAAAACAGATTCCTCAAAACCTGACTAAACTGTATCAAAACGTGTGTACAAATTTTAACCCGCATTTGGTTTGAAAAACGTTGTCCGGTTGCATCCGTTTTTTTAAGAAAAAAAAGTATACGTTTTTAACTTTTCACTCTATTATGAATAAAGTTTCACTTGTTTGATTGAAATTCCAAGAAAAAAACTGTGCAAAGTCAAAAACCGTATGGTGAAAACCGTATGTAACCGTTCGCACATACAGTTCTGTAGGGTTCCCATTGACTCCCATGTTTAAAAAAAAGTATACGGTTTCCATACAGTTTTTCACCCGAACCAAAAACCGTGGTAGGCTGCGGTTTTGGGTACGGGAAAAAAAACTGACAAAACCGTACAAGATGAAAAACGGACACAACCTGATGCATCGTTTGGCATACGGTTTTTTAATGGCGGGTCAATGCATACGGTTTTCAATACGGTTCCATACGGTTTTCAAATTGCAAAAATTGCAACTGTATTGCAAAACGTGGTGTGAACCCACCCCTATAGACAGAGAATAGAGCAGCAGTGCCTATACTTGACCACCACTACTCTATTCCGATGGGTAACTCCAGAACCCTGTTCTCCAGATTGTGAGCGTTCTAGCAACCGGACGTCAAGCGATCACATACTTACCACCTATCCTGGGAATAATGGAAAAGAGGCTTCTACCAAAAAGGGGACAATTCCCTACCTATGTACTGGGGGGTGGGGAGTTCTACCGTATAGAGGGGTTTCCCCATTTACCCAGCTACTGGGGGCCTCTACCTACCTAGTAGGGGGATCCTATACCTACCTATCTTCTGGGGGCTTGTACCTAATAGGGAAGATTACCTACCTAGAATTCCCTACTAGCCTATTTTCTGAGGTATTCTACCTAATAGAGGAAATTCCCTACCTAGTTATCTTGTGGGGTGGATTCCTTACCTTACTACTAGGGGTTTCTCTCTAGTATAAGATATTCCCTACCTTACAACTTTGTAGTGGGGGATTCCCTGCCTAACTACTGGAAGCTTCTAGATAGTAGGGGGGATTCCCTACCTAATAGGGAAATTCCCTACCTGCCTATCTTCTGAGGGATTCTACCTAATAGGGGAAAATCCCTACCTACTTATCTTGTGGTGGGGGGGGGGGATCCCTAACTAACTACTGGGGTCTTCTCTCTAGTATGAGGGATTCCCTACCTTACTACTGGGTGGTTCTAACTAACATGGAAGGGATTCCCTACCTGCCGGTTTCATATGTTAATTTTGAGTGTCAGTGAGCGCCTCATGTTCATCTTTTGCCTATGTCTTCACAAAGTCTAGAGCTACCTTTGCTGTTATTGGCAATTGGTATTAGTGGGTACAAGAAAAAAAATAGTATCGGTGCTCTTAATCTTGAAATAATGGTGTAGGGGTACCCCTAATTTTCATTTGAATAAAGCCACAGCTACGATAAGAGTAAAGCAAAGAAATATACCATAGCCTACATTATCCAGGACATTGTAAGGGGACGGGAGCTGCAGCAGGAGGCTGTTCGGTCGCCATGTGCACGCTCTCTATATCTCATTTATGTCAGGACACAAAACAAAGGCCGTAGACTTTCCATCACGTCACTGGAGTCTATCTGGGAGCACGGTAACAGTACAGTAATATAATCCACTCTGCATATTTTATTTAGTCTTCTCACTCACCTGAACTAGTAGGAGATATGTCCATGCAGAGTCATGGACAATACATAAGAGCTAAACTTCAATTCCCTTAAAGAGAAGATACTCATCGGCTGAACTACAACTCCCATCAATACAGCTCACACAGACATCAACATGGCCCGGTGTCCTCCTGTAACTCCTTTACATCGGCAGGAACTCGTGTGCAGCTACAAAGCCAACTCAATGACTGTTCTGTTTACAAGACTGATCTCCCGAGATGTGATAAACTGCAGAAATAAAGGGCAGCGGCGGGTCAGAACACTGGATCTGTTCCCATGTTTTCTGTAGTATAATCTTGGCTTAGAGTACAGATCGATAGCTTGATGTCTTTTTATACGTCTACATCCTCTTCTCTCTCCAGTGCTCCCTTATATACAATAGAGGAAGACACAGTCCCCTCGCTCTAATACTGAACTGCTTACAAGAAACGATCATTTATCAGATATAATCTAGACATTATAAATATAAATAAAGTAATAAATAAACTAATTAATGAAAGCACAACGCCACCATCTATGCAGCAGCAATTCTGTAACTCTTAATTGCAGATTTAGTTTTCCACATTTTTCACAAGTCTTCTATTCCCATGTATTTTAAATATGTGGGGAAAAACTATACGTGCTGCCATTTACACAATGGGACATGCACTGCAATGGTTTTTAGTGGCAAAAGCACAGAAAAACTAACATGTCAACATGGTCTTTTAGATTAAATTTTTAACCATATAATGCAACGTGCATCCCCTTATTTATTTTTAATGGGAAAACGCACCGTATTTCACATTTGATCTTTTATATTTTTAGTGATGTCTGCGCTAATATCCTTTCAGAAAGTGTGGTCAAAATCCAGGGGCTATTACATATCCAAAAGCACAACTAAATATACATGGCGAAAAGAGTGGGGGGGGGGGGAATTTAAGACTCCTTTAAAGGGGTACTACCGTGGAAAACTTTTTTTTGTTTGTTTGTTTGTTTTTTAAATCAATTGATGCCAGAAAGTTAAACAGATTTGTAAATCACTTCTATTAAAAAAATGTAATCCTTCCAGTACTTTTTAGGGGCTGTATACTACAGAGGAAATGTTTATCTTTTTGGATTTCTTTGATGTCACAACCACAGTGCTCTCTGCTGACCTCTGCTGTCCATTTTAGGAACTGTCCAGAGCAGCATATGTTTACTATAAGGATTTTCTCCTGCTCTGAGAGCACTGTGGTTGTGACATAAGAGAAATCCAAAAAGATAAACATTTCCTCTGTAGTATAAAGCCCCTAAAAAGTACAGGAAGGATTAAAAAATTTTTAATAGAAGTAATTTACAAATCTGTTTAACTTTCTGGCACCGGTTGATAAAAAAAAAAAAATAAAGAACAAAAAAAAAAAAAAAAGTTTTCCACGGTAGTACCCCTTTAAAGACTCCGCAAGTTAATTCCTCAAGTTATATCTTACTAATTCTGTACTAAATAAGCACCAACTCAAGAGTGACAGAGATCCCATTAAACTCAATAGGAGACTTATTCCAGGCAGAACTGCAGGCACCTTAGGGCCCAGGGACGCAAATATAAACCACTTATTATGCTTTATATAAAGATCGGGAATGAAGAACGTCAAAATGATGTCAGGCAGCAGATTATCTTACCCTTATGTCAGTAAACTGATTGGACAATGCATGTTTACAAGGTGAATAGTTATATATTGGAAAAAAAATATTTTTTGTTTTTTTTATTCCTCAAAAAAAAAAAAAAAAAAAAAAAAAAAACTTTATTGCACTCCCTGGAATAAGTGCTCAATTTGCATAATAAAGGAAGGAGATGTTTCTGCTGCAGAAATCCCAATTACAGAGTCCGGATGTCTCTTCTTATTGCCGAGTTCGCACAGAAATGCACTACCGTTTATGAGACATGAGCGCATTTCTGAGTGGTCTCAGCACTGTTGGGGGAATGTCCGCACGGAAATTTTCCATGTGCACATTGCCCGTGTGAACAAAGCCTTAAATGGGTACTCTCATTAAAAGAAAAAAATTTTTTATTAAATAGATTATGTAAAAAGAAACATGTTTGTAATATATTTTATTTAAAAAAAAAATCATGTTACATAGTTACATAGTTAGTATGGTTGAAAAAAGACATACGTCCATCAAGTCCAACCAGGGGATTGAAGTGAAGGGTGTAAGGGGATAAGGGAAAGGGATGTAGTTTTATAATTCTGCATAAGCATTAATGTTATTTTGTTCCAGGAATGTATCTAACCCTGCTTTAAAGCTGTTAATTGTTCCTGCTGTGACCAGTTCCTGAGGTAGACCGTTCCATAAATTCACAGTCCTCACGGTAAAGAAGGCGTGTCGCCCCTTTAGACTAAACCTTTTCTTCTCCAGACGGAGGGAGTGCCCCCTCGTCCTTTGGGGGGGTTTAACCTGGAACAGTTTTTCTCCATATTTTTTGTATGGGCCATTTATATACGTTTATCATATCCCCCCTTAAACGTCTCTTCTCAAGACTAAACAATTGTAACTCCTTTAATCGCTCCTCATAGCTAAGATGTTCCATGCCCCATATTAGTTTAGTCGCGCGTCTCTGCACCCTTTCCAACTCTGCAGTGTCCCTTTTATGAACAGGCGACCAAAACTGAACAGCATATTCCAGGTGAGGCCGTACCAATGCTTTATAAAGGGGGAGTATTATGTCCCTGCCCCTCGAGTCCATGCCTCTTTTTATACATGACAATATCCTGCCGGCTTTGGAAGCAGCAGCCTGACATTGCATGCTATTTTGTAGTCTGTGATCTACAAGTACACCCAGATCCTTCTCTACCAGTGACTCTGCCAGTTTAATCGCCCCTAAGACATACGACGCATGCAGGTTATTAGTACCCAGATGCATAACTTTACATTTATCCACATTGAACCTCATTTGCCAAGTGGATGCCCAGACACTTAGTCTATCCAAGTCATCTTGTAACTTATGCACATCCTCTATAGACTGTACCGTGCTACAAAGCTTGGTGTCATCTGCAAAGATAGAAACAGAGCTGTTAATACCATCCTCTATATCATTGATAAATAAATTAAACAGCAGCGGGCCCAGTACTGAACCTTGGGGTACACCACTAATAACCGGGGACCAATCAGAGTACGAATCATTGACCACCACTCTCTGGGTACGATCCATGAGCCAGTGTTCAATCCAGTTACAAACTAAAGTTTCCAAGCCCAAAGACCTTAACTTACGTGTCAGACGTCTATGAGGGACAGTATCAAATGCTTTGGCAAAATCCAGAAACACTATATCCACAGCCATTCCTCTGTCAAGGCTTCTACTCACCTCTTCATAAAAGCAAATTAGATTGGTTTGACAACTTCTATCCCTAGTAAACCCATGCTGGCTATCACTTATAATACTATTATCCCCTATGTATTCCTGTATGTAATCCCTTATAAGTCCTTCAAACAATTTACCCACAATGCACGTTAGACTTACGGTCTATAATTGCCTGGCGAAGACCTAGAGCCCTTCTTGAAGATTGGTACCACATTAGCCTTGCGCCAGTCCCTTGGCACAATACCAGACACCAGAGAATCTCTAAATATCATGAACAGGGGTACAGATATTACTGAACTTACCTCTCTAAGAACTCTTGGGTGTAGTCCATCCGGCCCTGGAGATTTGCTTACATTTACTTTACTTAACTTACCTTGTACCATCTCTACATTAAGCCAGTTCAATACATTATATGATGTGTTACCAGCACTGACCTGACCAATGTCAGCTCCTTCTTCCATAGTATATACAGAACTAAAGAACCCATTCAGTAGCTCCGCCTTCTCTTGATCGCCCGTGACAACCTCCCCATTATCATTATTAAGGGGTCCTACATGCTCTGTCCTTGGTTTTTTTGTATTTATATATCTAAAAAAATATTTAGGATTAGTTTTGCTTTCTTTGGCCACCTGTCTCTCATTTTGAATTTTTGCTGTTTTTATTACATTTTTACAGATTTTATTAAGCTCTTTGTACTGTTTAAATGTTATCGCTGACCCATCAGATTTGTATTTTTTGAAGGCTATTTTTTTGTTGTTTATTGCTCTTTTAACCTCATTTGTCAGCCATGTAGGATTTAGTTTTAATCGTTTATATTTGTTCCCCTTTGGTATATATTTAGCTGTATAGTTATTTAGAGTTGATTTAAAGATGTCCCATTTACCTTCTGCATCAGTATTTGAGAACACCTCCCCCCAGTCTATGTCCTGTAGTGCAGTCCTCAGCCCAGGGAAGTTTGCCTTTTTAAAGTTATATGTTTTTGCTTTCCCCGTCTGTCTTTGTTTTCTACATTTTAAGTCAAAAGTAACTATATTGTGGTCGCTATTACCAAGGTTTTCCCGCACAGTTACATTACCAACCAGCTCTGCGTTGTTGGAAATGATCAGATCCAACAAGGCATCACTTCTTGTTGGGTCCTCCACAAACTGGCCCATAAAATTATCCTGCAATAAATTTAGGAATTTTCTCCCCTTTGTAGTTTTAGCCAGCCCCCGGACCCCAATCTATATCTGGATAGTTAAAATCTCCCATTATTACCACTGTACCTGCCCGGGCGGCCCTCTCTATTTGTTTATACAGCCGACCTTCTATCTCTTCAGTGATATTAGGGGGTCTGTAGATTACCCCAAATATTATTTTTTCAGTATTTCCCTCCTTTTGTAATTCTACCCACAATGATTCCACATCCTCAGAGTTATTGGGGTTAATGTTATTTTTTGAGTTATAAGGGCTAATTGTACTATTTAAGTTATTGGGGCTAATGGGATTTTTTGAGTTATTGGGTCTAACGTTATTATTTAAGTTATTGGGGCTAATGGGATTTTTTGCGTTATTGCGTCTAACGTTGTTATTTAAGTTATTGGGGCTAACAGTATTTTTTGAGTTAATGGGGCTTATTGTAGTTATTGAGTTATTGGGGCTAATGGAATTTTTTGAATTATTGGGATTACAATTTTTCGGGCTACATTTATTTTTACAGCTGGTTTGTAACGCATGAATCTCCTTATCCACTGTTCTTAACCTCCCCCCACAGGACTCCTCTCCACCCGCCATTATGTCCTGACCCCTCTCTAACCTATCCATCCCACTGTCTGCTTTCTTTGCTTTATTATCCTCCCCCCACTCACCTAGTTTAAATACTCAGCCACCCCTTCCAGGATTCTCTCCCCCAGCACAGCAGACCCCCTTCCATTCAGGTGCAAATTATCCGTAGAATAGTGTTTGTACCCCAATGAAAAGTCAGCCCAGTGCTCTAAAAACCCAAACCCTTCCCCCTCACACCACGACTTAAGCCATGCTTTTAACTCCCTAAGCTCCCGCTATCTTTCCTGCGATGCGCATGGCACAGGAAGTATTCCAGAGAACACAACCTTAGAGGTCCTTCCCTTCAGCTTGGCACCTAGTTCCTTGTAATTATTCTTCAAGGACCTCCACCTACCATGTATTCTGTCGTTGGTTCCCACATGGACCACGACAGCTGGGTCATCCCCAGCCCCCCCTAGTAATTTGTCCACCCTTTCCACCACATGCCGAACCCTGGCACCAGGGAGACAGCAAACCATTCGGTTGAGGTGGTCTTGGCGACAAATTATTCTATCCGTCTTCCTGATTATAGAGTCCCCTACCACAACTAACTGTCTTGGCCTACCTGCGTTACCATCCCCCACACTACTAGTTGAGCTGTTCCCCCGGCTGTTAGGGAGACCAGTATCCACTAGGGTTGCCATCTCTGATACTGAGGCCCTCGCATCATCGCCCAACTTGGCAATTTTACTTGGGAGATCAGAAGCAGAAGTGACCTTCCTTTTCCTTGCCGCCTTTCCAGTCCCTCTAACTACATTAACCCAGCTCCCTACTTGGGCCTCCTGGCTAGTTTCTCCAACCTCCATTTCTACCCCACTAACTGCTTGCTCTGTAAGATTGTCAAAGTGTTATACATTTTTTTTTACATTTGAAAACCTGGCCACTAGGTGTCACCCTATATGGCTCAGGATTACTTTTCCCCTCCCTGACATTGATCACGTTCGGACCAACGCTGGCCAGGCAGCATAGCACAGCGTGGTCCGGAATGCGCGTTCACATGAATGAGGAGAGGGATGGGGGGGCGGGGATATTTAAATTTTTCACGCCGTGCGAACGAGCGCTGTGCTCGCTCTCTGCCCGCTTCCAATACAAGCTGAGATCGAGCACATCGCTAGTGCGTCATGCAAAATTTTAATATCCCCGCCCCCCTGCATCTGCCTCTCCTCATTCATTGCAGTGCGTGACCTGCAGGAGAGAGAGGAGACGGGCGGAAGCGAGCCCCAGCCAGGCTTCAGATGACATCACGCCTGCCGAGGCCGCCCACTTCCTGCCCTCCGCAGAGAGCTCAACTCTGAGCTACCGAAGATGATCTAAAAAAGGTATTTTTATGGGGTTTTTGATAAAAATAAATACAGGGATAGATGTATTTCGTGTCAGGGACAGATGGGGAGGGGGGGGGGGAAATCAGGGAAATTTAAGTTAGTGATAGCTACTCTTTAAAAAGGGGTACTCCGCTGCTTAGCGGTTGGAACAAACTGTTCCGAACGCTGGAGCTGGCGCCGGGAGCTCGGAATGTTATAGCCCTACCCCTTCATTGCAAGTCTATGGGAAAGGGAGTGACAGCCGTCACGCCCCCTACAAAAGACTTGCATTGAGGGGGCGGGGCATCATGAGCTCTTATCGCCAGCATTCGGAACAGTCTGTTCCAAACGTTGAGCAGCGGAGTACCCCTTTAACATACAATAAGACTTCTGATGACCACAGTCTTATCTAGACCAGATTTTGTGTGATTGACCTTCAGCCCATCCTACATTATGCATAGTGGCCAATCTCTTTGAGAAGACCACTTTTTTATACAATATTGTGTGGTTGTCTCAAAAAAAAAAAAAAATAATAATAATTTATATGTGGATTCACAGGGCACTTGAGAGGTAATGCATGCTGCTTTTTAAGGACCACAACAAAAATGTATAAAATAAAGTGCAGGCAGATGGTAAACTAAGGCCGTATGTTTTTGTTCTATAATAATGAATAATAAATCAACATTGCAGACATCACATAACAGATCCTGCAGGTCCGATCACCACAAACGACATAATACAACGCATTCAGGAAGTCTTCAGAACCTTTCACCTTTTTCATATTTTGTTATGTTGAAGCCTTGTGGTGAAATAAAAACAAAAACTGTGAAAAAGTGAAAACAGAATGTCAGAAATCATTGCTAATTTATTAAAGAACAACTGCAGTGTTATTATACTTATCTCCTTTCCACTTATCCCCAATCCCCCGCGATCTCCTGAACAGGCCCCCGCATTAGCGATCAGCGTCGACCTAGAGAGCTCACCTGTTAAGCCCCCTCCCCATACAGTTCTATGGGAGAGGTGGGGAGGCCCGAACGCTGCCTCTTCACCTCTCCCATAGAACTTCATGGAGGAGACGTCATGCTGCGGCCGGCACACCACCTGCATGGGAGAGCCGCGGCAGAGCTGTGGCCCCGTGCAGGAGATCGCGGGGGGGGGTCCCAGCGTTCGGACCCCCCGCGATTAAACACTTATCCCCTATCCTGCGGTTAGGGGATAAGATGTTTTTGGCCGCTGATGGCCTTTAAAAGGGAAAAGCAAGACCTTTTGCTATGAAATTTAGCTCTGGCTCCTCCCATTTTTCTTGATGATTTCAGAGAGGTTTCTACACCTTGATTGGAGTCACCTGTGGTAAATTCAGCTGACTGGACATGAGGTGGAAAGAACTGCCTGTAGAGCTGGAAAGGGTTTCCTAAAAGCATAGTGGCCTTAATAAGTCTAGAAGTACATTCACACATTGATAAACTCGCTGCGCGAAATCCACAGCGAGTTTTGTTACTATTCACTTCAATGGGTACAAAGAAAATCCGCGTCAGTGGCAGATTTGAAGATTGCCGGATTCATTAAAGTGAATGGTGGTAAAATTCACAATGGATCTCCTGCAGTTATCAACATGTAAATGTACCCTTATAGGAACTAACTGTTCAGCACGCTGGAGCCGGGAGCTCGTGACGTCCAGACGTTGAGCAGTGGAGTACCCCTTTAAAAAGAAGCAGTTTGGAACAACCAGAACTCTGCCTAAAGCAGGCCACTCCACAAAACTACATAAAAGAGGGGGGGGGGGGGGGGAGGAACTTGCTAAGGTGGGAGGTAAATCAAGAACCCAATGACCACTCTGATTGAACTTCAAACCTCCTGTCTGCAGATGGGAGAAATTTCCAGAACCACCACAACTACAGTACTCCACCAATCTGGCTGGCCATTATGGCAGACTAGCCAAAAAAGGAGCCTGCTATGGGTAAGGTCACACGTACAGGATCTGCTGCATATTTTGTGCAGCTGATTTTGCCACCCAGTGAAGTTAATGGGAAAATATGCAACAGATTCTAAACGTACAGGATCTGTGGGTAGCAAAATCAGCTTCAGAAAATATGCAGCAGATCCTGCACGTGTGAACTTACAGATTTTATGTTGCAAATATCAATGTAAACTAAATGACTGAACACTGCTTCAAATCCTGTAAATCAAATATGCACAGGACACCCTAACAGTAATAAAAAAAATAAAAACATAAAAGCCACCTGGAATTTAACCTCTTCGGGACGCAGGGCTTACCTGTACACCCTGCGCCAGCTCCCCTGCTATGACACGGGGTCACAAGCTGGCCGGGACTCGTCTCTAACGCCGGACATCACTGATTGTGGTGATACCTGGCAATAACCTCAAAGTTGATCGCCACATCTGAGATGTAAAATAAAAAAAATAAAAAATAAATAAAAAAGCATTCTCACCAGGCTGGAGCAATCAAGCGAAGATAACACTGATCAACGCTATACTATGGCATAGCACTGAACAGTGTATGCAATCAGAATATTGCATGTAATAGTACCCTATGGAAACTTTAAAATGGTGTGAAAAAAGTAAAAAATAAAATAAAAATAGTAAAAAAAATGTGAATTAACCCTTTCAATACTAAAACTTTATTATTTTAGCACATGACCGCAACATAACAAAATGTGAAAAAGTAAAAGTGTCTGCAACAGTCTTTTCCCAAACAGTGTGTCTGCAGCAGTTGCAAAACTACAACTCCCAGCATAGCCAGACAGCCGAAGGCTGTCTGGGCATGCTGGGAGTTGTAGTTTTGCAACAGCTGCAGACACACACTGACCTATCCCAGAAGGGAAGACAATAGATCAGTCCATTGGTTCACAATCTGTAAACCTGTCTGATGCGAGTTATATGGAGAATACAAGTATACGCCACCTCCCTCCTTATACATTGCAGCCTTGACCCCACTAGTGCGGACATAGCCACAGTCTATGGACAGGAGCGCACTTCCACTTGGAATGAATCCCATCAGCTTCTTGTATTTGTTTTCCACTGTCTCGCTCTGGAAAATTACAAGTCTGGTGAATATTTCAGAAGGACGGATCAGGTGCCACTTGCTAGTCGCTAGTCACACCTCTCCCCCCCCCCCCCCCCCCCCCCCCCCCCCGGGCCAAACATAACTCCCCTCCCGAGATCCACAATGTGGAGAGAGACAAGGCAGTCACATTACATAACAAAAAGGAGGAAACATTCTGGGTTTTCCTCTCTGTGTCATTACAATGCATCCTCTTCTGTCTACTGTACTGAAATATTTACTTTAAGGAGTTTAAAGAGACTCTTCTGCTTCCCATTGTACAAGCAGTGATCGACTTCCCCCACCTGTGGCTCTCCAGCTGTGGCAAAACACAGCTGGGCTGTCAGTGTTCCCCAGCCTGCACCTTACCCCCTTTTAAAGGGGTACTGTGACAAAGGAAAGGGGATACGATGTTTGATTGCTAAGGGGTCCAGACAATGGGACCCCCCTCGATCTGAATGCCGGTTGTACTAGGCTTCCAGCGCCCGTGGTCCTCAGGCCACCTCCCTTAAGGTCTACGGGAGATATATGGAGGGGAGTTGTAGTTTTGACATTGTTGCATCCTTCATTGCAAGGTACTCTACAAAGTGGCTCTCCACAGAGACAGAAGTTTAAAGGAAAACGGTCACCTGTACTATAACATGATACACCGGATTATAGTGCGGGTGAACAGGAGACCGATACGGGGTCTCGGACTGCTATACCTTTTTTTTTTTTTTCAATTATGGCGCAAATTCTGCCACAGAAACCCCACAAAACATCTCTGGTTTACAATAGTAAATCAGGGCCATTGTGTTCAAATCCAGTCCCCAGAGCTTATCTGTAGTATAACCGGTTTGACAACCCCTTCATCCATATAGGTAGACTAGTGATCAAATATATGAGATACGTACTCCCCTACAGCCCATATAGATCTGCCTGTATCGGCACCACCCTATGAAAGTCTCCTAGGCTGGCCGTGCACATTACATAGGAGTCAGTAAAACGCTTGCTCAGCCAACACTTATCCCTCATAACGCGCGCACGCTTAGTTGAGCATGCATCTATTCTCAATAGGAAATAGGCCATAAGCAACTCCCAGACACCTCTGGGGCAAGATTACTCAGTCCCCTAATATCTGCTGTAAGGGGAGTCAGGGCACCCTCATAAACATTAGAACAGTGGTCTCCTGCTGTTGCAAAACTATAACACCCAGCAAGCCCGGACAGTTATTGGCTGTCCGGACATGCTGGAAGTTGTAGTTTTGCAATTTGAAGGGATTTGGTACACCTCTTTTTTTTATATGTCAAATAAAAAAAAATTTTGGGATGTCCTAATACAGACATTCTCCACAGCTTATGACAGTTAAATCATACTTTACCATGCCATAAATCCGGTGGCAGGTTGTTTAAAACTCCTGGCCAATCTCCGCAGCATGAGTAATGCGATAGGGAGATGTAGCTAAAGTCCCATGCAAGTCTATGGACTTCTAGTACATCACCTGATCGTATTACTCAAGATGTGGAGATTGCCAGGGAGTTTTTAACATCCTTCCGCTGGACCAACAACATGGTAAAGTATGATTTAACTGTCCAGCAGGCAGATGCAGAGAATATTAAGTGCAGTAAAGAGCGGGGGGGGGGGGGGGGGGAAGAAGACATCAGTGCAGGGGCAAGGAGAAGTGCAGAGAGGACAAGCAGCCTGTCACTGTTGGGGCTCCAATATGGCTGATTTACCAGACAGATATTTTGTTTAGGAGACTAGGTAAGGACTCACTGTACTCCCCTAATATTGTGTTAATGATATATCATTATTGCTTTTCTCTCTCTCTCTCACAAGGTTTAGTAGGAAGACCAAGCAACGCCAGGTACTCAGCTAGTAATACATAAAAAGTGCTACAAAAAATTCTTATTCATTGGGGTGCCTGGGGGGGGGGCAGGAGCCAGGGATGGGGTGTAACTTCATACCATACCCCCTGCCCAACATCACTCAAATCACACCATTCACAGTAGAACTTTTTTTTTGTCTAAAACAGTGTACCCGGTGCATTGGCTCTGCAGAAGTTGCTGAGCTGGAGAACTACAGGTTGAGGAACACTAGTCTAAAAGATGCATTCCTAAATAGTAACTTCTTATTCACCCATAGTACTCCTCGAATGCCATAACTACAAGCCAACTCATGACATACGTCTGACCTTACAAATGGAACTGGTGGATGAGATGACCATCTGTAGGTTTTAGGTCACACAATCGAAATTCTTCTGTACGTCTTTGGCTTGTACACACTGAGCAAAGGTAACAGGCATCAGAGCAAGGAGTAGCGTACTTGCTTGGGGTTACGCTCCACCAAACTCACTAAATGTCACATGTAAGGCCCCTTTCACACCTACAGACATGTTCCTGCAAAATCTCCCTTCATGATCTTGCGTCACAATGGCCGTCAAAGGAATCCCATTCATTTCAATGGGATTTTTTTGAGCCTCCTTTATCATCAGTTATGTTCCGTTATGACTAATGTCCATTATTTTTGTCCTGTCAAATGATGGTGTAATAACGGACATTCAAATTTTAACATTGAAGTCTATGAACATCCGTTATTTTTAAATCCCATTATGATCCGTATTGCTAAATTAGCATGCTCAGTACAACATCACAACCAGGAAGTCAAAAAGGGAGTTAAAAATTAGCAGACAATAAAGGATCATAAGGGATAAAATAACTGATCATAACGGATGGCCAATGTCCGTTATTTTAACAGAATTTTCGTTATGATCCGTTGCGATCAGTTATTTTGATCTGTTAATTCATGATCCGTTGTTGCTGAATAGCGGGTGTCAAAGGGTAGAAACATGACGGCAGTATGAAAGTAGCCTAAGGCTATATCTCCCCACTTGTTGTTTTTTTTTGGGGGGGGGGGGGGCGTTTTGCCCAAAAGAAAAATGGCAAAACGGCGGCATGCATTTTTCTGTGGGAAAAATCTTGCGGCCAGATGGTAGCAGCGATTCAATGGTAAAACGCAAAAAGCCAAAACCACATCTTGGGTTTGGCATTTTTTTCCCCTGACCCCAGCGTTTTGCTGCGATCTGGCAGTTTTTCCAATCGCAGCAATGCTGAGACTCTGGAGACTTTCATAGTTTAAACCATCCTCGGAGAGAAGGAGTGATGTATAGCATCCCTACAGCAAAATGTCCCTGCATAGATCGGGACTCCAGCTGTGCTCGCGGCTACAGAGCCGGGGAGAACAGCTGATGCTGAGCAGTAGATATATGTCGTATATCTACTGCCCAGCTAGAACTTACTGTGAGCCTGCAATGTGTATACAGTATACACATTGCTGGCTCACCTAACCCCTCGGTGAGCTGTGCGCTAAGCGCCAGTCCAGCAAGGAAAGAGTTAACGAACACTGCTGGACAGCATGTTAACCCTTTGGGCGGTATACACCAGGGATCGGCCGATATTCACGATTTTGGACGTTATCGGTATCGGCAATTACCTTGCCGATAATACGAAAATGCCCAGCATGGTGATCGCAGTGGTGGTGGTAGGACTCAGGACAGGCAGGGGGAGAGAAGCGGGTGGCGCGACGGCGGTCTCTGGCACCACAAAAGCCACTGCAGTTCAGTTCATTGATTTAAAGTGCCCGCTTTAAAACAATGATCTGCAGTGGTGTCGCTGGGGGGGATAAATAGCCGTTAACTTAACCTCCACAGAGTATCGGTCGCGGTATCTATAGATAGCTGTATACAGTGTATACAAAAAGACGAGGTCCGCCTTACCCTCCCTCGCTCCTTTCACCGCCGAGTCAGTGTAGGCCCGCCGCCTAGTGATGATGTCATTAGGGGCAGAGCTACAGAGGGGAGCAAGGATGGTAAGGGAGTGAGGCTCTGTTCACATTATACAAAACGTACAATGTGAACAGACCCTTCTACCAGTGTCTTCCCAGACAGGGAGACTCAAGCTCTTGCTAAACTACAACTCCCAGCATGCCCAGACAGCAAAAGGCTGTCTGGGCATGCTGGGAGTTGTAGTTTTGCAACAATTGGAGGCTCACTGTTTGGGAAGACATTGCACTATGGATGCCCTCCCGAGCGGAGAGTGCCAAAAATGTCCTAACCGATTTTTTGTGGGTTTTTTTTTTTTTACTTCTCGTTTCAGATTTGCATATGCATAGGATTACGGTGGATTCCGAGGATTACTGCGGATGAACTGGATTATTTTTTATTTTATTAAAATGGCTAACAAGGGCAGTGGAGGAGTGTTTTTTAAAATAAAAAAAATGTTTCCAATGTGTCGTGTTTTTATTTTTAAATTGAATTTTCAGGCTTAGTAGTGGAAGCCGGTCTTATTGACGGAGCCCATTACTAAGCCGGAGCTTAGCATCAAAACAGCTAGCGCATACCCCCAATTGTTACCCCGGTACAAACAGGCTCAGAGCGTAAAAAATGGCACTCCTGGGCCTAGTGGGCAACAGGCTGGCGTTATTTAGGCTTGGGAGGAGGATCAGTAACAATGGTCCTCGCTCACCCTGGTAACGTCAGGCTGTTGCTGCTTGGTTGGTATCTGGCTGAGAATAAAAATTCGGGGAACCCCATGGAGTTTAGTTTTTTTTCATAAATAAAAATAAAAACGCATAGGGTTCCCTGTATTTTTATTATCAGCCAGATACAAACCAAGCATCAACAGCCTGATGTTACCAGGGTGGGCGAAGACCATTGTTACTGGCCCTCCCCAGCCTGTTACCGCCTAGGTCCAGGAGCGCCATTTGAGATGCTCCAGGCCTGTCCCAGCACCCAGCACTGGCTTTTCCTAGCACCCCTGTGGCAGTGGGTACTGGGATAATAATTGGGGGTTAGCACTAGCTGATTTTGGTGCTAATGCTAAGCCCCGACTGAGTAATGGACTCCATCTATAAGACAGCTTCCACTACTAAGCCTGAAAATTCAATAAAAAATGTAAAAAAAACGACACATTGGAAAAATTTTATTTTAAAAAACACCCCCCCAGCCCTCGTTAACCATTTTATTAAAAGAAAAAAATCCAGTTCGTCCGCAGTAATCCACAGAATCGCACGTAATCCTCTGCATACATGAATCTGAAACGAGAAGAAAAAAGATGCACAAAAAATGGGTTAGGACATAGTGCAGTGTCTTCCCAAACAGAGAGCCTCCAATTGTTGCAAAACTACAATACCCAGCATGCCCGGACAGCCTTTGGCTGTCTGGAGATGCTGGGAGTTGTAGTTTACCAACAGCTGGAGTCTCCCTGTCTGGGAAGATACAGGCAGAACGGTCTGTTCACATTATATAAAACATACAATGTGAACCGAGCCTCAGACTTACCCCTCTGCCTCCCGTCTGTAGCTCCACCCCCTACATACATCATCACTAGGGGGCAGAGCTACACGGACCCGGCAGGGACAGAGAGCGAAGGAGGTAAGTGGACCTCGTCTTCTGTATACACTATATACAGCTATCTGATAGTTGTACAGTGATGTGGAATTCCTATCGCCCGAAGCCCGGGACATGCAGTTCCAGGCGCTGGGCAGGTGAATTTTTTCGGCCCTTAGTCCTGCTTCAGGCAAGCAGGGCCGGACCTGACTAGCACGGAGGCGCTCAGCAGACTGTATGGAGCGGGCTCCCGAATCCTGCCCGCTCCATACTCTGCAGGCCCCAGCTGTTCTCAGTAGCCGGGGGCCGCCGCTAATAGCCAGCATGTGAATGCTGCCTTGTGGGCCAGTGGGGTGGATCACCCCCCCCACAGCGTGATCATGTGGGGGGAGAGATCCACTGTAGAGGTAGCCAGAGGGCTTACCTCTGTTCCCTGGTGTCTGTGGCTCCTGTCATTTATAGAGCCTAGTCCAGCCAGGCACTATCAATGAATCGCAGAGCACACCGATCAATGGATGAGGAATCTAATGATTAATCGTAAGTCTAATAAAGTGTAAAACACACAAAAAACTAAAGTTTTAATAAAAGTTTAAAAAAGACACACATTAACCCCTTTCATGTTTAAAGTTCACCCCCCTTTTCCTATATAAAAACATGTAAACATAATAAAAATAAACATATTTAGTATCGCTGTGTGCGTAATTGTACGAACTATTAAAATATAACATTATGTATACCCCTACAGTAAATTACATCAATGTATACAAACACAGAATTGCAATTTTTTTTAATATCCCAGAAAACAAAAGTTAAAAAGCGATAAAAAAGTCAGATCAACAACAAAATGTTACCGATACAAAAAAAAAAATGATTATGGCGCAAAAAAAAAAATGAGCCCTCATACAGTCTGGTATGCGGGGAAAAAAAAAGCTACAGGGGTAAAAATAAAAAATGGCAATAAAAAAAAAAAAATTTGTAAACGTTCAGAATTATCTCTTTCATTTGTAAAACATGACGGAAACTATACAAATCCGGTATTACTGTAATCAGGCCGACCTAACGTACCAAAATAACATGTTAGCTCAACCACAAGTTAAATGGTGTAGAAAAGAAAACCACAAATTTGCTAAATTATCTTTACCGAATATATATATATATATATATATTTTATTTTTTATTTTTTTGGGAGAATAGGTTATTGAAAAAATTAAAAGGTATAATTATAGTAGGTAGTTATGGCTATTATAGGCCGGGGTAGAAAAAATTACAGTGTAAAAGCGAAATTGGCCCGGACAAGTGGATCGTCATGAGGGACAAGTGATTTTGCCTCAGTTTTAGTCCCGTAGACAAGAATTTTTTTTTAATTAAATTTCCACACCCCCTGCTGTATATTCTGTATACCGGCCCAAAGGTGCTATAGGAGCACTATGCCCCCCTGTTGTACTAATATGGCCGGGGAGGTGAGTAGTGAGCCTATACATCACTCCTCATCTCCTAACACTCTGTGGACCGGGCGCTCAGCATCCGTGAGAAAACTGCCTCAGGGGACAAAACTGGCTGTTTCCACACACCAGGGAAAACGCCAGAAAAAATAAGTGTAAAAAAATAAAAATAAAAAAACAAGTGGAAACTTAGCCTAACAAAGGTCTGAAGCCCAGCAGAGTGAAGCGTTCATAGATTTATTGTGGAGCACAGAGGCATAACACAGTGTCATTTGGCACACAGGCCTCCTTATGTGCTGTAACAAGGCTGTTTTAGGCTTTTGTGCTTTGAAAAAAGTTTTGAACCCTTTACTTTGGGGCATTTCTGCTTTGTACATATGCTT